>NC_047107.1:110354950-111087450 GCF_902500255.1 Thalassophryne amazonica | reverse complement strand
CAAGTTAGTTCCTGATTTACACACCATTTCTGACCCAGCATGTTTTAAATCAAAGCTCAAGAGTTATTTATTTAAACAGGTTTTTAATACCTAGTGGTGCTGTGACATGTTTTATTTTTATGTGCCCTTTTAACTCTATTGTATGTTTGTTTTATTTTTGTGAATTCTTTATCTTTGATTTTACTGTAAAGAACTTTGGAAACTGCTGTAAAAGGTTAGAGAAATAAATGTTGCTCCCATGACCAGTAAAAAAATCAAGGACCGAGATGTTGCACGGTATGGCGGAGCCGGGGCCCCACCCTGGAGCCAGGCCTGGGGTTGGGGCTCACGCGGGAGCGCCTGGTGGTCGGGCCTTAGCCCATGGGGCCCGGCTGGGCTCAGCCCAAAAGAGCGACATGGGCCCGCCTGCTGTGGGTTCACCACCTGCAGAGGGGGCCATGGGGGTCGGGTGCAGAGAGGATTGGGTGGCGGTCGAGGGCGGGTGGCCCGGCGGCTCAGTCCGAGCTCACAGCCCCTTGGCTGCTGGCACGTGGAATGTCACCTCGCTGGAGGGGAAGGAGCCTGAGCTTGTGCGGGAGGTTGAGAGATACCGACTAGAGATAGTCGGGCTCACCTCCACGCACAGCTCGGGCTCTGGTAGAGGGGCTGGATGCTCCACTTTTCTGGCGTTGCCCACGGAGAGAGGCGGAGAGCTGGGGTCGCATTGCTTATTGCTCCCCAGCTCAGTCGCCATGTGTTGGAGTTCACTCCGGTTAACAAGAGGGTCGCATCCCTACGCATTCGGGTCGGGGACAGGTCTTTCATTGTTGTCTCGGCCTACGGGCCGAGCGGCAGTGCAGAGTACCCGACCTTCTTGGAGTCCCTGGGGGGGTACTAGATAGCGCTCCGACTGGGGACTCCATTGTTCTCCTGGGGGATTTCAACGCCCACGTGGGCGGCGACAGTGAGACCTGGAGGGTGGTGATCGGCAAGCACGGCCTCCCCGATCTGAACCCGAGTGGTGTTTAGTTGTTGGACTTCTGTGCTAGTCACAGTTCGTCCATCACAAACACCATGTTCGGGCACAAGGGTGTCCATAAGTGCACGTGGCACCAGGACACCCTGAGCCAGAGGTCGATGATCGACTTTGTAGTCGTATCATCTGACCTTCGGCCACGTGTCTCGGACACTCAAGTGAAGAGAGGGGCTGAGCTGTCGACCGATCACCACCTGGTGGTGAGTTGGATCTGCTGGGAGGGGAGGAAGCCGGTCAGACCTGGCAGCTCCAAACGTATCGTGAGGGTCTGCCGGGAATGACTGCCGGAACCCTGTGTCAGTGAGGTCTTCAACTCCCACCTCCGGGAGAGCTTCTCCCAGATCCCGGGGGAGGCTGGAGATATGGAGTCTGAGTGGACCATGTTCTCCACCTCCACTGTAGATGCGGCCGCTTGTAGCTGTGGTCACAAGGTTTCTGGTGCCTGTCGCGGCGGCAATCCCCGAACCTGGTGGTGGACGCCAGAAGTAAGGGATGCGTCAAGCTGAAGAAGGAGTCCTATTTGTTTTTGTTGGTAGGTGGGACCCCAGAGGCAGCTGACAGGTACCGGCAGGCCAAGCGTGCCGCAGCCCGTGCAGTCGCAGAGGCAAAAATTCGGGTCTGGGAGGAGTTCAAGGAGGCCATGGAGGAGGACTATCGGTCGGCCTCGAAGAAATTCTGGCAAACTGTCCGACACCTCAGGAGACAGAAGCAGCTCTCCACCAGCACTGCGTACGGTGCGGGTGGGGAGCTGTTGACCCTGACTGGGGATGTTGTCAGGCGGTAGAAGGAATACTTCGAGGATCTCCTCAATCCCATCGTCACATCTTCCGAAGAGGAAGATGAGACTGGGGACTCAGAGGCAGACTCATCCATTACCCAGGCCGAAGTCACCGAGGTGGTTAGAAAGCTCCTCGGTGGCAAGGCTCCTGGGGTGGATAAAATCCGTCCCGAGTACCTTAAGTCTCTGGATGTTGTGGGACTGTCTTGGCTGACACGCCTCTGCAACATCACGTGGCAGTCGGGGACAGTGCCTCTGGATTGGCAGACCGGGGTGGTGGTCCCTCTGTTTAAGAAGGGGGACCGGAGGGTGTGTTCCAACTACAGGGGGATTACACTCCTCAGCCTCCCTGGTAAGGTCTATTCCATAGTACTGGAGAGGAGAATTTGACCGATAGTCAAACCTTGGATTCAGGAGGAGCAGTGTGGTTTTCATCCTGGTCGCGGCACACTGGACCAGCTCTACACGCTCCATCGAGTGCTTGAGGGTTCATGGAAGTTCGCCCAACCAGTCCACATGTGTTTTGTGGATCTGGAGAAGGTGTTCGACCGTGTCCCTCAGGGCACCCTGTGGGGGGTGCTCTGGGAGTACGGGGTCCGGGGTTCTTTGCTAAGGGCTATCCGGTCCCTGTACGACCGCAGCAGGAGCTTGGTTCGCATTGCTGGTAGTAAGTCAAACCTGTTTCCAGTGCACGTCGGCCTCTGCCAGGGCTGCCCTTTGTCAACGGTTCTGTTCATTATCTTTATGGACAGAATATCTAGCCGCAGCCAGGGTGTAGAGGGGGTCTGGTTTGGGAACCACAGAATCTCGTCTCTGCTGTTTGCGGACGATGTGGTTCTGTTGGCTTCGTCAAATCAGGACCTTCAGCGTGCACTGGGGCAGTTTGCAGCCGAGTGTGAAGCGTCCAGGATAAAAATCAGCACCTCCAAATCCGAGGCCATGGTTCTTGACCGGAAAAAGGTGCTTTGCTCTCTTCAGGTCGTGGAGTGTCCTTGCCTCAAGTGGAGGAGTTTAAGTATCTCGGGGTCTTGTTCACGAGTGAGGGACGGATGGAGCGTGAGATTGATAGACAGATCGGTGCAGCATCTGCAGTGATGTGGTCGCTGTATCAGACCGTTGTGGTGAAGAGAGAGCTGAGTAGGGAGGCAAAGCTCTTGATTTGATCTACGTTCCGATCCTTATCTATGGTCATGAGATTTGACTCATGACCGAAAGAATGAGATCGCGAGTACAAGTGGCCAAGATGAGTTTCCTCTGCAGGGTGGCTGGGCGCCCCCTTAGAGATAGGGTGAAGAGCTCGGTCACTCGGGAGGAGCTCGGAGTCGAGCCGCTGCTCCTCCACGTCGAAAGGAGCCAGTTGAGGTGGCTCAGGCATCTTTTCCGGATGCCCCCTGGAAGTCTTGCTAGAGAGGTGTTCCGGGCACGTCCCATCAGGAGGATGCCCCGGGGAAGACCCAGGACACGCTGGAGGTAGAGGTGCACCGATCAGGATTTTTTAGGCCAATCACTGAAATTTTGATCTGCCGATACCGATCAAGGCCGATACTGATCAAGTACATATTTGGATCATGCCCAAAATAAGAATATAGGTCTAATGTATAGGACTATTTTTGCATTAAAACGTAATGATGAAAACAAAAAACATGCATTCAAATAAAGACACTAGAATAAACTGCCAACTTTTGTTTTATTACACTGACTTTGTTCTACCCGCAAGCTTTTTTTTCCCATGTTTCATGTTGCTCAGGTTACAGCCTACAGAGAATACGTTGAGAATGTAAAATACAGCCCTCATTCTATGGGGTTAAAATTTTCTCATTAATATTTGTAAATGCACACAGGGTGATCTACAAATCATTGATTTGCAAATGTGTTCAGATATCCACAAATGCAAATTTCATATTTGTAACTTGTAAATTGGTCTTTGCAAATAATGTTGTATTTGCAAATATAAACTTTAATTTGTAAAAAAAATAAAAAATAAATTACATTTGTAAAACTGGAAATTGTATTTGTGAATTGAGTTTTAGCATTTGTGGATCACCAATTACATGCATTCATCGCTTTCCTCTGTGACGTAATTTTGAGACATTCTTTTTGCGAAATCCACAGATCCACAAACAAATCAATCAATCAATTCAATCAATTTTTTTTATTTCGAACTTAGTTGTCAATTCCACTATCATGGCAGTTCATAATATAAGCAAATCAAATGAACAAAGCTTCTTTGTACTCTCTGTACCTCTACACTCATGAAAAAATAAAATCAAAATGCCTACTGATTTACAAATACACACTCACACATATCCACTAGATGGCAGTGTGGTTCCATTTATTACACAGCAGTCGATTTAGATCTCTCAGAACCATTTGACTCATTTTGACTTCTGATATGAGCTGGACGGACATGGACTACATTAGAAGATGGCGACTGCTCTCCTTGTCCATCCAGCTCATATCAGAAGTCAAAATGAGTTTACGTCACAGAGAAAAGCTTGTCATGACATGACCAAGCACTCCCTGCGCTACTGCCTGCACTGTTGTGATCGGTCCTTTTGATCTGCGCATTTTGCCAATCACCGATCAAACCGATCAAGGCGTGATCGGCTGATAATGATCGGTGCCCGATCGATCGGTGCACCTCTAGCTGGAGGGACTACGTCTCTCGGCTGGCTTGGGAACACCTTGGGGTTCCCCCGGAGGAGCTGGGGGAGGTGTATGTGTGGATCGGGAGGTCTGGGCGGCTTTGCTTGAGCTGCTGCCCCCACGACTCGACTCCGGATAAAGCCGAAGAAAATGGATGGATGGATGGAAATAAATGATGACCAATTGATTGATTCTTTGGGTGTGACCCCTTTTATTCCCATACTTCTGATGGCTTTGGTCTTTGGGAACTTTTAACAATCTTGTTAGCACTGAGCTCCAGAGGCTGACTTTGCTACCACTGGCCTGATTTTTTTATAAACTGGAGCCAAAAAACACACAGGCAGTTTTATTCCTACACATATGCAAACAAATATCTCATAAATGTTCATATCATAATAATGACATATTGTAATGGTGCAGTGTGTGTTGAAATTGTAATCAGAATAGACAGAATAAACATCAGAACAGCTTGGCACCTCTGCGCCTGCAAAAAAAGTGTGACATAAGTCTGACATAGCTTTTTTTGTGTGTTCTGTTAAAAACAGACAAATACAAAATGGACAAACATAAGACCATATTTTAACTGAACACTGAGGGCAAAATGTGCCACCATGTTTATTGCCCTGAGGGAAAATTGAACAATATGTCACAACAACAGCTTAAACTACAGCTTCTGCACTCAAAGATTAATTCCGTTTCAATGTGATGCCAATTAAGACAGAGTCTGCAGCTCTTTTCATCTATAAAGCTGTGCAAACCAACAACGTGTCTAAGAATTTTGGCAAAAAAAGAAAAGAAAAACAATTCAAGTGCTCGAAGCACAGTATTAATGTGGTGCACTGGCAATTACTACATGCTAATGTTAACGGCTTGAACATTTATGAATATTCATAGAGTCTAATGACAAAATCTGTGCTGCTGAATTAAGTGATTCAACATGACAAATTCTGAAACCTCTTTTCAGTTTAAAAAAAAAAGCCTACACCAATTAGTTGCATCTTTGAAATGCATATTAGTCCAGGTGATGAAATGTAAACCTTTTTAAAATCTTTTTAAAGCAGATTTTCAAATAATGGCTTTGTCTTGGGTGAAATCCATTTAGACCCATTCACACTAGGGTTTGCAATCCAGTTTAAGCCAAATTCAATCATGATTTGCTTTCTTTTTTTAGAAACATATGTTTATTGAGTTTTAACAGCTTACAACAACAACAAAAACAGTATTTTAATACACTGAACAAAGCATATAACAACCAAACTATAAAGCTATAAAATATTCCACTCCCCCCACCCCAAAGGTGACTTAAAAAAAATAAATACATAAAATGAAAGAGAAAATAAATAAATAAGTGGATAACGACATTACATCATCATGCACAGCTTAATGTCACATAGTTAAGGTATCAACAGTTAGGGACATGTCACCTTTAAGTTTCCAGAGTTTCTTCAACTTCACAGTTCTCTAAAAATGCAAGAAAGGGATTCCAGATCTCTTTAAATTTGGCTGATTTCTTTTTTAGTGTATATGTTAACTTTTTGAGAACAAGGCATGACGATAGTTCTTTCAGCCAATGACCAACAGAAGGTCTCCTAATGTCTTTCCAGCAAAGAGAGATCAAACGTCTAGCCTGTACTAAACATAAGTCCGTGAGTTTCTTCTCTTCGCTGTTTAGCATACAGTCCTTTGGATATAAATTAAGAATACAAAGTGCAGGACAGTCGGGTACTGGATTCCGGGTCATCTGAGAAATGCAGTTTAGAACTTCATTCCAGAAATTTCTTATCTCAGGACAGTCCCATAGGCAGTGAAGTAATGTGCCCTTTTCAACATTGCATTTAACACAGATATCAGGAATATTTGGATTCATCTTATTCAATTTATCTGGAGTAATATAAGTTCTCATAATCCAATTATATTGAATCAGTCTAAGGTGGGTATTTACTGTTAGGAGTTGAGCCTTCGAACACACCTCTCTCCAATCTTCCTCTGAGAGGTCTATTTTTAAGTCAGTTGCCCATTGAATTTTCCTGTGTTCAGCAGAGTCTTTATGATCTGTCACCAGTATATTATAGAGTAAGGATATTAGACCCTTGCCAGAACGATTGTTCACTGCTATATTTTCTAACAGGGACAAAGGGGGCTGTGTATAAGAGTGCATCTGTGCATAAACATGATTTGCTTTCTAGCCAGATAGCCTTCAGACCTGGTTTTCAAATCTGGCTCATCCTACTAGGCTGCATTCAGACTGGTGCTTGCAAATCCAGCTCAAGCCACATGCTACTCCAGACTGGAATGCAATACTTCTTTAGCTCAAGCTTAATTCCTTGACATTGTAATAAAATTCCAACTTGCCTGGTTTTCCACAGCTTGTCACTGCACCAAAATGCAGGAAATGATACCTAACTATTTCTTCACAAATGGATGCCCCCCCTACAAAATTCTGGATCTGCCCCTGGATTTTCAGAGTGACTTTCAATGTACAGGTACAGACTGCAGATTTATGAGGTCATGTCAAATCATGCAGATGCAGATTATTATTACTTTTTTAATCTAGCTCTTATTTTGTGCAAATGCAGATTTTGTGGGGAAAACTGCACAGGGAGGAACTTTGCCGCACAACAAACTTTCCAATCTGGATCCTGTTAAGGTTTTCTGACATCTAAACAAGCACGGTGCATGAGTGTTTCTGTGCAGCGATATACCGCCACAGAGAAATTGCATTGCTGGAGAAGACACAGGGTGCACGGACATAGCCTGACATCCCGAGCTCATCCTACACTCTCGTCCGGATTCAAGTCATGCATGTGGGCATGGGGTGCTGCCAATGAGGACTAACAGACAGCTTGATGGATTATTTAATTGCAGCTGACTCCTTCAAACAGTTAAATGTGAATTTGTGTGATATTTCAGAAAGGAATTAATTCATAACCTCAAAAAAGTTAATTTTTTAAGCTCACATTATCAACCTGATGTTATCTGTTGTGTGGGCCGCTGAAGAGGAGGTACTGCTGGCCCACCACCACCAGAGGGCGCCCTGCCTGGAGTGCGGGCTCCAGGCACCAGAGGGCGCTGCCGCCTCACAGGAGCAGCCAAGGTGACAGCTGTCACCCATCAACCAAAACAGCTGACATCCATCAGCGGAAGGGTATATCAGCTGGACGGCATCTCCACCTCATTGCCGAGATATCGCTCTACCAAGGAGGTAACGTATCCAGCCCACGAATTGTCTTCTAACCATTGAAAACTTTTGCCTTTGCACAGAAAGAGAGAAGAACAGCAGGAGACTGTATTTTGGGATAAGTACTTGCATTCCTGCACTACAGTGTTGTTGTTGATTAGAGGTGGAGGTGGTGTTTCCACCCTGCGTGTTGCTGGGTGCAGCCGCACCCACATCTGACTGTTTCTGTTCCTCGCCAGCAGTACCGGATCCGACGAGCGGAGGCAGTGGCCACCTGGGAGTTCGGGACTTGGCGGCTCCAGTATTCCCGGGGTCCGGTGGCGGAGAAAATCGGGTGGTTCCGGTTCGACTCGGACAGACGTCTCCTATCGTTGAGCCTGCCCACACGACACCATTGGAATTGGTTATAACCACAATTGTAATCTGTTGTGTTTGTTGTGCGTATTCACAAAAGTAAAGCTTTGTTATTTGACTTTCTCCATTGTCCGTTTATTTGCGCCCCCTGTTGTGGGTCCGTGTTCCTACACTTTCACAACAGGAGATCTCGAAGGGCGTCAACCGGCTGTTGAACGGCCAATGGAAGAACAGGGCGCACAGGCGTCCGCAGGAGGGGTGATCGGTGAGTTGCAGCAGATCCTCACCGCTTTCACGACTCGGTTGGATTTGATGACCGAGCAGAACGTCCTCCTGAACCGCAGGTGGAAGCGCGCCCTCCGGGCGCCGCTGCGGCTCTCCCTCCCGTCGACCCTGTACGTAATAGTGACGTTCCACTGGTCGTTCAACGACCCCTCCCTCCTTCCCCTGAGGCATACATAAGCCCCCCAGAGCCGTACGGAGGCTGTGTGGAGATGTGCGCGGATTTCCTTATGCAGTGTTCGCTCGTCTTCGCACAGCGTCCCGTCATGTACGCGACCGACGCTAGCAAAGTAGCTTATGTGATAAATCTGCTTCGTGGTGAGGCACGCGCTTGGGCTACAGCGCTCTGGGAGCAGAATTCACGGCTCCTTCAGACATATGATGGGTTTGTGAGGGAGTTCAGAACAGTGTTCGATCACCCTAATAGAGGAGAGACCGCTTCAGCCGTGCTGCTGTCAATGAGACAGGGGCGCCGGAGCGCAGCTGCCTATGCAGTCGACTTCCGCATCGCGGCTGCGAGGTCCGGCTGGAATAGCACTGCCCTCCGCGCCGCCTTTGTAAACGGACTGTCGATGGTCCTCAAGGAGCACCTGGTGGCTAAGGACGAACCGCGGGATCTAGATGGGCTCATCGATCTTGTCATACGATTAGACAATCGGTTAGAAGAGCGCCGTCGGGAACGAGACGAAGGGCGAGGCCGGGCACGCGTCGTCCCTCTCCCTTCCGGTTCCGACCTCCCCACGCTCCACGGCCCCTGCGCTCCGTGCGGTTACAGCCCCCCCTGCTGACAAAGCTATGGACACGAGTAGGGCAAAATTTAGGGCACCAGTTACACAAAGGAGGCTGGCCCACGGAGCGTGTTTTGTTTGTGGCTCGATAGAGCATCAATCAAGAGACTGCCCCGAGCGGTTAAACACCAACGCCCGCCCCTAGAAACTGGGCTAGGGGTGGGCCAAGACATTCACGTGGGACACACCCACATCGCCACACGTCTCCCAGTGGCAATCCTGTATGAGGATTTAACCCTGAAGGCCCCAGCACTGGTGGACACGGGCTCAGAAGGGAATTTGCTAGACAGCAAATGGGCCAGGGAGGTGGGGCTCCCTCTGGTGGCGCTTACCTCGCCTGTGCAGGTACGGGCACTAGATGGCTCCCCACTCCCTCCAATCACTCACAAGACACCACCAGTAACCCTGGTGGTGTCGGGGAATCACCGGGAGGAGATCGAGTTTTTTGTGACTCCGACCACCTCCCGTGTGATTTTAGGGTTCCCCTGGATGTTGAAACACAATCCCCGGATCGATTGGCCATCCGGGGTAGTGGTTCAGTGGAGCGAAACCTGCCATCGGGTATGTTTAGGTTCCTCGGTTCCTCCCGGTTCTCAAGCCAGGGAGGAGGTCAGAGCCCCGCCCAATCTAGGGACGGTGCCGGTGCAGTACCATGACCTTGCGGAGGTGTTCAGCAAGGATCTGGTGCTCACCCTTCCCCCGCACCGCCCGTGTGATTGTGCCATTGATTTGGTTCCAGGCGTTGAGTTCCCGTCCAGTAGGCTGTACAACCTCTCACGACCTGAGCGCGAATCAATGGAGACCTACATCTGGGACTCTTTGGCTGCCGGGTTGATCCGGAATTCCACCTCCCCGATGGGGGCGGGTTTCTTTTTTGTGGGGAAAAAGGATGGTGGACTACGTCCATGTATCGATTACAGGGGGCTGAACGAAATCACGGTTCATAACCGATACCCCTTACCCTTGTTGGATTCGGTGTTCACGCCCCTGCATGGAGCCAAGATATTCACCAAGCTTGATCTTAGGAATGCATATCACCTGGTTCGGATCCGGAAGGGAGACGAGTGGAAGACGGCATTTAACACCCCCTTAGGTCACTTTGAGTACCTGGTCATGCCGTTCGGTCTTACAAACGCTCCCGCGACGTTCCAAGCCTTAGTTAATGACGTCTTGCGGGACTTCCTGCACCGATTCGTCTTCGTATATCTAGACGATATACTCATCTTTTCTCCGGATCCTGAGACCCATGTTCGACATGTACGTCAGGTCCTACAGCGGTTGTTGGAGAACCGGCTGTTTGTGAAGGGCGAGAAGTGTGAGTTCCACCGCACTTCTTTGTCCTTCCTGGGGTTCATCATCTCCTCCAACTCCGTCGCTCCCGATCCGGCCAAGGTTGCGGCGGTGAGAGACTGGCTCCAACCCACAAGCCGTAGGAAGCTGCAACAGTTCCTCGGCTTTGCTAATTTCTACAGGAGGTTCATTAAGGGCTACAGTCAGGTAGTCAGCCCACTGACAGCCCTAACCTCGCCAAAAGTTCCCTTCACCTGGTCGGATCGTTGCGATGCCGCGTTCAAGGAGTTGAAACGGCGCTTCTCGTCTGCACCCGTTCTGGTGCAGCCCGATCCTAGTCGCCAGTTAGTGGTTGAAGTGGACGCCTCGGACTCAGGGATAGGAGCCGTGCTGTCCCAGAGCGGAGAGACCGATAAGGTCCTTCACCCGTGTGCCTATTTTTCCCGCAGGTTGACCCCGGCCGAACGGAACTATGACGTCGGCAATCGAGAACTCCTTGCGGTGAAAGAGGCTCTTGAGGAGTGGAGACATCTGTTGGAGGGAACGTCCGTGCCATTCACGGTTTTCACTGACCACCGGAACCTGGAGTATATCAGGACCGCCAAGCGGCTGAATCCCAGGCAAGCCCGCTGGTCACTGTTCTTCGGCCGTTTTGACTTCCGGATCACCTACCGTCCCGGGACCAAAAACCAGAGATCGGATGCTTTGTCCCGGGTACATGAAGACGAAGTCAGAACGGAGTCGTCGGATCCCCCGGATCCCATCATCCCGGAGTCCACTATCGTGGCCACCCTCACCTGGGACGTGGAGAAGACCGTCCGGGAGGCCCTGGCACGAGACCCGGACCCCGGAACCGGGCCGAAGAATAAACTCTACGTCCCACCAGAGGCAAGGGCTGCGGTCCTGGACTTCTGTCACGGTTCTAAGTTCTCCTGTCATCCTGGGGTGAAAAGAACCGTGGCAGTCGTCCGGCAGCGCTTCTGGTGGGCGTCCCTGGAGACCGACGTCCGGGATTATATCCAGGCCTGTACCACCTGCGCCAGGGGCAAAGCCGACCACCGCAAAACATCGGGATTGCTACAGCCCCTGCCCGTACCTCATCGCCCCTGGTCTCACATCGGCCTGGATTTCGTCACGGGCCTCCCGCCGTCCCAGGGAAACACCGTCATCCTCACGATAGTGGACGATTCTCCAAGGCAGCCCACTTCGTGGCCCTCCCGAAGCTCCCAATAGCCCAGGAGACAGCGGACCTCCTGGTCCACCACGTCGTCCGACTGCATGGGATACCATCAGACATCGTCTCCGATCGCGGTCCCCAGTTCTCCTCGCACGTCTGGAGGAGCTTCTGCCGGGAACTGGGGGCCACGGTCAGTCTCTCGTCCGGGTATCACCCCCAAACCAACGGGCAAGCAGAACGGGCCAATCAGGAGATGGAGCAGACCCTACGTTGTGTGACAGGCGCGCACCCGGTGGCCTGGAGTACTCATCTGGTCTGGATCGAGTACGCCCACAACAGTCAAGTGTCATCAGCCACCGGCCTCTCCCCTTTTGAGGTGTGTTTGGGGTATCAGCCCCCATTGTTTCCGGTGGTTGAGGGAGAGGTCGGTGTGCCCTCGGTCCAGGCCCACCTGCGGAAGTGCCGTTGGGTGTGGCGCGCCGCCCGTTCTGCTTTGTTGAAGGCCCGGATGAGGGCGAAGACCCATGCAGACCGGCGGCGGACCCTGGCTCCTACGTATCGTCCCGGGCAGGAAGTGTGGTTGTCCACCAAGGACATCCCACTGCAAGTAACCTCCCCGAAACTAAAGGACCGATACATAGGACCGTACAGAATCCTCAAAGTCATCAATCCCGCCGCAGTGAGGCTTCAGCTTCCGGCCTCACTGCGGATCCATCCCGTGTTCCATGTCTCAAGGATCAAACCACATCACACCTCACCCCTCTGTACTCCGGGTCCGGCACCACCTCCTGCCCGGATCATCGATGGCGAGCCGGCCTGGACTGTGCGCCGGCTTCTGGATGTTCGACGGATGGGCCGGGGTTTTCAATACCTAGTGGACTGGGAGGGGTACGGCCCTGAAGAACGCTCCTGGGTGAAGAGGGGCTTCATCCTGGACCCGGCCCTCCTGGCCGATTTCTACCGCCGCCACCCGGACAAGCCTGGTCGGGCGCCAGGAGGCGCCCGTTGAGGGGGGGTCCTGTTGTGTGGGCCGCTGAAGAGGAGGTACTGCTGGCCCACCACCACCAGAGGGCGCCCTGCCTGGAGTGCGGGCTCCAGGCACCAGAGGGCGCTGCCGCCTCACAGGAGCAGCCAAGGTGACAGCTGTCACCCATCAACCAAACAGCTGACATCCATCAGCGGAAGGGTGTATCAGCTGGACGGCATCTCCACCTCATTGCCGAGATATCGCTCTACCAAGGAGGTAACGTATCCAGCCCACGAATTGTCTTCTAACCATTGAAAACTTTTGCCTTTGCACAGAAAGAGAGAAGAACAGCAGGAGACTGTATTTTGGGATAAGTACTTGCTTTCCTGCACTACAGTGTTGTTGTTGATTAGAGGTGGAGGTGGTGTTTCCACCCTGCGTGTTGCTGGGTGCAGCCGCACCCACATCTGACTGTTTCTGTTCCTCGCCGGCAGTACCGGATCCGACGAGCGGAGGCAGTGGCCACCTGGGAGTTCGGGACTTGACGGCTCCAGTATTCCCGGGGTCCGGTGGCGGAGAAAATCGGGTGGTTCCGGTTCGACTCGGACAGACGTCTCCTATCGTCGAGCCTGCCCACACGACACCATTGGAATTGGTTATAACCACAATTGTAATCTGTTGTGTTTGTTGTGCGTATTCACAACAGTAAAGCTTTGTTATTTGACTTTCTCCATTGTCCGTTCATTTGCGCTCCCTGTTGTGGATCCGTGTTCCTACACTTTCACAACAGTTATCTGTCGCTGCAGATAACATCAATTTTGCTGTAACGGTTTTCTGATGACAACATCGGAACGAGCACAGGTATGTATGCACACATATGTGCATTTCTGCGTGGTTATGCCACAGAAGAAGTTTGTTGAGCACTTTACTGGAGAAGACAGAGTGCACAGACGTAGTCTGAAGCCATGGTCCCAAACTAGCCGGATACCTTCATTTGCTTTCAGACTGCAGTGAATTCAGCTCAAATCTGGTTCCACCTCCGAGAGATGGGTGAAAAGAATCCAGCTTAAGTTGGATTTGCACCGTTCAGATTCAGAAAAAAACCTATCTTTCCAATCTGGCTTAAGCAGGATATGACTGCATCCTGCTTAAAACAGATTGCAAACCACAGTCTGAACAGGGTCTTAGATCACAGTGATGGTGAGTGTGGATTAGGGGTTGACCAATTACCATTATGACAATTTATTTTTGCAGCACTGGATGTAGAGACTCAATGGTCGCCACATCCCGCCTTCACGTGCTGTGCACTGAAGCTTCACTGAGCTGCAGTGCAGAGGTGAAAGGCACATCTCTCTTCGTCTGAGTAAAAGAAAAAAAAAAATTGAAATCCTTCATTAAATAGTCCACAGTTGCTGCTGTTACATTCAGAAATTAATGGTTTACTAGGGCTCTACACTGAGTAGTGTTTATAAAATAGGTAGCAGACATTTTTCAAGGGTGGTAATAAATTGTGGAAATAGTGGCTTAAGACATTAAAACCACTAAACATTTCACTCATGGTACCATCAGGAAACTCAAATCACTCATGGTAACAGTGACATGAGACTTATCTCAACTGACTAAACCAATTAAACAAAAACACAATAAATCAGTAACACTAACAACAACATAAACCACAATAACATTTAAAACCTCAAAACCCTGAACTCCCATGGTTTATTGCGGCACAGCGTCCATTGCTTATTGATGAGCTAAAATTGCTAATTTCTGCAAAAATATCTGTCCTATCAACTTACCGTTTTTGCAGTGTTTTCAAGGTCACAGGTCAAAGGGAAAGTTTGGAAAAATCTTGGAGAATTGAAAAAATCTAACAATGAACAAATTTTCAAAAATTCATAACTCTGTTGAAAAAGATCAAACTGCCATATTTGAGTGCATTATGTAGGATGGTACCCTTTATTGACTGACAAAGTTTGATCCGGATCTGATCCAGATTACAGATTTTGTGGACATTTAAATCCAACATTGAAAACCCCATTTAATGTATATTTTACATTATATCTTAATTAAACATGCTCTAATCACTCTCATATTTGAAAGTGAGGTGCAGACTGGCACTCACCATTGTCTAACAAAGTTTGATCCGGATCTGATGTGGATTGTGTGGACATTTGAATTTAATATTGAAAAGTCCATTTGGTGTACATTTTGCATTATATTTCAATCAAACGTTTCTCAATCACTCTCATTTGTGACAATGAGGTGGAAACTGGCACTCTCAATGAATAGACTAATGCCCTGTTTACACCAGATTGAGACCCACAGAAGACCTACAAGACCATGGCATGTTGTCAACTCTCACAAGTCCTGGCTAGTCTCCAGTTTGATGTGTTATTTGCGTTTACACCAAGCGTACACTGCAAATGAGTTGTGAGAATAAAATATATGTTAATATCCGCAATCAGTGATCACACTCCGCAATCACACTCCGCAATCACACTCGCGCAGCTGTTAGAGACCGATGAAGAGTGATGGCGACCAAGATCTGATGCGTATTCCGGATTTAGCAGATATTTGATTTTAACATTGAAAAGCCCTTTTGATCTATATTTTGTACTGTATGTTAGCTCATGAAACACCACTTCTAACAAGAGTTTGACCTTGAAAATTTTTTTCCAAGAAAAAATTTGTGGAATTGGAAAGTAGTGTTGCGGAGGTTTGCATTCTACGTGTGTGGTGCTCCAGTTTTATCTTATTTTTGTCTTGGTAAATCATGGGATTTATTTTCATCATGTGCATGGTTGTGATAAACTCTGGCGTGAATGAATGAGGCACTGTAACCCTTTCAACTTTTAAAAATATAACATTATGCTAAAATACCCTTGGCCATATGAGCATTGTGTTCTTTATAATTTGCAGTTGTTTAATTATTAAGATCCTATTGTCTTACATACAATTTGTACATGTTCAATAAAGCCCCTCAATCAAAAAAAATATTTACAATTTAACGGTACCTGCAGGACGCCTTACGTATGCGAGTACATGAGCTTTTGACAAGAGCAGAAGTTGTGCAAATCAAGGAATATTTGCAGATCACACTCTGTGCATTTGCTGGTATTAATGAGACAATTTTAACTTCATCTGAAGATAGTTTTGAGTTAGCAGACGTTAGCATGCATGCTAATGCTGCAAAATGTCTTGTAAATAACTCCAGGGGTGTTATCAGGTTACAAAAACAGGGTTTTTAGTTTTATAAGCATTTAATTCTCATTAGCTTTTACACAATATATGACAAAGAGGATATATGAGGTCTGTGAGAAAAGTATCCGACCTTTTTATTTTATGCAAAAAATATATGGATTTGATTCATATGTTTTTACGTCAGCCAAGCTTGAACCTTCGTGCGCATGCGTGAGTTTTTTCACGCCTGTCGGTTGCATCATTCGCTTGTGGGCAGGCTTTGAGTGAGCACTGGTCCACCCCTCTCGTCGTTTTTTCATTGCGAGGAAATGGCGGAATGATTTGGGCTTTGATCCATCAGAATTTTTTCAGAAACTGTTAGAGACAGGCAGCTGGAAACCATTCGGAAAATTCACATGGCTTTTGGTGAAAATTTTACAGAGATTAAGGAGTGTTACTACCGCTTTAAGGACGGCCCACAATGACACACGGCGTGCCACACTCTGAGCTGCGATCGACAGGCTGAAACGACCATTTCATTTCTAAACGGATGGCTGTATGGATCCGGGACCATCGTGTGCAGTTTCTCTGGTTATCACAAGAGCTGGACATCAGCCATTTTCCGGCAGACTTCACTTTTAACAAGAAACTTTGTCATGGAAAGCCGTGCAGAGGCTTCGCGCGTCATGACGGAGCCGCTGATGGAGCGAGACAAAGAATGCCTCCGTTTTGGAGTGTCAGAGGACAAGTTGGGACATGCCTATCTCGGCTTTCAGTGGCTTACCAGTCGAGTGAGTATAAGAGAAATTGTGGAGAGCTGGGCATGTCCCAACTTGTCCTCTGGTTTCCGGTTTCCAGCTGTCTGTCTCTAACAGTTTCTGAAAAAAATTCTGATGGAACAAAGCCCAAATCATTCCGCCATTTCCTCGCAATGAAAAAACGACGAGAGTGGTGGACCAGTGCTCACTCAAAGCCTGCCCACAGGCGAATGACGCAACCGACAGGCGTGAAAAAACTCACGCATGCGCACGAAGGTTCAAGCTTGGCTGTCGTAAAAACATATGAATCAAATCCATATATTTTTTGCATAAAATAAAAAGGTAGGATACTTTTCTCACAGACCTCGTATTTACACACAAAAGAAACAGTTTTGCAGCTAGCTACCAGCCTGTGATGGCACTATGCTAACATCCACGAAATGTCTTGTAAATAAGTTCAGAGGTGTTATGAGGTTCTAAAAACAGCATTTTCAGTTTTACAAGTGTTTATTTCTCGCTAGGTTTCACATCATATATAAGAGATGTATATAAACACACAAAACAAAGCGGCTTTGAAGAGGCCAGCCACTAACGTCACGGCGCAGCTCTATTCTGATTGGCTGTCACCCTCACCACTCAAACACAAAACAGAACAGTCTGAAACAGAATGTGACTTTTTCACCTCTTAAAATATGTTAAGGTTAGCTATCGTTGAACTTGTCCAAAGACTGCGTCCCAAGAATGTTCCCTGTGAATTTGAAGACTCTGGCAGTAATAAGACTGGACTTATGCTGAGCATAGACAGACGGATGCAAAGCCTTTGCAATACCCGATGGACATATTTGAAGGCTTCGGGTAATAAGTTGTCTTGTTGTGGAACAAAGCGCCGGTATTCTCTGGCTCAGGCTGAGAAATGCACTGGGAGCAGACAAACACAGAGGGACTGCTTTTAAAGTGTTACGTTTCTTCAGCCATGACAAGGAACTAAAGTATTTTCAGATGGTATTTTCCAAAATAAGGACGCTTTATGTGGACACATTTTCATCAGGATGAGATGATGAATCTGGCTGAAACGACAGGAAAATTAAGACTTTTTATTTACTCAGTGTGTGAATGGTTTTAATATTTGTAACAATTTGAACTGTTCACATGACTGCAGCTTTCAGTTAATGGACAGCATCATTGGATGTATTTCAACTTATGAGTAACTTATGAGTAACTTATAAGTAACGTGTGTCAACAATCGCACAACTTACCTACAACTTATGGCCTGTATATGTGGGACATATGAGCCATATGCTGGCATGCGTTGAAAAAAATTGTGCATGCACAAAATCTTTTGACGAACTCACCATATAACGTATACCAGCATGCTTCCACATGCTCTTAACTTGTACAAAACTACCCATAACTTATTAGACGCACTTCAGCGTATCCGGCGTATTTACAATACGTTAAATAGGATGCAGGCTAAATCGTCAAGGTGTGACAGGGTCTTTAGTTGTGACCCAAAACTTCTGTTGGACCATGAGAAGAAAAGTTCTTCAATTTCTGGGTGTTAATTTAGGCCATTGCCCTCGGTGCTGTAAAGTCTGTATGGTCCAAAGTTTCTTACTTTTCTGTAATAGACTTTACAGTTGCTTGTGGTATCATGAATCTGTCCAAGATATCTCCTAAGGAATCAGTTTTGTACAGATCCAAAAAGTGGGGTTGAAAGAAGTATCATGTGGTCACAAGGTTGCATCGCTAGCCTTTAGGCCATCCCTTTTTGAAGCAGTGTCATCTTTCATATGTGGAAAGCTCGTGATGTGATTGTCACCTCAGCTTCACTGTGTAGACTTTACCGTTTCATTACACGGCAATCATGGACACATACAACAAAGACAGCATGTAAAAATGAAAATTGCTGGTTTTGTAAATAATTAGTTCACGCTTGCTATGTTCAACCTTCATATTTATGGTGCTGTTTAATTTTGTTTTTCAAATGACATTTTTGCCCATGTATTTTTATTTCTCTTTCTCATTTTGTGCTTAAATAAATACTGCTGCTCCACCACAGAGGGTGTTGGAGTTTTTGGTATCTATCTTAAATTTGTGACAACAGCACAACAAACAAAAACTGACTTCTGAAAAATATTCCTGAACACAATGACTTTCTTCTGGCCACTGAAGCTAAATTTGGGATAGAGATTAATCCAAACAAATCAATATGTTGATTTTTTTAACTGAAATCATCAAATATTTATATAAATATATAAAATATAGTCAAATATATGTATATTTGTTTTACAGAGGCCCAATCTACCACGTGTTCGGTTTTATGTCGCCATCTCAAATGGATTTTGAGTGATCATGTTGTAAAAAGTGGCAGAAACATACTGATTTATGATTTGGCTTACTTGTATGTTCTGGCTGAAATAAAAAAATACTACACATTTTGCCATTTATAGAAATCAATGTTAATGACAGGACAGGCAGGTGACAGGCACCTGAATTGTTTGGACCCAAAATGCAAACTCTTGGACTAAGCTTGGATGTAGGAGAAATCATGGTCTTTAATTCAGGCTCTGGTTCGGTACACAGGTGATCAGTCAGCGAGGCAGAGGCACAAACTGGGTCAGGCAAAAACGTAGTCATGGTTAAGCAGGGTTCAGAGGCACGAGCAGACACAGACATCATGGGCGAGGCAAAAGGCAAAGTCAGAAATACAAGGCAGGATCAGTATACACGGCAAAGCAAAAACTGGACTGGAAACAGAGCTGGTAAGTGTACTAAGACAACAAACGAGCAAGGGTGTGATGGCTGGGTGGAGATTAAATAAGACAGGAGTAACAAGGTGCATGTGAGGAACAATCAAGAAGGGGGCGTGGCTAGTGAATGAAGATACTACATTGTTTAAGATAGTGAGGGAGGACAACACAAGGTGGAGTGAAGAAAAGAAAGATATGTGAACAGGTGCACAGAGCGTGAGTGAAAGGAAACACAAAGCAGACATAGTTAAAGAAAGAGAAAAACATGGCAGGTGTAGGACATGAAGTGAACATAAATAACTGGGTGTGAGATGAGGACATGAAAGCAGGTGCAGGATGTGGAGTGGAAACAAGAGGCAAACACAAAACTGAGCTACAATTGAATTACTAAGAACAGGAATCAGACATGAACATGAGAACTAGACTAAACATGAACTGGCGAGACGGACTTAACAGCACAGAATAGCAGACCGGAGATAAACTAGATTAAGCAGAAAAGAAACAAAACCTGACAAAGTGCAAACAGAAAAGAGAACAGCAAAAATAGGCAAATGATAACTAAATGATCAACCATGAAAACAGATTAACAGAATGGAACTGAGACATGGTCAGAATATAAAAGTAACAAGGAAAGAAAGTGACAAAGCAGAAGTAGAATGTAGAATAAACACATGATGAAAATAATATAACAAGTGAATTGTAACAAGAACAAAGTAACAAATCAAAACAGAACTGAGAATAACCATATGATGAAAATAATATAAGTGAATTGTATGTTGTGAAAGTGTAGGAACACGGACCCACAACAGGGGGCGCAAATGAACGGACAATGGAGGAAGTCAAATAGCACTTTTACTGTTGTGAAATAAGCACAACAAACACAACCGATTACAATAATAGACAAAGTCGAATCACAAAGGTGTCATGTGGGCAGGCTCGAAGATAGGAGACGTCTGTCCAAAGCAGAACCGGAACCACACGATTTCCTCCGCCACCGAACCCCGGGAATACTGGAGCCGCCAAGTCCCGAACTCCCAGGTGGCCACTGCCTCCGCTTGTCGGATCTGGTACTGCTGGCGAGGAACAGAAACAGTCAGATGTGGGTGCGTCTGCACCCAGCAACACGTATGGTGGAAAAACCACCTCCACCTCTCGTCAGGAAAACACTGTTAGTGTAGGAATGTGAGTACTTATCCAAGGGGTCCAATACAGTCTCCTGCTGTTCTACTCACTATCTGCGTGAAGGCAAAAAAGTATTTATGGTCAAAAGACAACACGATTGGCTGGATACGTTACCTCCTCGGTAGAGCGATATCTCGGCAAAGAAGTGGAGATGACGTCTTGCTGATATACTGCTGCGGATCAGATGATTGGTAACAGCTGTCGCAGGTGACAGCTGTCACCCCGGCTGCTCCTGTGAGGTGGCAGCGTCCTCTGGTGCCTGGAGCCCGCACTCCAGGCAGGGTGCCCTCTGGTGGTGGTGGGCCAGCAGTACCTCCTCTTCAGCGGCCCACACAACATTGTAACAAGAACAAAGTGACAAGAAAAACATGGTAGAATAAAGCATGATTAAAATAATTACTAATAAATCAAGGCCGCAGCAGACGGGAGACCATGAAAAAGGGGAAAAACAAGTGCTCAGCGCCCTGACCTGGCCCAGTCCCTCACAGTTACTTGATGATTGTACTGGATTACTTGATTGTAGCTTGTTCTTGTGTGGTAATAAATATTGTATGTGAGCTGGCTGAGCTGAATGTCATTGGATTTTAAAGTATTATAATGTTCTAAATGATAACATGGAGGCAAATCCCAAAATAGCAGACCACGAACAGTCACACGGATCATCAAGTTCAAACAGGCATATTGCCCACAGGAAGGCAGGTGAAAACAAATGGACTGGACGAATGGAGATTCAGAGACAGAAATGTTGAGGATTTACCTGGTGTGACACAAGGACAATACAAGACTTCTCTATCAGGCATGATGCACATAATTTGGAAAATGTTTTGCATTCTCATAAAGTAGAGACAATATCACAAAATGGATAAGTTACACAAAACGATGGATGCAGCATCTTAGAATAAGGAAGTGTTATAGTAGAGGACCTAGCTGATACATGTATGCACATCATTCAGGAGACTGTTCGAGACTAATATCACCCCAATGAACAACCTGGGATACGTGCCAAAATCTCTATCCGGGACGAACAGCCCAAAAATGACCACACCTTTTTTTGTCCTGAGTGTTACTTCAAATACAGCTGTATTTTCTAAACTGCAACAGTTATAGATTTTCCAAGGTATTCAAAATGTTCAAAATGACCAATACATCTTTGAGAGGGTCACAGAAAAGTGTAAATTAAAATTTTGATCCCAAGTTGTTCATTTTGGTCATATTAGTCTAGAACAGTTGAGTTATCCTCTCCTAAATGATGTGCATACATGTCTCAGCTAGGTCCTAGACTATTAGTAGTGCCCAGTCTTCTTATCAGTCAACAGCAACAGTGCATCTCAACAGTGAGCTTTTGCTCTCCTTGGCTCGTACCAGCGTACACCAAAATAGCATTACGAGTAAGTGCCTGACAGACTTAAACTGTCATTACATGGAAAGTCTAAATCCTACATTAAGAATTGCACTTAACAAAAAGCACACTGTAAAAACTCCTCAAATCCACCTCCACCAAGGATCCAATAAAATGACTTACCTGTCAGTTTGACCTGCGTAAAGCAGCTATACAACAGTCATAATACCTTCACAGGAGAGGGGAAAAAATCTGATGCAAATATTAAAATAAACCAGAGAACTGTGACCAAGTTCACACAACTCTATCTCCCCTCTAGCCCGACAACCAGCCCTGAATTGGGCCAGATACTGGCCTCTCTCTCCTAGCCTGTGATTGGTTGGCAGCCGAGATGCTGACGTCAGCCCAGGCATCAGCCTCACGTTGATGTGTCGCGAGCATTGCTCTCCTATTAGTCATTCAGGAGAGGGAATTCCAGTGCTGCTCTCCTACTGGTCTTGTAGAAATGGGAAATCTCACTCCAGTATCCAGCCCAATTCATAGCAGGGCCAGTTGTCAGGCTATCACCCCACCACCACTACCACCACCGCCACCCCCATCTCGGCTATGTTAAGTGTCTGTGTCTTTGAACAAGACACTTCAACGCATTCTACCGGTCCACCAATCTTTACCTGGGTACCAGCTTTGGCTGGGGAGGTAACCTGATAGGCTTGAAGACATCTGACATTCATTCTTATATTCATATTCTGTGATACAGTTGTTTAAAGTTTGTTTGTAAAGTTTTACAGAAATCCATAAAACAATTTCCCATGAGTTGTGCTTACAAGATTCAAGGAGAAAGATAGATGAACAAGGTCATGGCAAGCCAAATTTTTGTTTTTGGAGGGTATGATCATGAAAATACCACTCTGTGAATGTTAAATTAGAGGATGGTTTCAAATGATTACTGCTTGATATCTCGTGCTGTAAAGCTGTCTGCAGTCATTAAAAAACTGTCCAGTGAATGCTAAATGCAATTTCCACACAGATCTGCTTTGCCACTGCCCTGGTTATGTACACTGCAGTTACATCACAAATCCTAAAATCCACAAACTGTACAGAAAAAGATTCCACTACAACTATCAGATTACTGAACGCTTAAAAGGAGGAGGGGAGGGACAAGAGATTATAGATTCTCATTTAATATCAGAAACCTCTGAAAAAAAAGAGGAATTTGTCTGTCATGACAACTATTGATTTGTGACCTTTCAGTGGGTGATGAGCTGCTTTGAGCTGCTGTCTTATGGTCGATGCCACAGCGTGTTCTGCATTTATACCTTCGGCTGGAAGTAACATTTATACACTTACATGGTTGTCAAGCAATTTCACTCACCCATAAAAATGACAAAATCCAGGGAGAAGACCATTTTTCCTCACATTTAAGAAATGTGCAGAATGAACATGATATAGCTTCTGGTCATGGAAAATAGCACCCATTCTAGGTTATTTAAAGTCTGTTTAGTGAATGGTAAAAATGTGGACGTACATAAAAATTTAATCTGTCAACATTGCCTAATAACTCCATCACACATCTGCCAAATGAGGCCGAATGGCATCAGAATGACATATCCGGCCACAGTCTGGAAGTATTGAGGCAGTCTATGAGCAGTCTACATATTTGGTCCCAATCGCTCAGCTGTCAAGAGTGTGTTGCACATGTTCAAAATACTCTTGGCAGATGGAACTCACACTGAGTATTTTGTTTTTTAATTTTCACTTTTTTGGGCAACACATAATGCTTCACTAACACAGTAACTTAAATAAAATAATAATAATAATAATAATAATAATAATAATAATAATAACAGTGACTGCGAGGTTTTGCATGTTCAACCTCCAGCTGACATGCATCTGAATCGCAGAGAAAGAGGGATAAAACAAAAACAACAAAAAAATCCATGCAGGGACCTAGTCCACCAATATTTAAAACAAAAAAACAAACAAAAAAACTTAAAAATGGTTACATTTTACAAGTTGGGGAAAACAAAAAACAGAAAGCTACATCCCATCACCACTTCAGCAAAATGTCAAGACTTTGGCTGAGCTCCTGACACAGAGAAAGATCCAAAACTTGTAAAGATGTGAAAAAAGTAAATAATTACGCATGAAAACAGAAAGGGATACACTAAATTTGACAATCTGTGTGATGGCGCAGACATTGTGCCATTGCTTAGGAAGAGCCCTGGATGGCTGATGTTGTTCAAAAATGCAAAACTACTTTTTATCCGATTACTCTATTAATCACCAGAATAATCGATAGAATACTTGATAACTAAAATAATCAATAGCTGCAGCCTTACTGGTTTGCTTTAGTTTTAACTTGATGACTACCATTTATAGTCATAGATGGGAAATGGCTGCACTTTAATTTTAAACATGGACGTAAGCACATCTGTCCTAGACAAGGACTAGACTCCTCTTGGTTTGGTGGGTTAGTTCCTAAGAAGGCCCCAGTGTTATGTGTCGGACGCAGCCCGGAGAACCGACCAGCGTTTGAAGGACCCAGTATAAAACAAGCAGAGCACGGTACAAAGGATAACAGAGTTTAATGAACATAACAGTGCTGTGAAAAATATAAAAGTGCGCGGTCTGGCGTGGTGGATTGCGGTGCGCTCCCAGCAGCGCTAACGGTCCGGAGCCAGAACTGGTTCGGACCCAAGGACCCCGCCGACACCCCCCAGGTGGCCGCGACAAACCGAGTCTGTAAAAGAAGGAATCATTATGTGAGTCCACACTCAACACACAGAAAGAACGCTCAAAGGTGCACAAACAGCAAACACTTCCTGGCTTAATTACTAATCAGCTTCCCACCCTGCAGGCATGGAACATCCAGTTCACAAAACTCCACTGCAGTGGAAGCTGATTTAAACGACCAACATACAGCTCAATATAATAAGGTGTGAGGGACACCACATTTACTGACTGTATAAATGTTAGTCACAAAATCTAACGTACCTCAGGAAGTGTGCTGACGAGCGTGAGACCTCACCCCTCCTCTTTCACAGACCATGCATCAAACCTGGACGTTCTCTGCATCCACTGATGATGAGATGGCTCCCGAGACGATCTCACCTGTCTGGTCACAAGGTCGAGTCTCTGGCAAATACATACTGTGTACTCCAGTCTTAAATGCCACCATGTTCCAATCCATTGTAGATGCACCACAGCTGTGAGTCCTGACGAGCCGCAGGTGATCAGCCTCAGGTGATCAGGGTGAGGTCCTGATAAACTCAGCTACACAGCCACTCAGTCCCAAATGCAAGCCACCTGGAAGGAAAAACAAAGACAGGACAGAAAACAGAAACAAAAGGCAGCCAGGCCCCCCACCAGCCACACAACACCCAGTTCAGAGTCAGAGGCAAAGTTACGTTTGTGGATTTTTGAATTATTATATTTTTAAGGCAGGTTTTCAGAAGCAGGCTAATGAGTCAAAAAAGCAGGCAACTGACTTATGGTGTATGCGTGATTTATGGTTGTTGGTGATTTACTGTACATACAGAGGTTTTTTTTCTAAAGCAGGACATGGGGTGCCACGCCCCCTTGTTTTGGCTGCATGTCCCCTTGCCGAAATGCTGATACTTTTTAAGTGTTATGGGCCTTTCACACTGAATCCGTCAGATGCGTCAAATGCGTCAAAAATCGGTCTAAAAAGCATTATTTTCAATGAGACACATGGCGTTTTAGATGCGTCGCATCAAAAGCCGAGCTAAACCGACGCATCTGACGGGAGCGCGCATTGCCGCTTGTCAGCAGGTTGACGGAGTCAAAGTTCAATCCAATCCAACTTCCGACTTGCTGAGCTGTGACGTACCTTTGCGTTGTCCAATAGGAACAACGCGTCGGGCCAAAACACGGAAGACGGGTGGCAGAAACCACTGATCTCTACAAATGGACGGTGCAGAAACCACTGATATGTGCAAAACATACGTGTCACAGGACTCCTCATTTATGGAGCAGTTTTCTGAAGAAAAATCCTTTGGAATTTTTTTTGTTGTTACCGCATTATTTCTGATTACTGTTAAAAAAAAGTTTAGAACACTTGTAATTAAAATAGCTAAATAAATCAATAAATGCTTCTTTAGAAACCTTTCGTCTGTAAATTACAACCATCTGTTATTTCAGATTATTTAATTTCTTGTTTAACATAAGAAACCTCGGACATTTATTTTTAGACACAATTACATTGAAATTTGTACATTTTTTTTAAGTCTGGTAGATTATTTAAATCTCATTTTAACCAGAAAAACAGACACTGTAAATAAATACTAATGTTTATTATAAATGCAACAGGAAATAATTTAACAATGACTGCAGTGTGATTGTAAAGTAGGATTTCTGTGACATAAACCTCATGATTTTTTTTTTATATATATAGTCATTTCAACTTGTAATTTCGCCAAAATGTGTAATTGCCTTTAATGTTGCTATCAGGACAGAGTCATTTCTAAAATATGAATTTGAGCACAATAAGTGGAGAGCTTCTACCTGTGCAAATGTCTTTTGACTTTGATTTCATGGACATTTTTAATGATCCATTCACTGGAAAATAAAATATAAAATGAAACAGCTTTTTAAAAAATAATAAAATAGTTGCTGTTCAAAGAGCCTTTTATTTAGAAGCAGGTGATGTTCTGCTGGATTTTCTGGACCAGATGAAGGTCTCTTCTGCAGCTTTGAACTCTTGTGGTGTTGCTGAAAAACAGAGATGTTGTCTTTCTACTGGACTTCATGGTGTTCAGCTCATCAATGGAAGTTTGGTTGTCTGCACAGCAAATGTTCCTGATTGGGACAAATAAAAATATTTCTTTAAATATAAAGAAACACTAAACAGTTTATATATATATATTAAAAAAAGGGGGAAAAAACGATGGATAAAACGCCCGAAAAAATAAGTTATTTAAAGTTGAGCTTTTGTGGTGTCTGAAAAAAGCTGTGGCTTTATTTGGTAAAAATAAAAAGACTGAACCATTTAGAAATTAAAGTGTTCACTCAGATCAACTGTGCTAAAAGGCTATGCTAACGTTAGCCAATCATTAAACCTTCACAGCAGTTCAGTAAACGTCACGTTTTATTTTTACATTATTCTCACCTCGATAAAGCTGCAGAACTAAACTCTGTTGGGCAAATTGGGACTTCGCATATATCCAAAAAGTGGGAGATTTCGGACTGAGTGGGTATGCTCCATCACCCCGGCTGCCTGCCTCGGTCTGCCCAGTGATGATGCCTGAAGGCCGGTTTCTCTGTGCGGGTCGGCCCGCTGTCGCGGTTCGATCGATAGCTCACCAGTCCTCCCTTGGTCGGCGTCACTCCGAAAAGTAGCTGAAAAAAAAGCTTCTCCCAGCAGGGTGAGGGGAGAATCGTTCTACTGCTGTTTTTTAAAGCTTTTTTTTTGTGGTTCAGGCAACCCAAATTCAAGATGGCGATCGCTGAACTTTTTCACATTGTGGAAACAGCCAGAGTGTGACATGGCAATCTCCGCCCCCCACCCTTTTTTTTTTTTTTTGCCGCTTCCAAAGCGACGTCTGACGTCATGCGTCGGATCCAACGGATTCCGACACGTTGACGGATTGGCCTGACGTATTCAGTCTGAAAGGCCCATTACTTCTAACATCCAGCATTCCCCTCACTGATCAATTCTTCTGTAAATACATAACACTAGGACGCTGACCCATAATTCCCCATGGGTCAACTATATACGGTCGTACTATATACGGAGGACAGCTGACCTTTCAGGTAAATCTGTTTACAGTTCTGCTACATTTTTAAAGTAACATTAACATAGTGCTGATGCAGCCCACAACGTCAGAGTCATCTGAAAACGTCATCAAGTAATCAAGTAATCCTTGACAACTGTCTAACTGTAGTTGGATTACAATTTTCCAATTATAATTTGGTTTGATCATAGTTACTTATAATTTGCAATCTGATTACATAACATGCTGTATTTTCCAGAGCATGTAGCTTTTTTGTTGTTTACTAGTTTGAGAGGTCCTGCGACTTATAATCCGGTGCAATTATATACACAAAAAATAAATAAATCGCAATTCACAACCAGGAATTTTCTTTATATCTGAAATGAGAAACACACCATTAAACTGCCTTTTCATTTAAAAAAAACATAAAGGTGGAAACTTCCTAACAGGGCTTGATTCCTTTCAGCGTGCGTTTTAAAGTAGAGTCGGGTCACACTTAAAGCATTTTTTAATAGGCCGTAAAGTGAAAGCCGTATCGTTTCATATCGTATGGGGCACTACAATGTTTAGTCAGTGACAAAGATATATTGGTCCTGAGCTACAGAGAAAAAGTTCCCCCGATTGTAATCCTGCCATTTTTATAAAATCAGTGTTTGAAGTCGGTACTACTTATTGTACTCTATTGGCAGCCCTATTTTACCAATTTTGAGAATAATTGACAAAAATGACTTAGGTTGTAATATTTAATATCAAATGTTTCTGCATGTTTTTCTCAAAGTCTAAGTTAATAAAATAAATTATCTTGAAAAGGCCATGTCTGATTTTTTTTATAATCGTGTTTTTAGCTTCCTGGTTGTAATGAAAATACGCATTGCGGACTGATTGTTATGGTAACCAGTTCCAATCAGAGTGTGCATAGTGTTGCAGCCATATAATAAATGTGAACATGTCCTTATTAAACAGCAAAGAGTGTCTAATGGCACAAAGGACTGCGCCGTAAAAAGCACAGGAACAGACTTTCATGTCTGTGTGTACATGTGTGCAGTGCGCGTTTAGAGAGCAAATGAACAGACATTTGTGTATGTGTGTGTGTGTGTGTGTGTGTGTGCGCGTGTGTGTGCACATGCTGTTACAGCACTAATGAAAACCCATTCATTTCCACAGCCACATAAACAGTAAGGCTGCAGCTATCGATTATTTTAGTAATCGAGTATTCTATCGATTATTCTAGGGATAATCGAGTAATCGGATAAAAAGTATTTTTGTGTTTTTAACAACATCAACAGTCCAGGGTTCTCCCTAAGCAATGGCACAATGTCGCTGCGTCATCACGGAGACTGTCAAATTTGGTGTATCCCTTTCTGTTTTCCTGGGTAATCTTTTTTTTCACATCTTTACAAGTTTTGGATCTTTCCTATTGTCAGGAGCTCAGCCAAAGTCGGCGATGACAGCCCAAGTTTTGACATTTTGCTGAAATCGCGATAGGATGTGGCTTTCTGTTTTTTGTTTTCCACAACTTGTAACTGGGTCGCTGCGTGATTTTTTTCCTTTATCCCTTTTTCTGCGATTCAGTCAATGATTTCAGCTGGAGGTTGTCGCATTCAGGTTTTTTATTATTATTATTTTATTTGAGTTACCATGTTTGTGAAGCGTTGTGTGTTGCCAAAAAAAAGCGAAAATTAAAAAGCAAAACAGTGTGAGTCTGAACAAAACACAGAAGTAAGAGTGGGCTTCTTCATGAGACTGTCAGTGTGGCCGGGGACGGAGCTGTGAGGAAAGTGCTGAGAGCTACTCACACTTGGCAGAGAGAGGAAGCCACTGGCCGCCGTGCAAATAGCCACTCCCCACATAGAGCGGAGAGCAGGCAGCGGATGAAACTGTTTTTTTAAAAAAACAGACAAATGCACTGCTTCACTTTAAATGCGCATTAAGCTATTTCAGATGATCAGCATGGACCATTTTCTCCTAAAAGGTTTTAGTTCACTCTGTGTGTTGCGTTGGAAAGCTGTAGCTATTGTGCTAATTTCATTAGCACTTACACAACTTATGCATGCTCTTGTCTTCTTCTGTTTGTTTTTCTGGGGACGTTACAGCGTCACACACAGGCCTGGCATATGTACTACAACGTTAAACGACGCTTCGAGGCACAGAATTTGCCTCAAACATTTTTGGAATCGAATTATTCAAGTTACTCGACTAATCGTTTCAGCCCTAATAAACAGTAAACGGATAAATGCTGCTGTGGGCTGATTTAAAACTGAATGTACTGTAAGTTGTGTTGGACCACTCTGTCACTTGGGAAATGTTCTACATAGAAAGTAATCCACAAGTGGTCAGTACTGTACTCAAAAAGTCCCTTTGATAATCAAGCGGAAAAATCAAAAACACTGACTGAGCGACTGCTCCCTCCACCACAGCACAGACTTATTAGCCCCGCTTCTCACTCTCGCAAAATTATGGTGTGGTGTAAGTTTGTCCCAAGATGCTTTGCTTCCGGAGGGGGATCTCAGAACCACCAGAGGGGGAGAGAGAAAGAGAGATAAAGTTTTTTGTTTTTTGTTCTAAAGAAATATGTAAGGTGTTTTTTACTGGAAGACCACACTGCTGAATGAAGATTAACTTTTTTCTTTATTTGGAGGAAACTTTAGTTGGAAGGACAGCTCTTTTAAAAAGAAGAAGAAAATCAATTGTGAGTTTATTTTATAAATGTACTAAAAAAGGAGCTTAAATTACGTTGTACCTCACATATTATCGTCTGTTCAGTGGCTTAAAGAAGCGGTTTGTGCTTGTAACGCTTGTAAGAAAAACAGAAGAAATACTAAGGCCGGCGATCACCTTAGTATTTCTTCTGTTTTTCTTGTTGATTAATGCTGGCAAATTATACAGTATTTTTTGTCTTTCTGAGGCCTGATTCTGTTTTTTCTCTGTTTAAGGTGCAGCTCCTTCCAGAGATGGGAGTTGTGTTTGTGTTGGCGATCCTCCTGTCCTGTGCACCAATAGCAATTCTTGTATATTCGTCCATGAATTGTTCTGTGAATTATTTCTGTAATTTATGTTTGTAGCATGGCCCAGGCAGAGGGTCACCGCTTTGAGTCTGGTCTGCTTGAGGTTTCTTCCTCAGAGGGAGTTTTTCCTTACCATTGTTGCTATGGGGTTGGTAAGGTTAGACCTTACCTGTGTGAAGCGCCTTGAGGCAGCTCTGTTGTGATTTGGTGCTACATAAAGGAAAAAAAATAACAAAAACATTAATTAGCTCTTAGCTTCCGATGGCTAAAGCAGTGTTTTTGTTGTAAATATATAAATGAGACACCGGGTTTTCAAATGTTTCATTGCGTGGTAGGTTCCTGTCACATATGCTCATCTGTTCAGTGGTTAAAAGAAGCCTTTCACTTGCATTTTTTGCCCTTATAGTGACATTAAATAGCTCGTTAGCTGTGCTATTTAATACTTGTGCCTTATAATGAATAATACAGCGATTTAATCCATTTTGCTTTTTCTTGAATGAACTGATAAATGAGACTTCTACTCTGGGACAACTTATATGCTTTTTCTCTTGAAGACGCATTTTTAGACCAATGCAACTTATATTCTGGTACGACTTCTACTCCGGAAAATACAGTAATCATTACTAACCACCCCCGTGTTACTTATTTCTTTTCAACACACCTGATCATCTTCCCCATTTGACTTATGCTACAGTCCTTTATTCTTGACTGAAAACTTGCATTTGTACGCTGTCTAAGTGTATTTAGCCCTTAACTACATTACCAATTTCCACTGCTTTTAAGATGCCCATACTTTATATGCTGAACAGAAAATGGACTGCATTTATATAGCACTTTTCCATCTGAATCAGTAGCTCAAAGCTCTTTACAGTGATGGCTCACATTCACCTATTCACACAGACAAATGCAGTCACACACATCCGCAGCAACTTCAGGATTAAGGACCTTGCCCAAGGTCCCTTAGTGATTTTGCAGTCAGGCTGGGGTTTAAACTGAGGATGCTCTGGTCCCAAGCCCAACGATTAATGACGAGACATCACCTCCCCAGAATTTGCATGGCTCTTTTTATCTCCACTTCCACTAATATCATGGACTCTGATGCTTCATTTAAAACTAAAACCACTGAATTATTATCAGAGTCCTGGCTGAGTGATCTTGCCTGTGCTCTCAGACATGCATGCAGATGAGCTGAGAGAAAGTGTAAAAATGATGAGCTCCAAGCTGAATTTTACAAGACTGTCTCAAAATGGCAGAAAGTCATAAAAGCCACTAAGACAGAGTTTATATGTACCTACTTTCCCAAAATAGTCACAAGTTTCTTTTTAATGTTTTAATTCTATTATAAACTCTTGTGATACAAATTGTACACTTTGTGAAAACCTTCTACTTGTAGGTCTTCACCCACTCACCTGGCATCAAACCATGTAAAGAGCTATCACAAGAGCTGGACATCAGCCATTTTCTGGCAGATTTCACTTTTAACAAGAGATTTTGTCATGGAAAGCCGCGCGGAGGCTTCGCGCGTCACGACGGAGCCGCTGATGGAGCGAGACAAAGAACACCTCCGTTTTGGAGTGTCAGAGGACAAGTTGGGACATGCCCAGCTCTCCACAATTTCTCTTATACTCACTCAACAGGTAAGCCACTGAAAGCCGAGATAGGCATGTCCCAACTTGTCCTCTGACACTCCAAAACCGAGGTGTTCTTTGTCTCCGTGCGGCTTTCCATGACAAAATCTCTTGTTAAAAGTGAAATCTGCCGGAAAATGGCTCATGTCCAGCTCTTGTGATAACCAGAGAAATTGCACACGACGGTCCCGGATCGACACAGCCATCTGTTTAGAAATGAAATGGTGGTTTCTGCCTGTCCGATCGCGGCTCGGAGCGCGGCGCGCCGTGTGCCATTGTGGGCCATCCTTAAGCGGTAGTAACACTCCGTAATCTCTGTGAAGCCCATAAAATTTTCACCGATAGCCATGTGAATTTTCTGAATGGTTTCCAGCTGCCTGTCTCTAACAGTTTCTGAAAAAATTCTGATGGAACAAAGCCCATATCATTCCGCCATTTCCTTGCAATGAAAAAACGACGAGAGGGGTGGACCAATGCTCACTCAAAGCCTGCCCACAGGCAAATGAGGCAACCGACAGGCGTGAAAAAACTCACTCATGCGCATGAAGGTTCAAGCTTGGCTGACGTAAAAACATATGAATCAAATCCATATATTTTGGCATAAAATAAAAGGTCGGATACTTTCTCACAGACCTCGTATATTACTCTGGAACAAAGAGGACAAACAGTGTTGTAATTAAAGGACAATAAGCAAGACATTAAGAGCAAACTTCACTTTCCCCACAGAATTGAGGCTTTAAGGTTTCAAATCCTGCAAACCTCGGAGAGGTCGCCACGCTGCAAGATCTCAGTAACATTGAGAACTGCATTGATACGCTCTGATCACGCTTCACTTTAACTGCTGCACACGGGCAACACAATTAACATCGCAACATAAAACTATTTTATATTGTGCCTAAAACTCTTGTGAATATATTCTCTGGGTTTTTAGACATTGTTATTGTGTTTGTTTTATGTAAATATGCGAGAATCACAGGCTGTCTCTCCTTTATTTCAATGGGAGCTGCTGTGAGCTACGCTCGCTTCACTGTTCATGTCGTTCTGGGGGAAAGTGAAGTTTGCTCTTTAACGTCTTGATTACTGTTCTTTACAATACTGTTTGTCCTCTTTGTTCCAGACTAATATATATGTCTGAAATTCAGTCTGCGCTTATTAAATTCCATGCAGATTAAACGTAGCAGACACAGATTTTTTTGTTATAATTGTTTTAGCAAGTTTTCAGGGTATCATGCAGCAGTCTCTTATTTACGTGATGAAAAGCATAAAAAAATGACATTTTTGTAGTATAATATTCATTTACAATTGTTATTGTAAATGTTATTGCAGCGACTCTCTGGCAGCCAAGGGATTATGGGATACGTGAAAACCCCAAATGGAGAAATAACTTGAGCTTCTGGCATGTTTACATAAAACAAACACAATGACAACATCTATAAACTCAGAGAATATATTTACCAGAGTTTTAGGTTTATACAAAGAGTTGAATGCTGTTGTCTGTGTGCAGAGGTTAAAGTGCACCCTGATCAATAACAATGACTATAAACCCAGAGAATATATTCACTAGAGTTTTAGGCACAATACGAGGACTGTTAGAAAAGAATCTGACCTTTTTATTTTTTGCAAAAACTATATGGATTTGAATCGTGTGCTTGCATCAGCCAAGCTTGAACCTTCGTGCGCATGCGTGAGTTTTTTCACACCTGTCGGTTGCGTCATTCACCTGTGAGCAAGCCTTGTGGGAGGAGTGGCCCAGCCTCTTCGGCGGATTTTCATTGTCAGGAAATTGGCTGAGCAAGTGCCGCTTTACTGCATCAAAATTTTTTCAGAAACTGTGAGAGGCAGCCAGGTGGAAACCATGTGGAAAATTCAGATGGCTTTCGGTGAAGATCTTATTGGGATCACACAGATTAAGGAGCATTACAACCGGATTAAAGACGGCCCACAGCAGCTGAGGGCGCGCCGCGCTCTGAGCGGCCATTGACAGGCTGAAATGACCAGATCATTTCCAAACTGAACGCTGTGTTGATCCGGGACGTCGTCCGACTACTACAGAAATGGCAGAAGAGGTCGACATACCACTTTTTCGGCACATTCCACTGTTACAGGAGTTTCTGTCATGGAAAGAGGAGCGGAGGAATTCGCCACGGAGCCGCTAATGGCGCGGGACAAAAGCACCTCCGTGTTGGTCTCACAGGACATCCCCTGACATGCCCAGCTCTTGCACCATTCGGAAGATTCAGACGGCTTTCGGTGGCTTCTCAGTCGTGTGACTATCCAAGAAATTTTGGACGAGCTGGACATGACACAACATGTCCTGTAAGGCTTCATCACGGCGTTGCTTTTTGTTCTGCGCCATGCGGCTCCGTCCCGACGCGCGAATTCCTCCGCACGTCTTTCCATTACAAAAACTCCTGTAACAGTGGAATGTGCCAAAAAAGTGGTATGTCCACCTCTTCTGCCATTTCTGTAGTAGTCAGACGATGTCCCGGATCAACACAGCGTTCAGTTTGAAATGATCTGGTCGTTTCAGCCTGTCGATCGCCACTCGGAGCACGGCGCGCCCTCAGCCGCTGTGGGCCGTCTTTAATCCGGTTGTAATGTTCCTTAATCTGTGTGATCCCCATAAGAACTTCAACGAAAGCCATCTGAATTTTCCAAATGGTTTCCACCTGGCTGTCTCTCACAGTTTCTGAAAACATTTTGATGCAGTAAAGCGGCAGTCGCTCAGCCAATTTCCTGACAATGAAAATACGCCGAGAAGGCTGGACCACTCCTCCACAAGGCGTGTTCACAGGCGAATGACGCAACTGACAGGCGTGAAAAAACTCATGCAGGGGCACGAAGGTTCAAGCTTAGGTGATGCAAGCACACATGATTCAAATCCATATAGTTTTTGTAAAAAATAAAAAGGTCAGATTCTTTTCTAACAGACCTCGTATACAAAGAGTTTAATGCTGTTCTCTGTGTGCAGTGGTTAAAGTGCACCCTGATAAGTTTCTCCTGTCATGAAACTTTACCCAAAATGCACTGCAGCATGTGTCCCAAACATTATAACCTTTGAAATTAGTGCATTACTTTAAAACTAAAACATATACAGTGCTGTGAAAAAGTGTTTGTCCGCTTGACCTTTTACATGTTAGATTTTTATTAGAACATTAAAAGACAAAACAAAAATTCAGGCCTTGTATATTAGAATTTCCAAAATCATGCTCTTTAAACTCACAGTGAAAGTAAATCTCTACAGTCTGATATAAATTAATTAAAAATCTAAAAGCCAAAATGATGGTGTGAATAAGTAATTGCCCCCTTTAGTATAGCACATGTAAACCATCACATTTAAATACAGTTTTCTTCGGACAAGTCAGGGGATCGATATGTGAACATTCCCAAGACAATCACTATGTCTTGGACATTACTTACATGAATCAGAAAGAAATAGAAACAGTATAGCACTCTATGGTAAAGCAGTGTGGAGTAGATAGTTCTCAAAAACTGAATTACTGTATAAGAAGGTGAAGAGTGAGGAAAGCCACCAAGACACCAGGACAACCCTGAAGATATAGATTTCTGTGGCTGTGATTGAAGAAATTGTGCAAAGTGCAGGTTTTGAGTGTAGACAGCTTCATGATGAAGTGGTATCTATAAAAAAAGAAAGAAAAACACTTGAAAGTTCAGCTACAATTTGCCAGAAGGCACATTGGAGATTCAAGCATAGATTTGATGTTTTCTTGAAAGAAAATTATTCTCTGTGCAACTGCACTATAAAGGCAGGAGTGGTGATACAAAATGCAAAACTTGCAATATGCACAATCTCTTCAATCACAGCCACAGAAGTCTATAACTTCTTCAGGGTTGTCCTTTTTTCTTTCCTCACGCTTCACCTTCTTATACAGTCACTCAGTTTTTGAGAACTATCTACTCCACAGATTTACCATAGAGTGCTATACTGTTTGTATTTCTTCATAGTTCATGTAAATAATGTCCAAGACATAGTCAGTGTCTTGGGAATGTTCATGTATCCATCCCCTGACTTGTCCGAAGAAGACTGTATATAAAAGTGATGGTTTACATGTGCTATACTAAAGGGGGCACTTGCTTATTCACACCATCATTTTGGCTTTTAGATTTTTAATTAATTTATATCAAACTGTAGAGATTTACTTTCACTGTGAGTTTAAAGAGCATGATTTTGGAAATTCTAATATACAAGGCCTGAATTTTTGTTTTGTTTTTTGATGTCCTAATAAAAATATAACATATAAAGGGTCAAGAGGCTCCCCCTCTAGCTGCCACCTTATAGTGGTGGGGGAGTTTGCGTACCCGGATGATCCTAGGAGCTATGTTGTCGGGGGCTTTGTGCTCCCTGTAGGGTCTCCCAAGGCAAACAGGTCCTAGGTGACGGGTCAGACTAAGGGCAGTTCAGAACCTCCATGACCAGTAAAAGATCAAGGACCGAGATGTTGCCTGGTATGGCGGAGCCGGGGTCCCATAGTCGGGCTCACCTCCACGCACAGCTTGGGCTCTAGTACCCAACTCCTGGAGAGGGGCTGGACGCTTCATTTTTCTGGCATCGCCCATGGAGAGAGGTGGAGAGCAGGGGTCGCATTGCTTATTGCTCTCTAGCTCAGTCGCCAAGTGTTGGAGTTCACTCCGGTGAACGAGAGGGTCGCGTCCCTACGCCTTCGGGTTGGGGACAGGTCTCTCACCGTTGTCTCGGCCTACGGGCCGAGCAGCAGTGCAGAGTACCTGACCTTCCTGGAGTCCCTGGGAGGGGTACTAGATAGCGCTCCGACTGGGGACTCCATTGTTCTCCTGGGGGATTTCAACGCCCACGTGGGCGGTGACAGTGAGACCTGGAGGGGGGTGATCGTGAAGCACGGCCTCCCCGATCTGAATGCGAGTGGTGTTCAGTTGTTGGACTTCTGTGCTAGTCACAGTTTGTCCATCACGAACACCACGTTCGAGCACAAGGGTGTCCATAAGTGCACGTGGCACCAGGACACCCTGAGCCGGAGGTCGATGATCGACTTTGTAGTCCTATCATCTGACCTTCGGCCACGTGTCTCAGACACCCGAGTGAAGAGAGGGGCAGAGCTGTCGACTGATCACCACCTGGTGGTGAGTTGGATCCGCTGGGAGGGTAGGAAGCCGGTCAGACCTGGCAGGCCCAAACGTATCATGAAGGTCTGCTAGGAACGACTGGCGCAACCCTCTGTCAGCAAGGTCTTCAACTCCCACCTCCGGGAGAGCTTCTCCCAGATCCCGGGGGAGGTTGGAGACATGGAGTCCGAGTGGACCATGTTCTCCACCTCCATTGTTGATGCGGCTGCTCGTAGCTGTCGTCGCAAGGTCTCTGGTGCCTGTCGCGGCGGCAATCCCCGAACCCGGTGGACACTGGAAGTAAGGGATGCCGTCAAGCTGAAGAAGGAGTCCTACTTATCTTTGTTGGTAGGTGGGACCCCACAGGCAGCTGACAGGTACTGGCAGGCCAAGCGTGCCGCAGCCCGTGCGGTCGCAGAGGCAAAAACTCGGGTCTGGGAGGAGTTCGGGGAGGCTATGGAGGAGGACTATTGGTCGGCCTCAAAGAGATTCTGGCAAACCGTCCGACGCCTCAGGAGGGGGAAGCAGCTCTCCACCAGCACTGTTTACGGTGCGGGTGGGGAGCTGTTGACCCTGACTGGGGATGTTGTCGGGCGGTGGAAGGAATACTTCGAGGATCTCCTCAATCCCATCGTCACGTCTTCCGAAGAGGAAGCAGAGACTGGGGACTCAGAGGCGGACTCATCCATTACCCAGGCCAAAATCACTGAGGTGGTTAGAAAGCTCCTCGGTGGCAAGGCTCCTGGGGTGGATGAAATCCGTCCTGAGTACCTTAAATCTTTGGATGTTGTGGGGCTGTCTTGGCTGACACGCCTCTGCAACATCGCGTGGCGATCGGGTGTGTTCCAACTATAGGGGGATCACACTCCTCAGCCTCCCCGGTAAGGTCTATTCCAGAGTACTGGAGAGGAGAATTCAACCGATGGTCGAACCTCGGATTCAGGAGGAGCAGTGTCGTTTTTGTCCTGGTCGCGGCACACTGGACCAGCTCTACAAGCTCCATCGGGTGCTCGAGGGTTCATGGGAGTTTGCCCAACCAGTCCACATGTGTTTTGTGGATCTGGAGAAGGCGTTCGACTGTGTCCCTCGGGGCACCCTGTGGGGAGTGCTCCGGGAGTACGGGGTCCGGGGTCCTTTGCTAAGGGCTATCCGGTCCCTGTACGACCGCAGCAGGAGCTTGGTTCGCATTGCCGTTAGTAATTCAAACCTGTTTCCAGTGCACGTTGGCCTCTGCCAGGGCTGCCCTTTGTCACCGGTTCTGTTCATTATTTTTATGGACAGAATTTCTAGGCGCAGCCAGGGTGTACAGGGGGTCTGGTTTGGGAACCACAGAATCTCGTCTCTGCTGTTTGCGGACGATGTGGTTCTGTTGGCTTCGTCAAATCAGGACCTTCAGCGTGCACTGGGGCAGTTTGCAGCCGAGTGTGAAGCGTCCAGGATAAAAATCAGCACCTCCAAATCTGAGGCCATGGTTCTTGACTGGAAAAAGATGCTTTGCCCTCTTCAGGTCGGTGGAGTGTCCTTGCCTCAAGTGGAGGAGTTTAACTATCTTGGGGTCTTGTTCACGAGTGAGGACTGGGAGGAGGCCCCGGGGAAGACCCAGGACACGCTGGAGGGACTACATCTCTCGGCTGGCTTGGGAACGCCTTGGGGTTCCCCCGGAGGAGCTGGGGAGGTGTGTGTGGATCGGGAGGTCTGGGCGGCTTTGCTTGAGCTGCTGCCCCCGTGACCCGACTCCGGATAAAGCGGAAGAAAATGGATGGATGGATGGGTCAAGAGGGCAAACAGTTTGGTTAAAATTTTAACCATAAGTTAAAACTGTATGCCTGTTGATGACTTATGTGATATGCTGGCAAGTCTGTACTGTGTAAAGAGATATTGCCTTTATTCCTCCTTCTCCTCGGTCACCAGGTCTCTTTTGCAGAGAGAAAGCTAATCTGACACAGAAGCACTGGCTCATTGTTGTGTCAGTAGCTGCTAGTGTACTGAAACCAACACTAATACAATAACATGCTTTTGGGGGGCGGTATGCATTTTCAGAGGCCTGACGTTCATGCCCAGTCGCCCAAAATGACAGATATTCGCCCGAGTTAGACGAGGGCGAATATCTGTCATTGTGGGCGACGGCATGGACGGAGAGACTCAGAAAATGCATACCGCACAACAAATGCATGTTATTTGCATTATTATCACTTTTTACTGAGTTACACAACACGTAACGTACAGAAGAAGTTGGCTCACTTTAACTTTTGTCGTGTCGGCTGGCACGCGCTGCTCTCCAAATTCGGCAGTGCGTCCTCATCAAGCTGGCTGCTTTGGCTGCTGTTCACTGTCGTACTATCCATGAGAAAATCATCCGGAATATCCATATTGGGACCAACACACACTTCTCGCCTTTTTATCTTTTCCTCTGCGGACAGGTTTTTTTTTTTCTCTGCGGATAGTTCTTTGGCTGCGCGTGCACTATGACATCATTTATTTATGCACAGCGGGCGGGTATAGCCAGGTAGCGTTGACGTAAATCTACGCTACCGGCCCAGCAATGCCTCGGTAAAGTGATAATAATGAATGAAAGTTATCGGTTTAGCTCTTATCTTTAACTTCTGCTAAATTTTTTAGGGTTTTATTGGTTTAGCTTTATAAAAGATAACTTTTCAGTTAGTGGATTAACTGTTATCAAAGCTAACTTTTTGGTTAGCTGTGCTCACCACTGCCCATGAGTGTGGCTTTGCAAACACACTGACACATTGGTGTGTATGCTGAACTGACAGGAGGTGTGGCCGCTGACAGAAGCAGCTGTGGGGAGCTGTGGATCTGGACGTCTCAGCTGGACAACACGTACTGTGAACTAACAACTGCCCACTGTGACGCACGTATGTCTGCTTGCTGTCCTTATGTGGACATAAATAAAAACATATCGTTGTGGCAATGGACTGCAGCGAGTGTGCGCGCACGGGCATTGACAGGCTGCTCCCAGGTTGAAATAGACCATCAGATCAGAACACGCAGCAGGCAGTCTGACTGTCACATCACCCACGTGAACTCTGTTCCATATGACGAGGTGTCAGTCCTGCGGCGCTGCGTCCACAAAACACACATGTTGGGCAGAACACGTGCATGGCTGGCTGGATGCACCGAACCAGCAGATGTGAACATGAGAAGAGCGTACCGCTTCATCATTCATGTCATTTCATGACTGTATGTCTGTGACCATGGGTCACCTACAGAAGAACAGATGGATTATATTTGTATTGCCCACTTGATAAGAGGGATTCAATATAATGTGGTGTCTTTATACGGTGTACAGTTTATGTTTTTTCTTAAATACGTCCTTCTCCTTCCTGATATGAGGCAGTTTCCTGCAGCTTTCATAGGACAGGGATTGTAGCTCAGTGGTAAAGTTTCTGACTGGCAATCAGAGCTTTTGGCGCGGGATTGATTCCCGTGGGTGGCATGTAAGTTTTATTTTTTATTTTCACAATGATCGATGTGTAACCACATCGCGCTGCTGCTGTGAAAAGCTGCTGTGTTCCTACGTGCACGAACCGTGGCACTGGCGTTGTGCACACCTGCCCTGAGTTGTACATATTTGCACTATGTGTGAAGGGGCCCTAATAGTAGTACTTAGAAACTCTAAGTCAACACTGAAGAATCATTTCTTTTCATTGGTATTTGATTTGAATCAAATTTGACGTTGAGTATCAACGTGTTTATCCATCGTTAACCAAGTTGAGGTGCAAGTCCAAGCGTTGTTCCACCAAAGTGTAGATAACAGAACTAAATAGAGGAACATGAAAATATGAAAAAATAATGAACCCAATTCAACATCTTGGTCAAAATGTAACAACTCTTCCTTGATCAAAGACCTAAGTAACATACAATTAAATAAACAATTCCTAGATGTGCACCATTACCTGGATTTGCTTCAAAATGAGGTCGCCTTTGGTCCATGCCCCATCCTTCCATGAATTTAATGAAAATCACTACAACAGTTTTTGAATAATCAGACTAAACCTTAGACAAAAAAAGGGAGAGATTAATTACCTCCCGAAACAGAGTTTACAACAGGAGAATGTATTGTGCAGATGCTGAGTACCGTCCTTCGGTTTTCATTTTCTTGGCAGTTTATGATGTTTACAGAAATTGCCTCTTATTTAAAGTGGAGAGATTTAACAAGTCTCTTGAATCAGCTCTGAGTCAAATTAGACCAAGCATTTAATAGAATTTCTGAGCACATATTGCTCCACTAAAATACCAAACAGGTAGTAACATTCATTCTGTGCAAGATGTGTAGTCTCAGCATGCACAATACTGAATCTTAATCAGATATTTAACTGCTCTGTGACCCTACAGCACAGTATGTGCTGTGTGTGAGTAAGCGAGCCAGTGAGTTCCATGTACTGAGTGCAGGTTCCCTCTGCTCTATATTTAGCTCTCTTTTGACCTAAACTGCTTAATCTCTACAACTCACACGTTTGAAGTGTGTAAGCACCAAATGATGCTGCAAATGAATTAATTAATTTTTATTCGGCGCGCGCACGCACACACACTCGTACACACACACACACACACACACACTTAACAAAAGAATCTCATAAAATAAAACAAAACAAAAAAATCAATTTCCCAGTTTTGTGCGGCCGAAAGGGAGTAGGCTGAAGCAAAGCTTATAAAACGCCCACCCCTTTCACCAGTTGCTATATACACATATATGTACACTCATAGCAACAAATACCAAGAAAGAAAAAAAAGACAAGAAACACAAGCAGAGAGACAATATAGATTAATTAGTAAACTAAAATATCTGAACACAGCAGAACAAACAGCAGTATAATGCACAGATAGAACAGTAATGAAGTCAGTTAACCCAGTTTATCGTACTATATATAAGTAATTATATTGTTTTTATAAAGTCTTTTCAAGCCAGCCAAAGTACCAGATAATGTAATACTATCAGAACAGTTATTCCAGATTTTAACACCTTTTACGAAGACGCATGACTTTTTACAGTAGTTCGAATCTTTAAGCTATCAAATACTAAGGTTCCTCTCAGATGATAACAGGATTCCCTCATTTAAACAGTTCCTGGACATGTTGAGGCAAGAGTTTATTGTTAATTTTATTCATGGTCTGTATCATAATATAATCAACCAAGTCCCAAATTTCAAATGTAACATGCAAACAGTGGGCTGGTTGGTTCACGGTTTTTTTTTTTTTAAACTTATAAACTCTGATAGCTTTCTTTTCTAACAGAAATGTTGGGTTTGTGTTGTTTTATGTGTTTCCCCAAACCTCAATGCAGTAGGTCATGTATAGGACAAGCAATGAATGATATAGCATAACCAATGAATGCTGGGAGAGGAAGTATTGTGCTTTGTACAGAATCACAATAACCTTTGACATTTTGTACTTAAAATAATTTATAAGAGTTTTCCAACTTAATTTATCATTGATAAAAACTCCAAGAAACTTGGTTCGGTTACTATTTCAATTTCAGCATCATTCAATAATAGGTTTCTACTTAAGTTCCTGGGCTTATTTCTGAATATAACACATTTGTTTTACCCAAATAAGCAATAATTTATTTGAATCAAACCAGTATTTAAATTTTGTAGTCCCTCTTCATCATGTCCAGAAGCTGTCCCAAATGATCCCCACTACCAAACACAGTCATATCATCAGCAAACAAAATACATCTCACAGACTTGGAAACCAAACCTACTGTATATCATTAATATACAATAGAAACAGCAATGGCCCAAGGACTGAACCCTGGGCACACCACATGTAATCCTCAAAAATTAAGAATTTGTCCCCCCAAAATGGACACACTGATACCTGTTGCGTAAATAGCTAGCTATCCAATCAATACCATACTTCTCTAATTTGTCCAACAGTAAAGTGTGATCTACAGTATCAAATGCTTTCTGCAAATCAAAGAAAACTCCTACGGTGTATTTCTACTATCTCTATTGCAAAATCAATCAAGCCAGTGAAGTCGAATGATTTTTTTCTAAAACCATACTGCTGTTCACTGAGTATGTGATGTTTAGTTATTAAATCGTTCAACCTCTTTACAAATATCTTTTCCAGAATTTTGAAAACTGTGGTAACAATGAGATTGGCCTGTAGTCTGTAAGACATGTTTGTCACCAGATTAGTGGTATCGCCTTAGCTATTTTTCATTTTGGAACGAAATTTCCCAGTCATCAATGACGAATTACAAATATAAGTCAAGGGTATACAATACAATCGACAATATTTTTTTTATAAAAACATATCAAGGTCATCACTGTCAGTTGATTTTTTTTCCCTTTTAGTTTATGAACTATGTTAATAATTTAATTTCATCTGTTTCTTTAATATACATTGAATCCAGAGTTGTATTAATTGTTTGCTATTGTCCAAAGAGCACGTTTTTGAGGATAGAATTTAATTTGGTAAGTTTTTACCCACATTAACAAAATACTTGTTGAAATGATCAGTATGAATCTGTATGAAAATAAGATGGATAATCTTTAACAACTTTTTTCTTTTTAATGATTTAATTTAAAAGCCTGCCAAGTGCTTTAATGTTGGTTTTATTATTTTCCAATAACTGCAGTAATTACTGCTTCTTACACGATCACATAATGTAATTGTTTTTGTATGTATTATTGTTTAATGTATTATTATATTTGCATGTATTTTGTATGTATATATTTTTTTCTTTCATCTCTTTTATTTGAATTTTATAAACTGCTGGAACAAAAAAAATTTTTTTACATGCCATTCTGAAGTCCCTTTGTAACCCAAGTGTTTATCAGTTTTTTGCATATTTCCAGTTCTTTGTCAAATATCCTCACTACAAATATCACACCAATCTTGATGCATCAAGCCCCCTTCTGAGGTTCTCAAAAGTAACATCAGTTATTTACAATTTTGAGATTTGCGGTTTCCTTTTGATCATTTTTATCAACTGATGATTTGAAAGCCTGAAAACCGGCAAATGATCACTGACATCACTAATGAGTAGTCCACCTGTTATGTTCCCTACAGTAGCATTTGTTAATATATTGTCTAAGTGTTGATGTATTTGTAGTTAGCCCAGTTGGGTGATCACTGGATACAATCCCATACAAAACACACAGTTTATGAATTCTGTTATTTGTAACTGACCATGAGGATTCAGGACATCTATATTAAAGTCTCCACAGACAAATAAAAGCTTATTATTATTAATTGTACATTTCAGTCAATTTATCCACCAAAAAATCTATATTTGATCCCGGAGCTCTATAAACACAGCTTGAAATTGTGTTTTTTGATTTTTGAGATTTAATTTCCACTGTGACACATTCCATAATATTTTCCAAAGAAAAATGACATGTTTTGTATAATTTCACTTTGATAATTTGAACATACATAAAGTGTCACGCCACTGCCCCACTTTTTCATCCTATTTGTGGCAAAAAAATAAAACAAAAACATATCCCTCAAGCTGGACAGAGTCAACCAGCTCCTCTCAACCAAAGTCTCAGTAATTGCAATAATAGAAAAATGCTTACTGGATATTTTTAAGCAGTCCTGAATATTTGAAAGGTTCATGAGAAGACTTCTACTATTAAAATGTATTATGGAGAAAATCCCATTTGTCAAAGAATAATCCTTCAATTGTTCTTCAGGAAAGTATTTACAATGATGAGTAATATTTTCATGAAAAAAAAAAAACAATCTGGATCAATATTATTTTCGATATTATGAAATCTAACATTCGGTGTGTTCAAAAATTTTTAAATTGAACTCCTGTGCAGGAGTAAGTGTGATAGCTTGGTTGTCATATTAATGAAATGTAATCCACAGTCCGAGAAAAAGCAACATAGCAAAACGAACTTACCGGTGTAACCTAAACATAGTGTAGAATCTCTCAAAATTAGTCCCTTAACAAATGATGAAACATCCTTATTCAAAGCGTTCCAACTGACTCATGTTGATAATGCACAGTCCTCTGGCATTTTCAGGTGCATCCTTCGGTTTGATAAAAACCTCACACAGTTTGTGACCCAGACTGAATTTAGTTTGCCCTGTCTGCCGGTCACAGAGCTTTCTCCTACTGTGCCCCAGCTCTGTGGAACGATCTCCCGGCACACATACGGCAGTCGGATACTGTGGAGACTTTTAAATCACGTCTAAAGACTCATTTGTTTTCCTATTTTATCATTAGTGTTATGATGTGTTTTATTCTTGTATTATTTTATGGTTGTCTTTTTATTGTGTTTTTAAATTTTTAATTCAGTTTTTTTTTTATTGTTTTTACTTACTGTTTTTATTTTGTTGTGTGTAGCGCCTTGAGACGATTTCATCGTGATTCGGCGCTAATAAATTAATACATTTGATTTTTGATTTGATTTGTTTTTTAAGCAGCCTTGCTTTCCCGGTGATGTCCGCATTATTTTTAGTAAGATGTTCATTGATAGAAATGAAGAGAAGAACAGTTTGATAAAAATGTAAATGTTCATAGAAGTATTTTGTTCATAGAAATATGTTCTTTAAATTACATATTCTGTTTCAATGTTATGTCCTTACATTTACTGTATGATCCATATTTTTGCAAATTTTTATTACATACTTTTGACTTTTATTGTCTTAGCACATTGGAACACAAATTTGAATACTGTGCATTATAAATGTTTATGTTTAAATGTCTTTTCACAAAATCCAGTTTCTGCATAAACAAAGCAAACACTTTGACATTTTGACGCTGTGCGCATGAGAAATGGATGTGGCCAAGAGAAGACACAACACTTCTAAATTAAGACAACACTAGGAAATGCACAAAACAAAATCATCTTGCCCCAGTTAAACTACAGACAGCTGCATCAAAATTATCTTGTAAATTGAATTTTTTTAAATAAAGTTAACTTATTTAGCTCTGCCAAGCAGGTATTTACTGCAGCCATCGATTTCTACTAACTCACTAGATGGAGGGCCGGGCCAATCCACTCATTTGCTGGCTGTTGCCAGAGCGCCGTCATCTTTGTTAGTGTTTAATAACCAGGCATAAATAGAAATGGACATGATCAATGTTTTAAGAGATAGTTTCACCATAAATCTGCATGTGCATGTGTGCCTGTGTCCATGCATCAGTTCCAATTTCTTGTGCACATGATAATTTGAACAAAATTTAGAAATGTTAATACAATTTGAAATGCAGAGCCAACATGACAGTGTCTAGAATGAGTTTGAATTTGAGCATGACTGGATTTCACCATGGATTCTGGGTATGGGTGGGTATGGGGAGTGCATTGCCGGTGGAGTGTGAGGAAGAAGGGATGGGACATAGTTGCGGAGGGATCTGAATGGAAGGTGCACGTTCAGCCCTCCAGCCTCTCTCCTGCCATCTTTCCCTCACCCTATTGTCAAAATTAAGTGCCAGGGAAATGAGTTTATTTAATGAGTCGGGTTCATCCACGATCACCAGTTCATCTTTGAGCATTTCAGATAATTCATTCACAGTCCGCAGTGGAGTGGCATTCCGGCCAGACTCTGTGGCGAGTACCCGGAACTTGAGTGAATATGACGCCACACTGCGGGTTTCCTGACAGAGTGATAACAATCTTTTGGAAATCGTCTGCCCCCACATCTGATGATCAAAGACCACACGGAACCGTCAAGTTACACCGCAAAATCGGTGTAACTTGACTAGTTTCTTCACAAAACTGTCCATTGTTCACAACAGTGAACAATGGACATTTTGTTGCAATGCACCATAGGAGTTCGGAGTTTAATGTTATGTTACTGTGGTTCATGTTAGTTTAACAGTGTTGTTAGTGTTATTGACTTGTTGTGTTTTTGTAATTCAACTGGTTTAGTCAGTTTAGTTAAGTGTTATGTTGCCGATACCATGAGTGGGAAGTGTAGTACGTTTGATGTCTTACGCCACTGTCTCTGTTTGTGGGTGTGTAAAAAAAGCACCTGCTTGGGGCAGAATGCAGAAAAGACTAAAAGCTCTGGCTCAGTTTTTGTTCTTCCACGCAGCTCACCACAATATATTAAAAGTGAAGTGGCCTGTGTACGTGTGCGCATACGTATAACTTCGATTACAGACAAACTGGGGAGAGCTGACATGTGCCGTTTGGTATGCATATGTATTTTGGGTCATGGATGAATGCCGCCAAAACAAAATGTTGATAGGACTACTATTTTTAGAGAAACTATGACTATTAGCTAACACTGAACAATGTGATAATTATAATCTGGACTCACACACCATTCTAGCAGGGGCGGTAAATCATTTACATATTAAAAGCGAAGTGGCGTCTGTGTACGGGTATGCGTGCGTGTGTGAGTTTATTTAGTAAGTACAATGTAAGTACATGATATAATGTGAATACGTTAAAAACAAGGATGACAAGAAAGTGAAACCACTTATTTCCATTGTGATCATTTAAAAGCAAATGACAAAATAGAAGTAAAAATAAAATAAACTGATATAATAATAAAAATAATAACAATGTGTATATGATAACAAAAACCTAAACAATTTATAACATTAAAACAATAAATTAGGGTTGAGTTCTTCCTCTAAAAACTGTTGAGGTCTAAGGTTCTAAAAACATTCTGGACTCACAAATGAGGAATAAACACATGATGAAAAAATATAACAAGTGAATTGTAACAAGAACAAAGTAACAAATCAAAACAGAACTGAGAATAACCATATGATGAAAATAATATAATTAATTGTATGTTGAGTGTAGGAACACGGACCCACAACAGGGGGCGCAAATGAACGGACAATGGGGAAGTCAAATAGACTTTTACTGTTGTGAAATAAGCACAACAAACACAACCGATTACAATAATAGACAAAGTCGAATCACAAAGGTGTCATGTGGGCAGGCTCGAAGATAGGAGACGTCTGTCCAAAGCAGAACCGGAACCACACGATTTCCTCCGCCACCGAACCCGGGAATACTGGAGCCGCCAAGTCCCGAACTCCCAGGTGGCCACTGCCTCCTTTGTCGGATCTGGTACTGCTGGCGAGGAACAGAAACAGTCAGATGTGGGTGCGTCTGCACCCAGCAACACGTATGGTGGAAAAACCACCTCCACCTCTCGTCAGGAAACACTGTTAGTGTAGGAATGTGAGTACTTATCCAAGGGGTCCAATACAGTCTCCTGCTGTTCTACTCACTATCTGCGTGAAGGCAAAAAAGTATTTATGGTCAAAAGACAACACGATTGGCTGGATACGTTACCTCCTCGGTAGAGCGATATCTCGGCAAAGAAGTGGAGATGTCTTGCTGATATACTGCTGCGGATCAGATGATTGGTAACAGCTGTCGCAGGTGACAGCTGTCACCCCGGCTGCTCCTGTGAGGTGGCAGCGTCCTCTGGTGCCTGGAGCCCGCACTCCAGGCAGGGTGCCCTCTGGTGGTGGTGGGCCAGCAGTACCTCCCTTCAGCGGCCCACACACATTGTAACAAGAACAAAGTGACAAGAAAACATGGTAGAATAAAGCATGATTAAAATAATTACTAATAAATCAAGGCCGCAGCAGACGGGAGACCATGAAAAAGGGGAAAAACAAGTGCTCAGCGCCCTGACCTGGCCCAGTCCCTCACAGTTACTTGATGATTGTACTGGATTACTTGATTGTAGCTTGTTCTTGTGTGGTAATAAATATTGTATGTGAGCTGGCTGAGCTGAATGTCATTGGATTTTAAAGTATTATAATGTTCTAAATGATAACATGGAGGCAAATCCCAAAATAGCAGACCACGAACAGTCACACGGATCATCAAGTTCAAACAGGCATATTGCCCACAGGAAGGCAGGTGAAAACAAATGGACTGGACGAATGGAGATTCAGAGACAGAAATGTTGAGGATTTACCTGGTGTGACACAAGGACAATACAAGACTTCTCTATCAGGCATGATGCACATAATTTGGAAAATGTTTTGCATTCTCATAAAGTAGAGACAATATCACAAAATGGATAAGTTACACAAAACGATGGATGCAGCATCTTAGAATAAGGAAGTGTTATAGTAGAGGACCTAGCTGATACATGTATGCACATCATTCAGGAGACTGTTCGAGACTAATATCACCCCAATGAACAACCTGGGATACGTGCCAAAATCTCTATCCGGGACGAACAGCCCAAAAATGACCACCACCTTTTTTGTCCTGAGTGTTACTTCAAATACAGCTGTATTTTCTAAACTGCAACAGTTATAGATTTCCAAGGTATTCAAAAGTTCAAAATGACCAATACATCTTTGAGAGGGTCACAGAAAAGTGTAAATTAAAATTTTGATCCCAAGTTGTTCATTTTGGTCATATTAGTCTAGAACAGTTGAGTTATCCTCTCCTAAATGATGTGCATACATGTCTCAGCTAGGTCCTAGACTATTAGTAGTGCCCAGTCTTCTTATCAGTCAACAGCAACAGTGCATCTCAACAGTGAGCTTTTGCTCTCCTTGGCTCGTACCAGCGTACAACCAAAATAGCATTACGAGTAAGTGCCTGACAGACTTAAACTGTCATTACATGGAAAGTCTAAATCCTACATTAAGAATTGCACTTAACAAAAAGCACACTGTAAAACTCCTCAAATCCACCTCCACCAAGGATCCAATAAAATTGACTTACCTGTCAGTTTGACCTGCGTAAAGCAGCTATACAACAGTCATAATACCTTCACAGGAGAGGGGAAAAAATCTGATGCAAATATTAAATAAACCAGAGAACTGTGACCAAGTTCACACAACTCTATCTCCCCTCTAGCCGACAACCAGCCCTGAATTGGGCCAGATACTGGCCTCTCTCTCCTAGCCTGTGATTGGTGGCAGCCGAGATGCTGACGTCAGCCCAGGCATCAGCCTCACGTTGAGTGTCGCGAGCATTGCTCCTCCTATTAGGTCATTCAGAGGAGGGACTTCCCAAGTGCTGCTCTCCTACTGGTCTTGTAAGAATGGGAAATCTCACTCCAGTATCCAGCCCAATTCATAGCAGGGCAGTTGTCAGGCTATCACCCCACCACCACTACCACCACCGCCACCCCCATCTCGGCTATGTTAAGTGTCTGTGTCTTTGAACAAGACACTTCAACGCATTCTACCGGTCCACCAATCTTTACCTGGGTACCAGCTTTGGCTGGGGAGGTAACTGATAGGCTTGAAGACATCTGACATTCAATTCCTTATTTCATATTCTGTGATACAGTTGTTTAAAGTTTGTTTGTAAGTTTTACAGAAATCCATAAAACAATTTCCCATGAGTTGTGCTTACAAGATTCAAGGAGAAAGATAGATGAACAAGGTCATGGCAAGCCAAATTTTTGTTTTTGGAGGGTATGATCATGAAAAATACCACTCTGTGAATGTTAAATTAGAGGATGGTTTCAAATGATTAATGCTTGATATCTCGGTGCTGTAAAGCTGTCTGCAGTCATTAAAAAACTGTCCAGTGAATGCTAAATGCAATTTCCACACAGATCTGCTTTGCCACTGCCCTGGTTATGTACACTGCAGTTACATCACAAATCCTAAAATCCACAAACTGTACAGAAAAAGATTCCACTACAACTATCAGATTACTGAACGCTTAAAGGAGGAGGGGAGGGACAAGAGATTATAGATTCTCATTTAATATCAGAAACCTCTGAAAAAAAGAGGAATTTGTCTGTCATGACAACTATTGATTTGTGACCTTTCAGTGGGTGATGAGCTGCTTTGAGCTGCTGTCTTATGGTCGATGCCACAGCGTGTTCTGCATTTATACCTTCGGCTGGAAGTAACATTTATACACTTACATGGTTGTCAAGCAATTTCACTCACCCATAAAAATGACAAAATCCAGGGAGAAGACCATTTTTCCTCACATTTAAGAAATGTGCAGAATGAACATGATATAGCTTCTGGTCATGGAAAATAGCACCCATTCTAGGTTATTTAAAGTCTGTTTAGTGAATGGTAAAAATGTGGACGTACATAAAAATTAATCTGTCAACATTGCCTAATAACTCCATCACACATCTGCCAAATGAGGCCGAATGGCATCAGAATGACATATCCGGCCACAGTCTGAAGTATTGAGGCAGTCTATGAGCAGTCTACATATTTGGTCCCAATCGCTCAGCTGTCAAGAGTGTGTTGCACATGTTCAAAATACTCTTGGCAGATGGAACTCACACTGAGTATTTTGTTTTTAATTTTCACTTTTTGGGCAACACATAATGCTTCACTAACACAGTAACTTAAATAAAATAATAATAATAATAATAATAATAATAATAACAGTGACTGCGAGGTTTTGCATGTTCAACCTCCAGCTGACATGCATCTGAATCGCAGAGAAAGAGGGATAAAACAAAAACAACAAAAAAATCCATGCAGGGACCTAGTCCACCAATATTTAAAACAAAAACAAACAAAAAAACTTAAAAATGGTTACATTTACAAGTTGGGGAAAACAAAAAACAGAAAGCTACATCCCATCACCACTTCAGCAAAATGTCAAGACTTTGGCTGAGCTCCTGACACAGAGAAAGATCCAAAACTTGTAAAGATGTGAAAAAAGTAAATAATTACGCATGAAAACAGAAAGGGATACACTAAATTTGACAATCTGTGTGATGGCGCAGACATTGTGCCATTGCTTAGGAAAGAGCCCTGGATGGCTGATGTTGTTCAAAAAATGCAAAACTACTTTTATCCGATTACTCTATTAATCACCAGAATAATCGATAGAATACTTGATAACTAAAATATCAATAGCTGCAGCCTTACTGGTTTGCTTTAGTTTTAACTTGATGACTACCATTTATAGTCATAGATGGGAAATGGCTGCACTTAATTTTAAACAGGACGTAAGCACATCTGTCCTAGACAAGGACTAGACTCCTCTTGGTTTGGTGGGTTAGTTCCTAAGAGCCCCAGTGTTATGTGTCGGACGCAGCCCGGAGAACCGACCAGCGTTGAAGGACCCAGTATAAAACAAGCAGAGCACGGTACAAAGGATAACAGAGTTTAATGAACATAACAGTGCTGTGAAAAATATAAAAGTGCGCGGTCTGGCGTGGTGGATTGCGGTGCGCTCCCAGCAGCGCTAACGGTCCGGAGCCAGAACTGGTTCGGACCCAAGGACCCCGCCGCCCCCCCCAGGTGGCCGCGACAAACCGAGTCTGTAAAAGAAGGATCATTATGTGAGTCCACACTCAACACACAGAAAGAACGCTCAAAGGTGCACAAACAGCAAACACTTCCCTGGCTTAATTACTAATCAGCTTCCCACCCTGCAGGCATGGAACATCCAGTTCACAAAACTCCACTGCAGTGGAAGCTGATTTAAACGACCAACATACAGCTCAATATAATAAGGTGTGAGGGACACCAATTTACTGACTGTATAAATGTTAGTCACAAAATCTAACGTACCTCAGGAAGTGTGCTGACGAGCGTGAGACCTCACCCCCTCCTCTTTCACAGACCATGCATCAAACCTGGACGTTCTCTGCATCCACTGATGATGAGATGGCTCCCGAGACGATCTCACCTGTCTGGTCACAAGGTCGAGTCTCTGGCAAATACATACTGTGTACTCCAGTCTTAAATGCCACCATGTTCCAATCCATTGTAGATGCACCACAGCTGTGAGTCCTGACGAGCCGCAGGTGATCAGCCTCAGGTGATCAGGGTGAGGTCCTGATAAACTCAGCTACACAGCCACTCAGTCCCAAATGCAAGCCACCTGGAAGGAAAAACAAAAGACAGGACAGAAAACAGAAACAAAAGGCAGCCAGGCCCCCCACCAGCCACACAACACCCAGTTCAGAGTCAGAGGCAAAGTTACGTTTGTGGATTTTTGAATTATTATATTTTTAAGGCAAGGTTTTCAGAAGCAGGCTAATGAGTCAAAAAAGCAGGCAACTGACTTATGGTGTATGCGTGATTTATGGTTGTTGGTGATTTACTGTACATACAGAGGTTTTTTTCTAAAGCAGGACATGGGGTGCCACGCCCCCTTGTTTTGGCTGCATGTCCCCTTGCCGAAATGCTGATACTTTTTAAGTGTTATGGGCCTTTCACACTGAATCCGTCAGATGCGTCAAATGCGTCAAAAATCGGTCTAAAAAGCATTATTTTCAATGAGACACATGGCGTTTTAGATGCGTCGCATCAAAAGCCGAGCTAAACCGACGCATCTGACGGGAGCGCGCATTGCCGCTTGTCAGCAGGTTGACGGAGTCAAAGTTCAATCCAATCCAACTTCCGACTTGCTGAGCTGTGACGTACCTTTGCGTTGTCCAATAGGAACAACGCGTCGGGCCAAAACACGGAAGACGGGTGGCAGAAACCACTGATCTCTACAAAATGGACGGTGCAGAAACCACTGATATGTGCAAAACATACGTGTCACAGGACTCCTCATTTATGGAGCAGTTTTCTGAAGAAAAATCCTTTGGAATATTTTTTTGTTGTTACCCGCATTATTTCTGATTACTGTTAAAAAAAAGTTTAGAACACTTGTAATTAAAATAGCTAAATAAATCAATAATGCTTCTTTAGAAACCTTTCGTCTGTAAATTACAACCATCTGTTATTTCAGATTATTTAATTTCTTGTTTAACATAAGAAACCTCGGACATTTATTTTAGGACACAATTACATTGAATTTGTACATTTTTTTTAAGTCTGGTAGATTATTTAAATCTCATTTTTAACCAGAAAAACAGACACTGTAAATAATACTAATGTTATTATAATGCAACAGGAAATAATTTAACAATGACTGCAGTGTGATTGTAAAGTAGGATTTCTGTGACATAAACCTCATGATTTTTTTTTTATATATATAGTCATTTCAACTTGTAATTTCGCCAAAATGTGTAATTGCCTTTAATGTTGCTATCAGGACAGAGTCATTTCTAAAATATGAATTTGAGCACAATAAGTGGAGAGCTTCTACCTGTGCAAATGTCTTTTGACTTTGATTTCATGGACATTTTTAATGATCCATTCACTGGAAAATAAAATATAAAATGAAACAGCTTTTTAAAAAATAATAAAATAGTTGCTGTTCAAAGAGCCTTTTATTTAGAAGCAGGTGATGTTCTGCTGGATTTTCTGGACCAGATGAAGGTCTCTTCTGCAGCTTTGAACTCTTGTGGTGTTGCTGAAAAACAGAGATGTTGTCTTTCTACTGGACTTCATGGTGTTCAGCTCATCAATGGAAGTTTGGTTGTCTGCACAGCAAATGTTCCTGATTGGGACAAATAAAAATATTTCTTTAAATATAAAGAAACACTAAACAGTTTATATATATATATTAAAAAAAGGGGGAAAAAACGATGGATAAAACGCCCGAAAAAATAAGTTATTTAAAGTTGAGCTTGTGTGGTGTCTGAAAAAGCTGTGGCTTTATTGGTAAAAATAAAAGACTGAACCATTTAGAAATTAAAGTGTTCACTCAGATCAACTGTGCTAAAAGGCTATGCTAAACGTTAGCCAATCATTAAACCTTCACAGCAGTTCAGTAAACGTCACGTTTTATTTTTACATTATTCTCACCTCGATAAAGCTGCAGAACTAAACTCTGTTGGGCAAATTGGGACTTCGCATATATCCAAAAAGTGGGAGATTTCGGACTGAGTGGGTATGCTCCATCACCCCGGCTGCCTGCCTCGGTCTGCCCAGTGATGATGCCTGAAGGCCGGTTTCTCTGTGCGGGTCGGCCCGCTGTCGCGGTTCGATCGATAGCTCACCAGTCCTCCCTTGGTCGGCGTCACTCCGAAAAGTAGCTGAAAAAAAAGCTTCTCCCAGCAGGGTGAGGGGAGAATCGTTCTACTGCTGTTTTTTAAAGCTTTTTTTTTTGTGGTTCAGGCAACCCAAATTCAAGATGGCGATCGCTGAACTTTTTCACATTGTGGAAACAGCCAGAGTGTGACATGGCAATCTCCGCCCCCCACCCTTTTTTTTTTTTTTTTGCCGCTTCCAAAGCGACGTCTGACGTCAGCGTCGGATCCAACGGATTCCGACACGTTGACGGATTGGCCTGACGTATTCAGTCTGAAAGGCCCATTACTTCTAACATCCAGCATTCCCCTCACTGATCAATTCTTCTGTAAATACATAACACTAGGACGCTGACCCATAATTCCCCATGGGTCAACTATATACGGTCGTACTATATACGGAGGACAGCTGACCTTTCAGGTAAATCTGTTTACAGTTCTGCTACATTTTTAAAGTAACATTAACATAGTGCTGATGCAGCCCACAACGTCAGAGTCATCTGAAAACGTCATCAAGTAATCAAGTAATCCTTGACAACTGTCTAACTGTAGTTGGATTACAATTTTCCAATTATAATTTGGTTTGATCATAGTTACTTATAATTTGCAATCTGATTACATAACATGCTGTATTTTCCAGAGCATGTAGCTTTTTTGTTGTTTACTAGTTTGAGAGGTCCTGCGACTTATAATCCGGTGCAATTATATACACAAAAAATAAATAAATCGCAATTCACAACCAGGAATTTTCTTTATATCTGAAATGAGAAACACACCATTAAACTGCCTTTTCATTTAAAAAAAACATAAAGGTGGAAACTTCCTAACAGGGCTTGATTCCTTTCAGCGTGCGTTTAAAGTAGAGTCGGGTCACACTTAAAGCATTTTTTAATAGGCCGTAAAGTGAAAGCCGTATCGTTTCATATCGTATGGGGCACTACAATGTTTAGTCAGTGACAAAGATATATTGGTCCTGAGCTACAGAGAAAAAGTTCCCCCGATTGTAATCCTGCCATTTTTATAAAATCAGTGTTTGAAGTCGGTACTACTTATTGTACTCTATTGGCAAGCCCTATTTTACCAATTTTGAGAATAATTGACAAAAAATGACTTAGGTTGTAATATTTAATATCAAATGTTTCTGCATGTTTTTCTCAAAGTCTAAGTTAATAAAATAAATTATCTTGAAAAGGCCATGTCTGATTTTTTTTATAATCGTGTTTTTAGCTTCCTGGTTTGTAATGAAAATACGCATTGCGGACTGATTGTTATGGTAACCAGTTCCAATCAGAGTGTGCATAGTGTTGCAGCCATATAATAAATGTGAACATGTCCTTATTAAACAGCAAAGAGTGTCTAATGGCACAAAGGACTGCGCCGTAAAAAAGCACAGGAACAGACTTTCATGTCTGTGTGTACATGTGTGCAGTGCGCGTTTAGAGAGCAAATGAACAGACATTTGTGTATGTGTGTGTGTGTGTGTGTGTGTGTGCGCATGTGTATGCACATGCTGTTACAGCACTAATGAAAACCCATTCATTTCCACAGCCACATAAACAGTAAGGCTGCAGCTATCGATTATTTTAGTAATCGAGTATTCTATCGATTATTCTAGGGATTAATCGAGTAATCGGATAAAAAGTATTTTTGTGTTTTTAACAACATCAACAGTCCAGGGTTCTCCCTAAGCAATGGCACAATGTCGCTGCGTCATCACGGAGACTGTCAAATTTGGTGTATCCCTTTCTGTTTTCCTGGGTAATCTTTTTTTTCACATCTTTACAAGTTTTGGATCTTTCCTATTGTCAGGAGCTCAGCCAAAGTCGGCGATGACAGCCCAAGTTTTGACATTTTGCTGAAATCGCGATAGGATGTGGCTTTCTGTTTTTTGTTTTCCACAACTTGTAACTGGGTCGCTGCGTGATTTTTTTCCTTTATCCCTTTTTCTGCGATTCAGTCAATGATTTCAGCTGGAGGTTGTCGCATTCAGGTTTTTTATTATTATTATTTTATTTGAGTTACCATGTTTGTGAAGCGTTGTGTGTTGCCAAAAAAAAAGCGAAAATTAAAAAGCAAACAGTGTGAGTCTGAACAAAACACAGAAGTAAGAGTGGGCTTCTTCATGAGACTGTCAGTGTGGCCGGGGACGGAGCTGTGAGGAAAGTGCTGAGAGCTACTCACACTTGGCAGAGAGAGGAAGCCACTGGCCGCCGTGCAAATAGCCACTCCCCACATAGAGCGGAGAGCAGGCAGCGGATGAAACTGTTTTTTTAAAAAAACAGACAAATGCACTGCTTCACTTTAAATGCGCATTAAGCTATTTCAGATGATCAGCATGGACCATTTTCTCCTAAAAGGTTTTAGTTCACTCTGTGTGTTGCGTTGGAAAGCTGTAGCTATTGTGCTAATTTCATTAGCACTTACACAACTTATGCATGCTCTTGTCTTCTTCTGTTTGTTTTTCTGGGGACGTTACAGCGTCACACACAGGCCTGGCATATGTACTACAACGTAAACGACGCTTCGAGGCACAGAATTTGCCTCAAACATTTTTGGAATCGAATTATTCAAGTTACTCGACTAATCGTTTCAGCCCTAATAAACAGTAAACGGATAAATGCTGCTGTGGGCTGATTTAAAACTGAATGTACTGTAAGTTTGTGTTGGACCACTCTGTCACTTTGGGAAATGTTCTACATAGAAAGTAATCCACAAGTGGTCAGTACTGTACTCAAAAAGTCCCTTTGATAATCAAGCGGAAAAATCAAAAACACTGACTGAGCGACTGCTCCCTCCACCACAGCACAGACTTATTAGCCCCGCTTCTCACTCTCGCAAAATTATGGTGTGGTGTAAGTTTGTCCCAAGATGCTTTGCTTCCGGAGGGGGATCTCAGAACCACCAGAGGGGGAGAGAGAAAGAGAGATAAAGTTTTTTGTTTTTTGTTCTAAAGAATATGTAAGGTGTTTTTTACTGGAAGACCACACTGCTGAATGAAGATTAACTTTTTCTTATTTGGAGGAAACTTTAGTTGGAAGGACAGCTCTTTTAAAAAAGAAGAAGAAAATCAATTGTGAGTTTATTTTATAAATGTACTAAAAAAGGAGCTTAAATTACGTTGTACCTCACATATTATCGTCTGTTCAGTGGCTTAAAGAAGCGGTTTGTGCTTGTAACGCTTGTAAGAAAACAGAAGAAATACTAAGGCCGGCGATCACCTTAGTATTTCTTCTGTTTTTCTTGTTGATTAATGCTGGCAAATTATACAGTATTTTTTGTCTTTCTGAGGCCTGATTCTGTTTTTTCTCTGTTTAAGGTGCAGCTCCTTCCAGAGATGGGAGTTGTGTTTGTGTTGGCAATCCTCCTGTCCTGTGCACCAATAGCAATTCTTGTATATTCGTCCATGAATTGTTCTGTGAATTATTTCTGTAATTTATGTTTGTAGCATGGCCCAGGCAGAGGGTCACCGCTTTGAGTCTGGTCTGCTTGAGGTTTCTTCCTCAGAGGGAGTTTTTCCTTACCATTGTTGCTATGGGGTTGGTAAGGTTAGACCTTACCTGTGTGAAGCGCCTTGAGGCAGCTCTGTTGTGATTTGGTGCTACATAAAGGAAAAAAAAATAACAAAACATTAATTAGCTCTTAGCTTCCGATGGCTAAAGCAGTGTTTTTGTTGTAAATATATAAATGAGACACCGGGTTTTCAAATGTTTCATTGCGTGGTAGGTTCCTGTCACATATGCTCATCTGTTCAGTGGTTAAAAGAAGCCTTTCACTTGCATTTTTTGCCCTTATAGTGACATTAAATAGCTCGTTAGCTGTGCTATTTAATACTTGTGCCTTATAATGAATAATACAGCGATTTAATCCATTTTGCTTTTTCTTGAATGAACTGATAAATGAGACTTCTACTCTGGGACAACTTATATGCTTTTTCTCTTGAAGACGCATTTTTAGACCAATGCAACTTATATTCTGGTACGACTTCTACTCCGGAAAATACAGTAATCATTACTAACCACCCCCGTGTTACTTATTTCTTTTCAACACACCTGATCATCTTCCCCATTTGACTTAATGCTACAGTCCTTTATTCTTGACTGAAAACTTGCATTTGTACGCTGTCTAAGTGTATTTAGCCCTTTAACTACATTACCAATTTCCACTGCTTTTAAAGATGCCCATACTTTATATGCTGAACAGAAAATGGACTGCATTTATATAGCACTTTTCCATCTGAATCAGTAGCTCAAAGCTCTTTACAGTGATGGCTCACATTCACCTATTCACACAGACAATGCAGTCACACACATCCGCAGCAACTTCAGGATTAAGGACCTTGCCCAAGGTCCCTTAGTGATTTTGCAGTCAGGCTGGGGTTTAAACTGAGGATGCTCTGGTCCCAAGCCCAACGATTAATGACGAGACCATCACCTCCCCAGAATTTGCATGGCTCTTTTTATCTCCACTTCCACTAATATCATGGACTCTGATGCTTCATTTAAAACTAAAACCACTGAATTATTATCAGAGTCCTGGCTGAGTGATCTTGCCTGTGCTCTCAGACATGCATGCAGATGAGCTGAGAGAAAGTGTAAAAATGATGAGCTCCAAGCTGAATTTTACAAGACTGTCTCAAAATGGCAGAAAGTCATAAAAGCCACTAAGACAGAGTTTATATGTAACCTACTTTCCCAAAATAGTCACAAGTTTCTTTTTAATGTTTTAATTCTATTATAAACTCTTGTGATACAAATTGTACACTTTGTGAAAACCTTCTACTTGTAGGTCTTCACCCACTCACCTGGCATCAAACCATGTAAAGAGCTATCACAAGAGCTGGACATCAGCCATTTTCTGGCAGATTTCACTTTTAACAAGAGATTTTGTCATGGAAAGCCGCGCGGAGGCTTCGCGCGTCACGACGAGCCGCTGATGGAGCGAGACAAAGAACACCTCCGTTTTGGAGTGTCAGAGGACAAGTTGGGACATGCCCAGCTCTCCACAATTTCTCTTATACTCACTCAACAGGTAAGCCACTGAAAGCCGAGATAGGCATGTCCCAACTTGTCCTCTGACACTCCAAAACCGAGGTGTTCTTTGTCTCCGTGCGGCTTTCCATGACAAAATCTCTTGTTAAAAGTGAAATCTGCCGGAAAATGGCTCATGTCCAGCTCTTGTGATAACCAGAGAAATTGCACACGACGGTCCCGGATCGACACAGCCATCTGTTTAGAAATGAAATGGTGGTTTCTGCCTGTCGATCGCGGCTCGGAGCGCGGCGCGCCGTGTGCCATTGTGGGCCATCCTTAAAGCGGTAGTAACACTCCGTAATCTCTGTGAAGCCCATAAAATTTTCACCGATAGCCATGTGAATTTTCTGAATGGTTTCCAGCTGCCTGTCTCTAACAGTTTCTGAAAAAATTCTGATGGAACAAAGCCCATATCATTCCGCCATTTCCTTGCAATGAAAAAACGACGAGAGGGGTGGACCAATGCTCACTCAAAGCCTGCCCACAGGCAAATGAGGCAACCGACAGGCGTGAAAAAACTCACTCATGCGCATGAAGGTTCAAGCTTGGCTGACGTAAAAACATATGAATCAAATCCATATATTTTTGGCATAAAATAAAAAGGTCGGATACTTTTCTCACAGACCTCGTATATTACTCTGGAACAAAGAGGACAAACAGTGTTGTAATTAAAGGACAATAAGCAAGACATTAAAGAGCAAACTTCACTTTCCCCACAGAATTGAGGCTTTTAAGGTTTCAAATCCTGCAAAACCTCGGAGAGGTCGCCACGCTGCAAGATCTCAGTAACATTGAGAACTGCATTGATACGCTCTGATCACGCTTCACTTTAACTGCTGCACACGGGCAACACAATTAACATCGCAACATAAAACTATTTTTATATTGTGCCTAAAACTCTTGTGAATATATTCTCTGGGTTTTTAGACATTGTTATTGTGTTTGTTTTATGTAAATATGCGAGAATCACAGGCTGTCTCTCCTTTATTTTCAATGGGAGCTGCTGTGAGCTACGCTCGCTTCCTGTTCATGTCGTTCTGGGGGAAAGTGAAGTTTGCTCTTTAACGTCTTGATTACTGTTCTTTACAATACTGTTTGTCCTCTTTGTTCCAGACTAATATATATGTCTGAAATTCAGTCTGCGCTTATTAAATTCCATGCAGATTAAACGTAGCAGACACAGATTTTTTTGTTATAATTGTTTTAGCAAGTTTTCAGGGTATCATGCAGCAGTCTCTTATTTACGTGATGAAAAGCATAAAAAAATGACATTTTTGTAGTATAATATTCATTTACAATTGTTATTGTAAATGTTATTGCAGCGACTCTCTGGCAGCCAAGGGATTATGGGATACGTGAAAACCCCAAATGGAGAAATAACTTGAGCTTCTGGCATGTTTACATAAAACAAACACAATGACAACATCTATAAACTCAGAGAATATATTTACCAGAGTTTTAGGTTTATACAAAGAGTTGAATGCTGTTGTCTGTGTGCAGAGGTTAAAGTGCACCCTGATCAATAACAATGACTATAAACCCAGAGAATATATCACTAGAGTTTTAGGCACAATACGAGGACTGTTAGAAAAGAATCTGACCTTTTTATTTTTTGCAAAAACTATATGGATTTGAATCGTGTGCTTGCATCAGCCAAGCTTGAACCTTCGTGCGCATGCGTGAGTTTTTTCACACCTGTCGGTTGCGTCATTCACCTGTGAGCAAGCCTTGTGGGAGGAGTGGGCCCAGCCTCTTCGGCGGATTTTCATTGTCAGGAAATTGGCTGAGCAAGTGCCGCTTTACTGCATCAAAATTTTTTCAGAAACTGTGAGAGGCAGCCAGGTGGAAACCATGTGGAAAATTCAGATGGCTTTCGGTGAAGATCTTATTGGGATCACACAGATTAAGGAGCATTACAACCGGATTAAAGACGGCCCACAGCAGCTGAGGGCGCGCCGCGCTCTGAGCGGCCATTGACAGGCTGAAATGACCAGATCATTTCCAAACTGAACGCTGTGTTGATCCGGGACGTCGTCCGACTACTACAGAAATGGGCAGAAGAGGTCGACATACCACTTTTTCGGCACATTCCACTGTTACAGGAGTTTCTGTCATGGAAAGAGGAGCGGAGGAATTCGCCACGGAGCCGCTAATGGCGCGGGGACAAAAGCACCTCCGTGTTGGTCTCACAGGACATCCCCTGACATGCCCAGCTCTTGCACCATTCGGAAGATTCAGACGGCTTTCGGTGGCTTCTCAGTCGTGTGACTATCCAAGAAAATTTTGGACGAGCTGGACATGACACAACATGTCCTGTAAGGCTTCATCACGGCGTTGCTTTTTGTTCTGCGCCATGCGGCTCCGTCCCGACGCGCGAATTCCTCCGCACGTCTTTCCATTACAAAAACTCCTGTAACAGTGGAATGTGCCAAAAAAGTGGTATGTCCACCTCTTCTGCCATTTCTGTAGTAGTCAGACGATGTCCCGGATCAACACAGCGTTCAGTTTGAAATGATCTGGTCGTTTCAGCCTGTCGATCGCCACTCGGAGCACGGCGCGCCCTCAGCCGCTGTGGGCCGTCTTTAATCCGGTTGTAATGTTCCTTAATCTGTGTGATCCCCATAAGAACTTCAACGAAAGCCATCTGAATTTTCCAAATGGTTTCCACCTGGCTGTCTCTCACAGTTTCTGAAAACATTTTGATGCAGTAAAGCGGCAGTCGCTCAGCCAATTTCCTGACAATGAAAATACGCCGAGAAGGCTGGACCACTCCTCCCACAAGGCGTGTTCACAGGCGAATGACGCAACTGACAGGCGTGAAAAAACTCATGCAGGGGCACGAAGGTTCAAGCTTAGGTGATGCAAGCACACATGATTCAAATCCATATAGTTTTTGTAAAAAATAAAAAGGTCAGATTCTTTTCTAACAGACCTCGTATACAAAGAGTTTAATGCTGTTCTCTGTGTGCAGTGGTTAAAGTGCACCCTGATAAGTTTCTCCTGTCATGAAACTTTACCCAAAATGCACTGCAGCATGTGTCCCAAACATTATAACCTTTGAAATTAGTGCATTACTTTAAAACTAAAACATATACAGTGCTGTGAAAAGTGTTTGTCCGCTTGACCTTTTACATGTTAGATTTTATTAGAACATTAAAAGACAAAACAAAAATTCAGGCCTTGTATATTAGAATTTCCAAAATCATGCTCTTTAAACTCACAGTGAAAGTAAATCTCTACAGTCTGATATAAATTAATTAAAAATCTAAAAGCCAAAATGATGGTGTGAATAAGTAATTGCCCCCTTTAGTATAGCACATGTAAACCATCACATTAAATACAGTTTTCTTCGGACAAGTCAGGGGATCGATATGTGAACATTCCCAAGACAATCACTATGTCTTGGACATTACTTACATGAATCAGAAAGAAATAGAAACAGTATAGCACTCTATGGTAAAGCAGTGTGGAGTAGATAGTTCTCAAAAACTGAATTACTGTATAAGAAGGTGAAGAGTGAGGAAAGCCACCAAGACACCAGGACAACCCTGAAGATATAGATTTCTGTGGCTGTGATTGAAGAAATTGTGCAAAGTGCAGGTTTTGAGTGTAGACAGCTTCATGATGAAGTGGTATCTATAAAAAAAGAAAGAAAAACACTTTGAAAGTTCAGCTACAATTTGCCAGAAGGCACATTGGAGATTCAAGCATAGATTTGATGTTTTCTTGAAAGAAAATTATTCTCTGTGCAACTGCACTATAAAGGCAGGAGTGGTGATACAAAATGCAAACTTGCAATATGCACAATCTCTTCAATCACAGCCACAGAAGTCTATAACTTCTTCAGGGTTGTCCTTTTTTCTTTCCTCACGCTTCACCTTCTTATACAGTCACTCAGTTTTTGAGAACTATCTACTCCACAGATTTACCATAGAGTGCTATACTGTTTGTATTTCTTCATAGTTCATGTAAATAATGTCCAAGACATAGTCAGTGTCTTGGGAATGTTCATGTATCCATCCCCTGACTTGTCCGAAGAAGACTGTATATAAAAGTGATGGTTTACATGTGCTATACTAAAGGGGGCACTTGCTTATTCACACCATCATTTTGGCTTTTAGATTTTTAATTAATTTATATCAAACTGTAGAGATTTACTTTCACTGTGAGTTTAAAGAGCATGATTTTGGAAATTCTAATATACAAGGCCTGAATTTTTGTTTGTTTTTTGATGTCCTAATAAAAATATAACATATAAAGGGTCAAGAGGCTCCCCCTCTAGCTGCCACCTTATAGTGGTGGGGGAGTTTGCGTACCCGGATGATCCTAGGAGCTATGTTGTCGGGGGCTTTGTGCTCCCTGTAGGGTCTCCCAAGGCAAACGGTCCTAGGTGACGGGTTCAGACTAAGGGCAGTTCAGAACCTCCATGACCAGTAAAAGATCAAGGACCGAGATGTTGCCTGGTATGGCGAGCCGGGGTCCCATAGTCGGGCTCACCTCCACGCACAGCTTGGGCTCTAGTACCCAACTCCTGGAGAGGGGCTGGACGCTTCATTTTTCTGGCATCGCCCATGGGAAGAGGTGGAGAGCAGGGGTCGCATTGCTTATTGCTCTCTAGCTCAGTCGCCAAGTGTTGGAGTTCACTCCGGTGAACGAGAGGGTCGCGTCCCTACGCCTTCGGGTTGGGGACAGGTCTCTCACCGTTGTCTCGGCCTACGGGCCGAGCAGCAGTGCAGAGTACCTGACCTTCCTGGAGTCCCTGTGAGGGGTACTAGATAGCGCTCCGACTGGGGACTCCATTGTTCTCCTGGGGGATTTCAACGCCCACGTGGGCGGTGACAGTGAGACCTGGAGGGGGGTGATCGTGAAGCACGGCCTCCCCGATCTGAATGCGAGTGGTGTTCAGTTGTTGGACTTCTGTGCTAGTCACAGTTTGTCCTCACGAACACCACGTTCGAGCACAAGGGTGTCCATAAGGGCACGTGGCACCAGGACACCCTGAGCCTGAGGTCGATGATCGACTTTGTAGTCCTATCATCTGACCTTCGGCCACGTGTCCTCAGACACCCGAGTGAAGAGAGGGGCAGAGCTGTCGACTGATCAACCACCTGGTGGTGAGTTGGATCCGCTGGGAGGGTAGGAAGCCGGTCAGACCTGGCAGGCCCAAACGTATCATGAAGGTCTGCTAGGAACGACTGGCGCAACCCTCTGTCAGCAAGGTCTTCAACTCCCACCTCCGGGAGAGCTTCTCCCAGATCCCGGGGAGGTTGGAGACATGGAGTCCGAGTGGACCATGTTCTCCACCTCCATTGTTGATGCGGCTGCTCGTAGCTGTCGTCGCAAGGTCTCTGGTGCCTGTCGCGGCGGCAATCCCCGAACCCGGTGGACACTGGAAGTAAGGGATGCCGTCAAGCTGAAGAAGGAGTCCTACTTATCTTTGTTGGTAGGTGGGACCCCACAGGCAGCTGACAGGTACTGGCAGGCCAAGCGTGCCGCAGCCCGTGCGGGTCGCAGAGGCAAAAACTCGGGTCTGGGAGGAGTTCGGGGAGGCTATGGAGGAGGACTATTGGTCGGCCTCAAAGAGATTCTGGCAAACCGTCCGACGCCTCAGGAGGGGGAAGCAGCTCTCCACCAGCACTGTTTACGGTGCGGGTGGGGAGCTGTTGACCCTGACTGGGGATGTTGTCGGGCGGTGGAAGGAATACTTCGAGGATCTCCTCAATCCCATCGTCACGTCTTCCGAAGAGGAAGCAGAGACTGGGGACTCAGAGGCGGACTCATCCATTACCCAGGCCAAAATCACTGAGGTGGTTAGAAAGCTCCTCGGTGGCAAGGCTCCTGGGGTGGATGAAATCCGTCCTGAGTACCTTAAATCTTTGGATGTTGTGGGGCTGTCTTGGCTGACACCCTCTGCAACATCGCGTGGCGATCGGGTGTGTTCCAACTATAGGGGGATCACACTCCTCAGGCCTCCCCGGTAAGGTCTATTCCAGAGTACTGGAGAGGAGAATTCACCGATGGTCGAACCCTCGGATTCAGGAGGAGCAGGTGTCGTTTTTGTCCTGGTCGACGGCACACTGGACCAGCTCTACAAGCTCCATCGGGTGCTCGAGGGTTCATGGGAGTTTGCCCAACCAGGTCCACATTGTTTTGTGGATCTGGAGAAGGCGTTCGACTGTGTCCCTCGGGGCACCCTGTGGGGAGTGCTCCGGGAGTACGGGGTCCGGGGTCCTTTGCTAAGGGCTATCCGGTCCCTGTACGACCGCAGCAGGAGCTTGGTTCGCATTGCCGTTAGTAATTCAACCTGTTTCCAGTGCACGTTGGCCTCTGCCAGGCTGCCCTTTGTCACCGGTTCTGTTCATTATTTTTATGGACAGAATTTCTAGGCGCAGCCAGGGTGTACAGGGGGTCTGGTTTGGGAACCACAGAATCTCGTCTCTGCTGTTTGCGGACGATGTGGTTCTGTTGGCTTCGTCCAAATCAGGACCTTCAGCGTGCACTGGGGCAGTTTGCAGCCGAGTGTGAAGCGTCCAGGATAAAAATCAGCACCTCCAAATCTGAGGCCATGGTTCTTGACTGGAAAAAGATGCTTTGCCCTCTTCAGGTCGGTGGAGTGTCCTTGCCTCAAGTGGAGGAGTTTAACTATCTTGGGGTCTTGTTCACGAGTGAGGACTGGGAGGAGGCCCCGGGGAAGACCCAGGACACGCTGGAGGGACTACATCTCTCGGCTGGCTTGGGAACGCCTTGGGGTTCCCCCGGAGGAGCTGGGGGAGGTGTGTGTGGATCGGGAGGTCTGGGCGGCTTTGCTTGAGCTGCTGCCCCCGTGACCCGACTCCGGATAAAGCGGAAGAAAATGGATGGATGGATGGGTCAAGAGGGCAAACAGTTTGGTTTAAAATTTTAACCATAAGTTAAAACTGTATGCCTGTTGATGACTTATGTGATATGCTGGCAAGTCTGTACTGTGTAAAGAGATATTGCCTTTATTCCTCCTTCTCCTCGGTCACCAGGTCTCTTTTGCAGAGAGAAAGCTAATCTGACACAGAAGCACTGGCTCATTGTTGTGTCAGTAGCTGCTAGTGTACTGAAACCAACACTAATACAATAACATGCTTTTGGGGGGCGGTATGCATTTTCAGAGGCCTGACGTTCATGCCCAGTCGCCCAAAATGACAGATATTCGCCCGAGTTAGACGAGGGCGAATATCTGTCATTGTGGGCGACGGCATGGACGGAGAGACTCAGAAAATGCATACCGCACAACAAATGCATGTTATTTGCATTATTATCACTTTTTACTGAGTTACACAACACGTAACGTACAGAAGAAGTTGGCTCACTTTAACTTTTGTCGTGTCGGCTGGCACGCGCTGCTCTCCAAATTCGGCAGTGCGTCCTCATCAAGCTGGCTGCTTTGGCTGCTGTTCACTGTCGTACTATCCATGAGAAAATCATCCGGAATATCCATATTGGGACCAACACACACTTCTCGCCTTTTTATCTTTTCCTCTGCGGACAGGTTTTTTTTTTCTCTGCGGATAGTTCTTTGGCTGCGCGTGCACTATGACATCATTTATTTATGCACAGCGGGCGGGTATAGCCAGGTAGCGTTGACGTAAATCTACGCTACCGGCCCAGCAATGCCTCGGTAAAGTGATAATAATGAATGAAAGTTATCGGTTTAGCTCTTATCTTTAACTTCTGCTAAATTTTTAGGGTTTTATTGGTTTAGCTTTATAAAAGATAACTTTCAGTTAGTGGATTAACTGTTATCAAAGCTAACTTTTTGGTTAGCTGTGCTCACCACTGCCCATGAGTGTGGCTTTGCAAACACACTGACACATTGGTGTGTATGCTGAACTGACAGGAGGTGTGGCCGCTGACAGAAGCAGCTGTGGGGAGCTGTGGATCTGGACGTCTCAGCTGGACAACACGTACTGTGAACTAACAACTGCCCACTGTGACGCACGTATGTCTGCTTGCTGTCCTTATGTGGACATAAATAAAAACATATCGTTGTGGCAATGGACTGCAGCGAGTGTGCGCGCACGGGCATTGACAGGCTGCTCCCAGGTTGAAATAGACCATCAGATCAGAACACGCAGCAGGCAGTCTGACTGTCACATCACCCACGTGAACTCTGTTCCATATGACGAGGTGTCAGTCCTGCGGCGCTGCGTCCACAAAACACACATGTTGGGCAGAACACGTGCATGGCTGGCTGGATGCACCGAACCAGCAGATGTGAACATGAGAAGAGCGTACCGCTTCATCATTCATGTCATTTCATGACTGTATGTCTGTGACCATGGGTCACCTACAGAAGAACAGATGGATTATATTTGTATTGCCCACTTGATAAGAGGGATTCAATATAATGTGGTGTCTTTATACGGTGTACAGTTTATGTTTTTTCTTAAATACGTCCTTCTCCTTCCTGATATGAGGCAGTTTCCTGCAGCTTTCATAGGACAGGGATTGTAGCTCAGTGGTAAAGTTTCTGACTGGCAATCAGAGCTTTTGGCGCGGGATTGATTCCCGTGGGTGGCATGTAAGTTTTATTTTTTATTTTCACAATGATCGATGTGTAACCACATCGCGCTGCTGCTGTGAAAGCTGCTGTGTTCCTACGTGCACGAACCGTGGCACTGGCGTTGTGCACACCTGCCCTGAGTTGTACTATTTGCACTATGTGTGAAGGGGCCCTAATAGTAGTACTTAGAAACTCTAAGTCAACACTGAAGAATCATTTCTTTTCATTGGTATTTGATTTGAATCAAATTTGACGTTGAGTATCAACGTGTTTATCCATCGTTAACCAAGTTGAGGTGCAAGTCCAAGCGTTGTTCCACCAAGTGTAGATAACAGAACTAAATAGAGGAACATGAAAATATGAAAAAATAATGAACCCAATTCAACATCTTGGTCAAAATGTAACAACTCTTCCTTGATCAAAGACCTAAGTAACATACAATTAAATAAACAATTCCTAGATGTGCACCATTACCTGGATTTGCTTCAAAATGAGGTCGCCTTTGGTCCATGCCCCATCCTTCCATGAATTTAATGAAAATCACTACAACAGTTTTTGAATAATCAGACTAAACCTTAGACAAAAAAAGGGAGAGATTACATTACCTCCCGAAACAGAGTTTACAACAGGAGAATGTATTGTGCAGATGCTGAGTACCGTCCTTCGGTTTTCATTTTCTTGGCAGTTTATGATGTTTACAGAAATTGCCTCTTATTTAAAGTGGAGAGATTTAACAAGTCTCTTGAATCAGCTCTGAGTCAAATTAGACCAAGCATTTAATAGAATTTCTGAGCACATATTGCTCCACTAAAAATACCAAACAGGTAGTAACATTCATTCTGTGCAAGATGTGTAGTCTCAGCATGCACAATACTGAATCTTAATCAGATATTTAACTGCTCTGTGACCCTACAGCACAGTATGTGCTGTGTGTGAGTAAGCGAGCCAGTGAGTTCCATGTACTGAGTGCAGGTTCCCTCTGCTCTATATTTAGCTCTCTTTTGACTAAACTGCTTAATCTCTACAACTCACACGTTTGAAGTGTGTAAGCACCAAATGATGCTGCAAATGAATTAATTAATTTTTATTCGGCGCGCGCACGCACACACACTCGTACACACACACACACACACACACACTTAACAAAAGAATCTCATAAAATAAACAAAACAAAAAAATCAATTTCCCAGTTTTGTGCGGCCGAAAGGGAGTAGGCTGAAGCAAAAGCTTATAAACGCCCACCCCTTTCACCAGTTGCTATATACACATATATGTACACTCATAGCAACAAATACCAAGAAAGAAAAAAAAGACAAGAAACACAAGCAGAGACAATATAGATTAATTAGTAAACTAAAATATCTGAACACAGCAGAACAAACAGCAGTATAATGCACAGATAGAACAGTAATGAAGTCAGTTAACCCAGTTTATCGTACTATATATAAGTAATTATATTGTTTTTATAAAGTCTTTTCAAGCCAGCCAAAGTACCAGATAATGTAATACTATCAGAACAGTTATTCCAGATTTTAACACCTTTTACGAAGACGCAATGACTTTTTACAGTAGTTCGAATCTTTAAGCTATCAAATACTAAGGTTCCTCTCAGATGATAACAGGATTCCCTCATTTTAAACAGTTCCTGGACATGTTGAGGCAAGAGTTATTGTTAATTTATTCATGGTCTGTATCATAATATAATCAACCAAGTCCCAAAATTTCAAAATGTAAACATGCAAAACAGTGGGCTGGTTGGTTCACGGTTTTTTTTTTTTAAACTTATAACTCTGATAGCTTTCTTTTCTAACAGAAATGTTGGGTTTGTGTTTGTTTTATGTGTTTCCCCAAACCTCAATGCAGTAGGTCATGTATAGGACAAGCAATGAATGATATAGCATAACCAATGAATGCTGGGAGAGGAAGTATTGTGCTTTGTACAGAATCACAATAACCTTTGACATTTTGTACTTAAAATAATTTATAAGAGTTTTCCAACTTAATTTATCATTGATAAAAACTCCAAGAAACTTGGTTTCGGTTACTATTTCAATTTCAGCATCATTCAATAATAGGTTTCTACTTAAGTTCCTGGGCTTATTTCTGAATATAACACATTTGTTTTACCCAAATAAAGCAATAATTTATTTGAATCAAACCAGTATTTAAATTTTTGTAGTCCCTCTTCATCATGTCCAGAAGCTGTCCCAAATGATCCCCACTACCAAACACAGTCATATCATCAGCAAACAAAATACATCTCACAGACTTGGAAACCAAACCTACTGTATATCATTAATATACAATAGAAACAGCAATGGCCCAAGGACTGAACCCTGGGCACACCACATGTAATCCTCAAAAATTAAGAATTTGTCCCCCCAAAATGGACACACTGATACCTGTTGCGTAAATAGCTAGCTATCCAATCAATACCATACTTCTCTAATTTGTCCAACAGTAAAGTGTGATCTACAGTATCAAATGCTTTCTGCAAATCAAAGAAAACTCCTACGGTGTATTTCTACTTCTCTATTGCAAAATCAATCAAAGCCAGTGAAGTCGAATGATTTTTTTCTAAAACCATACTGCTGTTCACTGAGTATGTGATGTTTAGTTATTAAATCGTTCAACCTCTTTACAAATATCTTTTCCAGAATTTTTGAAAACTGTGGTAACAATGAGATTGGCCTGTAGTCTGTAAAGACATGTTTGTCACCAGATTAGTGGTATCGCCTTAGCTATTTTCATTTTGGAACGAAATTTCCCAGTCATCAATGACGAATTACAAATATAAGTCAAGGGTATAACAATACAATCGACAATATTTTTTTTTATAAAAAACATATCAAGGTCATCACTGTCAGTTGATTTTTTTTCCCTTTTAGTTTATGAACTATGTTAATAATTTAATTTTCATCTGTTTCTTTAATATACATTGAATCCAGAGTTGTATTAATTGTTTTGCTATTGTCCAAAGAGCACGTTTTTGAGGATAGAATTTAATTTGGTAAGTTTTTACCCACATTAACAAAATACTTGTTGAAATGATCAGTATGAATCTGTATGAAAATAAGATGGATAATCTTTAACAACTTTTTTCTTTTTAATGATTTAATTTAAAAGCTTCCAAGTGCTTTTAATGTTGGTTTTATTATTTTCCAATAAACTGCAGTAATACTGCTTCTTACACGATCACATAATGTTAATTTGTTTTTGTATGTATTATTGTTTAATGTATTATTATTATTTGCATGTATTTTGTATGTATATATTTTTTTTCTTTCATCTTCTTTTATTTTGAATTTTATAAACTGCTTGAACAAAAAAAAATTTTTTTTACATGCATTCTGAAGTCCCTTTGTAACCCAAGGTTTATCAGTTTTTTGCATATTTCCAGTTCTTTGTCAATATCCTCACTACAAATATCACACCAATCTTGATGCATCAAGCCCCTTCTGAGGTTCTCAAAAGTAACATCAGTTATTTACATTTTGAGATTTGCGGTTTCCTTTTGATCATTTTTATCAACTGATGATTTGAAAGCCCTGAAAACCGGCAAATGATCACTGACATCACTAATGAGTAGTCCACCTGTTATGTTCCCTACAGTAGCATTTGTTAATATATTGTCTAAGTGTTGATGTATTTGTAGTTAGCCCAGTTGGGTGATCACTGGATACAATCCCATACAAAACACACAGTTTATGAATTCTGTTATTTGTAACTGACCATGAGGATTCAGGACATCTATATTAAAGTCTCCACAGACAAATAAAAGCTTATTATTATTAATTGTACATTTCAGTCAATTTATCCACCAAAAAATCTATATTTGATCCCGGAGCTCTATAAACACAGCTTGAAATTGTGTTTTTTGATTTTTGAGATTTAATTTCCACTGTGACACATTCCATAATATTTTCCAAAGAAAATGACATGTTTTGTATAATTTCACTTTGATAATTTGAACATACATAAAGTGTCACGCCACTGCCCCACTTTTTCATCCTATTTGTGGCAAAAAAATAAAACAAAAACATATCCCTCAAGCTGGACAGAGTCAACCAGCTCCTCTCAACCAAGTCTCAGTAATTGCAATAATAGAAAAATGCTTACTGGATATTTTTAAGCAGTCCTGAATATTTGAAAGGTTCATGAGAAGACTTCTACTATTAAAATGTATTATGGAGAAAATCCCATTTGTCAAAGAATAATCCTTCAATTGTTCTTCAGGAAAGTATTTACAATGATGAGTAATATTTTCATGAAAAAAAAAAACAATCTGGATCAATATTATTTTCGATATTATGAAATCTACATTCGGTGTGTTCAAAAATTTTTAAATTGAACTCCTGTGCAGGAGTAAGTTGTGATAGCTTGGTTGTCATATTAAATGAAATGTAATCCACAGTCCGAGAAAAGCAACATAGCAAAACGAACTTACCGGTGTAAACCTAAACATAGTGTAGAATCTCTCAAAATTAGTCCCTTAACAAATGATGAAACATCCTTATTCAAAGCGTTCCAACTGACTCATGTTGATAATGCACAGTCCTCTGGCATTTTCAGGTGCATCCTTCGGTTTGATAAAAACCTCACACAGTTTGTGACCCAGACTGAATTTAGTTTGCCCTGTCTGCCGGTCACAGAGCTTTCTCCTACTGTGCCCCAGCTCTGTGGAACGATCTCCCGGCACACATACGGCAGTCGGATACTGTGGAGACTTTTAAATCACGTCTAAAGACTCATTTGTTTTCCTTATTTTATCATTAGTGTTATGATGTGTTTTTATTCTTGTATTATTTTATGGTTGTCTTTTTATTGTGTTTTTAAATTTTTAATTCAGTTTTTTTTTTTTATTGTTTTTACTTACTGTTTTTATTTTGTTGTGTGAAGCGCCTTGAGACGATTTCATCGTGATTCGGCGCTAATAAATTAATACATTTGATTTTTGATTTGATTTGTTTTTTAAGCAGCCTTGCTTTCCCGGTGATGTCCGCATTATTTTTAGTAAGATGTTCATTGATAGAAATGAAGAAACAGTTTGATAAAAATGTAAATGTTCATAGAAGTATTTTGTTCATAGAAATATGTTCTTTAAATTACATATTCTGTTTCAATGTTATGTCCTTACATTTAATGTATGATCCATATTTTTGCAAAATTTTTATTACATACTTTTTGACTTTTATTGTCTTAGCACATTGGAACACAAATTTGAATACTGTGCATTATAAATGTTTATGTTTAAATGTCTTTCAACAAAATCCAGTTTCTGCATAAACAAAGCAAACACTTTTGACATTTTGACGCTGTGCGCATGAGAAATGGATGTGGCCAAGAGAAGACACAACACTTCTAAATTAAGACAACACTAGGAAATGCACAAAACAAAATCATCTTGCCCCAGTTAAACTACAGACAGCTGCATCAAAATTATCTTGTAAATTGAATTTTTTTAAATAAAGTTAACTTATTTAGCTCTGCCAAGCAGGTATTTACTGCAGCCATCGATTTCTACTAACTCACTAGATGGAGGGCCGGGCCAATCCACTCATTTGCTGGCTGTTGCCAGAGCGCCGTCATCTTTGTTAGTGTTTAATAACCAGGCATAAATAGAAATGGACATGATCAATGTTTTAAGAGATAGTTTCACCATAAATCTGCATGTGCATGTGTGCCTGTGTCCATGCATCAGTTCCAATTTCTTGTGCACATGATAATTTGAACAAAATTTAGAAATGTTAATACAATTTGAAATGCAGAGCCAACATGACAGTGTCTAGAATGAGTTTGAATTTGAGCATGACTGGATTTCACCATGGATTCTGGGTATGGGTGGGTATGGGGAGTGCATTGCCGGTGGAGTGTGAGGAAGAAGGGATGGGACATAGTTGCGGAGGGATCTGAATGGAAGGTGCACGTTCAGCCCTCCAGCCTCTCTCCTGCCATCTTTCCCTCACCCTATTGTCAAAATTAGTGCCAGGGAAATGAGTTTATTTAATGAGTCGGGTTCATCCACGATCACCAGTTCATCTTTGAGCATTTCAGATAATTCATTCACAGTCCGCAGTGGAGTGGCATTCCGGCCAGACTCCGTGGCGAGTACCCGGAACTTGAGTGAATATGACGCCACACTGCGGGTTTCCTGACAGAGTGATAACAATCTTTTGGAAATCGTCTGCCCCCACATCTGATGATCAAAGACCACACGGAACCGTCAAGTTACACCGCAAAATCGGTGTAACTTGACTAGTTTCTTCACAAAACTGTCCATTGTTCACAACAGTGAACAATGGACATTTTGTTGCAATGCACCATAGGAGTTCGGAGTTTAATGTTATGTTACTGTGGTTCATGTTAGTTTAACAGTGTTGTTAGTGTTATTGACTTGTTGTGTTTTTGTAATTCAACTGGTTTAGTCAGTTTAGTTAAGTGTTATGTTGCCGATACCATGAGTGGGAAGTGTAGTACGTTTGATGTCTTACGCCACTGTCTCTGTTTGTGGGTGTGTAAAAAAAGCACCTGCTTGGGGCAGAATGCAGAAAAGACTAAAAGCTCTGGCTCAGTTTTTGTTCTTCCACGCAGCTCACCACAATATATTAAAAGTGAAGTGGCCTGTGTACGTGTGCGCATACGTATAACTTCGATTACAGACAAACTGGGGAGAGCTGACATGTGCCGTTTGGTATGCATATGTATTTTGGGTCATGGATGAATGCCGCCAAAACAAAATGTTGATAGGACTACTATTTTTAGAGAAACTATGACTATTAGCTAACACTGAACAATGTGATAATTATAATCTGGACTCACACACCATTCTAGCAGGGGGCGGTAAATCATTTACATATTAAAAGCGAAGTGGCGTCTGTGTACGGGTATGCGTGCGTGTGTGAGTTTATTTAGTAAGTACAATGTAAGTACATGATATAATTGTGAATACGTTAAAAACAAGGATGACAAGAAAGTGAAACCACTTATTTCCATTGTGATCATTTAAAAGCAAATGACAAAATAGAAGTAAAAATAAAATAAACTGATAATAATAATAAAAATAATAACAATGTGTATATGATAACAAAAACCTAAACAATTTATAACATTAAAACAATAAATTAGGGTTGAGTTCTTCCTCTAAAAACTGTTGAGGTCTAAGGTTCTAAAAACATTCTGGACTCACAAGTCATTCCAACTTATTATAGAAACTTTGCAAAATTTATTACCACCCCTGAAAAATTGCAGCTACCTATTTATAATCAATCAATCAATCAATTTTTTTTATATAGCGCCAAATCACAACAAACAGTTGCCCCAAGGCGCTTTATATTGTAAGGCAAGGCCATACAATAATTATGTAAAACCCCAACGGTCAAAACGACCCCCTGTGAGCAAGCACTTGGCTACAGTGGGAAGGAAAAACTCCCTTTTAACAGGAAGAAACCTCCAGCAGAACCAGGCTCAGGGAGGGGCAGTCTTCTGCTGGGACTGGTTGGGGCTGAGGGAGAGAACCAGGAAAAAGACATGCTGTGGAGGGGAGCAGAGATCGATCACTAATGATTAAATGCAGAGTGGTGCATACAGAGCAAAAAGAAAAAGAAACAGTGCATCATGGGAACCCCCCAGCAGTCTACGTCTATAGCAGCATAACTAAGGGATGGTTCAGGGTCACCTGATCCAGCCCTAACTATAAGCTTTAGCAAAAAGGAAAGTTTTAAGCCTAATCTTAAAAGTAGAGAGGGTGTCTGTCTCCCTGATCTGAATTGGGAGCTGGTTCCACAGGAGAGGAGCCTGAAAGCTGAAGGCTCTGCCTCCCATTCTACTCTTACAAACCCTAGGAACTACAAGTAAGCCTGCAGTCTGAGAGCGAAGCGCTCTATTGGGGTAATATGGTACTACGAGGTCCCTAAGATAAGATGGGACCTGATTATTCAAAACCTTATAAGTAAGAAGAAGAATTTTAAATTCTATTCTAGAATTAACAGGAAGCCAATGAAGAGAGGCCAATATGGGTGAGATATGCTCTCTCCTTCTAGTCCCCGTCAGTACTCTAGCTGCAGCATTTTGAATTAACTGAAGGCTTTTTAGGGAACTTTTAGGACAACCTGATAATAATGAATTACAATAGTCCAGCCTAGAGGAAATAAATGCATGAATTAGTTTTTCAGCATCACTCTGAGACAAGACCTTTCTGATTTTAGAGATATTGCGTAAATGCAAAAAAGCAGTCCTACATATTTGTTTAATATGCACTTTGAATGACATATCCTGATCAAAAATGACTCCAAGATTTCTCACAGTATTACTAGAGGTCAGGGTAATGCCATCCAGAGTAAGGATCTGGTTAGACACCATGTTTCTAAGATTTGTGGGGCCAAGTACAATAACTTCAGTTTTATCTGAGTTTAAAAGCAGGAAATTAGAGGTCATCCATGTCTTTATGTCTGTAAGACAATCCTGCAGTTTAGCTAATTGGTGTGTGTCCTCTGGCTTCATGGATAGATAAAGCTGGGTATCATCTGCGTAACAATGAAAATTTAAGCAATACCGTCTAATAATACTGCCTAAGGGAAGCATGTATAAAGTGAATAAAATTGGTCCTAGCACAGAACCTTGTGGAACTCCATAATTAACTTTAGTCTGTGAAGAAGATTCCCCATTTACATGAACAAATTGTAATCTATTAGACAAATATGATTCAAACCACCGCAGCGCAGTGCCTTTAATACCTATGGCATGCTCTAATCTCTGTAATAAAATTTTATGGTCAACAGTATCAAAAGCAGCACTGAGATCTAACAGAACAAGCACAGAGATGAGTCCACTGTCCGAGGCCATAAGAAGATCATTTGTAACCTTCACTAATGCTGTTTCTGTACTATGATGAATTCTAAAACCTGACTGAAACTCTTCAAATAGACCATTCCTCTGCAGATGATCAGTTAGCTGTTTTACAACTACCCTTTCAAGAATTTTTGAGAGAAAAGGAAGGTTGGAGATTGGCCTATAATTAGCTAAGATAGCTGGGTCAAGTGATGGCTTTTTAAGTAATGGTTTAATTACTGCCACCTTAAAAGCCTGTGGTACATAGCCAACTAACAAAGATAGATTGATCATATTTAAGATCGAAGCATTAAATAATGGTAGGGCTTCCTTGAGCAGCCTGGTAGGAATGGGGTCTAATAAACATGTTGATGGTTTGGATGAAGTAACTAATGAGAATAACTCAGACAGAACAATCGGAGAGAAAGAGTCTAACCAAATACCGGCATCACTGAAAGCAGCCAAAGATAACGATACGTCTTTGGGATGGTTATGAGTAATTTTTTCTCTAATAGTTAAAATTTTGTTAGCAAAGAAAGTCATGAAGTCATTACTAGTTAAAGTTAATGGAATACTCAGCTCAATAGAGCTCTGACTCTTTGTCAGCCTGGCTACAGTGCTGAAAAGAAACCTGGGGTTGTTCTTATTTTCTTCAATTAGTGATGAGTAGAAAGATGTCCTAGCTTTACGAAGGGCTTTTTTATAGAGCAACAGACTCTTTTTCCAGGCTAAGTGAAGATCTTCTAAATTAGTGAGACGCCATTTCCTCTCCAACTTACGGGTTATCTGCTTTAAGCTACGAGTTTGTGAGTTATACCACGGAGTCAGACACTTCTGATTTAAAGCTCTCTTTTTCAGAGGAGCTACAGCATCCAAAGTTGTCTTCAATGAGGATGTAAAACTATTGACGAGATACTCTATCTCCCTTACAGAGTTTAGGTAGCTACTCTGCACTGTGTTGGTATATGGCATTAGAGAACATAAAGAAGGAATCATATCCTTAAACCTAGTTACAGCGCTTTCTGAAAGACTTCTAGTGTAATGAAACTTATTCCCCACTGCTGGGTAGTCCATCAGAGTAAATGTAAATGTTATTAAGAAATGATCAGACAGAAGGGAGTTATCAGGGAATACTGTTAAGTCTTCTATTTCCATACCATAAGTCAGAACAAGATCTAAGATATGATTAAAGTGGTGGGTGGACTCATTTACTTTTTGAGCAAAGCCAATAGAGTCTAATAATAGATTAAATGCAGTGTTGAGGCTGTCATTCTCAGCATCTGTGTGGATGTTAAAATCGCCCACTATAATTATCTTATCTGAGCTAAGCACTAAGTCAGACAAAAGGTCTGAAAATTCACAGAGAAACTCACAGTAACGACCAGGTGGACGATAGATAATAACAAATAAAACTGGTTTTTGGGACTTCCAATTTGGATGGACAAGACTAAGAGACAAGCTTTCAAATGAATTAAAGCTCTGTCTGGGTTTTGGATTAATTAATAAGCTGGAATGGAAGATTGCTGCTAATCCTCCACCCCGGCCCGTGCTACGAGCATTCTGACAGTTAGTGTGACTCGGGGGTGTTGACTCATTTAAACTAACATATTCATCCTGCTGTAACCAGGTTTCTGTTAGGCAGAATAAATCAATATGTTGATCAATTATTATATCATTTACCAACAGGGACTTAGAAGAGAGAGACCTAATGTTTAATAGACCACATTTAACTGTTTTAGTCTGTGGTGCAGTTGAAGGTGCTATATTATTTTTTCTTTTGAATTTTTATGCTTAAATAGATTTTTGCTGGTTATTGGTAGTCTGGGAGCAGGCACCGTCTCTACGGGGATGGGGTAATGAGGGGATGGCAGGGGGAGAGAAGCTGCAGAGAGGTGTGTAAGACTACAACTCTGCTTCCTGGTCCCAACCCTGGATAGTCACGGTTTGGAGGATTTAAGAAAATTGGCCAGATTTCTAGAAATGAGAGCTGCTCCATCCAAAGTGGGATGGCTGCCGTCTCTCCTAACAAGACCAGGTTTTCCCCAGAAGCTTTGCCAATTATCTATGAAGCCCACCTCATTTTTTGGACACCACTCAGACAGCCAGCAATTCAAGGAGAACATGCGGCTAAACATGTCACTCCCGGTCTGATTGGGGAGGGGCCCAGAGAAAACTACAGAGTCCGACATTGTTTTTGCAAAGTTACACACCGATTCAATGTTAATTTTAGTGACCTCCGATTGGCGTAACCGGGTGTCATTACTGCCGACGTGAATTACAATCTTACCAAATTTACGCTTAGCCTTAGCCAGCAGTTTCAAATTTCCTTCAATGTCGCCTGCTCTGGCCCCCGGAAGACAATTGACTATGGTTGCTGGTGTCGCTAACTTCACATTTCTCAAAACAGAGTCGCCAATAACCAGAGTTTGATCCTCGGCGGGTGTATCGTCGAGTGGGGAAAAACGGTTAAAGATGTGAACGGGTTGGCGGTGTACACGGGGCTTCTGTTTAGGGCTACGCTTCCTCCTCACAGTCACCCAGTCGGCCTGCTTTCCCGGCTGCTCGGGATCTGCCAGGGGGGAACTAACGGCGGCTAAGCTACCTTGGTCCGCACCGACCACAGGGGCCTTGCTAGCTGTAGAATTTTCCACGGTGCGGAGCCGAGTCTCCAATTCGCCCAGCCTGGCCTCCAAAGCTACGAATAAGCTACACTTATTACAAGTACCATTACTGCTAAAGGAGGCCGAGGAATAACTAAACATTTCACACCCAGAGCAGAAAAGTGCGGGAGAGACAGGAGAAGCCGCCATGCTAAATCGGCTAAGAGCTAGTAGCTACGCTAAGCTAGCGGATTCCTAAAAACACGCAAAGCGAATAATGTGTAAATAATTTAGAGGTGATTCAGCAGAAGGAGTGCTTTAGTTAAGGCACGTAAAGATTACACTGGGAAACAAATCGTAATCTAGATAACTAGATCAATCTAACTGCGCAGATCAAACAGCACTATTATAAGCACTATCCAATCTAGAGCCCGTGGAGCCCCACAGGTAACACAGTTGGTTTATTTAATATTTTATTCATATCAAAGAGTTAGACAACTTGGCCGAGGATAGGTCAGTGCCAGCTGATTGAATGAATAAATGTATGTATGAATGAATGAATGAAGGATTAATTTAATATATAAATAGTGAGAATGGGGTAGGAATTTTTAAGCTCATGAGAACATATCAGGAAGAAACGCTGCAATGCCTCTATATTGCATTTGAAGCAATTACCAAAGATCCCCAATACTGTTTACTGTAAGTCAAGGTACGTGGTATAAAGACTCATATGCAGTCATGCAGAGCAAAATGGTATGCTGTGTATCCCTGCTTTGTTAACATGTCTGTGGATCTGTCTTGTACAGCAAGGTGAAGCACGAGGCATCCACACTCATTTACTTGAAGCATCATAGCCTTTTATTATGTATAGCAAGTCTGAGGTGGCATGCATTCCCAGGAGGCTGATCTCACAGATTCCACTATGTCATCCATGTTCTTCCCTGGTATGTACATCCAAAGCTGCCTGCAATTTAGAATGTGAGATGGAAAAGCAAAAGAGAAACTGCAAGAATTTCCCAAAGCTATAATCTTACATGAAGTGAGATTACAAATTTTTAATGGGAACCAGAGTCTCCTCAAAGGAAAAAAGTCCTTTCCTCAGAGAAAGAAGACCTTTACTCTGTTCCTTTCTGAGACAACTGTGCATAATATATGTTCCATTTGCCTTCACAAAGAAAGTCAGATTCAAAGTCAGTCTCAAAGACAAATTGCTCAACCTGGTGTCATCCCAAAAATGTCAAATACCAACATTCTGTCAAAGAACATTTGCTATGTACGGTATAGGTAATAACTATTCTTAAAGCAGACTCTCAGGCTGGAAAAACTGCAAACACATTTGGTAGCACAAAGTCACAGAATCTCTAGTCACTTTTGTACATGTATATACTGTAACAACTGCTGTCTTTAGGGAATACAAATATATTCACAACAGACATATAGTTGCATGTGATGAAAGATGAAAGTCATTATTGACATAAGACAATAATGAGCTGCTGGTTTTCATTAAAGACTCATAACTCATTAGAAGAACATGACAGAAATGCAGAGGCAAAATGGTGGTATTTACTGCAACCACGAGTCAGAACGCCCTCCCCTGAGCATCCACACACCCCCTTTTTAATGAAAGTTGCTTAAATGCCCACCCTAACTGTATCCATTCTAGGGCTGCAGCTATCGAATATTTTTGGAATCGAGTATTCTATCGATTATTTTATCAATTAATCGGATAAAAAAGTACTTTTGTATTTTTAAACAATATCAGTAGTAGCAGGGCTCTCCCTAAGCAATGGCACAATGTCGCTGTGCCATCATACACATTTTGTTATGTGTCGGACGCAGCTCGGAGAACCGACCAGCGTTTGAAGGACCCAGTATGAAATAAGCAGAGCACGGTACAAAGGCTAACTGAATTTAATACATAACAGTGATGTGATACAAAACAACAAAAGAGTGTGCGGTCTGGCGTGGTGGTGATACGGTGCGCTCCCAGCAGCGCTAACGGTCCGGAGCCAGAAGCCGTTCGGACCCAAGGACCCCGCCGACACCCCCCAGGTGGCCGCAACAAACCGAGTCTGTGAAAGAAGGAACCATTATGTGAGTCCACACTCTACACACAGAGAGACCACTCAAAGGTGTACATAAACAGCAAACACTTCCTGGCTTAATTACTAATCAGCTTCCCAACCTGCAGGCATGGAACATCCAGTTCACAAAACTCCACTGCAGTGGAAGCCGATACATGACTAACGTACAGCTCAATATAATGTGTGAGGGACACCACATTTACTGACTGTATAAACGTTAGTCACAAAATCTAACGTACCTCAGGAAGTGTGCTGACGAGCGTGAGACCTCACCCCCTCCTCTTTCACAGACCGTGCATCAAACCCTGGACGTTCTCTGCATCCACTGATGATGAGATGGCTCCCGAGACGACGATCTCACCCGTCTGGTCACAAGGTCGGGTCTCTGGCAAATACACACTGTATACTCCAGTCTTAAATGCCACCATGTTCCAATCCATATAGATGCACCACAGCTGTGAGTCCTGACGAGCCGCAGGTGATCAGGGTGAGGTCCTGATAACCTCAGCTACACAGCCACTCAGTCCCAAATGCAAGCCACCTGGAAGGAAAACCAAAAGACAGAAACAAAAAGGCAGCCAGGCCCCCCCAGCCATACAACAGTACCCCACCCTCACGGGAAGCCTCCCGGCGACCACACAAACCTGGCCCAGGAGAAACACCCCCCTCCAGGGACCATGGCTGGAAACCGCATCTGCATTCGTCTTCCAACAGAATGGTTGATGTCCTCTCCTCTGGCTGCATCCTTGCCTTTGTTTCAGTCAGTCACTTAGCACAGGTGTGGCCAGGAGTTCTTAAACCTGTGCGGTCAGCCTTTATCCAACCATGTTCGGTCTTTAGTCATAAAACAAAAAAGACAAACACAAACAACCAAAACACCTCCCCTCCCCAGGGGACCGTCCCATCAAACCCCGGGAAGAGGAGAAAAGAAAAACCCCAAACTTAAGCTTACAAATAAAAGTGCTAAAACACCCCCCCCCCCCCAAACGACATGTAGGGACCAACACCCCCCAGAGGACTTCCCGCCAGCTCCAGGAGTAATAACCACAGCCGAGGTCCCTCTGGGATCCAACGTCACCCACGTGGACTCCCAGCGCCTCCCAGAGGACCACTCGTCAACCCCAGGAGACGCCTCCCCTCATGACCAACGGACCCAGCCCCGGCCGTCTATGGCTAGATGGACCCACAGCCCTTTCCCCCCCCAGAGGACACCACAGTCAAACCCTGAGGGCGGAAACTGGGGGGAAAAACAAGGAGAGAAAAAAAAAACAAAAAACATACAAACAAAACAACCCCAACCCCACCCCCTTGGCGCAGTGGAAACTGGAAGCACGTCCAGTGTCACCAACCGTGACTATACCCCAGAAGCCAACCGGGAGGAGTGGAATATGATCAAAGGACATAAGTGCCAGTAGTCTAAGAATCACCCACATGCTTCCCTTAGGCAGTATTATTAGAAAGCATTGCTTAAATTTTCATTGTTACGCAGATGATACCCAGCTTTATCTATCCATGAAGCCAGAGGACACACACCAATTAGTTAAACTGCAGGAATGTCTTACAGACATAGAGACATGGATGACTTCTAATTCCTGCTTTTAAATTCAGATAAAACTGAAGTTATTGTACTTGGCCCCACAAATCTTAGAAACATGGTGTCTAACCAGATCCTTACTCTGGATGGCATTACCCTGACCTCTAGTAATACTGTGAGAAATCTTGGAGTCATTTTTGATCAGGATATGTCCTTCAATACGCATATTAAGCAAATATGTGGGACTGCTTTTTTACATTTGCGCAATATCTCTAAAATTTGAAAGGTCTTGTCTCAGAGTGATGCTGAAAAACTAATTCATGCATTTATTTCCTCTAGGCTGGACTATTGTAATTCATTATTATCAGGTTGTCCTAAAAGTTACCTGAAAAGCCTTCAGTTAATTCAAAATGCTGCAGCTAGAGTACTGACGGGGACTAGAAGGAGAGAGCATATTTCACCCATATTGGCTTCTCTTCATTGGCTTCCTGTTAATTCTAGAATAGAATTCAAAAGTCTTCTTCTTACTTATAAGGTTTTGAATAATCAGGTCCCATCATATCTTAGGGACCTCTTAGTACCATATCACCCCAATAGAGCGCTTCGCTCTCAGACTGCAGGCTTACTTGTAGTTCCTAGGGTTTTTAAGGGTAGAATGGGAGGCAGAGCCTTCAGCTTTCAGGCTCCTCTCCTGTGGAACCAGCTCCCAATTCGGATCAGGGAGACAGACACCCCTCTACTTTTAAGATTAGGCTTAAAACTTTCCTTTTTGCTAAAGCTTATAGTTAGGGCTGGATCAGGTGACCCTGAACCATCCCTTAGTTATGCTGCTATAGACTTAGACTGCTGGGGGGTTCCCATGATGCACTGAGTGTTTCTTTCTCTTTTTGCTCTGTATGCACCACTCTGCATTTAATCGTTAGTGATTGATCTCTGCTCTCTTCCACAGCATGTCTTTTTCCTGATTCTCTCCCCTCAGCCCCAACCAGTCCCAGCAGAAGACTGCCCCTCCCTGAGCCTGGTTCTGCTGGAGGTTTCTTCCTGTTAAAAGGGAGTTTTTCCTTCCCACTGTCGCCAAGTACTTGCTCACAGGGGGTCGTTTTGACCGTTGGGGTTTTTCTGTAATTATTGTATGGCTTTTGCCTTGCAATATAAAGCACCTTGGGGCAACTGTTGTTGTGATTTGGCGCTATATAAATCAAATTGATTTGATGGGAAGGATACAAAAACTATCTCAGAGATTTCAGGTGTCAGTTTCCACTGTGTAGAACATAGTGAGGAAATGGAAGACCGCAGGCACGGTACTAGTTAAGGCCCGAAGTGTGGTGATTCCATATTTAATTTATTTATTTATTTACTTATTTTTACCAGTGGCTGTAATCATAATTAAGGATGGAAAAGTTCTGATACTTAAAAAAGCTTGACATTTGCTGTGTCCAAATTTCACAGTGCACAGCTTTTCCACATCAGCCCTGCCACTCCAACTACAATGAGGTAATTGGGGTCATATCATGTGTCATAGAGTTGAATTATTTTCACTTTCTATTTCTGAATATTAAACAGCACTGACAGAGAAACGTCTGGACGTTGAATAGTCATGGGATGAAATTTATGTTTGTGGCAGAACTAAGAAACACATTAGCGTATTGGGTAGGATTATTACACCAGCACAGGCTCACCCAGGATGTCTCTGTACATTGCTTTTTTTCCCATTATACATACATCCATCCATCCATTTTCTTCCACTTTATCTGGAGTCGGGTCGCAGGGGCAGCAGCTCAAGCAAAGCTGCCTAGACCTCCCGATCCACACACACCTCCCCCAGCTCCTCCGGGGGAACCCCAAGGCATTCCCAAGCCAGACGAGAGACGTAGTCCCTCCAGCGTGTCCTGGGTCATCCCCGGGGCCTCCTCCCGATGGGATGTGCATTTTCCCATTATTTTTATTGTCATTTTGCATTTTCATAAAACAAACATCTGTGTCAACAGACACCAAACAAACCAGACAAATAAAATATTACATCTCTTAATAATAAAAATGAAAATACAGGAAGTGGTGGTGTGTTATATGTGAATAACACATATTTATAAACAAGATTTACTTGCATTAGAGTCCTTTTAAAACGACGTGGGAGAGGTCCGGTCCTATGTAGTCCAAATACGGGCGCCACACTCTGTAGAACTGGTCTACACTACTGTGGATGATGCTGGTAAGATATTCAAGGAGAAACATCTCGGAAATTTTCTTGCGCCAACCGCTTACAGTAGGGACTTTGTCACTGATTCACTGCAGAAGAATGTTTTTCCTAGCTGCAAAGGTTAGAATGTTGAACAGTATAGAGCTAAATCCAGGACAAAAGTTTTGTAATCTGAAAATAATAAAAGATTGAAAAAATAAAATTTGAAACTGAAAATTCAATGTTTGTTCTTGAATTTTATAATCATTTAAAAAGTATTATCAAAATAAAAATAAGTGTAAGATATATATGTTTCAGTTTAAAAAAAAATTTGATTCAGCTCTATAATTATTTTGATCAAATAATTTATTTTCATTCATATTTATTTTTTCACCTTCAGATCTTTTTTTTCACTTTCAGATCTTATTTTTTCAGTTTCAAACTTTTGGCCCTGTTCTGGCGTGAGAGGGTGTGGCTTCGATTGAGACGGGCGTGGAATTGTGAGTGACAGGAGAGCAATCAGTCCTCACATGATGTTGCTTTCAGGAAACGTGGGTACTTTGATAGATAATGACTTAACACTTTCTCTCCACTGTATTGTCTTGATACCTGTAAAAAAAAGTGATACTGAGGACAAAGATGTCTATTACAAGTAATTCTAGACCTATCTTGGTCATTTTTGATGTTTAAAAACTGGAAAATATGCGAGATTGTAAAGTTTAACACCTATACCTAAAAAACTGATGTGTCCAAAATCCACCCAAGACCATGAACGCAGCGCAGCATCGCCGCATCACAATGAGGCAGGTCGCTCATTTTACAGGCTGCAGTGGAGTGTTACGAGCTTTCTAAGTGACACACACAGAGACCTGGCTCAGCAAATCTGAAGGAAGCTTGAATATGGACAGAACCAAGCAGACCGCCGGTAAATCCAAATCCAAAGCCGCCCGGAAGAGAGCTCGGGCTACCAGCGGTGTGAAGAAGCCTCACCATTACAGGCCCGGCACTGTGGCACTCCGCCGCTACCAGAAATCCACCGAGCTGCTGATCCACAAGCTGCTCTTCCAGCACCTGGCGAGAGAAATCACTCAGGACTTCAAGACCGACCTCTGCTTTCAGAGCTCCGCTGTGATGCTCTGCAGGAGGCCAGCGAGGCTGACCTGGTTGGCAGCTTGCGGATCAGCAGCTCGGTGGATTTCTGGTAGCGGTGGATCTCTCTCAGCTCCTCAGTGCCGGGCCTGTAACGGTGAGGCTTCTTCACACCGCCGGTAGCCGGAGCGCTCTTCTGGCTTTGGATTTATGGGCGGTCTGCTTGGTTCTGGTCACATTAATTTTATGCTGTGAAACTGCCGGCCACTTTGTTACATCGTCATTAAATTTACTACCCGGTACAACATAAGGATCCACTGAACCAACTGCTACACATCAATCACAATAAACAGCTTATCTCGAGGGTTTAAACCAGGGGTAGGCAACCTGTTCCAGAAAGAGCCATGAGGGTGCAGGTTTTCTTTGCAGCCACTGACTCCACCAGGTGATTTTACTGATTAATATCACTTTGAGCAGATGGAATCAGTTAATCAGTGGGTGACGTCATTTGCCTGTGGAAGGAGGAAGACGTTGCATCAGAATTTTGGCTCTCTGTTGGAACTGTTTACACAGAGACTGCTACCTGCTGCTTTGGACTTTGAACTAACAGTCTTTTTCAAGACTTTTTTACTTTTTTTTACTTTTTTTTACTTTTTCACCGTGCTCCAACACCTAAAGAAGACCTCTAACGGTCGAAACATCGCGACGGAGCACTTTTATCAGCTAACTTTCATCAGCGTTGGCAAGCTAACTAGCTTGCTAACGCTTTCGTTTTTATTTTTATTTTATTTTTTAGCACCGTTGTCGTGCGTTACCTGTGCTGCTCCACAGCCTGTCTAGTGGATTTTTATTTATTTTAGCACCGCTGTCGTGCGTTACCTGTGCTGCTCCACAGCCTGTCTAGTGGATTTTTATTTTATTTTAGCACTGTTGTCGTGCGTTACCTGTGCTGCTCCACAGCCTGTCTAGTGGATTTTTATTTATTTTAGCACCGTTGTCGTGCGTTACCTGTGCTGCTCCACAGCCTGTCCAGTGGATTTTTATTTTATTTTAGCACCGTTGTCGTGCGTTACCTGTGCTGCTCCACAGCCTGTCCAGTGGATTTTTATTTTATTTTAGCACCGTTGTCGTGCGTACCTGTGCTGCTCCACAGCCTGTCCAGTGGATTTTTATTTTATTTTTTAGCACTGTTGTCGTGCGTTACCTGTGCTGCTCCACAGCCTGTCTAGTGGATTTTTATTTTATTTTAGCACCGTTGTCGTGCGTTACCTGTGCTGCTCCACAGCCTGTCCAGTGGATTTTTATTTTATTTTTTGGCACTGTTGTCGTGCGTTACCTGTGCTGCTCCACAGCCTGTCTAGTGGATTTTTATTTTATTTTTTAGCACTGTTGTCGTGCGTTACCTGTGCTGCTCCACAGCCTGTCCAGTGGATTTTTATTTTTTTTTACCACTGTTGTCATGTGTTACCTGTGCTGCTCCACAGCCTGTCCAGTGGATTTTTATTTTATTTTTTAGCACTGTTGTCGTGCGTTATCTGTGCTGCTCCACAGCCTGTCTAGTGGATTTTTTTTTAATTTTTGCACCGTTGTCGTGCGTTCGCTGTTGCCATGCGTTACTTGTGCTGCTTCATGGCCTGTCTGGTGCCTTAACTAAAGCACTCCTTCTGCTGAATCACCTCTAAATTATTTATACATTATTCACTTTGCGTGTTTTTAGGAATCCGCTAGGTTGCGTAGCTACTAGCTCTTAGCCGATTTAGCATGGCGGCTTCTCCTGTCTCTCCCGCACTTTTCTGCTCTGGTTGTGAAATGTTTAGTTGTTCCTCGGCCTCCTTTAGCAGTAACGGTACTTGTAATAAGTGCAGCTTATTCGTAGCTTTGGAGGCCAGGCTGGGCGAATTGGAGACTCGGCTCCGCACCGTGGAAAATTCTACAGCTAGCCAGGCCCCTGTAGTCGGTGCGGACCAAGGTAGCTTAGCCGCCGTTAGTTCCCCCCTGGCAGATCCCGGGCAGTCGGGAAAGCAGGCTGACTGGGTGACTGTGAGGAGGAAGCGTAGCCCTAAACAGAAGCCCCGTGTACACCGTCAACCCATTCACATCTCTAACCGTTTTTCCCCACTCGACGATACACTCGCCGAGGATCAAACTCTGGTTATTGGCGACTCTGTTTTGAGAAATGTGAAGTTAGCGACACCAGCAACCATTGTCAATTGTCTTCCGGGGGCCAGAGCAGGCGACATTGAAGGAAATTTGAAATTGCTGGCTAAGGCTAAGCGCAAATTTGGTAAGATTGTAATTCACGTCGGCAGTAATGACACTCGGTTACGCCAATCGGAGGTCACTACATTAAATCGGTGTGTAACTTTGCAAAAACAATGTCGGACTCTGTTGTTTTCTCTGGGCCCCTCCCCAATCAGACCGGGAGTGACATGTTTAGCCGCATGTTCTCCTTGAATTGCTGGCTGTCTGAGTGGTGTCCAAAAAATGAGGTGGGCTTCATAGATAATTGGCAAAGCTTCTGGGGAAAACCTGGTCTTGTTAGGAGAGACGGCATCCATCCCACTTTAGATGGAGCAGCTCTCATTTCTAGAAATCTGGCCAATTCTCATGGATCCTCCAAACTGTGACTGTCTAGCGTTGGGACCAGGAGGCAGAGCTGTGGTCTTATACACCTCTCTGCAGCTTCTCTCCCCCTGCCATCCCCTCATTACCCCATCCCCGTAGAGACGGTGCCTGCTCCCAGACCACCAATAACCAGCAAAAATCTATTTAAGCAAAAAAATTCAAAAAGAAAAAATAATATAGCACCTTCAACTGCACCACAGACTAAACAGTTAAATGTGGTCTATTAAACATTAGGTCTCTCTCTTCTAAGTCCCTGTTGGTAAATGATATAATAATTGATCAACGTATAGATTTATTCTGCCTAACAGAAACCTGGTTACAGCAGGATGAATATGTTAGTTTAAATGAGTCAACACCCCCGAGTCACACTAACTGTCAGAATGCTCGTAGTACGGGCCGGGGCGGAGGATTAGCAGCAATCTTCCATTCCAGCTTATTAATTAATCAAAAACCTAGACAGAGCTTTAATTCATTTGAAAGCTTGTCTCTTAGTCTTTTCCATCCAAATTGGAAGTCCCAAAAACCAGTTTTATTTGTTATTATCTATCGTCCACCTGGTCGTTACTGTGAGTTTCTCTGTGAATTTTCAGACCTTCTGTCTGACTTAGTGCTTAGCTCAGATAAGATACTTATAGTGGGCGATTTTAACATCCACACAGATGCGGAGAATGACAGCCTCAACACTGCATTTAATCTATTATTAGACTCTATTGGCTTTGCTCAAAAAGTAAATGAGTCCACCCACCACTTTAATCATATCTTAGATCTTGTTTTGACTTATGGTATGGAAATAGAAGACTTAACAGTATTCCCTGAAAACTCCCTTCTGTCTGATCATTTTTTAATAACATTTACTCAACAAAAATATAAACGCAACACCTTTGGTTTTGCTCCCATTTTGTATGAGATGAACTCAAAGATCTAAAACTTTTTCCACATACACAATATCACCATTTCCCTCAAATATTGTTCACAAACCAGTCGAAATCTGTGATAGTGAGCACTTCTCCTTTGCTGAGATAATCCATCCCACCTCACAGGTGTGCCATATCAAGATGCTGATTAGACACCATGATTAGTGCACAGGTGTGCCTTAGACTGCCCACAATAAAAGAGCACTCTAAAAGGTGCAGTTTTATCACACAGCACAATGCCACAGATGTCGCAAGATTTGAGGGAGCGTGCAATTGGCATGCTGACAGCAGGAATGTCAACCAGAGCTGTTGCTCGTGTATTGAATGTTCATTTCTCTACCATAAGCCGTCTCCAAAGGTGTTTCAGAGAATTTGGCAGTACATCCAACCAGCCTCACATCCGCAGACCACGTGTAACCACACCAGCCCAGGACCTCCACATCCAGCATGTTCAGCTCCAAGATCGTCTGAGACCAGCCACTCAGACAGCTGCTGAAACAATTGGTTTGCATAACCAAAGAATTTCTGCACAAACTGTCAGAAACCGTCTCAGGGAAGCTCATCTGCATGCTCGACGTCCTCATCGGGGTCTCGACCTGGCTCCAGTTCGTCGTCGTAACCGACTTGAGTGGGCAAATGCTCACATTTGCTGGCGTTTGGCACGTTGGAGAGGTGTTCTCTTCACAGATGATGTGAAGGAGATGTGTTGCACACTGCATGAGGCAAATGGTGGTCACACCAGATACTGACTGGTATCCCCCCCAATAAAACAAAACTGCACCTTTCAGAGTGGCCTTTTATTGTGGACAGTCTAAGGCACACCTGTGCACTAATCATGGTGTCTAATCAGCATCTTGGTATGGCACACCTGTGAGGTGGGATGGATTATCTCAGCAAAGGAGAAGTGCTCACTATCACAGATTTAGACTGGTTTGTGAACAATATTTGAGGGAAATGGTGATATTGTGTATGTGGAAAAAGTTTTAGATCTTTGAGTTCATCTCATACAAAATGGGAGCAAACCAAAAGTGTTGAGTTTATATTTTTGTTGAGTATACATTTACCCTGATGGACTACCCTGCAGTGAGGAATAAGTTTCATTACACTAGAAGTCTTTCAGAAAGCGCTGTAACTAGGTTTAAGGATATGATTCCTTCTTTATGTTCTCTAATGTCATATACCAACACAGAGCAGAGTAGCTACCTAAACTCTGTAAGGGAGATAGAGTATCTCGTCAATAGTTTTACATCCTCATTGAAGACAACTTTGGATGCTGTAGCTCCTCTGAAAAAGAGAGCTTTAAATCAGAAGTGTCTGACTCCGTGGTATAACTCACAAACTCGTAGCTTAAAGCAGATAACCCGTAAATTGGAGAGGAAATGGCGTCTCACTAATTTAGAAGATCTTCACTTAGCCTGGAAAAAGAGTTTGTTGCTCTATAAAAAAGCCCTCCATAAAGCTAGGACATCTTTCTACTCATCACTAATTGAAGAAAATAAGAACAACCCCAGGTTTCTTTTCAGCACTGTAGCCAGGCTGACAAAGAGTCAGAGCTCTATTGAGCTGAGTATTCCATTAACTTTAACTAGTAATGACTTCATGACTTTCTTTGCTAACAAATTTTGACTATTAGAGAAAAAATTACTCATAACCATCCCAAAGATGTATCGTTATCTTTGGCTGCTTTCAGTGATGCCGGTATTTGGTTAGACTCTTTCTCTCCGATTGTTCTGAGTTATTTTCATTAGTTACTTCATCCAAACCATCAACATGTTTATTAGACCCCATTCCTGCCAGGCTGCTCAAGGAAGTCCTACCATTATTTAATGCTTCAATCTTAAATATGATCAACTTATCTTTGTTAGTTGACTATGTACCACAGGCTTTTAAGGTGGCAGTAATTAAACCATTACTTAAAAAGCCATCTCTTGACCCAGCTATCTTAGCTAATTATAGGCCAATCTCCAACCTTCCTTTTCTCTCAAAGATTCTTGAGAGGGTAGTTGTAAAACAGCTAACTGATCACCTGCAGAGGAATGGTCTATTTGAAGAGGTTCAGTCAGGTTTTAGAATTCATCATAGTACAGAAACAGCATTAGTGAAGGTTACAAATGATCTTCTTATGGCTTCGGACAGTGGACTTATCTCTGTGCTTGTTCTGTTGGACCTCAGTGCTGCTTTTGATACTGTTGACCATAAAATTTTATTACAGAGATTAGAGCATGTCATAGGTATTAAAGGCACTGCGCTGCGGTGGTTTGAATCATATTTGTCTAATAGATTACAGTTTGTTCATGTAAATGGGGAATCTTCTTCACAGACTAAAGTTAATTATGGAGTTCCACAAGGTTCTGTGCTAGGACCAATTTTATTCACTTTATACATGCTTCCCTTAGGCAGTATTATTAGACGGAATTGCTTAAATTTTCATTGTTACGCAGATGATACCCAGCTTTATCTATCCATGAAACCAGAGGACACACACCAATTAGCTAAACTGCAGGATTGTCTTACAGACATAAAGACATGGATGACCTCTAATTTCCTGCTTTTAAACTCAGATAAAACTGAAGTTATTGTACTTGGCCCCACAAATCTTAGAAGCATGGTGTCTAACCAGATCTTTACTCTGGATGGCATTTCCCTGACCTCTAGTAATACTGTGAGAAATCTTGGAGTCATTTTTGATCAGGATATGTCATTCAAAGCGCATATTAAACAAATATGTAGGACTGCCTTTTGCATTTACGCAATATCTCTAAAATCAGAAAGGTCTTGTCTCAGAGTGATGCTGAAAAACTAATTCATGCATTTATTTCCTCTAGGCTGGACTATTGTAATTCATTATTATCAGGTTGTCCTAAAAGTTCCCTAAAAAGCCTTCAGTTAATTCAAAATGCTGCAGCTAGAGTACTGACGGGGACTAGCAGGAGAGAGCATATCTCACCCGTGTTGGCCTCTCTTCATTGGCTTCCTGTTAATTCTAGAATAGAATTTAAAATTCTTCTTCTTACTTATAAGGTTTTGAATAATCAGGTCCCATCTTATCTTAGGGACCTCGTAGTACCATATTACCCCATTAGAGCGCTTCGCTCTCAGACTGCAGGCTTACTTGTAGTTCCTAGGGTTTGTAAGAGTAGAATGGGAGGCAGAGCCTTCAGCTTTCAGGCTCCTCTCCTGTGGAACCAGCTCCCAATTCAGATCAGGGAGACAGATACCCTCTCTACTTTTAAGATTAGGCTTAAAACTTTCCTTTTCGCTAAGGCTTATAGTTAGGGCTGGATCAGGTGACCCTGGACTATCCCTTGGTTATGCTGCTTTAGACGTAGACTGTGGGGGGGTTCCCATGATGCACTGTTTCTTTCTCTTTTTGCTCTGTATGCATCACCTCCGCATTTAATCATTAGTGATCGATCTCTGCCCCCTTCCACAGCATGTCTTTTTCCTGGTTCTTTCCCTCAGCCCCAACCAGTCTCAGCAGAAGACTGCCCCTCCCTGAGCCTGGTTCTGCTGGAGGTTTCTTCCTGTTAAAAGGGAGTTTTTCCTTCCCACTGTAGCCAAGTGCTTACTCACAGGGGGTCGTTTTGACCGTTGGGGTTTTTCATAATTATTGTATGGCCTTGCCTTACAATATAAAGCGCCTTGGGGCAACTGTTTGTTGTGATTTGGCGCTATATAAAAAAAAGTTGATTGATTGATTGATTGATTTAAGACTGGAGTACACAGTGTGTATTTGCCAGAGACTCGACCTTGTGACCAGACGGGTGAGATCGTCGTCTCGGGAGCCATCTCATCATCAGTGGATGCAGAGAACGTCCAGGTTTGATGCATGGTCTGTGAAAGAGGAGGGGGTGAGGTCTCACGCTCGTCAGCACACTTCCTGAGGTACGTTAGATTTTGACTAACATTTATACAGTCAGTAAATGTGGTGTCCCTCACACCTTATTATATTGAGCTGTATGTTGGTCGTGTAATCAGCTTCCACTGCAGTGGAGTTTTGTGAACTGGATGTTCCATGCCTGCAGGGTGGGAAGCTGATTAGTAATTAAGCCAGGAGGTGTTTGCTGTTTGTGCACCTTTGAGCGTTCTCTCTGTGTGTTGAGTGTGGACTCACATAATGATTCCTTCTTTCACAGACTCGGTTTGTCGCGGCCACCTGGGGGGTGTCGGCGGGGTCCTTGGGTCCGAATTGGTTCTGGCTCCGGACCGTTGGCGCTGCTGGGAGCACACCGCAAAACCACCACGCCAGACCGCGCACTTTTATATTTTTTCACATCACTGTTATGTTCATTAAACTCTGTTATCCTTTGTACCGTGCTCTGCTTATTTTATACTGGGTCCTTCAAACACTGGTCGGTTATCCGGGCTGCGTCCGACACATAACATGATGGTTTCAAACATTTGTGTGGAAGTCCCAGGATCGGGGTGACAGCATCCATTTCAATGTTAATATGAATTATTTTCCTTATTTCACAGAGAATTTCAGACCAGTATGTTTATATTTTATAACATGACCAGAAACAATGAGTTTCACATTAGTTTTGCACTTAAGACACAAAGGGGAGAGCACATGGTTGAAAAAATGCCTTTGGTGTGGAGAAATATGTAATCTGTGTATAATTTTAAGTTGCATCGCTCTGGCACGTGTCAAAATCAAAATCTTTTTTACATTAGACCAAACTGAATCCCATGTTTCCTCATCTATGTTTACTGCCAATTCCTTCTCCCACACAACTCTCACTCTCTCTGTGTCACAATTGGCTAGACCATTGAGTGTATGATAAAATGAACTCAGAGACACTTTCAAATGTTGTTGAAACAGCATTTTCTCAACAGCAGGTGTTTCAGGGTGATCAATTAGTGATGTACTATGAGTAATCTAATGTCTTATTTGCAAAAAGCGATAAAAAAAAATCAGATTTGTTCAGATTATAAGTGTTAGTAAGATCTTCAAATAGCATGAGCCTGTTATTTGAAAAAAGATCCAAGAGTGTTTTGATATTTTTACCAGCCCACTTCCAGAATCCAAAGTTTGAGGAGCCCGAAGGGAAGGCAGGGTTATAATCGGAGTGAACATGGATGTTATATTTGATCTGCCCTCTTGATGGCGTACAAGCCACCATGCTTTTAGAGTGTTAATGGTAATAGGATTTGTACAGTAAGTTTTGATTTCTTTGAAGTTATTAAAAAATACTAAGTTACTAAGTCTGCATTATGATAATGCTGATTCAAAATCCATCCAGATTGAATTTTGACCTTTAACCCAGCCATTTACAAATCTTAAGTGGGCACACAGTTGATATATTTTTATATTTGGCATATCTAAGCCACCCTTCGAACTTAAGCATAATACTGTCATCTTCAACTTGGGTTTACGTTTGTTCCAAATAAAGGAACGGAGCCATCCATTTAAGTCCTTTAACATTCTTTTAGAGAACAAAACAGGAATCATTTGAATGGTATACAGGAGCCGAGGTAACACATTCATTTTGACTAAGGCAATACGGCCTAACCATGAAACTGGGAATGAATCCCAACATTCCAGGTCCTGTTTAATTTTGGAAAGTAAAGGCACAAAATTGGAATTGTAAAGCTGGTCAAGAGATGGTGTGATAGAAATGCCCAAGTACACAAACCCATTGGGAGACCATTTGAAACTGAAGAGTGGTAACAGTTGGCATTGCTGAGAGGGTACCAAGGGGCATAGCCTCGGATTTGGAAAGGTTATCCTTGTAGCCAGAGAAGAGACTAAAATGATTGATTAGTTGGATAAGAGCTGGTACTGATGTTTCAGGGTCAGTCAAGAGAATCAAGACATCATCTGCGTACAGCATAATTCTGTGGCATAAGTGTCCTATTTGTAAACTGCTTATTGTGGGCATTACCCTTATGGCCTCTGCGAGAGGCTCAATGGCCAGGGCAAAAATGAGGGGTGACAGAGGGCAGCCCTGCATCACTCCTCTTTGTGTGGTGAAATATTCGGAGCGGAATTCATTTGTTAAAACTGCTGTCTGTGGTTTATTATATATAATTTTTACCCACTTTATGAAATTTTCACCCAAATCAAATTTATCTAATGTGTAAAATAAAAAGGGTCATTCGATGCGATCAAATGCTTTCTCTGCATCGAGAGAAAACACAAGACCTCTAACAGAGTTTTGTTTAAAAGCATGAATAGCACAGGATTCAGGACATTTACACTTTTTTAAAATTAGGGTTATATTCGCATGTTTCAATGTTTGTGGAAGTTCCCCTGTTGTAAAATAATGATTAAACATATTAAGCAGAGGATGCACAAGGATGTCCTGCAACTGTTTATAAAATTCACAACAAAACCCATCAGGGCCTCTAATCAATTCCAATTCAGTTATGTGACCATTGAGGGAAGCCCACTGGTCTTCTGACAAACTAGGCAAGTTAAATTGTGTGAAGAATTTGTCCATAAGTAGTTTCCTTTCTGGGATTTTGTCAGCCATGTATAATTGCTCATAATTTTTTTTAAAAACAGGTATTAATTAATTTGTTGTCATATACCTTATGGCCTTCTTTATCTGACACTGCTGCAATAGTTAGAGATTCTGCCAGTTTTTTAACATGATATGCAAACATTTCCCAGGCTTATCCCCATGCTCATAAAATCTCTGTCTAGTATATTTAATTTTTTCTCTGCATCCCTTTCGAGTAGGCAGTTAAGAGTTGATCTTAGGGTATTGACTTCGTCCCACAACAAAGGTGAAGGAGAAGCAATGTATGCCTTTTTTTTTTATCAATTCACTTTCGAATGATTTTTGATTCTCTTGTTTTTGGCGCTTCTTTGTGGCAGAGTAAGACACAAGTAACCCTCTAGCATATACAAGGTCTATTAGAAAAGTATCCGACCTTATTATTTTTTCAAAAACCATATGGATTTGATTCATATGTTTTTACGGCAGCCAAGCTTGAACTTTCGTGCGCATGCGTGAGTTTTTCCACGCCTGTCGGTTGTGTCATTCGCCTGTGAGCACGCCTTATGGGAGGAGTGGTCCACCCCTCTCGTCGTTGTTTCATTGCGAGGAAATGGCGGAATGATTTGGGCTTTTTTTCCCATCAGAATTTTTTCAGAAACTGTTAGAGACAGGCAGCTGGAAACCATTCGAAAAATTTATCTGGCTTTCGGTGAAAATTTTACGGGCTTCACAGAGAATAAGGACTGTTACTTCAGCTTTAAGGATGCCCCACAATGGCGCACGGCGCGCCGCACTCTGAGCCACCATCGAGATGCAGAAAACACCACATCATTTCTAAACGGATGGCTGTGTGGAGCTGGGACCGTCGAGAGCAATTTCTATGGTTATCACAAGAGCTGGACATCAGCCATTTTCTGGCAGATTTCACTTTTAACAAGCGATTTTGTCATGGAAAGCCGCACGGAGGCTTCGCGCGTCAGGACCGATTCGCTGATCGTGCGAGACAAAGGAACACCTCTGTTTCGGAGTGCCAGGGGACAAGTTGGGACATGCCCAGCTCTCCACAATTTCTCTTATACTCACTGGGCTGGTAGGCATTGAAAGCCAAGATAGGCATGTGCCTCTGCCTATCTCAGAGGCACATGCCTATCTTGGCTTTCACTATGGAGCTATCTCTGTTAGTTATAACTAACAGATCACTTCCAAATTTAAGGCTCTGTTGATGCAGGACGTCGTGTGACTAGCAGAGAAGTTTCAGAAGAGGTCGGGCGCCTAATGGCTCCTAACTGGCAATTAGGATGGGTTAAATGCAGTAGACACATTTCATTGTGCAGGGAACATGTTCCTTTGTGCATATGACAATAAAATTCTTTTGAATCCTTTGAATCATTGATCAGCACTTTATCGGCACATTCCACTGTTAAAGGAGATTTTGTAATGAAAGACGTGCGGACGGATTCATGCGTCCGCACATCTTTCATTACAAAATCTCCTTTAACAGTGGAATGTGCCAATAAAGTGCTGATCCCGACCTCTTCTGAAACTTCTCTGCTAGTCACACGATGTCCTGCATCAACAGAGCCTTAAATTTGGAAGTGATCTGCTCGTTCCAGCCTGTCGATGGCCGCTCAGGGCGCGGTGTGCTCTCTGCCGCTGTGGGCCATTTTTAATCCAGTTTTAATGGTCCCTAATCCGTGTGATACCGATAGAATCTTCACCGAAAGCCATCTGAATCTTCCAAATGGTTTCCATCAGGCTGTCTGGCAGAGTTTCTGAAAAAATTTTCATGGAACAAAGCGGCAGTCGCTCTGCCATTCCTAAACAATAAAAATCCGACGAAGGGGGTGGACCAGTGCTCACTCAAAGCCTGCCCACAGGCGAATGACACAACCGACAGGCGTGAAAAAACTCACGCATGCGCACGAAGGTTCAAGCTTGTCTGATACAAGCGCACATGATTCAAATCCATATAGTTTTTGAAAAATATAAAAGGTCGGATAGTTTTCTCACAGACCTCGTATTCGTAGTTTACTCATAAATGGCATAATTCACATATTGGAAGTGCAAAACACCCACCCGCATTTCAATAAGAAAATAATGGATAAAAAATAGATAAGTAACAAGCTGTGTGAAAATATAGCATTAAAATGATAATAAAAACAAACACTCAGAACTAAGACGAAAAATAATAACTTGGCAACAGCCCTACTGAACACGTAGGGAAAGTCCGTTCTTCCGTGCAAGGCACAGTAACAAGCGCTTGACTCTCGCCTATCCATAAACCCAATCTGCCAAGCACTCAGTGAAGAACATTTTCACCTGGCTAACAGGTGGATAACACCACTTTAAGACTCAATAAAATGTTGTTGACATAGAAAACCTGAAGCCTACTTTTAGTACACAGAAAATTCAGAAGAGGTATCGATAAGGGAATCGATAAGGAATCGGATTGATAAGCAGAATCGATAATGGCATCAATATGGATAAAACCTTATCAATACCCATCCCTATCCCTGACTGTGCAATAATTCTTGTCAACTTGTCAAATAGGATGCATTGTATGCCTTTTCAGCAAGCCACCACAGGACAGCAGGTGTCTGAAACGGTCTTTAAAGTATGCAGTCAGGAATACCCCACAGACACTGAGGTAATGCATCTCAAACATAATACATTTTATGGTCTCTGAAGCCCTATTTGGAAGAAATTAGTGTTATATGGGGAGGCAGAGTTATATAATTTTACCACACCACAGGATCCCTATAATATAAAGTAAATTTACATAGCATTAAACAACAAAACAGAAAATAAAAACAGCATAAATTACAGATGGGAGCAGCTATTTGTCATAAACTTGGGCACAAAAAGGCAGGCTACAAATGTAGGACTATGATGTGTTGTGTGAGAAAAAGGGTTTAATTCTAAAACAGTCCAGTACACACAAAGGCAGGCAATAATCAGTAGCGGTATCCAAATCAAGAGACAATAATCAAGGTAAAAAAAAATAAGCAAAAGATTCAAGAACACGGCGTGGCAAAAGCACAAACAAGGACTGTGAAGGGCTGGTAGTGACGACACTAAAGAACGACAAACTGGCAGACATGAGGAATACAGAGGGTTTAAATAGTGCAGAAGGTGAAAGGAGGGACAAGTCTGAGGGAACCTTCAGGAATGGGGTGTAGCAAAAAGATGGAAAAACACACCTAGATCCAGCCCCAAACACAAGACAAGAGCAAGTGAACATAAACACAAGTGAACATGAACACAAAGCAATACAAAACCCAAACATGAACACAGACCCATATGACACTATTCAATAATCAGGCCTGATGCACCAAAGTCACCCCTCAAAAAAAAAAAAGAAGAAGAAGAAGCAGCTTTTGTGAATTTTTTCATCTTAGTGTTTTCTGCTCTTTGGTGGGACAGATCTGTCTCAACAGTCTCCAACGTCCATTTACGTTATCTGTCAGGTTCACATATTTTGTGGTCTTGAAACAAGAACCTTCTGTTTTGGAAATAATAATTTTGCTGCAACCCCAATTCCAATGAAGTTGGGATGTAAATGTAAATAAAAACAGAATACAATTATTTGAAAATCCTCTTCAACCTATTTTCAATTAAATACACCACAAAGACAAGATATTTAATGTTCAAACTGATAAACTTTATTGTTTTTTGCGCAAATATTTGCTCATTTTCAAATGGATGCCTGCAACACATTTCAAAAAGCTGGGACAGTGGTATGTTTACCACTGTGTCACCTTTTCTTTTAACAACACTCAATAAGAATTTGGGAACTGAGGACACTAACTGTTGAAGCTTTGTAGGTGGAATTCTTTCCCATTCTTGCTTGATGTACGACTTCAGTTGTTCAACAGTCCAGGGTCTCCGTTGTCGTATTTTGCGCTTCATAATGTGCCACATACAGGGTGGGCACTGCATTAAAACCAGACATCATTGTGTAAAGGATCTTACTGCATGGGCCCAGGAACACTTCAGAAAACCATTGTCAGTTAACCCAGTTCATCACTACATCTACAAGTGCAAGTTAAAACTCTACCATACAAAGCGAAAGCCATACATCAACAACATCCAGAAACACATCTGCCTTCTCTGTGTCTGCCCATTTCAAATGAGATCGGGCTCAAAGTGGAAAGTGTGCTGTGGTCTGATGTGTCCACGTTTCAAATTGTTTTTGGAAATCATGGACGTTGTGTCCTCCAGACAAAAGAGGAAAAAGACCATCCAGATTGTTACCAGGGCAAAGATCAAAAGCCAGCATCTGTGATGGTATGGGGGTGTGTTAGTGCCCATGGCATGGGCAACTTACACATCTGTGATGGCACCATCAATGCTGAAAGGTACATCCAGGTTTTGGAGTAACACATGCTGCCATTCAAGCAACGTCTTTTCAGGGACGTCCCTGCTTATTTCAGCAAGACAATGCCAAGCTACATTCTGCACGTGTTACAACAGCGTGGCTTCGTAGTAAAAGGAGTGCGGGTACTAGAGTGGCCTGGCGTGCAGTCCAGACCTGTCACCCACTGAAAATGGGTGGCGCATTATGAAGCGCAAAGTATGACAACAGAGACCCTGGACTGTTGAACAACTGAAGTCGTACATCAAGCAAGAATGGGAAAGAATTCCACCTACAAAGCTTCAACAATTAGTGTCCTCAGTTCCTGAATGTTTATTGAGTGTTGTTAGATGGAAAGGTGATGTAACAGTGGTAAACATAACACTGTCCTAGCTTTTTTGAAATGTGTTGCAGGCATCCATTCAAAAATGAGCAAATATTTGCACAAAAACAATAAAGTTTATCAGTTGAACATTAAATATCTTGTCTTTGTGGTGTATTCAATTGAATATAGGTTGAAGAGGATTTGCAAATCATTGTATTTCTGTTTTTATTTACATTTTACACAACGTCCCCAACTTCATTAGAATTGGGGTTGTAATAGCTTAGGGTTATTAAAGGTGGCCCTGAAGTGCAAAACACAACAGCAAATCGCACAACACACCAGCAAATCGCGCAGCACAACAGCAAATCGCACAACACAACAGCAAAAGAGAAATGACAACAACATTAATCAAAACGGAAAAGGTAGGTACCTTCGGGTGACACGAATCGTTGCTGATTGGACGGTGGTCCGTTCTGTCTTGTGAACCGGAAGGTTTACAGGTTTTCAAAATATGAGCGCTGCTAGTGAAAACATACGTGCTCTTAAACCTGAAGGTTGCACGTGAGTTCGTCACCGTCTTCTTTTAGCCTTTTCCCACAATCACTGCAGAAGTTTGGTTTTTCCCCGAACTTTTTGCCACAGTTTTGGCAATACATCGCGGCATGTTTGTTTGTTTCTGTTCATCTGGCGCCTGAGTATACAGTCTTCCGGTTCACAGGACAGGACAGACCATCCAATCAGCGATTGCCTGAAGGTACCTACCTTTTCCGTTTTGGTTAACGTTGTTGTCGTTTCTCTTTTGCTGTTGTGCTGTGCGATTTGCTGTTGTGCTGTGCGATTTGCTGTTGTGCTGTGCGATTTGCTGTTGTGTTTTGCACTTCAGGGCCACCTTAGTTTCCTACAGACAGACATACTGCAGAATTGCAAGAGTTTGATGATGGTTAACATTTAACCACAACTGTATTTAAACTAAAGAATGATTTGAAATTAAATTTGTACAGATATCTGTCTCACCATGCAATAAGCACAATGAAAAACATGAGCGACAAAGCAAAACAAGCTATGTAAATTTCAATTAATTCAGTTACAGCCAGGCCATCCACTTCAGTTGATGAGGACAAAGGTTCATGCAGCCTGGTGAGGAATACTTGGCATATTGCATGCAGTAAATCATTTCACAGCCACAAATAAACAAACATAAACTTACATTTAGTAAAGCTCATTACATCATTCACCATAACAGATGCTTTGAATAAACGGGTTCCTGTGAGAGATCGATTTATCCTCTATCATGCCATGCCAGTTATGACTCAATCCCATCAGCCAATGCACCACTGCCTCACAGCCTCCCTCCCTGTTATTCCCACAGAGCCCACTGCACACAGTTCTTTACTTAGTGTAATATCACTCACAGAGCAGCATCTGTTTAAAGTGAGTCAGTGATGAAAAAGGGGTTTGGAGTGGTGAGGGTGAGTGTGACAGTATGAGATGCTGCACCATATCAGCATGCAGAGAATGAAGTAGTCAAATCAATCTTCTTGCTGAGCCTGGATTTCTTTTTTGATTGTTTTCTGTCTTTCTTTCATTTTTAAGATGATGTACAAATGTGGTATGACAATTCAGAACCACTGTGAGAAACAGTTACAGACATCTTTGCCCATGATTACATATCCATAATGCTTCACAGTACCAATAATACAGTTTTCTATATTTTGGGGAGTCATCAACATTTGCCATTTGAGTGGTATCACACTATGAATACTAAAATTGAAAGGAAAACATTATGTCGGAAAACTACACAGGTTTTACCTACCATATCTCACGGCATGTCGTGATTCAGCAGCACGAAATATACATTAAACCTATTGGTTCGTGACATTGTCACAAGAAGTGCCACATTTTCGTAATGGCGCACAAATTCATTCTAATTAATTCCGTGAAGGCTGCACAAAATTAAAAGTGAAGCAGGGGGTCGGGTGGTTATGGCTAGGGTTGGGGGTAGGATAGTAATAGTGAGTTAAAAAAAAAACCTGTCAGGAATATTTGAATCATTTTGGGATGGGAGCACAAAAAAAAAAAAAAAAAACGTGAGACTGGCTTGGGTTTTCCATACAACTATTTTTGACAATCTGTAGCTAAATGTTACTTTACTTTCAATGACATTCACACCTTGTGCTAAGTGGTGACAAGAGGTGATTTACTGTGAGTGTTTTTACGTTTGTCCCGTAGAATTACAATATGTAGTCAGTTAGCCCTTAAAACCTAGAAGGTGCTGACATTCTAAATCAGTCCTACAATGATGAAAATCATTTCTGTCTTGAGTGAAAAGATGACTCCAAAAACACCCAAAAGTAGAGCCAAGATTTAAAAAAAAAAATGCAAGAATTCCCCATTTAAGACTTCACAAGAGTACACACTGGAGTTTATCCATGCTTAAAGCATATAACCACTGCATTGCACAAGGACAGAGTATAGCATTACCAAGGTTAGAGGTTCAATTACCACAAAGGCTGACTACCTCACTCATTATTATTTCTGAAGCTTTTTTCAAGAGCCAGTTCTCCCAGATCTATGCTTCTGCAACTCACACACTTTTAATAACCCCCAGCAAAAGCGCTAAACAAATAAATTAATCTGAGCACCAGAGATTCAAAGTACAGCATGGTCTCACTTTCCCTGTGTTCCCTACCCCTTTCATCTACAAAACTTTCAGTAGCTGAGGTCTACTGCTGTGGCTGTACAGCTACCTTGAGGCTCCAGACTGAACACTCAGCTAAACATACCAGTGGGCTTGCATGACTATCAATGGGTTCATTTGAAAAGCACCAGAGACAGGTGGGAACAGGTAAATCACTGGGGCTTCCATTTAAGTGTCGACCAATATGGCTTTTAAGGGCAGATACCATTATTCAAGCCAATATTTGCCTGCCATATAATAAACAAATAACATTATGAAGTTATGGAGGGCATTCCTTCTGCAGCGTTGATTGCTCTGGACGCTTTCTGGTCTATTTTAAGAAATGCAGAACGGAAATCTTTTGAACAGTGCCTATGTTCTTAAATTTTAAACTGTTTTTAACTTATATATTGACACCAAGATAGGAATGACTGTTTTATTTGATAATCGCTTGTATTTTATATATTTGAAAGAGTCTTGATGTTTATTTTATTGTGTCTACTATTACATGTGCTGATGCCTGTCTTGGTCAGGTCACCCTTGTAAAAAGGTCTCGAGCTCAATGCGTTTTTTAAAATCTGGTTAAATAAAGGTTTAATAATAGTAATAATAATAATAATAATAAATAACACATAAAAAATACAGCTAACACACCTAGCTCTATAAGATGAGCCCTTCTCACACATCAATGGGCCTTTGTGAATTGGAATAAATTAAAGTAATTTAAGATTTTTAATGTGTTGTAATCAACTGGAAGAACCACAACTTCAGTAATTAAATATGATGCATTTTTAATTTCTGTTATATTTTAAAGTTGTTATGCGCAGGTCATAACATATAAAAGGTTAAAAATGCATTAATACTGGGTGCACACAGAATTTCTTCTTCAAACTCCTTCAAAAGAAACAAAAATTTCCTTCAACATATTTGAGTCGGTGTCATTACTGGCCTGGGTCTAGGTCTTGGTCCTTATTTTTGGATCCCCTTTTGGCTCACCTCCAGCCCCAGCTTTGATGTATTAGTTTTTATTTTTCATCATGAGTTATTCCGGCTATGTTTTTCTTATCATTTTGTTACTTTCATACTTTAGCCAATGTCCAGTTCTGTTCTAGTTCTGTTCAGCCGGTTTGTGTTTTCATTGTTTATCATTTAGCTTTGTTCTGTATATGTTGGCTGTGTACTTTTATATCTGGTTTTGATTTTTGTTTATTAGTTTGTTCCTGTTTAATTTTGCTTTTGCATTGATTCCCTGTTCAGTTCTACTTGCTTTTGTTCTCATGCTCATGTTTGATTTTGGTTCCTGTCGTTGCACTATATTCTGACCATGATTTCCAATTTAGCTCTGTTCTGTTTTTGTCATTTTGTTTCCACTCCGCACCTCCCATCATGTCTTTGTTCCTTGTCTCACGCCCCGTTACTTATGTTCACTCCACGCCCTGCACCTGCCCCATGTCTTTGTTTCCCACCTTGTTTATGTCTGCTTTGTGTTTTCATTCACTCCCACTCTTGCTCCAGCTCACGTGTCTTTGTCTGTTACTTCACTTCTCTCTGTGCTTTCCTTCCTTCACTATCTTGTACTCTGCACAACCTTTGGCTCCCCCGGTCACGCCCCCCTTCCAGAGACTTCCATGCACCTGCTTCACATCACCCTAATTTGTTTGCTCCTTATTTAAACCATCACAGTCTCACAGCTCACTGCCAGTTTGCCGTCGTTAGTACACATCCTAGCTCTCGTATCCAGTCCTGTTTTACCTAGCCGTGTGTTTTGAAATCTGCTCTGTTTTTTGACTACGCTTTCTGCCTCATCCCTGATGTCCATGTTTGCTTGTGCTTCGGAACCCTGCCTGAATATGACTGCGTTTTTGCCTGACCCTACTGTACCTCCGCTCCGCTGACTGATCACCTGTGTAACCATACCTCAGCCTGAAATAAAGATGACGTTTGCTTTTACACTGAACCTGATGTGGGAGTCCTGCACTGCGGGTCCAGCCGCTTCAGGGGGCTGGCAGCTGCCCGACCTGACAGTACAAACTTGGCCATAACATGGACTCCGCGGACTCCACTCCTGTCACGGACACTGTTGCCATGCTTCCAGACATTAAGGTGGTAAAAGAGATTTTTGATGACCTCGTCTTTTTTTTTCATTTGTTTCGTGACTGCTATGATCTCAGAGAGAAGGTTTGATTATTTGGAGCAAGCCTGTGATCTTGTTAATCCCACCCTTGGCTGTTTGACTTCTTCCCAGAGCTTCTGAGCCTGGATGATGATTTGTGGAAAGTCACGGCCAAATTGGATGAAGCATCCTGAGGCGGTTCTGCCTTCTGAATCAGATTGGGTTGATCTGGAAGAAGATGATTTTTCCTGAGTCAGAGCAGACAGCACTACTTGACAACGGCTACATCCCTATTTAAGATTCAAGACCTTGTTTTTTTGAATATCAGGACTGTTCCAGTCAGCAAAGCAAGAAGCAGATCTTCTCGGCACTCGACCCAGATATTCCGAGCCGAGCCAGAGCTGCTACCTCCTTCCCTGAACTTATGAACATTAAAACGCAGTTTAAGCAGGGCTGGGTTCCTCCTTGCATTGAAGATCCCACAGAAGTGTTATTGAGTCTGATATTACAGCCTACTGCTTTGATGACCACGCACAAATCACGCTTTCAGATGCTGCCATCGCTCCTACCCGGCACGCAGTGGGCACAGACACCCGGCCCGCTACCTCCTGCCTCCAGAAGTGCCACCTCCGAGGCCGACTTCATCTCAGGTGCTCCCAAAACCTGCTCCACAAAGAAACCTTGTGGTGTCTCAAGTCATTCCTTCTATCCAGCGGGGCAGCACATCCCGGTCACGAGCAATGCAGTTCATCAGTTCCATGATATCCCAGTTCCTGTGCCTCAGAAAAAACGGGCGCCTCAGCCGACATCGTCAGCTCCTGCCTCGGAGATCTCTCCATCAAAGGAACCTCCGAAGCGCCAGTTTTGCCCGACTTCCCGCTGGCAGCCACACCCAACCAGCTCGCGGAGTCAGTCCACGATCGCAAAGTTGCCAATGGGGCCTTTGGGAACGTGCCAGCCACCACCTGCGGTTCCGACGGGAGAACCAAGACCCCATCCCCCTGGAAACCTCCACATCTTCGCAGCAGCCTCTCCCATGGAATCATCTGGTATCCATGTCCACGACAACGCCGGCCAGCCCTGCCTCCTCATGCACGTTGGTGGTTACTACGGAAATGCTTCATGGACCAGAGGCGTCATCCCCACAATTCGGATCTTCCCTCAGGAAGAATCGCTACAGCTACTTCAGCGATGCCACCTGAACCTGCTCTCTTGGCAGCACCAGCTGGTTTCGTCTCGGTGCACACCATAATCGCCTCTTCATTACCTTTGGTTACAGCTGGCTCTACGTCATCAGCAAGTGACTCAGCTTCAGTAAGACCCGCTGCGACAATCGCTTGTGAGACGTCACTCAGTTCTACAGCTACGATGACACCAGCCGGCTTGTCTCCTGCTATCAAGTTAGCCTCCGCACGTTTCCGCCGCCGTTTTTACACCGGTTGGAAGAGCCGGAACATGTCCTGCTTCACGACCAGTAATGGGATTGGAGAGCGCTGTTCATACGTACACACAGCTGCACAGTTCTGCCATTCCAGAGCCTCTACAGCTGGTTCAATCATCTGTGTCTTCTGGGAAGATGACTTCTGAGGACAACATAAACGGTCAGTAATTTTTCTTTTTGTATCTGGTTTGTGCTGTACTGTTTCACTGTCGGTGAGTCCGTTAGAAGTCTGCTTAAATTGCCACGTATGAACCTGAAATGGTTCTCTTATGAATCTGTCAAAAAGCTGTCACAAGCACCATTCCTGAATCTGAGAAGGTGTTTTTGTAAATTTATGGAGAAACTGCCTATGTTGCCTTGTCACATTCTGAATTGTATTACTTGCAAGCTTCCGTTACGATTGTTGATTATGTGTGTAATGCTGAGCTGTTGTCAAGTTGCTTTCTTCAGTTCCTTCTCTGAAAGAGTTGATCATTTTGGAAGATGCAACTCCACCCAAGCTGGTGCCGAATCCAGTCAGTGGTTCCCAGATTGTTTTTCCTGTTCGGCTCACTTTAAGGACTTATTGGGAAGGAGCAGTTATCATTTGTATCCTTGGAAGGAAATGATACATAACGTTGGCCCATACTTTAGAGAAAAGTCATTGTTTGAGTTGTTTCCATATCTTTTATTGAGGCACGGGACTATTTATGCTTCTGGTTTTCGCATCTGTGTGCCTTGTATAAGTTCTCTGTCAGCTCTCTTTGATGCGTCATATGATCTGGTGAGGTTCATCTGCACAATTTGGGGCAGATGGTTAACTGGATGTGGGGTTTTGCAAAGTGCGCTGATGTCTCAACTCTTGTGGTTAGTGGGATGATTTGGGTTTTGAGGTCTTCATATTTTTGGATTAAGCACTTCGGTGCCTCACATCTGCTCACCTTCGGTGTTCTCCGTAGCACTACTTTTGAAATGGTTTATCCTTACCTGTCATCTGTGACCAACCATTTTTTGTACTCATCGGAGGGGATTGTTCTCTGGGAAATGAGTTTAGGTACCATCGGAGAGTGTTGGTCTCATTGGTTATTGGGATGTTTTGGGCTTGGTTGTTTTTTGAATTCCTTTGTCTTTTCCTTTTGATGGTTTCCGTCTTGAGGCACAGATATCTGTCTCTCTGTGGTTCCCAATGTTTCGGCCCTAAGTCCGTCTCTGCACGTCTGTCTGATTACAGTGTCCCTAGGAGTCGACCCCCTGATGATATTGCACTATTGACAGGGCCTCCTGGCCGGCCCCCGGACTGGGTCTCACGCCGGCCTCCCACCATCTTTGGGAGCCAGGTCATACCTCGTGTCTGGCTGCCTGTTGCTGGTTACCGGCCGTTGGGTCCCTGGCCTTTTGTAACCTTGTTGTCGGTCATCCTGGGGTCTCCAGCCTGTTGGCCCTTTGTGTGCCCTCTGCTTCTGTTTACCCCCGTCCTGGGTCCCCCGCCGCCATCCCAGTGTCGGTGTGTTGTGTGTGCGGTCGCCTGGGGGCTCCCGCATGGGGAGGGGGTACTGTCATGCCCGGCCTGGGTCTAGGTCTTGTCCTTATTTTGGATCCCCTTTTGGCTCACCTCTGGCCCCAGCTTTGATGTATTAGTTTTATTTTTCATCATGAGTTATTCGGCTATGTTTTTTCTTATCATTTTGTTACTTTTCATCCTTTAGCCAATGTCCAGTTCTGTTCTAGTTCTGTTCAGCTGGTTTGTGTTTTCATTGTTTATCATTTAGCTTTGTTCTGTATATGCTGGCTGTGTACTTTGATATCTGGTTTTGATTTTTGTTTATTAGTTTGTTCCTGTTTAATTTTGCTTTTGTATTGATTCCCTGTTCAGTTCTACTTGCTTTTGTTCTCATGCTCATGTTTGATTTTGGTTCCTGTTGTTGCATTATATTCTGACCATGATTTCCAATTTAGCTCTGTTCTGTTTTTGTCATTTTGTTTCCACTCCACACCTCCCATCATGTCTTTGTTCCTTGTCTCACGCCCGGTTACTTATGTTCACTCCACGCCCTGCACCTGCCCATGTCTTGTTTCCCACCTTGTATATGTCTGCTTTGGTGTTTCATTCACGTCCCACTCTGCTCCAGCTCACGGGTCTTTGTCTGTTACTTCACTTCTCTCTGTGCTTTCCTTCCTTCACTATCTTGACTCTGCACAACCTTTGGCTCCCCCGGTCACGCCCCCTTCAAGAGACTTCAGGCACCTGCTTCACATCACCCTAATTTGTTTCGCTCCTTATTTAAACAGCACAGTCCTCACAGCTCACTGCCAGTTTGTCGTCGTTAGTACACATCCTAGCTCTCGTATCCAGTCCTGTTTTGCCCTAGCCGTGTGTTTTGAAATCTGCTCTGTTTTTTGACTCGCTTTCTGCTTCATCCTGATGTCCATTTGTTTTGCTCGTGCTTCTGAACCCTATAAAGATGACGTTTTGCTTTTACATGTGAACCTGATGTGAGAGTCTGCATTGCGGGTCCAGAGCCGCTTCAGGGGGCTGGCAGCCAGCCCGACCGACAGTCGGATTACTTTTATTTATTTTAACATATAATCCCTTTAATAATTGAGCTTCTTTGAACCTGGAGTGATTTTCATTGTCAAACCTGTTTTTTAAAAGGATAAAAGCTGGGTGAAAAACTTTCTGAATCATTGCTATTCCACGCTTTCATGTTTCATAAACATGGTGCTTCATAATATTGGCGCTGATAGGCTAATCGGCCGAGCCCTACTCTGATTTCCACAAACAGAGTTGATACACATTTGAGTAGGCTGATCGATCCACATTATTTCATGTCATGGTGGTCCCCTGAACCTCTGTGGAAGTGTTGTGGAAGAATGACTTTCGTGAACTTGTGGTGAGCTTGTGAAATATAGGATTTATACATTAATAAACATCCAAAAGCACATTTGTGCTTGGCCATACTTGGGGCTAAGCACAGAATGACACATGGCTGCACTGATAAAGTGCACGTCTATCTCCCTCTGGTCTTACAGCCAGCTGGGGGATTAAACATTACAACAACTGCATGTGTTACTAACAGAGACACCAGCAAAAATTTTACCTTCTAGGAGGAGATAGAGAAGGTGATCATACAGTCTTGCCAAGAACTCTGATCTAAAGTTTCCAGTGAAAAATTTGCATAATAAAGAGTTACAGTAACTTTTCAGAAACATAAGATAGCGCTGACACCATGAGGACAACAGAAGACATGAAGTGAATACATTTATTCAACAGCCGTGTCACACAGTGCACAGTGGGCACAAAAAAGCTTAGCCAAGCTTTTCCTATCAGAAAATTCAGTTTAAACTAATCATGTGGATGCTATAGTGCTGACTAAGTTCAACTTCTGCAACAGCCTGATATAACTTTATATGTGAAATCATCTTCTTTTCCTTGTGTATGGATAACATGTACTCTGTCGCAGTACATCTGGTGTCATGGCTGAAGGAGACTTAAACACACTGCACCAGTGCCCTCTATGCTGTGAAGCTGTGCACAACCCAGAATTGATTTCAACAGACTCACAGCACTGGGGTGAACAGAGACCCTCTCTGATACAGAGGGTTGTGAATATGAGAAATCTGTACTTTAAATTAAAAAAAAAGGATTAAAAAGAGTGAAAATGTTTTTTAATGCTCAAAAAGGCATTATAAATGGAAAAGTTAACACAATTTACGATTGGGTTGGTAGATTATGATATTGAGAGCCCATATGAAAAGTTGAAGGTAGCGTTGGGTATCGAGAACCGGTTCTTTTTGGGTATCGTTAAGAAATGATTCGATCCACCGATATGAATAGTCTTTTTGTTTAATATTCCCTTAACGGTCCTTCAGAGCGGCTGTTGTTTTAGAGGGTGTTTGTTGGGAAAATGATAATTTCTCTTCGTTAAATACAGACCCTGCAGCGGCTCTGTAATCAACCGCTTTGCAGCGCGACTCCACTTTGAAGCATGAACCAATGAAGCAGTGCTTTGATCCACTGACTCGTTGGTTCTTTGATTCACTGCTCTTCAGAAGCGGAAAGTGCGCTTCTTAACCCCTCTCAAAGCCATTAAAATATGTTAATTGTGAGTCACTTTTGTGTAGATTAAAGTCACTAACTGGGACTCTTGTCTTGTTGCAGTCAAGAAACGAGAATTGTCCTCCGTTCCATTGGCACAGCTCCAAACACTGCGTGGCTCTCTGCCGAGACAGAGTCTGGTCGGAATTAATAACTTAAAAACAAATTGCCACTTTAAATAAAAACACTAATACAGACAATAAACTACAAACAACTAAAACTTTTTTTCCTCCCAAAATGAGACGTCCTGCATTATTTATGAATTACATCCTGACGTGCAGCGCAGCCAGCTGCAAGAGCTCAGCTCAGAGGTATAGAAAGGCATTCATGCCAATAATGTCTGAAAGGAAATGCTTTTGACAAAACCTACAGATTTGTTTATTTCCATTTATGTCCAGAGATCAAGGATCCACCATGCATTTATTTCCTCTAGGCTGGACTATTGTAATTCATTATTATCAGGTTGTCCTAAAAGTTCCCTAAAAAGCCTTCAGTTAATTCAAAATGCTGCAGCTAGAGTACTGACGGGGACGAGAAGGAGAGAGCATATCTCACCCATATTGGCCTCTCTTCATTGGCTTCCTGTTAATTCTAGAATAGAATTTAAAATTCTTCTTCTTACTTATAAGGTTTTGAATAATCAGGTCCCATCTTATCTTAGGGACCTCGTAGTACCATATCACCCCAATAGAGCGCTTCGCTCTCAGACTGCAGGCTTACTTGTAGTTCCTAGGTTTGTAAGAGTAGAATGGGAGGCAGAGCCTTCAGCTTTCAGGCTCCTCTCCTGTGGAACCAGCTCCCAATTCAGATCAGGGAGACAGACACCCTCTCTACTTTTAAGATTAGGCTTAAAACTTTCCTTTTTGCTAAAGCTTATAGTTAGGGCTGGATCAGGTGACCCTGAACCATCCCTTAGTTATGCTGCTATAGACGTAGACTGCTGGGGGGTTCCCATGATGCACTGTTTCTTTCTCTTTTTGCTCTGTATGCACCACTCTGCATTTAATCATTAGTGATCGATCTCTGCTCCCCTCCACAGCATGTCTTTTTCCTGGTTCTCTCCCTCAGCCCCAACCAGTCCCAGCAGAAGACTGCCCCTCCCTGAGCCTGGTTCTGCTGGAGGTTTCTTCCTGTTAAAAGGGAGTTTTTCCTTCCCACTGTAGCCAAGTGCTTGCTCACAGGGGGTCGTTTTGACCGTTGGGGTTTTACATAATTATTGTATGGCCTTGCCTTACAATATAAAGCGCCTTGGGGCAACTGTTTGTTGTGATTTGGCGCTATATAAAAAATTGATTGATTGATTGATTGATAGAGTTTATGTCCAGACTTTAAGGATCCAGTGACCAATTTCATATTTATTTACTTTAAGACTCAATCAAATGTTGACATAGAAAACCTGTAAAGCCTACTTTTAGTACACAGAAAATTCACAAGCCGGTATCGATAAGGAATCGGATTGATAAGCGGAATCAATAATGGAATCAATATCAATAAAATCTTATCAGTACCCATCCCTAGTTGTAGGCAATGTGTGATCATTTATGTTAAAGTCATGAGTATTTTTGTATGGCTGGTCTAAAGGTCACCAGCAGGCAGCCATTCTGTCTGCTATAGCAGCGATGTGTGACATCACATGGCAAAGAGGTTCAAAACTCCCCCAGTGTCCCCTCTTCAGTATAGAAGGGGCAAAGCACGTAAAAGACAATCAACATTCCCAAACAACACGGCTTCAGATAGAGAATTGGACCACAGTGAGTACGAATTCCTCGCAGACTCTGGTGGCTTACAGCCATATCAGTTTGAACCAAGGCCAGAGGAGGATGTTTCTCCTGATGAATCAGAAAAAGAAGCGAGCTCATTAGATCCTGAAGCTGAGGAGGAACAATGGATGGGCAACACGCATTGGTGTCAATGCAAATGCTGTGATCATACATGCTGAAGCAGGCGCACGAGTGTCGATGCTGCTACGAACGTGTGAAAACTCGTGCACTTGCCTCTCCGACAGATTTAGTTATGTCTGGGAATGCAGATCTGTTTGCAGGTAATGTGGCATGATGTGTAGATTTCTGTGCCCATGCTACGTCACAGCAGTTCTGTAAGCAATCCAGGGGATTTTTTCTGATGGGTTAAATTGTGTCAATGGTGGCATTTATGAAATTGTCAACAATGGATGAATTCTGCTTAAATGCTGACTTTTGGAGGCAGATATTTCAGTTGTAAGAGCTCCTTATTTTTATTAATATGCATCAATCGTTAGTTTATAGCACATTCTATCTTCCCAGCTGTATTTCTTCAGTGAATTTTCTGTGCCTTTAAGAATGTTAAGTCACATTCAATGGCCAAGTATTGTTTGCCCTAGATTATTCCGCTGCAGGAGGTAAGAAAAAAAAAAAAAAAAGACAGCCTTACAAATCACCATCATTCACTCCCAGCTGGGCAAAGCTCCTGGCTCTATACCCTCAACAGAAGTCCACTGCAGCCTGAGCGCTACACATCAAAACCTCTCCCACATATAAAGCCCAGCATTGATGAATAAGCTGGCATCTCTACCATTGCATTCATGTTCTATCAGTGTCCCTTTGTGTCTACTGCCAACTCTTGAGTAGTGGATAAAAAAAAAAATCCTGTCTTTATTTGACAGCCCAGGGCAGCATGGTGGCTCAGTGGTTAGCACTGTTGCCTCCCAGCAAGACGGTCATGGGATCAATTCCCATCTGTGGCCTTTCTGTGTGGAGTTTGCATGTTCTCCCCATGAACAGGATGCCCAGACTGGCATCCTGTTCACGGTGTACCCGCCTCACACCCTGTGACTGCTGGCATAGGCTTCAGCACCCCCATGACCTTTAATTGGAGTAAGCTGTTGAAGATGAGTGAGTGATGAGTGACAGTATTTGACAGCTTGTTCATGAGGCCATACTGCATGACCTCCACATAAATCAGCTGTTAAATTTCTGTGTGGTCATGGTGCCAAACATGGATAAGCACAGAGAGAATGGCAGGAATTAAATAATTGCACCCTTAAACTTGTTATCAGTCTGTCATCACTGCCTTAATTGATCAAGCGCAGTAAAGTTACATTTTGGTTTATCCCGGGTTTTTCATACAGCCTGAATGAATACCCTGCTACAAAGGCAGGATAACCTCAGGAACCGTCATAATTTCCACAAAGATGGGTGTCAACACATCTTGATACTGCTACAAAATCATCGAAATACAGTAGCTTGCATGATTTAAATGGCTAGTCATGTTAATTTATTTTAAAGCATGTTTAATTCAAGGAAAATGAACCAAAGTGCTGTACAATTAAAGAAATCAACTAGGGCGTTACCAGTGGGGATCCACGTGCACACTCTCATGAGCGCCACTAGCTTAGCTTATGGCAAGCTAAAAGTGGACGCTCTCGCTTTGGCTGAACTTCTAGCCAGTTTCTGGTATTCTTGTTAGTTCGCGGCCCGCGGCTGATGTGCTTGATGAATTCCTGCACAAAAAGTAGTTCCCAGATAATTGTGATATATTCCTGTGAGATAATGAGTATATCACATCTAAATTAATTCTAAAATTTACCAGGAATAAAATTATAAAGATAACTGAAGTTTTAAGAGTGGCTGTAATAAGTATTTAAGAAACTTAAAGTTTATGAGCAACTTCACCTGTTATTGCTCAAGCACAAGCATGATGGCGTTGATGCGGAAGAGTTCAGAAGGATACATTAGAATGTTTGATACCATTTACAGTTGGCGATGAAAGACTTGGGTGTTAACTTCATGTTAAAGTCAGAACTGAAAGAGATCTATCTGGGAAGAGACACATGCTGTGGGCTGTTGCACCAACGAGAGTGGCACGCTGAGCAGGGTGGCAAAAGTAGTCCGGCGAGCTCAATCTGTGGGCGCGAGCTATCCCACAACGCCAAAATAGCAGAGATGTCAGTCCAATGAGAGCGGCACTCTGAGCAGTGTGCTCCATGGGCTCTAGACTGGGTAGCGTTTACAAACTAGGTAGCTGGGACTTCTCAGACTCTGATGTTTGCTCACAGTGGGCCTCATGTATCAACGTTTGCGTACGGCGATATTTGAGTATATATGGGGTGTACGCAAAATGGCTGCGCTACTTGGCATTTATCAATGTGGTCGTTGGCATACGCTGCGCTGACAATACACACCAGGTCAAAAAGTGGCGTAAATTATACACCAAAATGAACCAGCACTGTAATCCACATAAAAATGATCAACATGATAAACAGTGCCATTATACTAATCAATGCATATGTTAGATAAATAACACTTTCTTGATTATACTACATAATAATTATACAAATCCCGCTTTTGCAGGATTGCTGGTCTCGAGCACGATCCGTGGCCACAGTGCTGACCGCAAAGAAAGCGCTGCTCAGCCTTTTTCTCCAGACTTCGAGCCTGGAGCCAGAGCACCGCTGAGCTTAAGTTTATGTGGTGTGATCGTTTTAGACAATGGGAATTGATAATTACAACTGTAGTGTTGTCATTCCCTTCGCCCGTGCTGCAATCAGGTTTTGTCTTCTCCATTCGTTTTTACAATAAAATAAAGAAATACATTTTAAAAATAAAGAAATCTGAAAAATTAGACGGTATTATTAATTGAGTGAGCAAATATCCACATGTCAAGAATTATTGACATGTGAAAAGAGAATACAGTGATCCCTCGCTATAATGCGATTCACCTTTCGCGGCCTCGCCGTTTCGCGGATTTCTTTAGTCCAAGTTTGCGTGCCTTTTTTTACAGTGCCATTGTGGTCTGCGTGTCTGTTTATAAGAATCTCCTCGCCCCAGATGAAAAAAGAGCGCCAACAACTACTCTTAACTGTGTTTGTCACTCGGAAAAGACACCTGCAGCAAGGTGTGAGTGGAAAAAGGCGCGACAGTGGCGCAGCGCCAGGACGAAGAGGTGCAATCAGAGGAACTGTGAAATACTGGTCTTCGGACTTCGCTTTTTGCGGACTATTTTTAGATTGTAACTCCCGCGATAAACGAGGGCCACTGTAACACTTTTTTGATTATACTACAAAACAATTAATAACGACGGCCGCTTTTGACGCTCTATTGGCACGCGTCGTGATGGTGAAGTTCTTTTTCTTTGCCGTCTTCCTGGCTTCCATGTCGTAAAATGAGGGTGTGTCTGAAGGGGAGTCTGAATATTTATGGGCGTGTTTATTATAATAACGATTGTTTTCACCCGCCGCATTTATCAAGGTCACGTCAGGCGTACGCCGGAAATGGGCAGGTGCGCACTGCTTGATACATGTTCACCAGCAACTTTGGTGTACTTCAAATTTACACCGTAAATTTACGCCACAAGTGCGCAACTTTGATACATGAGGCCCAGTGTAAGCAAAACACCACTAACACCTATTTTTCTGCTCTTTAGCTCTTTCTTTTATTTCAATCATTTTCATGCTCTTTGGCCCTGCTCACCTGTCCAGTGTTTTTGGGTCAAAAGTCACTGAAAAAATTATTTCCATCTCGGGATACAGAATCCCCTTATCTCCTAATTTATGTTTACTTGGAGACACAACAGTTATTGAACTGCCAACTAAGCAATCTAAAACTATACTTGTAGCACTGACTATTGCCAAAAAAGCTATATTACTGAATTGGAAAGCTAAGAATCAATCAATATCAACCACTGGTCAAACCTTTCGAATATATTCAATGGAAAAATATCCACTTCATTAAGAAACCAATTACCACAATTGAATCAAGCATGGTCCTTATTTATTAACTCATTAAATATAAATTAGAATTTGGAGGTCTGATTTTTTGCCTGTTAGGGAATCACACTCTTGCACCTGTTAATGTACCGTATTAATATTAGATATGTCTTGTTTCTTTTATTGTTGATCCACTAACTCTTCTCTCTTGTGCTGCAGATCCAGGTTGCAGCTCACTGTGGTACTCTAGTTGTCAGAGAATGATGTTACGTGTTTTTTTTGTTGAAAATGCTAGCATTAGTGGAGGTGAGAGCTTGTATCTTTTAAGGTGGGTGGCCCCTCGAGTATGATGATGCTGTGCGGCCTGATGCATGTGGGGATGGGTTGGTTGTCCTGGTGTGGGGTGCTGGGTTTGCTTGGGGATCTGGGGTTTTGCTCTCCAGTGCTGCCTGGTTGCTCTATGGACTTCTGGGGGGGTGGGTCGAGTGCTGGCCCACTCTCCCTTCCAGCTTGCTCCCTTGCGTGGTTGTGGGTGCAGCTCCATGCCTGGGGGGTGCTGGGCGGCAAGTTGGCAAGCCTGGGGACACAGCGCCGCGGGGCTGCTGGCCCTGTTGGGGGTGGGGTGGTGGAGGGAGGAGGTAATTGGGTGGCCATCATTCCTTTTCTTGTAGGGGTTTTACGTACTCTGCCGTGGGAGGGCTAGGGTCTGGTGCCTGGGCGGAGGGTGGGTGCCTCTCCCCAGAGCTTGGTGCATGCATGGTCTTCCATGCCCCTGCCTCTCCCTCTGTGTCTGTGGGGCCTGCCTCTCTCCCTCCAGCTCCTCAGTTGCCCCTGCTGCTCTTGGGCCTAATCTCATGTCTTCCCTGGTCAGGAAACTGCCCTGCGGTGTGGCTCATCCCTCTCTTGGCTGCTTAGACCCCTGCCCCTCTTGGTGTGCTCTCCCCCTGGGCTTCCAGTGCTCCTCCAGGACTGCCAAACGCCTCCCCGTCATGTGGTTTCCCTGGCGCCTCCCTTGTGTCTAGGGGTGGGTGTCCGACTCCCTGCACTGTGCCTCTCCCTCCCGCCGGCTGCACGAGGTTAGGCATCATGAGTCACATCCTTTTAATGCACCTCATTAGCTTAGTACTTGCACACACTTTATATTGGGTTGTAAGTAGCACATAGGTTCATAGGGTTCATATAGGTTAGCGATCATGTGTTGGTGATGGGTCTGCAGGACAGACTGTGGCAGAGTAGTGCGGTGCAGCCTACCACAGCAGCCACCATCCACCACTCCTACCCTGCCATTTTAATACATGTACTTTATTTCTACACATTCCCCAATTTAGAGCCGAGGTCACTAGGCAGTGGTGGTGCTTTTAATGCAACACTTTATCCTTGGGTGGGTTTGTTAGGTAGGGTCAGTGTGGGATGTGGGGTTGGCCTAGATGGCTGAGCATGTCTGTGGCATTGGGCGTGGGGGGTGGGCCATCTTTCCTTTTCTGCCGTGGTCTCAGGGCCCTGCTCTGGGGCTTGTGGGGCTCAGGGTGCTGCAGCCTGTCAAGGAGGTGGGTGTTGGGGTGGGGCCTGTGTGATGACACTGGGGGGTGGACGGCTGCTGGAGGGATGGGGGCCGTGGTCTCTGCGGGGGGGAGTGTCATCCCACTCTTGCTTGGGTGGTCTCCTGATCTTGGGCTTTGGTGTTTGGGGTGGGGTCCGGGGGGGTGGATGAGGGGTCCTGCTGGCTGTGTTGGGGGAGTCTCGTGTGTTTCCCAGCTCTGGGGTTTTGGTCCCACCCCTTGGTTAGGGGCCAGATCTCGCCCTCGTTGTTTCAGTGGTCCCTGCCTGGACTTGGGTTCGAACATGCTGGCCCTCGTCCCCACTGCTGCTCCCTCCTCGCATGGGGGGGTGGCCCATGTGGTGCGGTTCTGGGGCACCCCCTTTTCTCGGCCTTGTCTGCGTCCTGTGTGCTTCCCCTTGTGTGTGTGGTAGTTTCCTGTGCCTCCGTTGGGGGGAGCTGCGTAATGACTCCGCCTGGGCGATTCCCCTGGCGGTTCTTCTGGGCTACCCGGTGGCCTGGTGGGTGCCCTTCCTGGCCCCTGTGCCCTTCTATTGTCCTTCTTCTCTTTGTTGCTCCTGGGGCCCTGCTTCCTGGACCTCTTTCCACTGAGTTGCATGCAATCACCTGTGTAGTGCCTGGCATGCCAGAGTCTTCCACATCATATGGTAAGGTTCTGTAGTTTTGTCTTGGCACAACACACCAGCCACAGTAGTGATCGGATATTTAGCTGTGATCCGGGTCTCTGTGAGTGGATGGTTTGGTGTTTGTGGCCGTCACCACAAATCGGTTTTAGGTGTTCCCAAGGGGATCAAGACACTGGTGTCCTACAATAAGGTATGGATGCTCACTAAACAGACAACAGACTGTTGCTGTCACTGCTTGTGGTTGTTTGTTGTGATATGTGTATTGCTGGAGTTCCACCTCCGTGGTGTCCTCACATTTTCATCACTTCACAGTTACTACTGTCACCACTTGTCTGTCTTCGTGTTGTTTTGGTGGTCAGCCCTTCCTGATAGAAGTTATCCGTTAGTATTAAATAAAATGTTATAGGCTGATCAGGAAGGGCAGATGGTCACACATGCACACCACATTCACTCATGCACTACATTCAAACTGTCTTGCAAGAACAAATTGCATATATGTGTATACGAGGTCTGTGATGAAAAAAGCGGTCCTTTTTATTTTTTTCAAAAAATAAATGGATTTGATTCATATGTTTTTACGTCAGACATGCTTGAACCCTCGTGCGCATGCGTGAGTTTTTGCACGCGTGTCGGTGACGTCATTCGCCTGTGGGCAGGCCTTGAGTGAGGAGTGCTCCACCCTGCCCGTCGGAATCTCTTTGTCTGAATAGCCGCTGTGGACGGCGCGCGTTGCTTTATCAACATTTTTTCTGGACTTGTGAGGGATATCCGAGTGGACACTATTGGAGAAATTAAGCTGGTTTTCGGTGAAAGGTTTAACAGCTGATGAGAGATTATGGGGTGTTTCTGTCGCTGTAAGGACTTCCCACGGAGCGGACGTCGCGCAGTGTTTCCAGGCGCCGTCGTCGGCCTGTTTTCGACCTGAAAACATTCTAATTTTAAGGGCTTAATTCACTCAGGACGTTGTGAGAGAAACAGAGAAGATTCAGAAGAGGCCGGCATGAGGACTTTATGCGGACATTCCACTGTTTAAGGACATTTTTTAATGAAAGACGTGCGCGCAAATTCGCCGAGTCGTTTCCGTGACGACTCGGCAAATCTGTGTGCGCCGCGACAGGAAAAACACCTCCGTGTTGAAAACCATTTGTAAAATTCAGGCGGCTTTGATGGCTTTCAACAAGTGAGTAACTGAGAAATTGTTAACACCTTGGGCATGTTCCAACTTGCCCGTTAAGGTTTCCAATGGAGGTGTTTTTTCCTGTCACGACCCCCCCGCGGTCGGGTCAGGCCCGACATGCGACTCTGCCCGCACGTCTTTCATTACAAAATGTCCTTAAACAGTGGAATGTCCGCATAAAGTCCTCATGCCGGCTTCTTCTGCAAGTTCTCTGTTCTCTGACGACTTACTGGGTCAACAGAGCCTGAAATGTGGAAGTTTTCAACTTGAAACGGCGAGACGCTGCCCGCCTCGAAGCGCGGATCGCCGTCAGGCGCCGTGGGCCGTCCTTACGGCGACACTACCAGACCAAAATCTCTCATCAGCCATTAAACTTTTTACTGAAACCAGCTGAATTTATCGAATGGTGTCCACTCAGTTGTGCCTTACAGTTTTGAAAAGATTTTGATCAAACAAAGCAGCAGTCTCTGAGCCATTCCTAAACAATGAAAAAATGACGAGAGGGTGGGCGACTTCCTCACTCAAAGACTGCCCACAGGCGAATGACATAACCGACAGGCGTGAAAAAAACTCTCGCATGCCCACGAGGGTTCAAGCATGTCTGATGTAATCACACGTGATTCAAATCCATATGGTTTTTGAAAAAAATAATAAGGTCCGTTACTTTTATCACAGACCTCGTACATAAATTCTACCAGTTTGGCATTTACCATCTCTATATACGGGGGTCTGTCAATAAAGTATAGGTCCTTTTTATTTTTTCAAAAACTATATGGATTTCATTCATATGTTTTTACGTCAGACATGCTTGAACCCTTGTGCGCATGCGTGAGTTTTTCCATGCCTGTTGGTGACGTCATTCGCCTGTGAGCACTCCTTGTGGGAGGAGGCGTCCAGCCCCTCGTCGGAATTCCTTTGTCTGAGAAGTTGCTGAGAGACTGGCGCTTTGTTTGATCAAAATTTTTTCTAAACCTGTGAGGCACATCGAAGTGGACACGGTTCGTAAAATTAAACTGGTTTTCGGTGAAAATTTTAACGGCTGATGAGAGATTTTGAGGTGATACTGTCGCTTTAAGCACTTCCCACGCAGTGGGACGTCGCGCAGCGCTCCCAGGCGCCGTCGTCATCCTGTTTCAAGCTGAAAACCTCCACATTTGAGGCTCTATTGATCCAGGACATCGTGAGAGAACAGAGAAGTTTCAGAAGAAGTCGGTTTCAGCATTTTATCCGGATATTCCACTGTTAAAGGAGATTTTTGTTAATGAAAGACGTGCGGACGGATTGCAGCATCGGCTCGCAGCCCCGCAACGCTCCGCCACAGGAAAAACATCTCTGTTGGAAGCCTTAAGGAGAAGTTGAAACATGCCCAACTGTTAAACGCGTCCGCACATCTTTCATTAAAAAAATCTCCTTTAACAGTGGAATATCCGGATAAAATGCTGAAACCGACTTCTTCTGAAACTTCTCTGTTCTCTCACGACGTCCTGGATCAATAGAGCCTGAAATGTGGAGGTTTTCAGCTTGAAACAGGCTAACGACGGCGCCTGAGAGCGCTGCGCGACGTCCCACTGCGTGGGAAGTCCTTAAAGCGACAGTATCACCTCAAAATCTCTCATCAGCCGTTAAAATTTTCACCGAAAACCAGCTTAATTTTTCGAACCGTGTCCACTTCGATGTGCCTCACAGGTTTAGAAAAAATTTTGATCAAACAAAGCGCCAGTCCTCTCAGCAACTTCTCAGACAAAGGAATTCCGATGAGGGGCTTGGACGACCCCTCCCACAAGGAGTGCTCACAGGCGGATGACGTCACCGACAGGCGTGGAAAAACTCACATATGCGCACGAGAGTTCAAGCATGTCTGACGTAAAAACATATGAATGAAATCCATATAGTTTTTGAAAAAAATAAAAAGGACCTACACTTTATTGACAGCCCTCGTATATACAGACAGAGTGACAAAAAAAAAGAAAATTCTTCTCTGCTGTACTCAACTATGAAGCTGTGAGTAGTGGTGCAAAATTCAAAACTTGCACAATGCGTAATTTCTCCAGTCGCAGCCACAGAAGCCTATAACATTGGCTGACAAAGGAGCACCAGCCACAGGCTAGCGCTTTAAATCAATTCATATCGTAAAATTAAAATTTTGCGATATCATAAGTATAGATTTTTTCCAAACCCTGTTGTCCGCAGTGGGTGCATAGTGTCAAATGCGAGATCCAAAATCACCACAATAGCAGACTCCCCAGCATCCATAATTAGCAATGGATCATAAACATAAAAGTGCAAATTATGAGTGAGAACTTTGTTGTTGTTATTGTTGTAATTTTGCTTTTTTTGTCTTAAAAATAAGGAGGTATTTTTGCTTATTTGGACTATAACAACTCCAGTAAAGCAGTAAGAGTCTTTTCAAAAGAGTCTTTGTTTTCACAGCAGAATCCAAGATGGATCTGCATGTTGGTTTGGCACAGGTTTCACACGCCGGATGTAACATCACATTACATAGAGAAATGCGCCAGGGAACCTTCTGCAGTGAAATCAAGCACACTAACCACTTGGTCACTACCCTTGCCTACTATAACCACTCTGGTAAGTAGGTAATAAATTTCACTTGGAAATACAATGTTGTTTAAGGCCTCATTCATGTGTGTGACGAGGCCAGCAGGAATCGCTATGTAATAGTATACAAATAATGAATGTTTATGAGTCAATGGTATGAATATTTCACCAAATGAAATATTCGCTCCATTGAAAGAATGAAAAAACATTCATTATTGTTTTATATAACAGCGAAAATAGATACTTGTCATTTGATGTTTTATTCATTGATAAACAGAAAAGGGACTTACATTTTGGTGTTCGTCACTGGTGCTTTGACGTCATCAGTCCAACACGAACTTGAAATAGAAGTCCAAAATTGTTCTCAGTCACTTGCAAAAAACAATTCTGACAATGTAGTCTGTGATGCCGTGCACTGACTTTGTGTACAGACTGCCGTCTGCTTTCCTCACTCCAGTGAAAAATCACGTCAGAAATTTGTCCTGCTTTTCATCCTAACTTCATCCTAACAGCTCTTCATGCCTCCAGACAGCTTACGGCGTGGTGTATTTGCTTTTTTGTGTCTGTTAGAAGAATCAGCACCATCATTCTAATCGATGGTCCGCCAGCAAAACAAACTCTGCCATGTTTAGTTAAACGCCGTCCCCTGTAATGTGAGCATGCACAGTGGTCGGGGTGTTGCAATAGCACATTTCATACAGTACCAAAATTGCATGCTAAAAAGAGCTATTGCATGGTAAATGAAACACAATGGCAAATCACTAAGTAATAAATTTTCACTTTGTCTTGTTCCTGGGTTTAAAACTATAATTTCCCATTTCTTCACAACCAATCAAAAGAGAAAAGAGTGGTATTGACCTCCAAACATTGGTTTTGTGGTCCAGACAATGAAATTGCAAATTAACCAGTTATCGCATTCACTGAGTGGTCACTACTAATTTCTGGAAAAGTTAAGTTCCATTTGTCAGAGTTGTGGTCATCATATTTTCTTTTTGTGATCATGTCAAAAGGTTCAAACATCATTTCAAACATAATACAATGTTGACAAAGCAATTATATTTATGAAAACCTTCCTCATTTGTACAGATTGAGCAAGAACTTTCAAGAACAGGAGAGTAATTTACTGAGGTTTGAAGAATCTCCTTTGTTCATGAATATTTCACTCTTTAATCAAAGAAAATTAAACAACCTTGTGGAACATTCCAGAAATGTGTAGAATACCAAAGAATGTTTGAGAATCTTTGAGAAAACCCCACAAGAATCTCATGGAACTTTCCAGAAAATACCAGAAATCTGTAGAACAGTGAAGAATTTTCTAGAATCTTCTGGAATTTTCCCATAATGGTTGACAAACAAGTTGAGAGATCAAGAAGATTCCAGAATGCCATCATGAAAAACTGAGAAAATTCTGGGGTGTTACATGACAAATATTAAACAGGGGTTCATAGGCCAGCATTCAGTCAAGCTCGGACTACCTGAGACGATTACACCAGAAGAAGAGAGATGGCATCAAGAGGCTGCAATCATTCTCCAGATAAATTCTGCTACATCTGTGTGGCCACTTCATCAAGAAAAGAGCAAAACAAGTTTCTGTGACAGCATCCAGCAAAATGTGTGAAGCCTACAAAGCTTATTTGGAATGCTAGTTGGAGACCAAGATAAGAACTGGGCATCTCACTTAGCTTATGAAACTATGGCCAAATGGCTGTAGGATGTCCACTGAAGGTCCACATTCTGGATGGTCACCTTGACAACTTCAAGGACAACATGGGGGCATACTCAGAAGAACATGGGGAGCGCTTCCACCAAGACATAATGGAGTTTGAACACAGATATCAGGGATCTTACAGTGTAAATATGATGGGGGACTACATTGGGGTCTGATCAGGGAAAGTGATTGTTGCCTATTCGCAAATCAAGGAAAACTTTGTAAATTGTTTTCAAATATTTGAAAATAACCTTTTTGCAGTTATGTTCCGTATTTTAGTTTTATTGTGAAAAAGTCAGAAAATTGTCAAAAATAGCTGTTTTGAGGGGATAAAATTGCTGTGCAGCCCAAAAAACCAAAGTCTGGTTGTCTGGATGTTCCGTTATATTCGGTGAGAGGCTGAAACTTCCACCAACACTGGTTTATGACTGCTATAGGAAAAACTGGATGTTTAATCTTTAAAGAGAAAGAAGTGCAGAGAGTTGCCTGGTTTTGAACAGGTAGGAATAATCTGTGGTTCTGAGTAGGAACCTGGACAGTCTTAGCAATTACACTTAAGAAGCTCTTCTCCCTGGATATAATCAAGGCATGCCAGAATGCAGTGGGAGGGGTTAATCCTCCTATGGCAGACAGACCCTAGTCTTAGGGTGCGAGTGTGAGGTTGTCACAATGCACACAAAGACAAATGAGAGAGAACTCAGTTTGCTTAACTGAACTGACAGCCATCAAAACAAATTTCACAGTGACATACATTAAATAAGAGTATACAGCACAGTGGGTGTGTGCACTGAAGAAGAAAAATAAAGGCATTTCTATGCAGTAAAGGTGGGGGGGGGGGAGCGTGGAATACTCATCAGGGGGAATGACTGGGTGCTCTGCATTATGTACAGTCTGTGAAAGAAGGAAGGTGTGAAAAAGAAGAGTGGATTATCAGCACCTTAGCACATAACAAGCACAAGCTGCCTGATATTCTAACAGTACCACCCAAGGCCACAGCAACTGTGTACGGAGATGATGCTCTGAAAATCTGATTTAAAACCAAATTAACACATGCGTCATTGTGCATCTGGCAGCACAGAGTTGCCTGTACTGACCTCAGATTTTAAGGACACAAGAAAGCATCAGATGGAGAAGGGATGAAGCCTACAAGAGGATATGAGTCATATTAAAATGACTGTCATCCAAAGAATAACAATGGTTGGATTGAGAATACAAAAGACTCCTTGTTAATGCTTTTACAGACATTCTTTTTTTTATTATAAAGGGTTGTGGACAGTTCAACAAGACTAAGGGTTGAACTGTAACATGGATATGCTACTTTAAAATAATAATAATAATAATAATGAGTATGACCACTGATGCATCATGCACAATTATAATTGAACAGATTATAACTATTGATAAAAAAAAAGTAATATGACAGCTGACGTATACCCAGTTCACTCAGTTTAAGCAATAAAATCAAATTCAGCTATTTTATTACTTTAAAAGAACCTATAAATGTTCAAGTATGAAATACCACCATAAATCCTATTTTTCAGCCTCATAGCATTGATTTTGTTTTTAAACTGTGTCAGTGGACATGCATCATTTTAAGGGTTGAATACTAGGATTCGGATGAGCTGTTTTTTCCACCCACACAGAAGATTATGGCGGAGGGTCCTGTTAATAAAAATATTAAAGCCTAACATGGCCAAAATCCAAGGGAACATCTAGTCTAATGCTATGATATTAATGTTATAGCAATGAATATCCAGCTTTCTCTATACTCACTCATCAGGTTAAGAGCCAGTTGTTCTAAAGGGCTCCAGACACAACAAGACAATACAATTACTATACACTAAAAGTAAATCCCTTTGGCTTCTCTCTTGTTTTCTCTCAGGATCACCACAGCAGATCCAAGGTTGATCTGTATGATGATTTGGCACAGGTTTTATGCTGTTTGCCCATCCTGACGCAAATCCACATTGCATAGAGAATGGGTAAGGGTGACCTTGAACTGGGAATCTTCCGCAATGGAAATAAGCAAACTTAACCACTTGGCCACGACTCCTGACCCTGATACATCACTATACATATCCATATTACAATAGCCAAGTGGCCTCTGTGTGTGTGTATGGCTTCGATCATGCAAAAACTGGGGAGAGCTGACAATTGTCATTTGGTATACTTATGTATTTCAGAATCAGAATAGCCTTTATTCGCAAAGTATCCATAAGAATACAAGAAATTTGACTTTGGTTGTATAAATATGCATTAAACACTGAATAATTCACAGTAAAAAAAAATGTGCAAATGAAATGTGCAAATAAAATAAAAATAAATAAAAAGTGAGAAACAAACACAGATTGAAGTTGTACACGACATATATGAATTAGTGAGTTTTTTGGCAGGTTAAACTGTTCATCAGTGTGATGGCCTGTGGAAAGAAACTGTTCCTGTGTCTGGTTGTTTTGATGTACAGAGCTCTGTAACGTTGACCAGAAGGGAGGAGCTTTAACAGTGTGTGTCCAGGGTGTGAGGGATCTGCAGAGATGTTACCAGCTCACTTCCTGGTCCTGGATAGGTATAAGTCCTGGATGGAGGGCAGACTGGCTCTGATAAATTTTTGGGGGTTTTTTGCAGACCTAACAGTTCATTGAAGTCTGTGCCTGTCATGTTTGGAGGCAGGGGAAAACCAAACAGAGATGGAGATGCACAGGACAGAGTGGATATGGATGTGTAAAAGATGAGGAGCAGTTCCTGGGGCAGATTCAACTTCCTGAGCTGTCTGATGAAGTACATCCTCTGCTGTGCCTTTTTCCTGATGGAGTCTACGTGGGAGGTCCACTTCAGACCCCAGGAGATGGTGGATCCCAGGAACCAGAAAGTATCCACAGTACACACAGTGTTGTTGAGGATGGAGAGGAGGGGGAGTGATTGGGGGGCTCTTCCTGAAGTCTACTATCCTCTCCACAGTCTTGAGTGGATTCAGCTCCAGGTTGTTCTGACCACACCAAGGACCAACTGTTCCACCTCCTGTCCGTATGCAGCCTCATCACCATCCTGGATGAGTCCAATAATGGTGGTGTTGTCCGCAAACTTCAGGAGTTTAACAGAGAGTTCCCTGAGGTGCAGTCGTTTGTATAGAGGGAGAAGAGCGCACACCCTTGAGGGGCTCCAGTGCAGATTGACCATGTGCTGGATGTGATGCTCCCCAGTCTCACCTGCCATGTCTTGTCCACCAGGAAGTTAAAGATCCATTGACAGGTGGGAGCTGACACAGAGATGATGATGGTGATGGATGATGGTGTTGAACGTTGAGCTGAAGTCTACGAACAGGATCCTCATGTACGTCTCTGCAGAGTCTAAGTGCTGCAGGATGCAATGCAGACCCATGTTGACTGCATACTTAACTGACCTCTTTGCCTGGTAGGCCAACTGCTGGGGTTCCAGCAGGGGTCCTGTGATGTCCTTCAGGTGGCTCAACACCAGCCATTCAAAAGACTCCAAATGTCAGGGTGATGGGCTTGTAGTCATTTAGTCCTGTTATGGAGGATTTCTTTGGGACTGTGATAATAATTGAGCGTTTGAAGAAGGAGGGGACCTTGCACAGCTACAGAGATACGTTGAAGATGCGGGTGAAGATGGGCAGCTGATCAGCACATGCTCTCAGACATGAGGGGGAGACTCCATCAGGTATTTTGGTTCAAGGATGAATGCTGCGAAAACGGAAAGTTGATAGGACAAATATTTTTGAAAAAATTAGCCATTTTAGCTAACCAGTAAACAATGGATGGTGTGCTACAATGCACCATGGAAGTTTGGGGTTTTAAATGTTATTGTGGATCATGTTAGTTTAACAGTGGTGTTACTGTTATTTATTGTGGTTTTGTAGTTGAATTGGTTTAGTCAGTTTAGTTACGTCTCATGTTGCTGTTACTATGAGTGAATTAAGATTCATGTTGCTGGTGTCGGCGACCAAACGCCCCCCCTAAAAATCAGTCCCCCCTGCCTTCACTGCGCATGCTTCATTTCAGAGCATTAGCAGCAATTCTCTGATTATTGTCTCATTTCTGCTTAAAGGTGCACTCCAGTCATCATCTATTTCAGCGACAGATATCTGAAGCTTTTGTACAACAATTACTTCCACATAAATTCAGCATTATGTCATAATAAAAGACAAGGGAGCAATAAAAGCGCGACAGCATGACGTCTGAGTCTGACTCTCTGAGTCTGGCTCTCTACACCCAAAGCGATTAAAGAGAATAATGTGATTATTAACCATCAGATGACAAAGTAAAACCTCTTAAATCATTCTAAAGTCCGTTTTACGCAGAAACTATGCAGTTTTAAGCAGAAACGAGGCGATAATCGATGAATCGCTGCTGACACTCTGAAATGACCCATGCGCAGCAGCAGATACATAGCAAGCTGCAAAATCCAATCCTCTTCTCAATATGCCTAATCCAGAACAATATTTAATGCTCACTCCAAATGACTCCCTTCAAATTCCGTCAAGATTTAACATACACGAACACGACCTTTATTATCAAATGCATAAGCAGCAAAAAGCTATGACTCAGCAGGATTGGAGCTCAATGTCCACACAACATGATGGTGTCATCAGTTTTTGTGAAGAACCTCTGCAATGGCCACCATCACACACACCATGGTTCTGTCCAAAAATTGACATACGTGATGTTTTCAACGCAAATTTTTCAAACAGGAAAAAAGGTAAGTTGTTTAAGATTTCTGTACAACAAACATTTTAAATGTGTCCATTCTACATTTTCAATTGGCAGACATATTTGTGTTAGGAGATCAGAAAAATTAATCTGCATGCTTTCACGTATGTCAAATTTGATGGAATTTTGTTCACATACATCATATTTTGATGGATGTTTTTTCATGTACGTTGTAAATCTAACAGTCAAAAATGAAATGCATGATTTCCGAAATCCCAATTGAGGTGCATTCATCATCTTTGAGTTTCTTCATAAGCTGAAAATGCCTGGAAAACATTGATAGTAAGTCAGATGTGAGTGGGGTCAGCATGCATTGGTTTGATTCATTTTATTCACATATGTCAGTTTTGACAATTGATTCATGTACGAGATCTGTTAGAAAAGTATCCGACCTTTTTATTTTTTTCAAAAACCATATGGATTTGAATCACGTGTGATTGCATCAGCCAAGCCTGAACCTTCGCGCACATGCGTGAGTTTTTTCACGCCTGTCGGTTGCGTCATTCACCTGTGAGCAGGCTTTGTGTGAGCAGTGGTCCACCCCTGTCGTCGGATTTTTATTGCGAATAAATGTCTGAACGATTTGGAGCTTTGCTGCATCATTTTTTTCCAGAAACTGTGAGAGACCTCCAGGTGGTAACCATTCGGAAAATTCAAATAGCTTTGAGGAACGATTTTATGGGAATTACACAGATTAAGGAGTGCTCCAGCCGGTTTAAAGACCGGCCACAGCTGCTGAGAGCACGCCGCGCTCCGAGTGCCGATGGACAGGCTGAAACCCCGCTGAAACAACCAGATCATTTCCAACGTGAAGGCTTTGTTGATCCGGGACGTCGTCTGACTTACACAAAAATGGCAGGAGACATGGACATCAGTACTTTTTCAGCACATTCCACTGTTACAGGAGTTTTTTTCATGGAAAGAAAAGCGGACGGATGCGCCACCATGCCGCTCATGGCGCGGCACAAAACCACCTCCGTGTTGGTCTCACAGGACGGCTTTGAGATGGCTTTCAGACGGCTGTCGGTGGGTTTTCAGTCGTGTGACTAACCGAGAAATTGTGGATGAGCCTGGACATGCCAAAACATGTCCTGTGAGGCTTCACGGCGTTGCTTTGCGCCATGCGGCAACGCCGTGACGCGCGGAATTCCTCCGCTCCTCTTTCCATGACAAAAACTCCTGTGGAACAGTGGAATGTGCTGTTCATTTCCAAACTGGACGCTGTGTTTTATCTGGGACGTCCTCTGACTTGCACAGGAATTGCGGAAGACGTGGACATCAGCACTTTTTCGGCACATTGAGACAGACGTGCGGAGGAATTCCACGCGACACAAAGCTTGCTCACAGGCGAATGATGCAACCGACAGGCGTGAAAAAACTCACGCATGCGCATGAAGGTTCAAGCTTGGCTGATGCAATCATACGTGATTCAAATCCATATGGTTTTTGAAAAAAATAAAAAGGTCGGATACTTTTCTAACAGACCTCGTATGTCATATTACAGCCCACTCTGCCCTCTTTTCAGTTAGTTTCTCCTGTGCTTGACTTCCCAAAATGACTGTCAGTGACTTGAACCACATTTGTTACAGAAGTTGGTTATATTTACATAAAATGTTCAACACAATGATCTTCCCCTGGTTTGAGAATTCATCCCCTGCTGTCACGTATATGTATCACATCAGCAAATTGTGATTCTTGTACAAAAGCTTCAGAGATCAATCGCTGAGGCAGATGATGAATGGAGTGCAGCTTTAAAGTAGACCTGCATTGAAATAAATGTGGTCAGATCTCAGAAAGAAATAGCTGATATGTATTTATAAGACCCTTATGAATGCAGTAAGGTAAATCTGCAAGCCCAAATTTGTAATTCAGTGGAGAAATCTTCATTTAAAAATGACAAATTTGCAGCTAAAATCTGGCCCTCGGCGAAAACTGTTTGTACATCCGGGACATTGCAGTGACGTCCGGCAGAAGACGGAGCGCTCCCGCCTTCAGTCCGATCCCGCATTGAAATTGATTTTATCTGTTAGTAATGTTACTGTTATACACATCCTGGTTTCAGCATCCAAAAGTAAGCTGCAATGAATGTGAGATACAGCTCTGCATGCTCAGATCAGCGGCGACATCGACAGCGGGTGACGTTCTTCACCGATGCCTCGCTCTCTGCCTCCGATGCGCTTACTGAGTCTGCGTGCTCCATAAACGCCGAAGCGGGCCACTCACATCACCCCTGTGTCTGCTGTGCAGCCGGCACCACGTCCCTGTCTACTGAATGGTGGTGCAGCCAACTTGGCAAAACTCCAGAAAATACGCTCACTGTTTTGAATCGGAGCGGCCGGTGACACCTGTTGCTGCAAGGACAGACTTTCCGCAGCGCTGCACGTCTCGGTAATCGGAGCCGCAGAGCTCCGTGGCCACTGAGAGAGGTTTATATCTTTTTAATGACTTGGATTCTTTGCCGGTCCTGCCTCCATACCCCGCGACGGTAACACCGGAGACGAAAGACAGTAGATTTTCAATGCGACACCACTCAATCAAACGGGCGTATGAAAAAGTCCCCCAAAATAATTTTCAAGCACAAATAAAAGAAATGTGTACTCACCATACGTGCCGCAAGACAATATGAAGTTTTAAAAAAAGTAGATCCTTCCATATAAGACAAGAAAAAGGTGCAGATGCAAACTGACGTAAATCCACAAATTACAGTTGGCGCTCGCAATGCATGCTGGGATAGGGTCTTTTCCCTGACGTCTCAGCAGCGTCCCTGATGTGATGACAGTTTTGTGGAGGGCTAAATTTTAGCTGTAAATTTGTCATTTTTAAATGAAGATTTCTCCGTTGAATGACAGATATGGGCTTGCAGATTTACTTTACTACATTCAGAAGGATCTTATATGTAAATATAAGTCATTTTTTGGTCCAAAGATCTGACTGCATTTATCTCAATGCAGGTCTACTTTAAGCTGAAATGAGGCGACAATCGGTGAATTGCTTCTAACGTCCCGAAATGACGCATGCGCAGTGAAGGCAGGGGGGACTGATTTTTAGGGGGTACTGTTCGGTCGGCAACACCAGTACCATGATTGAAAACTGTAGTGTTTGATGTCTTCCGCCACGTCTCTGTTTCTGCCTGTCTAAAATTAGAAGTACCTGCTTGCTTCCAACGTTGGTCAAACTAAACCCACATGATAGAAATAAGCACTGCAAAACTGTAAAATGTCTATTTGTATTGCTTTCAAAATCATTGTGTCAGAAAAATGCTACATTTCTGACATCATTTTGAATACCAAAGGAAAAAACGTGTAATTATTTAGCGTCTTAAAGGGAGTATCAACATTTAAACCCTTAATGGAGGTGAGGGATCTACTCCTAACAGTTCTGCAGTCATGCTGCACTGGCCCCGGTGAGACAAAGAATTGAGTTATAGCCTTTGCAGGTGCCAAGTTAACAGAGCTGTGCCAGGATAGGCATCCGAGGGAGCAGAGGGCTCTTAAGGATGGAGGTGCATATTAAACATTTCAGGAGGAGAAGGAAGAGATCTGCAGGTGTCAGCCCGACAAAGGACTATTCACTCTGGGTCTGGATTGACTTTCTCTAAACACTCACTTGCCACATTACCAGTGCCACTCTCCGAAGCACAAACACACAGGTTAGCTCATTACTTTCACAAAACACAGCTCAGCCATGATCCATCATACCACGAAGCACAATAATCTAGGAATCATAACTGTTTCATATTCTGTGTGTAGGCTAAGCAATGTAAAAAAATATCCCTCCCATTACTCTGTGTCCCAATTATGCGTCTGCACCGTTCTAAGATTGCAATCATCGGCCGCATACATCGTAAGTGGTGTCCTTTGGTCGCAATAACAAATTTTGCTGGATGATATACTGCCTCAGAAAATTTCATGATCAAATCACGATATCATAGTCAACACCATTTTATGTCACTGATACGATAATATAGCATAAAAACTGCCCTTTTGATATTGTCCCGACTAAGTTATTGATAGAGGCTTTTAATGTTCTGGGCCCTTTTTAGTGCATTTTATAAATTCTTGCCTCACCACTGGATCTGTACCAGTTGCTTTTAAACATGCTGTGGTTCATCCACTACTTAAAAAAAAAAAAAACATAGCTTGATCCATCTATTTTATCACATTTTAGACCTGTTTCTCACTTGCCCTTTCTGTTCAAGGTTTTAGAAAAAGTTGTTTTTATACAGTTACAATCATTTTTAGAAAATAATACTGTCTGAAAAATTTCAATCAGGTTTCAGAACTCGTCACAGCACTGAATTGGCTCTTTTAAAAATGCACAATGTTGTAGCATTGTCAGTAGATGCTAAGCGCCCTATGGTTTTAGTGCTCCTGGACGTGACAGCTGCCTTCGATACAGTTGACCACTCTATCCTCCTGTCCCTTCTTAAAGAACATGTTTGACTTGATGGCATTGTTCTGAAGTGGTTCACATCATACCATCTGTGTTTTTCTGTAATGATTGGTGATCTGTCCTCTTCAAGTGCTTCTCTTGTCTGTGGTGTTCCGCAAAGTTCCTTCCTTGGCCCCACTCTTTTTTCCCTGTACATGTTGCCACTTGGATCAATCATTGCAAACCACAATATGTGGTTTCAGTTATACAGAGGACATTCAAATCTATCTCCCATTGGAACAAACTGGCACAGTCACTGGGGGCAGGGTGGCCAGCTGTATCACAGAAATAAAACAATGGTTGTCTTTGATTTCCTACACCTAAATTAAGACAAGACTGAGTGTATTCTGTTTGATGACTCACAGATAATGGACATTGAGGGATTGTCAGTTAAACCCACTGTCAGAAATCTTGGGGTGATGTTTGACAGTGGTTTTAACTTCAACAAACAAATTGACTCTGTGGTAAAGTCAAGTTTTTATCAACTACAGCTTTTAGCAACGGTGAAGCCTTTTTTAAATTGTGCAGATCTGGACAAGTCATTTATGCTTTTATTGGTTCTCAGCTGGACTATTGCAATGGACTTTATGATGGAATCTCCCTTTTTTCCCTTAGTTGACTTCAACTGGTTCAAAATGCTGCAGCATGTGCATTAACTGACACACGTAGACATGACCATATTACCCCAGTCCTCTACACTGCAGAGAGTGAGGCAGCACTCAGAGACTGTTTTAGCACAACTGTGTGGTCCAAACTCTGTGACCCTCACAAGGACGACATAAACGCCATGACAGAATGCATCACGGACTACATCAACTTTTGTTTTGAAAACACCGTACCTACCCGGACAGTGTGGTGTTTTTCGAACAACAAACCATGGATTAACCCTGATATAAAGACTCTGCTGAAGGAGGAGAGCCTTTAAGTCAGGGAACCGAGAGGCCCTGAAGAATATACAGAGAGAACTGAAATTCGCAAGGCTCAGACCGCCTACAAGAGGAAGCTGGAGGAGCAGCTCCAACACCAGAACATCCGGGGGGTGTGGAGCAGCTTGAAGACCATCTCTGGGTTCAAACCCCCTCCGAAACAGGCGGAAGGTGACCATCAATAGGCAAACGACCTCAACAAGCACTTCCTGAGGTTCGACACAACCCCTACTCCTCCTCCCCCTGCTCTGTCTTCTGTGCCTCTGCCCAGTATCCCCCCCTCCTCCTCCTTACACTTCCGCTCGCACCGCTGCCACAGACTGCTTCATTCCCAATACACATCCTGGCACCAGCCAGACCTCCTCCCCCTCCTCCACTCCTACCTTCCCCCCCACCTGCTCTCTAGTCTTCACGGCAGACCAGGTCAGGAGTCAGCTGAAGAGACTAAAAAGGAAAAAGGCAGTGGGCCCAGACCAGATTAGCCCGAGGCTCCTCAAATCCTGCGCAAATGAGCTGTGTGGGGTCATGGAGCGGGTCTTTAACCTGAGCCTGAAGCTGAGGACGGTGCCACACCTCTGGAAAACGTCATGTGTGGTCCCACTGCCCAAAACACCGCATGCCAAGGACCTCAACAGCTTCAGGCCAGTGGCACTCACATCCCACCTGATGAAGACCCTACAGCGCCTCGTCTTGTGTCACCTCCGCCCCATGGTGAGCTCTGCTGTGGACCCACAGCAGTTTGTTTACCGGCCCGGCATTGGAGTGGAGGATGCCATCATCTCCCTGCTGCACCGCTCGCTGTCCCACCTGGAGAGGCCCAGCAGCGCTGTGAGGATTCTCTTCTTTGACTTCTCTAGCGCTTTTAACACCATCCAGCCGTGGCTCCTGAGGGACAAGCTGGTGACTGCAGGAGTGGACGAGGATCTGGCTGAGTGGGTCCTTGACTACCTCACAAACCGGCCCTGTTTGTGAGGACCAAGAACTCCATGTCTAACCTCCTGACCTGCAGTGTGGGGGGGAGCCCCCAGGGGACAGTCCTCGCGCCCTTCCTCTTCACTCTTTACACTGCAGACTTCAGACACAACACGGACAGCTGCATCCTGCAGAAGTTCTCTGATGACTCCGCCCTCATTGGACTCATTATGGACGATGATGACGCGGAGTACAGAAGAGTAACGCAGGACTTTGTGGACTGGTGTCAGAGGAACCACCTCCTCATCAACGCGGGGAAGACCAAGGAGATGGTGGTGGACTTCAGATGCTGTTCCACTACACTCCCCCCAGTGAACATCCAGGGAAGGGACATTGAGAGAGTGGACTCATAAGTACCTGGGTGTTCATCTGAACAACAAACTGGACTGGACTCACAACACGGACGCACTTTACAGGAAGGGTCAGACCCACCCGGAAGCGAACATTTGCGAACATCAAACAAACGTTCATAGAATGTTTGTTTACTGTTCAGCAAGTTTGCGAACATTCATGTAATGTTCGTGATGTTTGTCTAATGTTTGCATGGAAGCGAAAATTTGCGAACATCAACTGAACATTCATAGAATGTTCATTTACTGTTCAGCAAGTTTGCAAACATTCATATAATGTTTGTCTAATGTTTGCATGGAAGAGAAACATTAGACAAACGTAAGCAAGCATTTACAAAAATCAATCAAATGTTCATAGAATGTATGCTTAATGTTCAGTGTGTTTGCGAACATTCACATAATGTTCATGTTGTATGTGTAAAGCTTGCCTCTAAATAAAAAGTATATATATTCTAAAAAAAATTTAAATTTCATATCATTATTACAGGAAAACAATAAATATCATTTACTGCCTATAGAAAGTTAATGTTGGACTCCATTTAAATCATGTATGCAAACATAGGTAGAATGAACAAGAAATAATTTAAGCACTCTACCATGGTAACCAAGAATTTGTCGATTTATGATTTATTCAGGCCTACTGAATATATAATTTCAAGATTACTGTGATAAACTGACAGAAAACATGTCTTGGGCAACTTGCATAAACATGCAATCTGTTGGAATATTAATTTTTGCAAAATAATTTAAGTCACTACAGACTGTGATTGTCAGCTACCAAAAATATTTATTTTTTTATGGAAACAGATTGCAATGGCAGCTTATTATCCAGAAGACCCACAGACCTGAGTTATACACATTTTGCCAAATTTTATAAAAGCATAATATCTTTAACATTTTTGTAAATAAGGAAAATACATTAAAGGTATTAAAAACTGATTTACAAAATAATGTTTTCAACATGCATGAGCAAGAAACACTGACAATTAAATAAAACAGCTCATAGACAAATAATATTTATACAGGTCATAACATTTGCAAACATGTAAGCAACGTAGTCACCATTTTAAAGTAAGTGAAAACAAAGCAAACCTCTGTCTTTTGTAGCATTTTGAGTGGTTCTGATCCAGTAAATGTGCTTGCTATATAGCTGCAGAATTCGGGGTGGGGAGGGTGAGCGCTAGCAGCAAGTTGTTTCAGTAGAAACCATGGCTGTTAAGCCCCTTTCACACAGGCTTGCATACAACTGCATTGTGATGCATATGGAGTATGCTGAAAAATTACGCAGATTTGGACTAGTCCCTCCCTGTGTAGGCTAGTGTATGATGATGTTTGGAGGCGTTCCTAGTCTTGCTTACAATTCCATATGTTTGCTTACTGTATGCTTAGTGGCATGTACGTAGCCCTCGCCACTGTTTTTCTGCCTCTCACAGTCCACTCCTGCTTATTTTTTTGGCATTGTGGAAATGCGCTCCATTCTCAAACTGGTGCATGAAACCAAACAGCACTCACATTTCCAGATGTACAGTGGGACACACTGCTGCCTCCTTACAGTAACATAATATTATAAATTTCAGAGTTCCCAAGAAAAGTAGAAAATAATTGCTATTTAAACTCAAAAACAGCAGGTCTTGAAAAAAGAGCAGACCAGAGAGGGGAAGCAAGCGCTGTCTCTCTCTGCTCTTTGTTTTTTTTTTTTCCATTTCACCGCACACTTGTGCGCCCGTTCGATCACCTGTTGTAACCAAGGTGCTGTGGGCTGCATGGACCATGCAGCCACACAAGCGTGCTACCCCTGTTCTATTCCAGCTGATTCGCTCTGGATGCATGCAATCAGTTTTTGGGTGTATACAGTTGCTCAGGGTTGTATAGATTTGCATACAGTAGCACAGTGTTGCACAGGCTTGCATAAATACTGCATACTTTGTTTCCAGTGCTTTATGCAGTAAAAATTGAACGTTTAATATTTTTGCATCCATCTCGCATACAGTAGCACAGTGTTGCACAGGCTTGCATAAATACTGCATACTTTGTTTCCAGTGCTTTATGCAGTAAAAATTGAACATGTTTAATATTTTTGCATCCATCTTGCATACCCCTTTGCAGCCTTCAGCATACTGCTGCGTAGGGCACCATAAATGTGATGTGAAAGGGGCTTATCTGAAAACTCCCCAGGTTGGATTGGAATTTTCCCATCCGTGAATTATGTCTGTATTGGAAGCCAGTACTTGTGTGGATTGGCAGCAGGGATCTACAACTCGGAGCAGAAGATAAATTCGAAAAGAGACCTTTAGATGTCTCTTTTGCGTAATACTGTTTTTATATGCCTGTATGAGTATTTTATCATTTACATGCTTTATTTTATTTATTTATTTTATTTATTTTTTTTTTGCAGATCTGTCCCTGTTTTGAAGGCATGCTCAGCAACATGAAGACACACTGCTTGGTTTGAACTTCTGACTTGTCATGCTTTGATAATATAGTGTCATTATTATAGTGCCTCTGTGGGTGTTCTTGCTCAGAGGTGCTTTATAAATTTGTAACTGTATTTTAGGCTAACTTGGGAAGGGGGGCATTGGACCTTTAGTGTAGACAGGCATGGATGGAAGTACTATCTGCTGGATTAGTAATTCAGATGAAGAGAGTGAAGTGGAGGGTTTACTGGCCATGGTAACTTTACCAGAGTTGACTCCTGATTTATGCCAGAGGCAGGCCAGAAGACGTGCTTACAAGCACAGATGGCAGACAAAGAACAGGGGCCAAAATACTGTTAAATACTTACTCAGTAGTATTGACACAGTCATGGAAGAAGCTAGTGACTCATCTGAGGAGTCTGAACAAGAAGTGACTGTTGATCAAATAGCTGCCAGTAATGTTTTGTGCGAGGGTGATCATGAAAGAGATGACTCTGACTCAGATGCTCAGAGACATCATTTACCAACAGTGTCACATGCTTCTGTACATAAACTTGATAATATGAACACAAATGACCTCTTCGATAGTGATGATGACTGTGCAATTGATACACTGCATGAGATAGAGAATACAATGGCTGTCAGAAAGCTAGAGGGGGATATTGATGTGGATGAGTTGGATTTTATGGAGCAGGATGTCTTGCCGTACCAACCAAGAGATAGTGAGGGGACTCTTTGGGCTGATATCAGGCAAGCTGCGTATGACTCAAGAATGAACATTGTGCAGATTGATGCGATACTTTCAGCCATGTTCAAGCATAAGGACTCCATTTATGCAGATCTTCCGTTAAGTCACAAGACTTTGATGAAAACTAGAAATTAAAGTTTTAAAGATCTCATAAAAGTTGTTTCAGGGCATCAGTATTATTACTATATAACCTAGCAAAGCAGCTTCAATTCTGTCTGTCTGTCTCGCTATCCAGATAATGTTGTTAGTGCTGTTGATACTCTTGAGTTGGTTTGGAATACTGATAGACTTCCTTTATACAATAGCAGAAGATTGTCTTCCTGGCCTGTACTTTGTTATGTCAGCAATCCTAGACCTAGATTTGTGTTTGAATTTGTTTTGACTGCTGGTGATGGTAAACCTACAAATTTGGATTACCTTGTAGATTTCATACGTGATTTGAAGTACCTCATGGAGAATGGACTAGAATGGAAAGAAAAATTATATAGTGTAGCAGTGAAAGCTGTGTGATGCACCAGCTAGGGCCACCATCAAATGCACTAAACAGTTCATGGCAAGATTTGGATGTGATCAATGTGAGAAGAGAGGGGAGCATGATGGCAAGAGAATGGTTTGGATAGGGTGTGATGGAGCTGTGCCAAGGACAGATGATAGTTTCAGGACCAAAAGCCAACCAGAATATCATCTCCATGATGGAAAGAATACCCCATTACTCAATTTGGACATTGACATGGTTTCATGTTTTCCTCCGGACTTTATGCATCAGGGAGGTGGCTGTATGAAAAACATTTTGCTTTGGGTGCTCAAGGGTCCAAGAAAGAGTGGTAATGGCAAATTACAATGTCAGAATGAGTGCAAAGAACAATTTGTTGGATCAACGCATTAAGTTCATCGCTCCATTTATTCCACGTTTTTGCAAGAAAGCTGCGGACAACAATCGAAGTTGCAGACTACAAGTATACTGTACTGCAGCAGCTGCTTTTGTACACTGGAAAGGTCTTGTTCCTTGATCTGATGGCCTGTCAAGAGCAGTATGATCATTTCCTGAAATATTCGGTTGCCTGTAGCTTGATGACAGACTTGGAGACAGCAAAAGATTCTCAAGAGCTTATTGAGATGCTTATCCGTCAGGTTGTGAGTGGATTTTCAGACCTCTATGGAAATGCATTCATGACATACAATGCTCACGGCAATCTGCACTTTCCGGCAGTTGCTGCCTGTCATGGCAGCCTTGACAATATTAGTGCCTACCCTTTTGAGAATCATTTGGGCCACCTTAAAAAGTATGTGACTTCATCCCACAAACCTCTTGTTGCCATGACGAAGGATGTGGAAAGACGGCAGAGTATTGAGTGTGCCAAAATCCTGAGGCAACCAGAGCACATTATTAGGGTGAACCCACCAGACAACATTTACATTGACCACAGGCAACACAAATGTTATGAGGCTCTGAGAGTGACGGGGAAGAAAGTTCAGTGCAAACAGTACAGTAGAGCTGAACCATTTTTTCATAGGCCTATAAATTCCAAAGATATTGGCTGTTACAGTGTGGTGCTGAATGACTGGTGATTCATCTCTTTGAAGGTAAAGGATGTGCAAAGGCTGAAATGTGGTATGAAGATCAGTCTTTTTGGAATGCCTGTTTTAACAGACCCACATATCACAAAGACAAGAGCCGTATTTATGGCACTCCTTCACAACCAGCAAGATGCACTCTACTAGCAGACTATGACTGAACAAATCTCATGTATCGATAAATATGTAGGTTTTGTAGTCCATATTACAAGTGAATTTCTCTCAGGATATAGGAACCATAAAAAATTCTAGTTTTCTATTTTTGTTTGGCCTTCCATCCATGCATTTGTCAAGTGGTTTCCGGATTAAATTAAACGCTGAAGCTAGCATCACAAAACCTTGTCTTCTATACCAAGGCAGAAATACTAGCCGATAACAAGAAAAAAATAGGTTGTTATTGACAAATCTAGGTTTTCATAGGTCCATAATTAAGAAATACAGGTTTTCTAACAGCCAAAGCCACAGATTTTTAACAGCAACATTTTTGAGGGGGCAAATGCACTTCAAATCCTTGTTAAATTTGATTACATTATTTCGGCCTCAAGTGTGTATTACATGCACATATGTTATGAATCTTTCCCCAGATGTATTGTTTGTTCAATGTAGCTAATCCAAAAATTTCTGAAAGATGTGTGAATACTTTTTGAATGACACTGTATTAACTATGCCATAGCAATTTCAGTATGTTTAATAATCACAAAGCTTCACACCTTCATGTGTAAGTTTATTTTTTGAATCAGTAATTTATGAAGGGCTTTTTTATTGTAAAGTTATTAGAGCTGGGCAGCGATTACAAGTTTTAATCGCATGATTTCCACGATTAATCGTTATTAATCGCATTGTTATACGCAAAATCCAAAAATGAATTCAAAAGGAGTGTATATAGCACAATTTTACTTTGAATGTTCTGCCATATGAACGAAAGCATGGGCACCGCCGGTGGCCGATAGAATTTCCCCTGGATTTGTCATAGCATCCCCCAAGAAAATAATTCCTCTTTTATGATTTTAATTTCATTTCAGCCCATGATTTTAAGGCCTTGTCTACACTGAAACTGAACTTCACAATCTTTTTCTTTGTCATTTTCAAAAAGTGTTCAAGAAATGTCTCCGTTCTCACAGATGCAGTGAAACCACGTGAAAATGCTGTAGTACATTATGCTAGGCCTGTATGTAGCGCTATAACGCTTCTACCAAAAATGGAGGAGAAGAAGACATGGATGTGGCCATGTCCTGTCTCTGGCAATCAGTCTGTGAGCTGGACCTTTATGGACTTTATTTAAGACACTTTTGTGAGAGAAGAGCGACCAGCTGCAATCACTTTTTTTTTCCCTCCTGTGCTCTTTTTTGAGCATGTACTTTTACTGCATTGTGTACACGGTATAAAAACAATTCTGCGTGATTTATACTTAGGGAACAATGGAACACAGCGGGAATCATAAATTGGCGTTGGGTAACATATTGTGAGGGTGTGGCTTCATGCACACTGAGTGGCGTCGCACTGCTCTGACTTGCACTGAAACCACTTCATTTCTGCGTCGAGCACAGGACAGCAAAAAAAATTAAACATGTTTAATTTTTGGTGTCCAATTCGCTTCGTCCTTTGCGCCCCTTGCGCTGTTGTGGCGTTGAGCTGCATCGTCTCGGTACTAAGTTGCTTCCACGCGGCGGCGTGATGACGACGCACAATGCAACTGGAAGCAGCCCCGGTGTGAAAGGGGCTTTAGTCTACAGCAGTTCATTTCACTGTCGCATTTGCAAGCCTATCTTGCCTTTGTTTATCAATAGTTCTCCTATACGCTGCATCTGTGTTTGGTATCAGCTTCTGTGCTGCATTTGGGTGATACTTAAGACTTGAAGTACTCTGCTGATAAAACAACTGGCTTAACGTGCGATAAACAAATTGTTGGCATTAATTAACACACCCAACATTCATAGTTATCAAACTTGTAGTGAAAGAACAGAAACATTACTGCCATTGTTGCTTTCATTGTTCTGTATTCTACACTCAACAAAAATATAAACGCAACACTTTTGGTTTTGCTCCCATTTTGTATGAGATGAACTCAAAGATCTAAAACATTTTCCACATACACAATATCACCATTTCCCTCAAATATTGTTCACAAACCAGCCTAAATCTGTGATAGTGAGCACTTCTCCTTTGCTGAAATAATCCATCCCACCTCACAGGTGTGCCATATCAAGATGCTGATTAGACACCATGATTAGTGCACAGGTGTGCCTTAGACTGTCCACAATAAAAGGCCACTCTGAAAGGTGCAGTTTTGTTTTATTGGGGGGGGATACCAGTCAGTATCTGGTTTGACCATCATTTGCCTCATGCAGTGCAACACATCTCCTTCGCATAGAGTTGATCAGGTTGTCAATTGTGGCCTGTGGAATGTTGGTCCACTCCTCTTCAATGGCTGTGCGAAGTTGCTGGATATTGGCAGGAACTGGTACACGCTGTCGTATACGCCGGTCCAGAGCATCCCAAACATGCTCAATGGGTGACATGTCTGGTGAGTATGCCGGCCATGCAAGAACTGGGACATTTTCAGCTTCCAAGAATTGTGTACAGATCCTTGCAACATGGGGCCGTGCATTATCCTGCTGCAACATGAGGTGTTGTTCTTGGATGTTGGCACAACAATGGACCTCAGGATCTCGTCACGGTATCTCTGTGCATTCAAAATGCCATCAATAAAATGCACCTGTGTTCTTCGTCCATAACAGACGCTAGGGCTGGGAATCGATCCGAATTTCCAGGATCGATTCGATTCCGATTCATAAGGTCACAATCCGATTCGATCCACGATTCGATACGATTCGATCTATTTCCATATTGCTGGATTGTCACTTTAAAATAAAAACTGTCTCATAGACAAAACAGCCCCATGTGTGTTTGTGATTGTATCTGTGTATGTGTAAGAGGGACACACAGAGAGAAGAGTCAAGAATTTAAAGTAATTATTTTGGAATGAAAAAAAATCCAAGTTTTATTTGAAATTTAAATCAAAACCATGACATTTGGTGGCCCTCTTTTAGTTGAATAACATACCCATGGCAGGGTTTCTGACCACAAAGAAAAAAAAAAGTAGTTCAGCAGCCACAGCAATTGTGTAAGAAATGATGCTTGACTGATAAGTCTGAGTGTAACCTTGACAGTTGGTGCCACCAAGAGACTGATAATAGTCCTAGTCTTCAGGAATTGTGTAATTTTTCTGGAGAAAAAGGATCTGGTCTACGTGCTGTGGAGTGAGGCAGCTCCTTTGAGCACTAACAATGTCTCCAGCGGTTGAGAAGACTCGCTCAGATGGGACACTGGTCCCAGGTATGCAAAGGTACTGCTTTGCTAGGCCTGCCAGAAGAGGAAAATCCCCTGCATGCACCTGCCACCATGTCAGTGGATTTTGAGAAAGAGGAATAGATGGTACTTTCCTGTAGGTGGTGACCTCTTCCTCAGCCCTTTCAGTGGGAGTAGTTTTCCTTTGTAGTGGAGTTTCTGGTGGTGTGTAGGCTGACCCCAGTAAAGCCATCAGATCAGATGAGTCTTTTTGCCTCTTTGGTTGAGTTGGTGCAGGCACAGCCACATCAGTTGAACCATGGGAGGTGTCTTCTTGCTCTGGTGTAGTTTCCTGATGCAGAAAAATATTACAAAATAATACACAAATTAACCTGAATTCAGTCTTTTGATGCCCAATTAAAAAAACTAGTCTAAATATATTCAAATGTGCACACTATATAATCTGCAAACTTAACTTACATCAGTTGATGGGTTCAGATGAGCAGCTTCAGAGGTCAATTTCAAGAAGACAGCATCACGTGCCTCACCAGACAGGAATGGTAGGGTCTTGAAACGTGGATCCAATGATGATGCTACACACAAGGTATTCATGATAGATAGACAGACAGACAGACAGACAGACAGACAGACAGACAGACAGACAGACAGACAGATAGATAGATAGATAGATAGATAGACAGAACAGTCATGCAAACACACTAGTATGAATTGTACAGTCTAAAATCGCTGCTCTATTCTAAGTAAGAAAATGTGAATAAAATCAGACAAGTATATTAAAAAACTATAGACTAATGCATTTCAATGCTACTACTACACAGCCATGTTAAATGAACATACCTTGAGTTCAAGTTGTTATGAACTGCTGTTTTGAGCTCCTTAATCACAGAAGAGTCTTCAGTAGTACATGTCATCTGACTCAGAAGCTGAAACTGCAGTGGTGCAACAATGGACATAGTTAGAGATGCCTCCTCGGAGATGGCGAGCGTGACCGTCTTCATTGGCCCTAGGCATTTCACCACGTCCTCTGCGGTGGTGATGTCTGTCTCCATTAAAGTGCATATATCGCTTTCCCTCCTGCGGACGTCAGGTGACAGCAGCGCTGCAGAGATGGCTGGCTGCTGCTCGAGGAAACGTCCCAGCATATCCAGGGAGCTGTTTCACCTGGTTGTGACGTCCACAATGAGCTTGTGTTGTGGCAATTGAAGGAGCTGCTGCTTCTCTTTTAATGTGTGGCTCGCAGTGGGGCTTCGGTGAAAAAACGCCACAATTCGCCTTACCCGCCCCAGTAAGCGTGCGATAGCAGGAGTTTTTAGTCCTGCTTGGGATGCCAAGTTGATGAGATGCGCAAAACAGCCCATGTGAAAATGGCCCATTAATTGCACCGCTCTCACGATGTTGGCTGCATTATCCGTAACAATTGCGGGGTTTTTGTCAGTGATTCCCCACTCCTGTATGGCTTTGGTGAGCAGATCAGCGAGATTACTTGCAGTGTGGCTCGTTTCAACTTCTCTGGTCTGTAGAACACTAGAAGCTAGCCTCCATTCCTCGTCAATGTGATGGCATGTAATAGTCAGATAAGACACGGTATTTCTGGAGGTCCAGCAGTCGCAGGTCAGTGCCACTCTCTCGGCAGATTTCAGCGAATGTGTAAGGGTATCTTTTGATTTCGAATACATTTGTGGAATTACCGTTTCGCTCAGATGTTTGCGACTGGGCAGGACAAAGCGTGGTTCTAGTCTCTTGATCAGTAGTTTGAATCCAGCATTTTCTACCACACTGTAGGGTCGTAGGTCTTTACTAATAAATATTCCGAGACCCTCAGTTATGCTCAAGGCACGCTTAGAATTTGAGGGAAATTTAACACCAAATGCCTTTTCCAGTGCTGTTTGGTTAGCGACAGGTTTAGCTGTTGCGGCGTGGTGCCTGGATAAGTGGTTGCAGAGATTGGTGGTATTGCCACTATATTTTACCTCTATTTGGCACAGTTTGCACACTGCTTTTGTTCTGTCTAGTTCGTCTTTGTCCTCGTAACGTTTGAATCCGAAGTATTGCCAAACATCAGCTTTCATTCCAGGCGGTGATTTTACCTCTGCAGCTTCTGCCATCTTGCTTTCTTAAGTTTCGGTTTCGTTTAGCCGGCACCCGCTTTTTATTTTGCTCCTTCCGCGTCAAAGAAAATAGTCCCTAATAGCCACCTGGAAAAGATCGATCCACATATTTTTGGATCGATATCTTATTTTTTGAGCGTGAATCGATATCGGATCGTGGATCGATCTTTTGAACACAGCACTGACAGACGCCTGCCCATACCATAACCCCACCGCCACCATGGGCCACTTGATCCACAACACTGACATCAGAAAACCGCTCACCCACACGACCCCACACACGCTGTCTGCCATCTGCCCTGAACAGTGTGAACCGGGATTCATCCGTGAAGAGAACACCTCTCCAACGTGCCAAATGCCAGCATGGCAGAGAGACTGGCGCTTTGCTTTATCAAAATTTTTTCAGAAACTGTGAGGCAGATCCGAGTAGACACCATTCGAGAAATTCAGACGGTTTTCGGTGAAAATTTTAAGGGCTGATGAGAAATTATGGAGTGTTACTGTCGCTTTAAGGACTGCCCATGGAGCCGGATGGCGCGCCGCGCCCCGAGCCGCCGTCATCAGCCTGTTTCGAGCTGAAAACATCCAAATTTAAGCCTCTGTTGACCCAGGATGTCGTGAGAGAACAGAGAAGTTTCAGAAGAGGTCAGGATCAGCAGTTTATCCGGACATTCCACTGTTAAAGGGGATTTTGTAATGAAAGACGTGCGGACGGATTCGTGCGTCGGCACCCAGCTGCTCATGGTGCTGCGCCACAGCAAAATAACTCCGTTGGAAGGCTTACAGGACAAGTTTGAACATGCCCAGCTGTTAAACAATTTCTCGGATACTCACTCGACTGAAAGCCATTGAAAGCCGCCTAAATCTTACAAATGGTTATCAACACGGAGGCGTTTTCATGTGGCGCCGCATGATGAGCAGCTGTGTCCCGACGCGCGAATCCGTCCGCACGTCTTTCATTACAAAATCTCCTTTAACAGTGGAATGTCCGGATAAACTCTTCTGAGGCCATAAAATAATTACGTAAAAACCCCAAAGGTCAAAACGACCCCCTGTGAGCAAGCACTTGGCGACAGTGGGAAGGAAAACTCCCTTTTAACAGGAAGAAACCTCCAGCAGAACCAGGCTCAGGGAGGGGCAGTCTTCTGCTGGGACTGGTTGGGGCTGAGGGAGAGAACCAGGAAAAAACCATGCTGTGGAGGGGAGCAGAGATCAATCACTAATGATTAAATGCAGAGTGGTGCATACAGAGCAAAAAGAGAAAGAAACACTCAGTGCATCATGGGAACCCCCCAGCAGTCTAAGTCTATAGCAGCATAACTAAGGGATGGTTCAGGGTCACCTGATCCAGCCCTAACTATAAGCTTTAGCAAAAAGGAAAGTTTTAAGCTTAATCTTAAAAGTAGAGAGGGTGTCTGTCTCCCTGATCCGAATTGGGAGCTGGTTCCACAGGAGATGAGCCTGAAAGCTGAAGGCTCTGCCTCCCATTCTACTCTTACAAACCCTAGGAACTACAAGTAAGCCTGCAGTCTGAGAGCGAAGCGCTCTATTGGGGTGATATGGTACTATGAGGTCCCTAAGATAAGAAGGGATCTGATTATTCAAAACCTTATAAGTAAGAAGAAGAATTTTAAATTCTATTCTAGAATTAACAGGAAGCCAATGCTTTCGGTGCGTCAGTGGAGGGAATTTTTGAAGTCATGTTATGTTAGTTTCGTTTCTTTTGTCAATAACGTTAGTTAGCAAAATTATAAAAAAGATGAGTGGAGAGGAATCCAGGAGAGGATCATGGAGTGGAGGAAGAGGAGGCATTGGTAGTGGATGGAGAGGCAGAGGAGGAGGAGGAAGTAATGGATGGCGAGGTGGTGGTGGAGGTTATGGATGGCGAGGCAGTGGAGGAGGTAACGGGTGGCGACGCCGTGGAGGATGGCAGAGGCGGTCATGGAGAGGAAGGACAGCAGGAGGAGGTGGGGGAGATGGACGAGGAGGATCCATCCATTCGTCCAACAGCCACAGAGTCCTTAATCAGTCCACTCTGAATGCATGCTGTCCATATAAAGGTTGGGCGCTGTACTTCAGTGAAGGCTTCATAGAGAATTCACCAAGTATGGACAAAGTTAAAGTGTTTGAGAAATATTTCTCTTCGAAGATCAACCTGTATGACAAGGATATATATATATATATATATATATATATATATATATATATATATATATATATATATATATACACATACATACATATACATATATATATACACACATATACATATATATATAGATAGATAGATAGATACACTCAACAAAAATATAAACGCAACACTTTTGGTTTTGCTCCCATTTTGTATGAAATGAACTCAAAGATCTAAAACATTTTCCACATACACAATATCACCATTTCCCTCAAATATTGTTCACAAGCCAGTCTAAATCTGTGATAGTGAGCACTTCTCCTTTGCTGAGATAATCCATCCCACCTCACAGGTGTGCCATACCAAGATGCTGATTAGACACCATGATTAGTGCACAGGTGTGCCTTAGACTGCCCACAATAAAAGGCCACTCTGAAAGGTGCAGTTTTGTTTTATTGGGGGGGGGATACCAGTCAGTATCTGGTGTGACCACCATCTGCCTCATGCAGTGCAACACACCTCCTTTGTATAGAGTTGATCAGGTTGTCAATTGTGGCCTGTGGAATGTTGGTCCACTCCTCTTCAATGGCTGTGCGAAGTTGCTGGATACTGGCAGGAACTGGTACACGCTGTCGTCTACGCCGGTCCAGAGCATCCCAAACATGCTCAATGGGTGACATGTCCGGTGAGTATGCCGGCCATGCAAGAACTGGGACATTTTCAGCTTCCAAGAATTGTGTACAGATCCTTGCAACATGGGGCCGTGCATTATCCTGCTGCAACATGAGGTGATGTTCTTGGATGTATGGCACAACAATGGGCCTCAGGATCTCGTCACGGTATCTCTGTGCATTCAAAATGCCATCAATAAAATGCACCTGTGTTCTTCATCCATAACAGACGCCTGCCCATACCATAACCCCACCGCCACCATGGGCCACTTGATCCACAACATTGACATCAGAAAACTGCTCACCCACACGACGCCACACACGCTGTCTGCCATCTGCCCTGAACAGTGTGAACCGGGATTCATCCGTGAAGAGAACACCTCTCCAATATGCCAAACGCCAGCGAATGTGAGCATTTGCCCACTCAAGTCGGTTACGACGACGAACTGGAGTCAGGTCGAGACCCCGATGAGGACGACGAGCATGCAGATGAGCTTCCCTGAGACGGTTTCTGACAGTTTGTGCAGAAATTCTTTGGTTATGCAAACTGATTGTTTCAGCAGCTGTCCGAGTGGCTGGTCTCAGACGATCTTGGAGGTGAACATGCTGGATGTGGAGGTCCTGGGCTGGTGTGGTTACACGTGGTCTGCGGTTGTGAGGCTGGTTGGATGTACTGCCAAATTCTCTGAAATGCCTTTGGAGACGGCTTATGGTAGAGAAATGAACATTCAATACACGAGCAACAGCTCTGGTTGACATTCCTGCTGTCACCATGCCAATTGCACGCTCCCTCAAATCTTGCGACATCTGTGGCATTGTGCTGTGTGATAAAACTGCACCTTTCAGAGTGGCCTTTTATTGTGGGCAGTCTAAGGTACACCTGTGCACTAATCATGGTGTCTAATCAGCATCTTGATATGGCACACCTGTGAGGTGGGATGGATTATCTCAGCAAAGGAGAAGTGCTCACTATCACAGATTTAGACTGGTTTGTGAACAATATTTGAGGGAAATGGTGATATTGTATATGTGGAAAAAGTTTTAGATACAAAATGGGAGCAAAACCAAAAGTGTTGCGTTTATATTTTTGTTGAGTGTAGATAGATAGATAGATAGATAGATAGATAGATAGATAGATAGATAGATAGATAGATAGATAGATAGATAGATAGATAGATAGATAGATAGATAGATAGATAGATAGATAGATAGATAGACATACGTATACACACACACACACACATCTCTAGGGCAAAAAAAACAAACTGACCTGTCCCAACTAAAAACTGATTTTGTTGTAGATGTTTGGGGGGGGGGTGAATGGAAACTTCTGTATGAAGGTAGTAACATTTGTGTGTATACATTTTGTGTTCCAGGAGAAGCAGAATGACCTCATTTGCAAAGTTGATGCACTGCTCACACAGAGTGTCCCTTCCCGAACATACCAGGAGAGGGAACTTGAAATTGATGATGAGGATGCTGCTGATATGATCAATAGAAGAATGTCCAGCTCTAATCCAGAAATGCGAGCTACAACCAATTACAAGCAGTGCCTGGAAGTCTTGGGCGTTCCTGTAAAGTCACTTGAAGAAGTGAGTTAATACATTTTACATTTGTCTGATCCTCTTCACTTCAACAAAATTTTGTTGTTTTATTTTTTTAGAGTATATTATGAAACAACATGCTGTATTCATGGCATATACCACTTCTGATCAGTTTTCTCCATTGTGGTTGCTGATAACTACGTAACTTGAGAAAATTCTGCAACCAGTATAAACAGCTTGATAAAAATATAGGGCCTGTACAATAGGTTGTTGGGTTGAGAATACCAATTATGACCATGCTGCTCAAATTGTATAGTATCTTAATAGTAAAATGTGTGTCATTTCTTATGAATAACAATGGAAATTTTCAACTTGCAGCTGAAGAGTGCCAATGAGACACCTGATGGTGAGGACAAGGGAGCCAGGCGCCGAAGGAATGCCCTCATCAACGCTTTGACTGCATATGCCCCTGGAATGGGACATGGGAAGAATACTATAACCAGCACTGTCAGGGACTGCTTGTATGCTATAGCCCCAGTTTATCTCTGGCAGTGCTTCAGCAGTCAGGGAAAGTCGGGAACTGCCAAAGGCAACCTTGCCAGGGATCTTCCACAAATTTATAGGGTTGTCATGGCAGCTGTAATAGCTATTACATCAGTGGACAGTAACACTATAATTTCTACGATTAGTACCGTAATCCAAAGCTGTCCCAACAGAGCAGAATCGAGGAAGTATAGACAGGACCATCCTGAACTTTTTCCTGACCAGCAAAAGTTTGAGAATAAAACCATAACCAACCCAGCCATTGCCATCATCTCTGTGAATGGTAGGCCTCTCTCCTCTGATGAGGACTCTGAGGAGGACATTCCGGCCTCATCTCCAGAGTGCTCTACCAGACAACAACCTCTTTTTCCAATAATGAATCTTCAGAAGACACGTGGAGTTCTGTCTGCACCTGGGGTGTCTTCTTCTGAATCTGAAGAGTTACTGGAGGTGGATTATTTAGATGAATGTGATGACAGCCAATCACAGTAGAGATGCATCATGACATCAGGTCATGGCAGAATCCACTTCCAAACTGTAGGGTGTCAGATCAGTGCCAAAACCACATATACATATATATACATATACATATATATATACACATATATAAACAACCACCATAGTGCCATAAGTTACCATTTTCCTCCCTCGAGGAGCAGTTTCCTCACATGGAGATAATTTGCCTACGTCTTTTCATGCCGAAAAAGTGCTGATGTCAAACTCTTCTGCCATTTCTGTGGTAGTCAGACGACGTCCCAGATCAACAAAGCGTTTACTTTGGAAATGAATGGCACATTCCACTGTTACAGGAGTTTTTTGTCATGAAAAGACGTGCTGAGGAATTCGCGCGTCGGGACGGAGGCGCAGGGCACAGAACAAAAAGCAACGCCGTGATGAAGCCTCACAGGACATGTTGTGGCATGTCCAGCTCGTCCACAATTTCTCGGATAGGCACACGACTGAAAAGCCACCGAAAGCCGTCTGAATTTTCCGAATGGTGCAAGAGCTGGGTATGTTAGGTCTTGTCCTGTGAGACCAACACGGAGGTGCTTTCGTCCCGCGCCATGATCGGCTCCATGGCGAATTTCTCCGCTCCTCTTTCCATTACAAAAACTCCTGTAACAGTGGAATGTGCCGAAAAAGTGCTATGTCCAGCTGTCTTGCCATTTCTCTGGTAGTCAGACGACGTCCCGGATCAACAAAGCATTCACTTTGGAAATGATCTGGTCGTTTGAGCCTGTCGATCGCCGCTCGCCATCCGCTGCTGTGGGCCGTCTTTAATCCAGTTTGAATTGTCCTTAATCTGTGTGATCCCCATAAGATCTTCACCAAAAGCCATCTGAATTTTCCAAATGGTTTCCACTTGGCTGTCTCTCACACTTTCTGAAAAAATTTTGATGCAGTAAAGCGGCAGTTGATTAGGCAATTTCCTGACAATGAAAATCCGACGAGGGGGCTGGACCACTCCTCCCACAAGGCGTGCTCACAGGCAAATGACGCAACCGACAGGCGTGAAAAAACTCACGCATGCGCACAAAGGTTCAAGCTTGGCTGATGCAATCACACATGATTCAAATCCATATAGTTTTTGGAAAAAATAATAAGGTCCGTTACTTTTCTAACAGACCTCGTACTTGTTTGTTTTATTGCATGCCCTTCTGTCTATTCCTACTGTTCTATGCTGCGATGTGACACTGAAATTTCCCCCATTGAGGGATGAATAAAGGCTTTTCTCATCTTACACTCTCCATTGGCTTTCAGTTTGGGCTAGAATTTATTTTAAAAATCTTAGGTTTGTTTTTAAAGCTCTGAATGGTTTGGCCCCACCATACTTAGCTGAGCTGCTGACACATCGGGACCAAAACAGAGTTTTAAGATTTAATTGTGTCAAATATTAAGAGATCCCAGGTCCTGTTTAATGTTGTAAACAAATTAGTGAATCCTGTGGAGTTAAACAGTGTTGTTTACTCTCAAACATTGTGTGATAGCTTTCTTAACTTTTTTATTGATAAAATATCTGCCATCAGGGCTTCAACCTCTGCCTCTTTTGAGGCAAATCCCTCCATGAACATAGTCTGTTCTACGGCTTTTGAGCATTTTGAGCAAATTAGTCTCAGTGATCTGTCTGTTGCTGTGCAAAAGCTCCGACCCTCTAACTGTCCACTTGATTGTCTTCCTCCCAAACTGCTCAAATATGCATTTGATGTGGTTGGCCCTTATTTACTGAAGATCATGAATCTATCGCTGACTTCTGTGTTCCTAGTTCTTTTAACCATGCGGTTGTTCAGCCCTTGCTTAAAAAGCAAAATTTGGACTTTTTTAAATAGGCCAATTTCGAAGTTGCCTTTTCTGTCCAAAATATTGGAAAATTTGGTTTTTAAACAAATTCAAACTTACTTGGAGGCTAATGGCATTTTTGAAAAATTTCAATCTGGTTTTAAGTTGCGCCATAGCACTGAAACTGCACTTTTAAGAGTTTTTAATGACTTAATTTTAACTGTTGATTCTGGTCATTCTATTGTTTTAATTCTTTTAGATTTAATGGCAGCGTTTGACACAGCTGACCATAAAATTCTGTTGTCGCGCCTTGAAAACCATGTTGGCATTAAAGGTACTGCCTTACATTGGTTTACATCCTATTTGAAAAATTGGTCGTTTGCTGTGCACCTTGGCCCTTATTCATCTGATGTTGCCCCACTAAAATGCGGAGTACCTCAGGGTTCCATTTTGGGCCCTTTATTGTTTTCTCTGTATATGCTACCACTCGGGTCAGTTTTTAGAAGATATGGTGTTTCTTTTCACTGCTTTGCAGATGATCTGCAAATTTATCTTCCGCTGTACCTGGGCAGAGACAATTTTAAACTTTTGAATAATTGTTTGAAGGAAGTGAAGGACTGGTTGACCCATAATTATCTTAATCTGAATCAAATCAAATCAATTTTATTTATATAGCACCAAATCACAACAAACAGTTGTGTCAGGGATTGGGCCAGGTCAGGGCGTTGAACCCTTATTTTTCCCCTTTTCATGGTTTCCTTTCCCGTCTGCTGTGCCTTTGATTTATTAGTTATTATTTTCATCATCTGTTTTTCTGTCATGTTTTTCTTGCCACTTTATTCTTATGATTCACTAGGTATTTCATTTTCATCATATGGTTATTTTCTGTTTTGTCACTTTGTTTTCTTTGTTACTTTTTACTTTGGCCTTTCACTCTGTTCTAGTTTTCAGTCATTGTTTAGTTATCTCTTGTTCTTCTTGGTTATAATATTTGTTGTACTGTTATGTCAGGATTTGTTTTGGTTATTGTTTGTTCACTGCTTCTTCTTATGGTTTGTCTTACTGCCTAGTTTTCTTTAGTCAGTTTATGTTTAATGTCATTTTAGTATTTAGCTCCATGTCTCGTATTCTCGTATTCTGCACCTGCCATGTGTCCCTGTCTCACTTTAACTCTGTCTGCCTTGTGTTTTCATTTAGTCACACTCTTGTCACCTGTTCACAAATCTCTGTCTTTTCTTCACTCCACCTTGTGTTATCCTCCCTCACTGTCTTGCACAGTGTAGTATTTATCCACTAGCCACGCCCCCTTCTCGATTGTTCCTCACGTGCACCTTGTTACACCTGTCTTATTTAATCTCCACCCAGCCACCACTCCCTTGCTCGTTTGTTGTCCTTGTACATTTGCCAGCTCTGTTTCCAGTCCAGTTTTTGATTTGCCGTGTATTCTGATCCTGCTTTGTATTTTTGACTTTGCCTTTTGCCTCGCCCTTGGTGTCTGTGTCTGCTCGTGCGTCTGAACCCTACTAAACCATGACTGCGTTTTTGCCTGACCCTGTTTGTGCTTCTGCCCCGCTGACTGATCACCTGTGTACCGAACCAGAGCCTGAATTAAAGACAATGATCTCTTCTACATCCAAGCCTAGTCTGAGAGTTTGCATTTTGGGTCCTAACAATTCAGGTGCCTGCCACCTGCCCAGCCTGACAGAACAAACGAGCCAGAAAATGGACCCAGCGAACTCCACTTCGGTCACCACAGCCAATGACCTTGCTTTAATCAGAGACATTTTTTTCTGAAATTGAATTCTGCTTTGACTGCTTTAGAGCCTGTTTCACACCAAAGAAAATATTTGATTATCTTAACCAAGCCCTGGATCTTGTTGAGGCCAATGCTTGGCTTTATGGGTTTTTCCCAGACCTGGAAAAACTGGACGAGTTCTTTGCTGTTGAGAAACTTCCAGCTTGGATCGGACAGCCTGAAGGCCATCTGGCATCCAGCCTCCCGCTCTCCGACAGCGACTCCAAGGGGGAGGACATTGATGACGACGCATCATCAGAGGCTGAAGGTCAGGCGTTACAGGACACGGCTACAACACTATTTAAAATTCAAGACTTATTTTTTGGAGTATCAGGACTGCCGCAGTCGGCGGAACCAACAACGCATTTTCTCAGCTCTTGATCAGATCTTTTTGGCTGAGCCTGAGCTGGTAATCAATTTTCCTGAGCTTAAGAACATTAAATCGCAGTTTGAGCAGGGTTGGGTTCCTCCCTGTATTCAGGACCCCATGGACTTTTTGTTTGAGGCCGAGCTCACTTCCACCTGTTGTGAGGAGCCGCGCGTCATAACTCTCTCAGACGCCGCCCTCGCTCCACCTTGGTATGACATAACACCCAAGAAAAATGCTTACCTTCTGCCCTCAGTCCCGGCCATGTTACCCCAACTTCAGCAAGGGCTGTTCGGAAGCACACCGCGACAACCAATCAAAGTAGCGAAAGGTACAGTGACATCAGCTGGCTGCTCACACCAACATGGCAGAAAACGCCCCAAAACAGCTTATTTCTGTATAAATATAATATGTTTCTCATATTTTTGTAAAAGTTAGCAAAAAATAAACATTTCTAAACCTAAAAATGTTGGTTTGTAACCAAATGATACCTCTGAAGTGATTTACAAGACATCTTACACATATTAGTGTGCACACCCCGTGTACACGCATCACGCAAGGTCAAAGGTAGCTTCTGGTCATTTCAAAACCTCATGTAACACTTCCTCCCTGCAGACAGTGTTAAAAGGAAAGTAAAATATTCGTTATGGAATTCCACCCGGAGGTAAATATTTTCTATTCATTAAAGTGAGCTGTAATTTTGCAGCACATTTAAAAAAAAATACATTAGCATCTTATAGTATAATAAATGAGAATGAAAAATATCACGAGAAATGGAGCATGTTCTTAAGATTTTATTCACTACAGGGCAGTTGAACTGTATGTGTGTGCACTCTGGTTGAATTAGTCTAAATGTTTGGAATGCTATAATGTCAAGGTGGTGGTTCTGGTGTAATACCAGGATTGTTTGAAATATTTTCTGTGGACACTGAATCTCACATGGGACAATAAATGGGCAATCTAAGTGTTAGTCTGCTGAATAGACTCCTAAACATGTCTTGTTTACACCTGTCTCATGAGTCAAGGAGCAGTGTACCTTTTTTTCTTGTTCTGTGAAGTTCAATATTTTATTTGAGGTGTGTAACATTTGTTTTGTGTTGAAAAAAAAACAAATTAAAACTCAAAGTTTGAGTCACACAAAAAAAATTATATTATAGTTTAGTTTATCCATATTTAAGTTATTGTAATATTGTATGGGGAAGTACCTTTGCAACTTATATAAACAAAATATTTCTTCTCCAGAAAAAAATTTGTTCGAATAGCTACTTGTTCGAAACCTTGTGCTCCAAGTGCACCTCTGTTTTTTTAAATTTCAATTTTTAAATAGTTTCCATATAAATATTTTATTGACTTGTACGTTGTTTTCAGAGCTCTCTATGATATTAAGTGGCCTTCCTTCATTAATATTATTTTGTGCACAACCATCAAATTCATAATTATCCAACCAGGCAGGCTGCACATTTGCATTTAGCTTTGCATAGAGCAGGGGTGGCCAAGTTCGGTCCTCGAGAGCCACATTCCTGACACTCTTAGTTGTCTCCCGGCTCCAACACACCTGAATCCAATGAAAGGCTCATTAAAAGTCTGCTAACGAGTCTTTCATTGGATTCAGGTGTGTTGGAGCAGGGAGCCAACTAAGAGTGTCAGGAATGTGGCTCTCGAGGACCGAACTTGGCCACCCCTGGCATAGAGCGACTTGTTATCAGCATCACATCAGATTCATGGCATTAAATCTTGGAATGGTATAAAAGTGGACTAAAAGCGAAGATCCTGCAGGTGTATATACAATGACTTGTTTTAATCTGGAAAAAATGGAGTAATTCTGTTGTATTCTGTTATGTTTGCTTTGTTTGGGAGTGGATTCTTTATAAGCCTTTTGGCTTTCACCACTCCCTTGCACTTTATTTATATTGTATTTTTTTCTCTCCCTCTCTCTTTGGTTGTTTTATGTATATATATTATTTTATATGTGTTTTATTTCGTGCTAAATAAACAAATCAAACCAAAAAAAATTTAAGAAGTACACCTCTGCAATGAGTATTGAACTAGCCAATCGTGTAGTAGGGTCAAGATCATCTGCAAAAAGCAAGGAAAATATTACTGAATCTTATTCTCAAAATTCAACAACGATGCCAGAGATGAATTATAATCAAATTTTAAAAGAATGCAACTGCATGTATCAAGCCAGGCACATTTGTGGAAACCAGTTAATGGTAGTAGGTGTGACAAAGCTCAGCAGGCTCAATAAAAGAATTCATCACCCTCGGTCGTGTGATCCGTACAAGCATTTTGCCGACGACCAGTGAATGCAGCACCAAACATGGCCAGCCCAACCCCTTATTCTCCTAATATGGAAAAATAAACGGAAACCTCTCCATGGCAACACACTCACAAAGAGGAGGGGCAAAACAACGGGCAAGTCAAAGGATGAGATGATTGACAGGTCGCTGCTTATCGCAGCATCCATAAAAAAACACGCAAACGTAACAGAACGTGTTTCTGGCGCAGTGAGACATTTCCAACAGCGCAAACCACATTTCTGACAAACGCACCACAACGACTATTTAACAAAAGCGTAATAAACTGCAGCGTAAAAATGTAAAAGCAAATATTGTACCAGCCTCCTGTTCAGTTATAATGGCTCAGGCTGAAACTTGTCGGTTGCAGGTTGCTGTAATTACCTTAGTTTGTCTCGAACATCCTCTTTGGTGCAGGTGAAGTGACTCCGCAGTGAAAAGTAGTCCGAGCCTCACTTGAATATTCTGCGTATAACTTGGCTGTATGAATAGTACAAGCTTTTAAATGTGAATCTGCTCTTAGCTGGCTATTGTTGACACTTCGTATCTTCACTCATGTGCCCCTCGCTAAAACCTAATGAAGAAAACTTCAAATGTGACCGCCGTTACTAATTAATGACTGCAAGGTTTTGTTGTGCGCGAGACAAGCCTTCATCCGCTCATCATCATCCTCAACAGTGTTGTTGGATGCTGTCACAGACTCCGCCCCTTTCTTACTCGCGGCACGCTATTGGCGGATATTTCGCACCGTTGAGTTAATGATTAATTTGTATAATTAGCAATCCTATTAGTTTACTCTTATTGTTCCATCAAAATCTTCTTGTGCGGTCTGTGTTAACTGCTTATGCAAAGTCATTCACATAGGTTATCATTTTCATGACATAAATACCGTTAAATATTTGGTCAAATATATTATTATTATTGATTTATGATCCATTTTATAATTTTCCCCCAGTTTGGATTCATGTGATTTATTGTTTTAACGTTTTTTTTTTAATAAAGTCAGCAAAAATAAAAAAAAGAGGACATTTTACAATGCATTTTTCAAAGTAAAAGTATTTTTGTTATTTAATTTGGTTCAACCAGACCATTCTGAAATATGATGGAGTACAGCACATACCCTATTTTAAATGTGAGGCATGCAGTGAGTGTTCAAACAACATAAACTGTTTCAAAAGCAATATGTTCCAAAATGTAAATAAGGAATCTCTCCTGTTATACCACATGCCACTGCGGACCAAAGCATTCAATCACAACATATTTGAGTCAGGGATGAATGAACATGTGGCCAGGTCTGGACTGAAGGCCTGGAGTACCAACTCCACTGTGGTGCTTCTTTCTAAGAGAACACTGTTCCATTGCATGATGGGAACAGAGGCATCGCAGGGCTCTGCAGTATCTTTCTGTTTATTAAAATAAAAGTTGAAAATCATATATAGTGTTCTGGAGGACTCAGATGAGGCGTACCACTTGCATTGTGAAGAAGCATCCTCAACATTTTGGCCATGGGGTACATTTATCTAGGCATGGGCCAGCAGGTCCAGTGTGCAGGTGTCAAGGTGACAGCAACTAGTCTACGTGTCCGCATCTTTCCAGACAGTTGTATAATATAGGCTGCTTCTCTTGTGCACCTTCACAAAGCCTGCCTGTATCATCTGTGACAAACCAGCTTTTTACCTACTTTCATTGTACTTCACTGCGCCGGGGTCTTCTGTCAATTTGGTAAATGGTATAACTGATCATTTTTATTTAATAAAAGGATGTGTGACACAAAATAAACTAACAAACAATGACAACAGCAACAACAAAAAGAAGATAGATGGTGCGACTCAAAGAATGAAATGTTAAAATTCCGGAAAACAATAATGAAAACAATAGAAAGTATGTACATATATGGTAGTTTACTGTGCATAAATTATTTGTACAACCAATAACTAAACCAGTTAAACCAGTGAAACAATTAGAAGTGTGTGAGGAACAACCAGACTGTGCCTGGTTACACTAGAATTGTGTAACCATAAATACCTGAATAGTCAGGTCAAGACCTCAAGCAACATGGTATAATCATATTGGTTTAACACCAATATGATTGTCATCACAAAGGTATCCCATAAACTTCCTTTTTATGTCAAAAACTATAAGTATAATGAAATAATGTGTATGAAAAGGTGTACACCAAATGCAAAAGTTGAACATAAATAGAAAGTTCAAAAAGTGTGACCAAAGTAAAGAAGAGAAAGTCCTATAAAGGACCTGAGGCCGTTTTGGGCAGTTTTGTTTTTCTGTTTTTGGTTGTTGGATTTTTGTTTTTCTAACAGATTACTCACAAGGTGGGACTGACAGAAGGTGTGGTATGAATTTGATACCAAGGACGAAATTAACTACTATCAAATTATAAAAATATCCCTTAAATTTTGCACAAATCTCTGATGAGAGCCCGTCTAGTGATTACGTTCATTAGTGATTCTTTCAGTGGTTATTACCGCATCATAAATGGTTTCATTCGTGCGGAAAGGCTTGTTGCATGAGTGCTTTATTTTGAAAGTCACTTTTGTCAGGAGGAAATGTAATACAAAAAAAAAACACAAAATGAAACCTCTCTTATTGGTAGTTTGACTCCTCTTCCTTGTTCCTGAGCAATCAGCGTTGAGCACTGTTGGAAATGCGCTTGGTTTTTAGTTTTAGAATCGGGGTGGGCGGATTTGTTTTGATGACCACACGCATTTGTGACCATTCCAGCGGTACGTACGGGTGCAACAAATCGAACTGACGGTCTGTACCCTGGTGAGTTGACAACCAAGAAGGAGCAGAGTGAGTATTACCTCAACAACGATTCCATATGATGTGTCTGTCATATAAAATGCTCGGTATGTGTTTATTTAACACTAAATTTGTCTCTTGTTTGTGTTTCTTGTAACGAACGTATAGTTATAGCAGTGTCATCATGGACCTGTTAGCAATGCTTTTTATATTAGCGAGTTGAAAGTATAGGATCATTACAGCTAACGTTATATGAACCATATTATAATTAGATATATAGATAAACCACCCGCTTTTATGTGTTTAAAGGAATGTGGGATTGGGGCTTTATTCTCCTGTTTGGGTCATTCTAATCAGATAAATTTGAGAAGTTACCTTTGCTCTCACAGAGTAATATAAAAATGATTACGAGTATAAACTCTTCTGATAATAACTGTTCAATTTCAATTTATTCAATTCAATTTATTAATATAGATATAGCCAACTCACGACAAAGTCGCCCCAAGGCGCTTCACACATTCACAACAACACAAATTAATCTAAAATCAAAATTAAAAGCAAGAAAAGCACAATAAAAGGATAAAACACAGAAAAATAAAAGGAAATTACAAAGCAAACACAAACAAATTAAATTAATGATAAGACAGTCTAAAAAAGTGGGTCTTCAGTCTTGATTTAAAAGTATCCACCGTGTCAGACTGCCAATTAATGGCAGGTAGATCGTTCCAAAAAGTCGGACCACGGTAGGAGAAGGCTCTATACCCCACAGACTTCTTGTTCATCCTTGGAACACACAGAAGCCCTGCACCCTGTGAACGCAGGGGCCTCACAGGTACGTAGGGCTTAACCAAGTCCGCCAGGTAGGAAGGTGCCAGTCCATGAACAATTTTATAAACCAACAATAAAACTTTAAAATCTGATCTGGCAGAATCCGGTAGCCAATGAAAGGATGCCAGAATGGGAGTAATGTGGTCAAACCTTCTATTTGTGTCAAAAGTCTGGCAGCAGCATTCTGTACCAACTGAAATCCTCGAATGCTAGACTGCGGCAGGCCAGAAAATAAAACATTACAATAATCCAATCTGGAAGAAATAAACGCATGTATCAAAGTCTCAGCATCAGCCATAGACAGGATGGGCCGAATCCTCACCACATTTCGCAGATGAAAGAAGGCAGTCCTCGTAATGTCTCTAATGTGGGGACCAAAAGACAATGTAGGATCGAAAAGTACTCCAAGATTCCTCACTTTGTCCGTATGATGCACAACACACGAACCAAAATTAAGCGCCAACTGGTCAAAATTATGCCGATGTCTGGATGGACCAAGAACCATAATTCAGTCTTATCAGAATTCAAGAGTAGGAAAGTACTAGACAACCAACTTCTCACAGATATAAGGCAATCTTCCAAGGCTTTTATATGGGCAGATTACCAGCAGTTACCGGCATGTACAATTGAGTATCATCAGCATAACAATGAAAGGCAATCCCGTAATGCTGCAGAATATGCCCAAGGGGCGCTATATAGAGTGAGAAAAGAAAGGGGCCTAACACAGACTCCTGTGGAACCCCAAATTTCATTTTACCAAGACCAGAAGTAGTGTTATTATACAAAACACAATAAGAACGACTGGACAAGTATGACGTCATCCAAGCAAGAACACTTCCAGTAATCCCAAAGTAATTTTCCAGCCTATCAAGTAAAACACGATGATCCACAGTATCAAACACAGCACTAAGACCCAAGAGCACTAAAACCATTGTGGTGTCCGAATCCATTGCACACAGAAAATCATTCACAACTCTGGTAAGAGCTGTCTCTGTGGAGTGATGTTTTCTGAAAGCAGACTGAAATGGCTCAAAAGATCATTCTCAGTAAGATGGTCTACAAGCTGCCGTGAGACCACTTTTTCCAGAATTTTAGAACAGAAAGACAGATTTGATAGCGGCCTGTAATTACTCAATACACCAGGGTCAAGACCAGATTCTTAAGCAAAGGTTTAATCACTGCAGATTTAAAACACCCAGGAACAGAACAAGAGCTTAATGAAAGATTAACAATTTCCAACACAGTAGGCCCAAGAACGGGCCACAGGTCCTTAACAAGTTTTGTTGGTATAGGATCAAATAGGCAGGTTGTGCTTTTTGTAGACATCACGAGCTTTGCTAGCGCGTCTAGTGAAATAGTATCAAATTCTGTAAATCTAGGTGTCACCCTCATTATTAACACCCACATCCACAGCAGGGTGCAGAGATTGAGCCAAAGCATGTTTAGATATGCTCAATCTAATGTCTTCTATTTTCTTCTCAAAGTACTCCAAGAAGTCTTGAGCTATATACGGAGAAGGACTAACAGGTGACTGACCATGGATAAGAAATGCTACAGTATCAAACAAAAAATTTGAGTTGTGCTTATTTTTATTGATCAAATCCGAATAGTAAGCCTGCTTAGCAGTCCATAGTGCATGCCTTATACTCTGCAACTGCATCATGCCATGTAGAGTGGAACACCTCTAATTTAGAGCTACGCCACTTCCGTTCCAGACCTCTAGCCTTCTGCCTGAGGTCCTGCAAGTAACCATTAAACCAAGGCAACTGCACTTTGGGAAGGCAAGGCCTTAATAAAGGAGGCGCAATCTCATCAAGTGTAGTTTTGAGTACCGAATTCAAACCATCCACCAGACTGTCCACTGATTGAGCATTCTGCAAAGTTGAAGCTAAAAGACCAGGCAATCTGGCTTCAAGTTCAGTCCTAGTTGAAGGTTTAAGGCGTCGCCGCAGTAATAGGCCAGGTTGTTGCTCCACTAAACGCGATAATGTAAATGTAAACTTAATAAGTGAATGGTCAGAGACCACCGATGCAAGGGGCAGTATACCAACATTCATGACAGCAACACCTCGTACCAAAACCAAATCCAGGGTATTACCACCAATATGTGTTGAGCCCTGAATACACTGCTGAAATTCCAATGCATCTACAATCTCCATGAATGATTTACAGAGGGGATCAGAGGGCCGATTCATATGAATGTTAAAATCACCCATAATCCAAATATTATCAGCATTAGTTGACAGGCTAGAAACAAACTCACCAAATTCATCCAGGAATTCAGAATATGGGCCAGGGGGCCTATAAACAATGACAAAATAACACAACTGATGTCCATGCTTCTGCCCCAAACAATATGTAACATCATGGGCAGAGCGGAGAATGTTCTCTTGGTGCACATATGCAATTACTCAACAAGCTCTCTGGAGGATTTGCTTTTTATGTTTTCTTTATTTCTTTCCCTGCAAATGTAAAATGTGAGTATTAAGTTAACAGTGAAATTGAACAATTAATAATTTGTTCTTCACTGATATAATCAAACTTGGGTGAGGTGGATGGGTCATATTGAGTCGGTCGCACTTACGGGCACTTCGGTGAGGTCTTAGCGACGTGCTTAGCAACGCCGGCTGGCTTGACAATGCTGGGTGGAGCAGACAGTTTAATTAGAGGCAAGTTTTTTTCCAATTGTTGTTGTTGTTAAATGCCTGGGCAGTGCGAGACAGTGGATTCCAACAAAGTGAGAAAGACTAAATCCATTACAATATTAAAAACAAACATAGAATGCAAAACTTCGGCAGCATGTCCCTCCTCAGCACTAGTGTGCCTTAATTGAGAGAGTGGCATCAACTCAGAACATGGCGCCATTTTGGGCCCAACTGCGCACAAACTACTCAAGGATTCAGGATTCAAAGGATTCAAAAGGAGTTTATTGTCATATTCACATAGGAACATGTTCCCTGCACAATAAAATGTGTTTACTGCATTTTACCCATCCTAATTGCCAGTTAGGAGCAGAGGTTGCCTTTTTTGGCACCCGGGACCAGCTCCAGATGTATATCCTGCCCTAGGTCACGAGCAGGGCTGAGCAAACCTTGACCAGCCTCATGACACACTTAAACAACAACACACATAAGCCGGTCCGGTACATGAACACATATAAAAGCACACACAAGGAAAGAATTGGGAAAAGAAAAACCTCCATTGCTGCTGTGTTGAACTCACGCAGCAGCACTGGAGAGCAAAAAAAACCCATAGCACAGAAAAACAGTCATAACAAAAAACAAATCACGACAGACGACAGCCGAGACTTGGATGTGTCCAGTGTCCAGACAGACAGCCCAGAAGGCCGCCCGTGGCGCCATCGACAGGCCTTATCTGTCCATCCTGGGGGGGATGCCAGTCCTGAATCAGTCCACCAGAGTCTCAAGGTCCCACAGTCAACATTTCAGGACTGGGAAGGGAGGGAGGGAGGGAGGGAGGGAGGGGAAGACAAAGAGGCGGGGGAGACGAGGAGCGAGGCTATCAGGAGTGTTCTTCGGGGGGAGGATTTTATCCTAGCGGCCTTGAAGGACAGCTGGTGTTTGGAAACCAAATAGATATACACATTAACAGACGCCTGGCAGATCCCACAGTCTGAAACTTCAGAGTGGCTCCCAAATACATCTGAATAGAGGAGAGTGGAGATGTGGTCTTACTGACGATCAAAGCGGTTTTCCAGTGCAACCATTCTCCCCGAGATGGATTCCAACGTGCGGTTGACAACCCGCCGACCTGAGCTGACACTGCCCTTCCAATCGAATCAGTCATGTGGGGCAGCCTGGACGGGCCAATTAATGCCGCCTCCACCTTCTTAATTTTCCGGTAAACCAGTGCTATGGCCGCCCCACACAGCAGAAACCCGGTCACCACAGCTGCAAATAAGTAAACATCTTCAACGTCCTCCACAGACAACGTGTACAGGCACATGACTTTCACCTCCGCCAGCTGTCCATCACATAACCCGCCACATGTGTCCCGACAGGACAGGTCGGGTCCTCCGCTCCCGAGTGTCTTGTGGAAAAAATAGTGTCAGTTGCGTTCAGAGACCACTTGATCAGATCCATTTTGCCATTTTCCAGAGGAGCAGGGCTGGCAGCCTCACAGACAAAACACGCTACAGTAGCAGGAAAGTTGGGGAGGGAGGAGGAGAGAAAAATGCGACCGTCCCGACCGAGAGCAAGAAGGCAAAAAAAAAAGAAAAAAGAATGAACCTTTAATGTTTTCAGCATTTAAAAAAAATCATTTAATCACATACAGCAACACATCCAGTTACAGGTGCTATCAAGATAAATATAAAAATAGTTAAGCTATCAAATTTACAATTTATAATGATTTATTTAATTAATTTAAAGCCTGATTTATGCAGCTGCACCTCTGTAACTCGGTGTCTTGCAATGATGTGTGTGACAGTTTTAAAGTTCGCCATCTCTGGATTATGCTTTAGTCTGGACTAATTTGACCATCAACAAGCTTTTATTTCTAAATCATCACCTCCAAATCAAAGGTAAGCTGTACTTTTTCTCTTTTATGACTCCGTGCTGTAAAGTTGCAGACTTTTCTGATCCATTTTTAATCAGCGTGTGCACTGTAAAAACTGTTATAATATGATGGCAGACAAAGGAGAAAAAGCAGAAAAGTGTCAAATCACAGCTGTTTGTGTCTGATTTAACAAGTGCACGTCACCGAGTCTGAACACAGTTTGAAAAAATAAACAGTCTGTCTTTTAATCACAGAAATGACTCCGGTCCCACTTTACTCGAATCGTCAAGTGTCAAAGCGCTGAACTTTAATTTGTACCTCTGCACGTCCAGACGTGTAAACGGATTAGTTACAGTCAGGAGGCACCGAACATCGACAGGGAATCCTGAATCGGGACCTTTTCTCTGAAATTATTTTTCTGCCAAATGTATTTGATCCATTATCAAAATGTAATCAGTGTGCGAACTGTAAAAAACTGTTAAAATATGATGGCAGACGAAGCAGTGAAGCAGCAAAGTGTCAAATCACAGCCTTTTGCTGTGTCTGATTTAAACGAGTGCATGTCAGGCTGCAGCTCCAATTCTGAGCACGGTGTGAAAAAAAAAATAAAAGGTCAGGCTTTTATCACAGAAATGACTCTGGTCCCACATGCAAGGGGTTTAAAATGGAAATACATTGCAGTCAGATGGGACATTTTATCCGATGTGAGCAAAAATCTGTTGTACAAAATCCATTATATATGGTGTTTATTACATGGAAAATAATACAAAAAGTTTGGGTCTTTTTGTCCGGTGACTGCGAATATCAGGTTTATACAATTATGGTTTAGGTGAGTTTTACTGTGCATGGGACTGAACAATAAATTTATCTCTCTACGCTTTGACGATGAAGTCGGCTTCCATCCCAGACAGCTGACTTTATTTTCCCAAATTTTTCTTCTGTTCTGTACATCTTGAAGCCCTTGTTGTGTCTATTTGTAGACACATTTATACCACCACTGAATTGTGGATGGTGTTTATAAGCACTGTAATTTGGCATCATAACACAGACCATTCATATGGCAATTTACTCATTCAATTTTTCTTTTTTTTTTTTTTTTTAATAGTTAAAGGTCAATTTCATCACCTGATTCCCTAATGGAAGAAGCCCCTATTTGTGCCATGGGTAGCTGCTTGAGGAGAATTTTTTTTTGTAAGCTCAGAATGCATCTGGCAAAGTTAGCTTGTACTGGTTCTAAGGTGCTGCTTCCCAGGCTGGATGTAGTTTTATTTAAAGTAGACCGGGAGAGTGGAACTCCCCAAATCTCTGCTGCTGCCATGAGGTTGGTTATTAGATTTGGTGCGTCACAGTGAACCACATCACTTCATTGTCATTATCTGCTATTGTAACGAGAAGTCATCTCTGGGAGCAGCTCCTGTCTTTCTTAATGATAATTTAATTTGAAAACAATCAAATGCTCATGTTTGCATGCACTCAAACAAAACAGATTCTTACAAGTGTGTTTCTCCCCCACCCCCACCACCCCCATCAGATATCACTATTTGAAGTCAAATGTGGACTAAGTGAAATCCAGTGACCAATCCCCCAGCATACCAATGTGCATCATTTTCTTCAAGTTAGATCCCAGACCTGCATCCATAAATGCCTACAGGTATAGTGACTTTCTTTTTCATCCATGGTGGTATATTAAGAAGCTGCTAGTGGGTAATGTTGGGGTGGCCTATGTTCTGATTGGGTATTATATAAATAAAAAAATTGAATTGACATGTCATTGCAAAGCAAACAAGAGTAATCGGATATTTCTGACGTCCACCAGTCTGGGTCCGGATGACCTCCAAAATTCATTGTCGTCTTCCATGCCCTAAGATTTATCTGTGATGCAAATTTGGTGAGAATTCCTCAAGTAGTTTGATGTAATCCTTCAAAGCCTGTATAAAGTGAAATGTTGATCCAGAATCCGGATCTGGATGACCTCCAAAATTTAATGAAGTCTTCCATTCCTCAATGTTATCTGTGATGCAAATCTGGATCATCTTTAAAATTCAGTGGATTCTTCCATGCCGTAATATCTATCTGGAGTGTAAATTTGGTGAGAATTCGTCAAGTATTTTTAATGTAATCCTTCAAAGACTATATAAAGTGAAACTTGATTCAGAATCTGGATCCGGATCACCTGTGGTGAAACTTTTGTCAAAATCCGTGCAGTAGTTTTGACATAATCTTGCTAACAGACAGACAGACAAATAAATAAATAAAAGCCGATGATTTTATTACGTCCTTGGCAGACGTAAAAATGTGTTTGTTGTCACAAAATAGCTTTTGACTCAAAAGGTTTATTCATTGCATTAGAATACTTGACACATCTCAAATTTAGACAGCAAATCAGTTATAAATGTATTTGGAACCACATAAAGATGATTTTGGCCAGTCATATCTACCATATGCATTTATGTCTATATTTGTTTGGACATAACTGCAGAATTGAGCAACTACAATGTCTGGCAAAAACTGTGGAATCTCCACACGTAGAGGAGATTCACCTATCTTTGTAACTTTGTGGTTAAATAAATAATTATAATTCATGGAATATTGTTTTCCAGGTCCAGTAGATGAACAAAATTATGGCATCATTAACAGATCAATCACAAGTAATACATTATTGCTCCTCTTCTGGCTTTTATGTCAGCATGAATTCTTTGAGGCATGAGCATCACTCATGAAAAACTATGCTCTACCTCAAGATGATCGCACCTTTCTCCAACAGCAGTTAGCAAATAGTTTTGCATGATGTAGCCTAATCACAGAAGAATTTTGTTTAATTTCCAGCATAGATTTTCCATCAGATTAACATTTAGGCTGTTTGTGATGGCCATGTTATTGAGTTGATTTTTTATTATTATTATTATTATTTAATAGTTTAATACTCTTTGCTCTGTGGCAGTGCAGATTCCTTTTTAATCAATGAATTCACTTTTATCTGGTCATCCTCTGTGGTTAAGCAAGGAATTGAACCCAGACACAGGTATGCACACAATTAATGAACAGTGATGGATTTTATGTAACAGTGATGGATTTTTGTCCTAGTCTTTCGATGGAGGAGGGAACAAGTGCTGGTCCACAGCACTCACATCTCTACTTTCCATGTTCAAAACATCATTATGAAAGTGATAGTTTCCTCTTCTTCCAGTTATTGTGGCACCCACAAACTGAACAAGTAATGATGCTCTTGTTTGGACATTTCTAGCGTACTGTGTTCCCACGTAGCTAATCGTCAGATGCAGTGGCAAACCAAAAGTTGCTTAACAAAATGAAGCCGCCCACCCTGACTTCCTGAATAAGGTGAATAAAGGAGGCGCATGATGTTTTAAGTCCTATTCAGTAGCCCAGTATTAGAGGTGCATTTAAACTGCGCTCACATGCGTTCAGCCTGTGTTTGTGCTACAGCCCTGCACTTTGTTCACATTGCTCTTTCCTTCTCAAACTACATTATAATTGCATATTCAACAGATCAAATTTTTAAAAATCTAAGGGGAGAAACTCCTGATTAAATAGGACTTTACACTTCTGGCCTAAAAAAAAAAGAAAGTGCCCCCTCAGAGCAATGCAAGGCCCCTCCGCAAATCTGTGTCTGGTGCCGGGTCTGCTGTGATCTAAAGTGGTTGTCTTTGGTTCGTCACACCCAAGGATATGTGTGAAACCTGACCCCATATTACACTGTAGGCAGCAAGCAGCATTTTGTTAAAAATCATTGGCCTTGAATAAAACCTGCCTTGTTTAGGCACCGGGTCTGACTACGGTTTGAAAAAATACACGGCCAGGCTTTTAATCAAGGAAATACTGTACCCTCTTTCCTCATATCGTTTAGTGTCAGTGCTGAACTTCATTTCGTACCTCTCTTGCGACTGGGCACATCCAAACTACTCTGTCTGGTACATGCAAGGGGTTTTTAATGGAAATGCATTGCAGTGGGACGGGATGTTTTGTCCGATGTGCATGAAAATCATTATATAGGGTGTTTATTACATGGAAAAGCATATAAAAGCATTGGGACTCCTGCGTTTGATCAGTGAGTGCGAGTATCTGGTTTATATGATGATGCTTTAGGCGAGTTTTACTGTATTTATTTTAAATGTTTTGCCTGCCTGTATGTAGGCTTGGGACTCCGGCAAGGACGGTCGCATTCCTCCCCTCCCCTCTCCTCTCCTCCTTTTTCTGTTCTCTATCTCTGCTCCGACCTTCAAAGTCCCAGCTTTACCAGACTGTGAATTCTTCAAATTAAGATTTGGATTAACCATGGAATTGATCAGATGGTCTCTCAACGCTATTGACACCATTTATTTTTTTTGACAAGGAAATCAGAGTTGGGGGACCCTGTGTGCCCTGATGGAACCTACCCAGCGGGCTATGCTTTCGACACCTGAGAGAATGGAGTGTGACATGTGGCTCCACTCTCTGTGGAAGACGTTGAGGATTTATTTCTATTCGCTTTTATGGTGGGAGGTTTGGTACTGATTGGTTTGTGCGCTGCCCTGACACACAGGAATATTAGCAAGGCGGCTGCTTCCAGAATCTGTCCCCTCATCAGTCCGTCATGATTAATGCTTTGGGCAATGCTGTGCAATCTCAGCCTGCGTGAACTCTTGAACTCAAACGCAAAATGGAGACCATCTTGGAGCATATGACTGCATTGCAAAGGAATGTGATGCTGAGGACCGGAGAATATTCTTCCTAAATTTGGACCCTGGACAATCAGAGGTGCAGTAAATGGAATTCTGTATCTCTCTGTCTAACATCAACATGGCAGCCTTATCCGCTCCTGAAGGCCAAATTCCCTGCTCTTCCCCCAGAAGGATCTACGGCCTTGGTGAAGGAATTCGGCTCCCCTTTTTATCTATCTACCCCCCCCCCCCCCAGCCTGCTGTTGCCTAGCAACGTCAGACTTTACACACACATGGATAGAAACTGACAGAAACTTAACTCGTTTGCATACGATGCATGTCTCCCTCCCTCCATCCCTATTGCCACCCCCGTGTCTCTCCACTCCCCTCACCCTGGCTTCCTCCCTGCCACCTTGAAGGCAGCGCGGTTTTTACTGCTGCAGCCTTCAACTCCCCAAGCTGGGTGGCACGGGCCCCTCCTGCTGCAGCCTTCACCCACTTTACCTCAATTCGGATGATGGACTGCTTCAAGTTTAGTGCACATAAACAATGTCAAATGTATATGTGTTGTCTTAATTCTGATGTGTGCCATTATTACGGTAAACAAGTAATATTGTGGATAAATTGCTGTATCTTGTCTGAGGTAATTGTTATCTAAATGTATTTCATTGTTGTTGCACTTGTGTAATGATAATGACAATAAATCTCTTCTCATCTCATCTCTCATGTCGTGGAAACTCGTGTATTTGGAAACTCAAATACAGTGGTCCCTCGTTTATCGCAGGAGTTACGTTCTAAAATAACCCGCAGTAGGTGAAATCCGCGAAGTAGTCAGCGTTATTTTTTACAATTATTATAGATGTTTTAAGGCTGTAAAACCCCTTACTACACACTTTATACACTTTTCTCAAACAGGCATTAACATTTTCTCACTTTTCTCTCGTGTGTAAACACTCTCAAAGTTCAAACCTTAGTAGAAAAATTTCAGGCCCAATCATTTGTTTGAGAAATAAAAATAGAACGTTTTCCTATAAATAATTATGATGGCTTTTAGAACTAACAAATTTAATTTTAACGATCAACCGACGAGGTTGGACACATAAGAAATTATTAATAGTGACTGACCAGTATTCACAGTTCCTCTGATTGCACCTCTTCGTCCTGGTGCCGCTCCGCTGTCGTGTCTTTTTCCACTGAGTGACACCTCAGTGCAGTTGTCTTTTTCCAAGTGAAGAACACAGTTATGGGTAGTTGTTGGCCCTCGTTTTTCTTCTGGGTGAGAAGATTCTTATAAACAGACACGCAGAACACAATGCGTTTGCTCTCCCTTCATGGTGCCGCGACTGGCCTGCTTGATGAGGACGCAGAACACAATGCGCTGTTAAAAAAAAAAAAAAAAAAAAAAAAAGCATGCAAAATTGGACTAAAAAAATCTGCAAGACTGCGAAAGGTGAACCGCGTTATAGCGAGGGACCACTGTATCGCAAAAAGATTTACACTTACACAAGGTGGATTGTCAGCCAGTTTAAAAAAGCCAAACTGCAATGGAAACAATTTTTGACTATGTTGGATTTTGGAAAGAAAACAAAATGCCACTGTTTAGCAGAATTTACGCATCCATTGCCATGACTGCTGGAATTACAGTTATTGTGAGAGGGGAAAAAAAAAATCCATTAGTCACATAGAATCACTGAATGGAAATGCTGTCATTTTTTCACAGTTGTTTTGTTGACATTCTGAAAATATCCCTTAAATTTTTGTGCAAATCTGTAGTGGAAACTCGCCTTACATCCACACTTTGATTGCTTCTGTTATTCCTCTTTAACCATGCTTTCTTCTGTTAACAATGCTGGCTTTGGCTTTACTGTATGCAAATTGCATTTCATTCAGCCATTACTATGTTTTTATTTTTTATTTATTTTGTTTTTTTACAGTTTTGTCACAGACATGACTTGTATCTACCTGTTTGTTACTGCTTTGCGTTTTCTGTCCTAAAGTTTTTACCTCTTCCTTGGTCTACATGTGTAGTTTCCTTTTGTTACATCCACATATTCTTTATAATTGCACTATATTTTAGACAGCTGATTGGAACAACAAACATATTTTCAGTCTGTGTTAATTTCTTTCTTAGAAGAGTTTTATATTTCTTATTTCAGTTGAAAGCTCTCTTGCTGAGGCCATTTTCCTTTCAATTACCCAGTTCTAACAGCATGTTAAGATTTATAAGCACTCACTCTTTTACCTGCAGGCATCTTATCATTTATAGCCTTCTACCACTATTTGTTTTAGAAATCCAAATTACAGGATGATTTCATAATTTCTCCTCAGCATTGAGTGCTTCCATAATCTCCCCCACAAAGCCAGAATGTTCAGCTATTGAGGAAAACTTCTGTTTGATATCTGTAATTTGTTTAGTGTTGCAAAGTAAGAAAGTTGGATGAACATCCTCTACGTGTGGTACTTCTGTCATTTTTCCCTGGGGTTATACAGATGATGGAGACTACAAAAGGAAGCCACTGGAACACAAAAGAAATGCATGAAATTTAGGCTTGTTTCTGCCAGAAGGCACATGGGAGGTTCTAGCGTTGGATTCATAACACGTGATAATGTGGATGCAGGTGACTGGCATACCTACATGTGTCCTGCCCAGCAGTCTTGGTAAACCATCTTTGGTGGGCAGTACAGTCCAGAGGACTAAAGGCGGTCAGTGTGAGTTAAGGTTTGATGTCGAACCCAGTTTATTATAATCCCTTTGAACTGTAGAGCGAGCGCTGTACTTTGCCGCAGTCCATCACTGCCCTACCTTCTGGGAATGTGACCTGGCCTAAGGAGATCACAGCCAGCGTGCAAGTACTGCCTCAGACCTGAACTGACAGAAAGTTGAAACACTCTGTGTTGTAATGCAGTTTCATCGGTGCTGCAAAGACTGTGTAGAAGAACTTTTCTTCTGCTGCAGTGATGTGTAAATCAAATGAATGTGCTATTCAGTACACTTAGATTAAATTGGGTTTAATGCACAATTAAACATGCATTATTCACAATTATTACACTTCAGTGGTACAAAGTGACAGCTAAATATCTGTAAGGGTTAAATGGGTTCATGTTCTGCACAAATGACTTGGTAATTATGTAGTCATATTCTGAATTTCTGTCAGCACGACTGTTGTTATCATGTTCAAAAAGTGAACAATGCTGCAGTATTGACCTGTAACATTTGTCTATTGCATCACCAGTCACAGCTTCATGGCAGAACGGAACAAAATCGCTTTCTCTTCTGCTCAGTTTGCTCTGTCCCAGCCACAGAAGCCTACAGTGGATATTTGGTATATTCAATTTTCAGTTTATTCATTTTATATAGCGCCATATCACAACAGAGTCGCCTCAGGGCCCTTCACACAAAACAACTCACAAAACAAAATAAAATGAATTAAAAAAAATAAAAAGCATAATAAAAGAATAAAAAAGTAAAAAGCATAGTAACACAATATGCCAGTATGCTAGCCATACAAAAGGGAAAATCAGTGCGTCTTAAGTCTGAACTTGAAAGTCTCTACAGATAGATACCCAGTGTACTTGTCAGACTGGTTATGCTGTTTGATGTGGCATTCATTTTAATTCACCAAGCTCTGCTGTAAACATCTGTGATACTGCTCTGCTTGTTATGATCCCTCGTACGTGGTGCAACTGGCTGTTCACAACCGCTCACATTTCAGTTTCCCCTCACAATCTGTCATGTAGCAACATTATTGATAGTCTTGTTTGTGGGGCATCACTGGTTCTTAGTCACAAGGGAACATGTTGTTCTTGTTACTGTTATTATCCTACGACTGCTCTCCAACCCATCGCATTATAAAATATGCAGATGATACCACAGTGGTTGGACTTATCTACGATGGGGATGAGACAGCATACAGGGCTGAGGTGGAGGAACCGTCGCTCTGGTGGTCAGAACAACATGACTCTGAACGTTCATAAGACAAAAGAACTCATGGACTTCAGGAAGAACAGACAGGACCCCCCCCCCCCCCCCCCCCCCTCATTAATGGAGAACAGGTGGAAACTGTCCATCACTTTCAGATTTCTGGGCACCCACATCTCCACAGACCACAACTGGACCTCCAACATCAGGTCTGGTAAGAAGGCTTAATTTACCTACAGGAGGAACTGCGCCACTTCCCCAAACTTTGGAACAGACCAGCAGAAAAGAGATCATCAGCAACAAGTTGAATTTGTGGAGAAGCTGATTGAAAGTTTCAAGACACACTTTGATAATTTCATATCGGGAAAACAAGTCCTTCTGTGCATTGACAATCCATTTCTGGTCAGAAATATGAGAGCGTTCTCTTCAGAAGCACAGCAAAATTTCCCATGGGCCACAGCTGCTTCAGTGCAAAAGTGAGTTATTTGACCTACAAGAAAACTCAGTGTGATGTCATGCCCTTCTGGACAAAGATGGTAACTCAGTGAATTTCCCTCTGCTGCAGAAGATAGCAATTCACATTCTGACATGGTTGGCTCAACGTACCGCTGTGAATCTGCATTCTCATCAATGAACATGGTGAAGAACAAGTACTGCAGTGGACTCGCAAATGAACATTTTTATTAGTGTTCTCCACCTGGCCATCACACAATTTGTGCCAAATTTCAAAGCCTTGGAAACCTACACAATATGCCATTTCTCACATTAAGCAGTGTTTGAAACAGTGTAAATAGTTTTTCATTGTGCTTTGATTCCTGACATCTTGTCTACCAAAGGATTCTATGGAGGGGTTGATTTTTTTTTTTTTCCATTGAACTGAACGGTACATTTTGTTTTATTTTAGCATGTATGTTAATTTTTGAATTCCTGAGGTGCTTTCCTTCACCTGCGAACAGCAATACATTTTTCCTACTTTCTATTAAGAAGAAGACTGTTATTTAACCCTCCTGATATACTGTATTTGTTTGCATTCTTACACAGGTTTTGTTTTATTCAAGTACTTATGTCAAAATGGAAATGCTTTTTATTTTTGTTGTTGTTTGAATGAAAAGGACATTTTGTTTTGAATATAACAATCACGTATGACTTGACAAACTATAATGAATGGCCCTTTGACAAATTGAAAATTTCTTTGTAGCCCTTTAAGATTTGTATTTGAGTAACCCTTCTGTAGACCATAAAGAAAGCTATTTTTGTAGCATTTCCTTTATCACACACAAAATAGTACATATTGTAATAACACATTGTAGATGTTCCTGTAATATTGCTACAAAAACAGTATTTCTTTATTGGTTTACAGGCTTTGTCATTTTGGAGTGAAAAATGCATGGTGGGTTTTGACTTCAGGGAGTATGTACAAGGGTGGGTCAGATTAGATCATTTGGGTCAATGATTTGCATATTTCTTGTTCATAATAACTCCATAACTCTCCATATTTTTAAGGCGTGGTATTTCAAAATGTTTGTGCGAAACATCAACTCCTAATAGAAAGTCTAGTGAAAGGTGCTAGATATCCAATGGTCATTTTTCTGCTGATTCAGAGAAAACTTTGAGCGTAGTGAGTCACCATGACATGTTGATCCCCAGAACAATAAAGGAATCCAGTGTCTCAGATTTCCAGAGGATTCTCGGAGGTAACTAATTGTCACCTCCTGCGAGTGCCTGTCATGAGTCAAAACTCACTAGAAGACTCTGGAGGCAGGAGACCACTTTGCAGAACATGCACACAACACACACACACAAAAAATGTATTATAATAAAACGTAGACTTGACTTTATAGCACAGTAGCTGATAAGAAAGTTCACAATGAAAATAGCTATCAGTGTTCACAAACTAAGGTTTAGAACTTCAGGGCATATGGTCAGCAGCAAGACTGAAAACCAGAAATCACAGTCTTTCAAAAGTAACCACTGAAAATAACTGTTAAAGAGAGATTTAAAACTGGGACTGAGGACTGTGAAACTGGGACCACAGCAAACGAGTCCAGTGTTTAGTAGGCTAAGTGGGAGATATTTAGGGTGAAGAATGGAAACATAACGTAGAAATTTATCTCAAAAGTCATTAGGAGCGTGGAATTCAAAAATCATAGGCCAAAATCAGTGGTCTATAAACAGACAGCAATGTCACAGGGCACTTATCAAAATGCAAGAATGAGGAACTCAAGAACAGCTAGAAGCAGGGTTCCAAACTGTAAACACTCTTTAGGGCAAGGGTTGAGGCATTTTGATGGCAACATTAAAATGCTTCAGGCCCTTGCCCCAAAGACTGCTTACAGTTTGCAAATGTGCAAGGAAATGTGACACACAATGCTGTGGGTGCTGTTATGTTGGAGTGGTGTGCATTGTATTCTGTCATGGAACACAGAAAAATGTAATAAACATAGTCAGAATAGGTTTAATTATTGTTTCATTAATTTCTAATGATTAAAACAGCTAAGTTATGGCCACGGTCATGTAACAAAAATGGATCTACGGGCCTATTCAACCACTAAAATGACCTTGACTTTGACCTTGGCCTTTGAAGCTGAAGATGAACTCAAAAGGAAAGCATTTGAGAAATGAATTATAAACCATAAAATTAGTTGGATTTTATGTCTAACATGTTTCTACTCCTATAAAGTTTTTATTGGTATTGTGTGTGGGCCGCTGAAGAGGAGGTACTGCTGCCCACCACCACAGATGGCGCCCTGCTTGAAGTGCGGGCTTCAAGCACAAGAGGGCGTCGGAGCAACTGGGAGTGACAGCTGTCACTCATCATCCGTACCAGCTGTCACTCATCCACTACTCAACACCATCACCATAAAGGCCGGACTGCAACTCCACCTGCCCGCCGAGAAATCAGCTACCTTGGAGGTAATTTTCTCTGCTGACTTAAAACATTGAGTAATAATCTGAACAACTTTGCAGCCGTTTTCCTGTGGTGTTTTCCTTATCTGTGGGATTGGCGTTTGGTGTGATCAGCGACGGCTTCGCTTCACACCCCAACCAGATAAGTGATTAGACAGGAGCTGCACGAGTGTGTGATTGGAGGTGGAGGTGCTCCCTCCCAAAAGAACACAGACTGTGGGATTATTGAGTGTGCGTACTCACACTCACCTGTGCTGTTTCTGTTCTCTGCCAGCAGTACCAGGTCTGACAGCTGAAGACGGTGACCACCTGGGGACCCAGGACTTGGCGGCTCCGGTGTTCTTCAGGTCCGTTGGCGGTGAGGGCCGTGTGGGATCCGGCTCGGTTCTGGACGGGCGTCTCCTATCCTCAAGCCTGCCCACACATCACCCAACGTGTAATTGACTGTAGTCCCAAACTCATTGTTGTCTGTATTCCGGTATGCACAATTTACAACATTAAATTGTTACTGTTTGGCTTATCCATTGCCCGTTCTTTTACGCCCCCTGTTGTGGGTCCGTGTTCCTACACTTTCACAACAGGTATGCAAAAGTGACCTTGACCTTTTTAAGGTCAGGATGACATCATATGGTTAAAACAATATCAGAAATGAATGCATCACCCCAAAATTAGTAGAAATGGAGGCATTACATGTGCATATCGTCCAAAAATAAAAAAAAAAGTTATGATTTTCGTCATGGGCAACGGCTGCCATATTTGGATTGGCTCAAAAAAAAAAAAAAAAAATTTGTGACCACATGGTGAACAAGCACCTCAGTGATTTTTCATGTCCATGCACCCGCTAACTTGTTCCAAGTGAGAACCACTGTCAGAAACATTTCGTGTATGGGACGTCACGGCAGGTACTGCATTAACTCTTTTTTTTTTTTTATCTATTTCCACTTTATAACGTAATGCAATCTGCAATGATTGCTCTTTTGTGTACAGGTAAGGATTGGTTTATTTTCCTTTGAGAGCAGTGGTGGCTTTGACACCACACTGGGATGGGTAAAGAATGAAAGAACCTAAAGTTGCTTATCCACTCTTTATTTCCAAAGGCTAATTTTGGCTGCAAACAGAGATGAATTCTACAACAGGCCGGCCAAAGCTGCAGACTTCTGGGGACCCAACAGTGAGATCCTCAGTGGTAAGTCTGCACATTTAGATCCAGAGGCTGATGATGAAACATGTCCAACCGCACTGTGTGTGTTTACTCACCACTCTGACTTAAAGGAGTCCCGATGCCCCGTTTCCACTTACAATGAAAACCATCTATCCTCTTGTAATATTCCATTCGGCAGTTATGAGTGAATGAAAAGTGAGTTGCAATAAGAAAGTCACTGCATGTTTACCCTCAATTTCCACACAGTATTAATACGGAACCCTGGTAATATGAGTGGGCAGATAATTTGAAAGAAGCATCTTGTTTTGGAAGAGCTTGGTACAGTTTTGAAGTACTTGAAATACTTCATGTGCAAGCCACTCTATCTGTCTCTTTCTGTCTATTCTTCTTTCTTTTTTCCTTTTTCTTTAATGTTTCACTAAACATTTTTAATCTCTTGGTTGTTAAAGAAAGTCTCAGACAGTTTAAAAGTGTGTTGATTGGTCCTGTTCTATTTACAAGTGTTTAATCCAACCAACCTTGTAATTAGACTTTATATATATATATATATATATATATATATATATATATATATATATATATATAAACTTGTTTCGCCAAAGGCAGAGCAGCTGTAGGAGTTGCTTGACTCTGTGTGTCTATCTGTCCTGACAGATTTCTTGTCACCCCTGATTTCTGTGATTACATAGTGTTTGTTTGATTATTACAAAATGCGGATTTCCTATTACAGTGTTTGGCTTCAGATGTGTTCAGTGCTAAAAAGCTCTCAGTAATAAAGTTGCAAATCTGTCTTCTTCGCCTCAGGTACAATTCTGCAGTTAATCACAGGACATCCCCAGCTGTGGTAAACTACATTTAATTGACTGATGTCCAGTACACATTACAGCCAAGCTGAGGAAATCAATCATTCTCTTCCTTAAAGGAGGAATCGCAGAGCTAGCTTTGTTGTTCATTAGTCCCCTCTCCCCTCGGTAATGGAGAGGTTAAGACTACAGTTGTAGGTTCATAGTTGATGGCTACTTTCATGTAATGTGACAGGAATAAATGGTTAAGCCTCATCTGAAGGAGCTGGGGAGGAGGAAGGGCCCTGAGTGCGAAATGGCATAACAAGAAGGAAGCAAGCTATAGCTCCCTGTGAGATCATCTTATTTCCATCCATTCCCAGAGGAATAAGTTTCGTCAGCTCTCTCTTGGTCGCTGTTATTGGGTTGTCCTTAATCATTGTGTTTTTCATTCTCATGTGGAACAAAACAACCAATTTATTGATTAGTTTCTTGTATTTCACTACATGCATCTTTATGCATGCATGCATCCAGTTGAGCATCAATTCTGTTTTATGGTATTTTTCAAAAAAAGTACTGCAATGACGCTAGACACTTATGAAAGATCTGGTATTCAGACACAATGCTCACAGTTTCCTTATCTCTTCTGACATGGCAAAGAAGCCAGATAGTGTTGTTTAAAAATGAGGCAGTACCAGCAAATCAGTCAAACATAAATTGTGGGAATTGTGAAACGTTCAGAGCTACTGAAAAAGTAATGTTAAATTCAACACACTGTAGTTATAGGCTTGATCATCTATACTGTAATTCAATAAGGCCCAAATATGTATGTCTGTGTATATGTTAATTTGTCCAGCAATACACTCAAAAACCACACATGGTTAGATTATCATTGATTAGAGTGGATTTATGCTTAGGGGTTGGTCTAGTTTCACATTCCGTGCATCAGGAGTGCATCATAGCGCTTCACTTTTTCCACATTTTATGTTACAGCCTTATTCCAAAATGGAGTAAATTCATTTTTCACCTCAAAATTTTACTCACAACACACCATTATAATGGCATAATGAAAAAAGGTTTTTTGTTTTTTAAAATTTATTATAAATAAAAATAAAAAACATAAGAAATCACATGTACACTTGTGCTCAAGGGTTTACATACACTGGCAGAATTTTTTTTTTATTTATTTATTTATTTATTTATTTTTGGCCATTTTTCTGAAAATATGAATAACACAAAAACCTTTTTGCACTCATGGTTAGTGGTTGGGTGAAGCCATTTATTCTCAAACAACTGTGTTTACTCTTTTTAAATCCTAATGACAACAGAAACTACCCAAGTTTACATACCCCTGTTCTTAATACCAATTATTGCCCCCTTTATCATCAATGACAGCTTGGAGCCTTTTGTGGTAGTTGTGGATGAGTCCCTTTATATTCTCTGATGGTAAAGCTGCCCATTCTTCTTGGCAAAAAGCCTCCAGTTCCTGTAAATTCATGGGCTGTCTTGCATGAACTGCACATATGAGATCTCCCCACAGTGACTCAGTGCTAATTGAGGTCAGAAGACTGAGATAGCTACTCCAGAACCTTCAGTTTATTTTGCTGTAACCAATGACAGGATGACTTGGCCTTGTGTTTTGGATGGTTGTCATGTTGAAATGTCCAAATACTCCATGTGCAGCTTCCGGGCTGATGAGTGCAAATTTTCCTCCGGTATTTTCTGATAACATGCTCCAATTATCCTGCCATCAATTCTGACCAAGGTTCCTGTGCCTTTGTAGCTCACACATCCCTAAAATATCAGGGATCCACCTCTGTACCTCACAGTAGGAATGGTAACTTTCATAGTAAGTCTTGTTGATTCCTCTCCAAATGTAACCTTTATGGTTGTGGCCAAAATGTTCAATTTTGGTCTCATCACTTCAAATGACTTTGTTGTCTGTGATGTTTGCTGTATTGTAAGCAGGATACTTTGTGGCATTTGCCTAGTAATGGCTTTCTTGCAGACCATTTTTCTTCAAGTGCTTTCTCATTTTGCATCTTGAAACAGCCATACCACTTTATTTATTTGTGTTTTTGTTTTTTTGAATCCCGAACAAATTTCCTGGCAGTTGTTGCTGAGATTTTTTGGTCTATCTGACCACGGTTTGGTTCCAACCAAGGTTTTAGGCAGCGAGCAGTCCAGCCGTCATTTGGGCGGTCAATTTTCAAAAAAGACAGTCGAAAAAATAGCGTGCAGCTTGTTTAAAGCAGTCTAAAATTAGGACTGGGTCCGATCGCTGGAGTAGTCTGTGTGTGTGAGTCGGCTTGCGGCGAGGAGAGGGGGAGGGGTGTGAGCTGCTTTAGTCAGTGTAGAGTGAGAGCGCTCACGCAGAGCAAGATGTTAAGACAAACAAAACTGGCGCTGCCTTTATTTCTGCCTGGACTGTTATGATGGTACGTCCTCTTCACATCATGTGCGCGTGTCGGTGACAGTTATACTGAATTTATGAGATGAAATAAATTGTCAAAATTCCTTTTAAAAATGAGAATATAGGAATGAATGGAATAAAAAAAAAATCACACACGTGTGCTTCAAAAACCTAATGTGGAGAAACTGCAATGATGTTCAGAAGCAGAAATCACATAAAGCAGATGAGAACTCTGAACTTTAATAGGCTATTATTTTCCAAAGATATTTATTTTACATATTGAGCATGTTCAAGCACAAAATGTGACGGAGGAGAAAAACAGGAAATGAACTCGAATCAGAATAAAAATACAAGCTGCTGATTTTTATGTTATTTTTCAAATTTATTAGACTGCAGCTAGAGGTTTTATTTATTTCAAAGTAATTTACCTCTCATTTTATTCTTCTTTAAAAAAAAAAAACATGGGAGTTAAATCAGCCTGCATTGTTCAGTTTTTCCTGCATGTCTGTGTAAGAGTTTGCTGTTTGCGTTTGTTCTACAGAGTTTTAAAACACAATAAAATGTTAACACGTTTCTTTGTAGCAGTTCTGTAATTTCAGAAATGCAACAGAAATTACCACAAATCAGAAAAGTTGGGACTGTTATGTGTCGGACGCAGTCGGAGAACCGACCAGCGTTTGACAGTAGGACCCAGCATAAAGGAAACAGAGCACGGTTCAAAGGATAACAGAATTTAATGACATAACAGTGAGTGCTTAATTAATAACAAATAAGTGCGCGGTCTGGCGAGGTGGAAAAACGGTGCGCTCCCAGCAGCACAAACGGTCCGGAGCCAGAACAGTTCGGACCCAAGGACCCCGCCGACACCCCCCAGGTGGCCGCGACCAACTGAGTCTGTGAAAGAAGAAACCATCATGTGAGTCCACCACTCCACACACAGAGAGACCACTCAAAGGTGTACATAATCAGCAAACACTTCCTGGCTTAATCACCAATCAGCTTCCCACCCTGCAGGCATGGAACACCCAGTTCAATTCTCCACTGCAGTGGAAGCTGATTAAACGACTAACATAACAGCTCAATATAATAAGGTGTGAGGGACACCACATCTACTGACTGTACTCATGTTAGTCACAAAACCTAAAGTACCTCAGGAAGTGTGCTGACGAGCGTGAGACCTCACCCCCTCCTCTTTCACAGACCATGGCATCAAACCTGGTACGGTCTCTGCGTCCATGATGATGAGATGGTTCTCTAAACGTCAATCTCACCCGTCTGGTCACAAGGTCGAGTCTCTGGCAAATACACACTGTGTACTCCAGACTTAAATGCAACCATGCCCCAATCCATATAGATGCACCACAGCTGTGAGTCCTGACGAGCTGCACATGACCAGCCTCAGGTGATCAGGGTGAGGTCCTAATAACTCAGCCACACATCAGCCACTCAGTCCTGAACGCATGCCACCTGGAAGGAAAAACAGAAGACAGAAACAAAAGCCAGGCACCCCCAGCCACACAACAGGGACGATGTGTAAAATGAAAAATGTTGCACTATTCCCAGTTTCTCCACTCACAGAAGCCAAAGGTTGTGACTTGGCTTCCCTCACTTGTCATCTTCCAGCATGGACATGTAGTTTTTGAGAACTGCCTATCTGACACAGATAGTACTTTTACCATAAAGTACCACACTGTTTGTATTTCTGAATGATTGATGTAAATGAACTCTAAGAAATGTTTTCATCTCCTGAAATTCCTCAAGAAAAGTGGCTGGAAAAATGATTAATTAATTATTACATTTAGAATAAACTGCCCTGTTCCAACCTTTTTTTCCTCAGAAAATGCTGCAGGCCTTAAATGTAGGAATAGATATATATTAACAAATAAAATAAAGCTGACCACACAAAAAATATATATCCAGTCCTGTCTCGGGGTACAGTTCCTACGGACAATTCCTTTGACTTCATGCCTGGTTTACGAGGGCTGTCCGTAAAGTATAGGTCCTTTTTATTTTTTTCAAAAACTATATGGATTTCATTCATATGTTTTTACGTCAGACATGCTTGAACCCTCATGCGCATGCATGAGTTTTTCCACGCCTGTCGGTGACGTCATTCGCCTGTGAGCACTCCTTGTGGGAGGAGTCGTCCAGCCCCTCGTCGAAATTCCTTTGTCTGAGAAGTTGCTGAGAGACTGGCGCTTTGTTTGATCAAAATTTTTTCTAAACCTGTGAGACACATCGAAGTGGACATGGTTCGAAAAATTAAGCTGGTTTTCAGTGAAAATTTTAACAGCTGATGAGAGATTTTGAGGTGATTCTGTCGCTTTAAGGACTTTTCACGGTGCGAGACGTCGCGCAGCGCTCTCAGGCAGCGTCATCAGCCTGTTTCAAGCTTAAAACCTCTACATTTCAGGCTCTGTTGATCCAGGACGTCGTGAGAGAACAGAGACGTTTCAGAAGAAGTCGGTTTCAGCATTTTATCCGGATATTCCACTGTTAAAGGAGATTTTTTTAATGAAAGATGTGCGGACGGGTCCACGCGTCGGGACGCAGCCGACGCGGCGCGGCGGCACAGGAAAAACACCTCCATGTTGATAACCATTTATTTGATGGCTTTCAGTGGAGTGAGTATATGAGAAATTGTTTATCAGCTGGAGATGTTCCAACTTGTCCTTAAGGCTTCCAGCAGAGGTGTTTTTCCTGTGACGGAGCGTCGCGGCGGCTGCGAGCCGACGCTGCAATCCGCCCGCACGTCTTCATTAAAAAAATCTCCTTTAACAGTGGAATATCCGGATAAAATGCTGAAACCGACTTCTTCTGAAACGTCTCTGTTCTCTCACGACGTCCTGGATCAACAGAGCCTGAAATGTGGAGGTTTTAAGCTTGAAACAGGCTGATGACGCTGCCTGAGAGCGCTGCGCGACGTCTCACACCGTGAAAAGTCCTTAAAGCGACAGAATAACCTCAAAATCTCTCATCAGCTGTTAAAATTTTCACTGAAAACCAGCTTAATTTTTCGAACCATGTCCATTTCGATGTGTCTCACAGGTTTAGAAAAAATTTAGATCAAACAAAGCGCCAGTCTCTCAGCAACTTCTCAGACAAAGGAATTCCGACGAGGGGCTGGACGACTCCTCCCACAAGGAGTGCTCACAGGCGAATGACGTCACCGACAGGCGTGGAAAAACTCATGCATGCGCACGAGAGTTCAAGCATGTCTGACGTAAAAACATATGAATGAAATCCATATAGTTTTTGAAAAAATAAAAAGGACCTATACTTTACGGACAGACCTCGTATGTTCTGACATGCACTGTCAACTGTGAGACCTTATATGTAGACAGGTGTATGTCTTTCCAAATCATGTCCAATTAACTGAATTTACCTCAGGTGGACTCAAATTAAGCTGTAGAAACATCTCAGGGATGATCAGTGAAAACAGGATGCACCTGAGCTCATTTTTGAGCTTCATGGCAAATATTTATGTACATGTGAGCTTTTTTTTTATTTTTTTTAGATTTTAATAAAAATCTCAAACATTTTTACATCATCGTTATGGGGTATTGTGTGTTGATGTTTGGGGGGAAAATTTATTTCATCCATTTTTGGAATAAGGCTATAACATAACAAAATGTGGAAAAAGTGAAGCACTGTGAATACTTTCTGGATGCACTGTAATGTGATACTACAAGTGGTTTACAAAAGTCCATTATTGCAGTTAATATGTATATGACAACTTCATGGTTCCTAATGCACACTGGTGGTATGTGGTTTGTTACTACTGTGTTTTCAGGCCTGGACCTGGAAACTGGGAAGGAAGGCGGATCATGGATAGGAATTAACAAAAGGGGCAAGCTGGCTGCCATCACCAATTACTTGGAAGAACGACTGAATCCTGATGCGCAGGGACGAGGCGAGTTAGCCAAAAATGTATTGTTAGTAGTGTATGTTCAGTGATACACATCTGAAGTTGCCACACAATGTTTTGAAGCATAGTTCATGCTTCTTTCAAATTCTTATACAGAATATTTGTAGATCTGAACATTGTACAAATATTCATGTGGAGTTTTTTTTTCAGTCGATCTACTTTAAAAAGAAGTCCTTTTACAAACATTTAAAAATATATTTATTTGAAATGTGAAAAATATTGGTTTGTCTTGTGTTTTAAAGTTAAATACAGTTTCACTCAGTAAAGTGCAGAGGCCCATGTTTTGATTACACTCCTGCAAGTAAGTTTGTGTTGTGTGTGTGTAAATTTAAATTCTCACTAATTTGCAATTTTCCTTCCAATTTTGCTTGGATTACACCTGGTACAGTTTTCATGGGTTGTGCCTCTGAAGATACAATTCCAAATACTTTGAGCGGAATCAGTGGAATATTTACCACAATCATGCAAGTTAATTCTTAGTAATTCATTGATACATAATATATAGATTTATGTGACTTTTGATCACTTCTGTTGAAAATAATTATCCTTCACTGACACAACTTTTCTACCATAGTGACTGCAAACTGGTTAAGAATATTTTCACATTGTGCTATTGCTTCATACCATATCTGAGTATTACTGGGCCCCCCTCTTGGCTGACCGTCAGTCATTCCACTAAGTTTGGTCTAAACCTGATCAAAACACAGATGCATTAGTGCTGCACCCAGGTATCTGAGTGCATAAGAAACTCCTTACTTTTTCCTTTCTGCAGGATTCTTGGTGTCAAACTACTTTTTGGACAAGGATCTGGACAGCTATTCCTACCTAAAGAAGGTCTCAACAGAAGGCCACCTATACAATGGCTTCAACCTCATCACAGCAGAGTTCAAGTGAGTAAAAGGTTGTGTTAATATCAACCTGAGCATATGGCCATATTGTGGTCCACTTCTTTCAGCTGCTCCCATTTGCGATCACAGCAGAAGATCGTTGGTCTCTATCACACCATGTCCTCCGCATCTTCTGTCACACCAGCCACCTGGATGTCCTACCTCTACACATCCATAAACCTCCTATTTGACCTTCCTTTTTTCCTCCTGCCTGGTGGCTCCGTCCTCAACATCTTTTTCCATATATACTCTGGACCCAACCTCTGCACATGTTCAAACTATGTCAATATCATCCTTCTGTCTTTGTTTCCAAACCGTCCTACCTGTGCTGTCCCTCTGATATGCTTATTCCTAAGCCTGTCCATCAGGGCCGGCCCAGCTTATAGGCAGTATAGGCAGTTGCTAAGGGCACTGTCCATCCAGGGGGAGCACCACAAATAAGGGGAAAAAATAGTAAACTTTGACTATTCTTATACTAAAACTAGTTAAACCTACAGTGGGGCAAATAAGTATTTGATCCACTGTCAATTTTTGAAGTTTTCCCACCTACTATGAATGGAAAGGTCTGTAATTTTTATCGGAGCTACACTTCAACTGTGAGAGACAGAATCTTAAAAAAAAAAAAAGAAAAATTCAGAAAATCATATTGTATGGTAAATGGACTGCATTTATATAGCACTTTTCCATCTGCATCAGACGCTTAAAGCGCTTTACACATCAATGACTCGCATTCACCCCAATGTGAGGCTGCTGCCATGTAAGGCGCCCACTACACACCGGGAGCAACTAGGGGATTAAGGACCTTGCCCAAGGGCCCTTAGTGATTTTCCGGTCAGGCTGGGATTTGAACCGAGGATCCTCTGGACTCAAGCCCAGTGCTTAACCACTAGACCAGGGGTGGCCAAGTTCGGTCCTCGAAAGCCACATTCCTGACAATCTAAGTTGTCTCCCTGCTCCAACACACCTGAATCCAATGAAAGGCTCATTAAAAGTCTGCTAACGGGTCTTTCATTGGATTCAGGTGTGTTGGAGCAGGGAGACAACTAAGAGTGTCAGGAATGTGGCTCTCGAGGACCGAACTTGGCCACCCCTGCACTAGAGCATCACCTCCCCCTTGTATGATTTTTAAATAATTAATTTGCATTTTATTGCATGAAATAAGTATTTGATATAACAGAAAAACAGACCTTAGCATTTGGTACACAAACCTTTGCAATTACAGAGGTCAGATGTTTCCTGTAGTTCTTGACCAAGTTTGCACACTGCAGCAGAGATTTTGGTCCACTTCTCCATACAGATCTTCTCCAGATCTTTCAGGTTTGGAGTTTCAGCTCCCTCCAATGATTTTTCTATTGAGTTCAGGTCTGGAGACTGGCCAGGGCACTCCAGGGTTTTGAAATGCTTCTTACGGAGCCCCTCCTTAGTTGCCCTGGCTGCGTGTTTCAGGTCATTGTCATGCTGTAAGACCCAGCCATGACCCTTCTTCAATGCTCTTACTGAGGGAAGGAGGTTGTTTGCCAAAATCTCGTAATACGTATTAATATTAACTGTCTTGTACAAACACACTCATAGATGCCCTTCATGTCAGACAGGAACCCCCCCCAAGTCGATCAGAATTTCTTCTGACTGATGAGATTTGACACCATAACAAAGTGGTTTTGTGGTCATTAAAGGATGGTTGCAGCACTGTCTTGTGTTTTGAACCCAGGTGTTTCTTGAGCAGACAATTTTAATGAAACTGCCTTTATTACTATTCAAGTACTCATTTAGCACCATTACCTCAAGAGTGCTGTGTGAACACACATCTTTGCTGAATATTTGTTTATGGCTCATGAAAAGTCTCTTGGAATTAGAAACAAGTTTATTCATGATTAAATGTGATCTCTTGTTTCATTTTGCTGTGTCCTACCTAGAGCCAAACAAGACATTGTGTGTTACTATGGCAACAGAGGCAGCCCTGAACCCATCTTCCTAAAGCCAGGTCTGTGTTTCAATATGGTTGCTGCAGAAACTGCTCACATTTACCTCTTCAGTTCGACCTTTCGCACTTTGTCAGCCTGATATTTTTATTTGTCCCCCTTCTCGCTTGTCTTTCTTGCTATTGATGGTTTGTTTATTATGTCAGGCTTATTTCATATCCATGCACTTCTTTGTGTCTCTTGTGTGCATGTGTGCGCACACTTCAGCAGGGATCTATGGCTTGAGCAATTCGCTGCTGGACACTCCATGGAGGAAAATTGTACAAGGCAAGCGTCACTTCACCAGCATAGTAAATAATCACTCCTTGTCTAGTGACGGACTGGTCCAAGAGCTGCTAAACGTCCTCTGTAATGAAAAGCTGTGAGTGGTTAATACCCAATTATCCATTTAATCTTAGTGCATTTTCATGTGAACTTATCTCCATTTTGTTCTGTGCTGGAAGATTACTAGAACTGAACTAATGTGTGGATATTGACAACTTCACCTGACATGCCAATGTAACACTCAAATTCTATTTACAACTTACTTTGTCCCTTTGTAAAATGTAGTGAGCAGATGGATGATTCCATCCAGTTTTTTAATGTAACTTAAAAACAATCGGACATCCGAGGGCTAGCATATTTGATCCGTGCCCTGCACACTGAGATATAAGTTTATTTTAGTACTTATTGTCAGCAATACATGTAGTGAACTTGGAGGAACTGCACATAGTCAAGTAAGGAGATGGGATCTCCCCCGCCCCACTCTATATGACTTCGTATAATGACTTATTTATGATGTCATCTTGAAGTCCTTCTACCAGACTTTCACAGTTTTTACTGATCAGTATTGCATTTTCATCAAATTTCTAGCCACATTAGTAGCAGTGATATTATGGAAACGTTTTTTTGTGCTATGTTTTGTTTGACCTTGACCAAGCTGTTCAAAACTTTGGAATCATCTGGAGACACTAACCCAAGTACTATTCCAATGAGGTTTGATGAAAATCCATCCAACCATATTTTTTTTCATCATTTTGTTCTCGCACACAGCCAGGAGCAATTACAATCTCCTGTTTGCACAGTGGTGTGCAGGGTAATGAATGGCATCATCTTGTAACGCATCAAATTAAAAGGGCATGTAATGAGGAAGAGCTTGATTTTAATACCCAAACCAATCTAACATGCAACTTCATTTAGCTTATGCAATATACTATATTCCTGTCCACCACGTCTGGGCTAGTTGCAGAGAATAATTTCATCATCACATGCATGATGGAAATTGGGAGCAAATGTGGTTTTGAAGGAACGTGTAGCTTTAATCAGAAAGATCTTTCTTGTCATTGTGCTGTGGTACAAAAAATACAGAAGGTTTCTCTTATAATGTAGAAAATGTTGTTTAAATAATGCATCAGCATGTGCAACTTTGCAAATTTTGCATTATTATAATATGCTTTAGTTGGACTAGCACCCCCCCCCCCCCCCCCCCCAAAAAAAAAAGTAGTTTAAATCCTTAAGTTAATCCATTGCACAACAACAAAAGGATGTTGCATAAATGATGGGAATGATGGGAAGATTAGACTGAGTTTATAAACCATGCATGTCAGGATTTCACAACCCTCCCACACTGGTGTGCTCTGCCTGCACTGATTACATGCTTGTGTGGTCACCTGTCAACATTTGAAAACAAAATTATAAGCAATACCATAGGATGTAAAGCAAAGATTTGTTTTCTTTTGCACAGTTATGGTGTGTCAATTAACCCTTTGAACACAAACAGCTGTGAGACTTAGAGATCTAAAGTACACTGCAAAAATGCAAATTCCTACCAAGTATGTTTGCCTTATTTCTAGTCAAAATATCGAATATACACTTAAAATAAAACACACCACTAAAGTAAAATTTTAGTAAGCTATAAGGACTTGTTTTTACGTAGATAGTAAGTCTTGTTAACTGGAATTGTCTGAACATTTTTTCTTTTGAGCCCTATCTGAGATGAAACAAGCTTTTTTCAAGATGCTGTTATTTGAAAAACATATAACACTTGCTAATACTACTAAAATATTTCTCAAAATGAGTTTTGTCAGATAATTTCAGGACCTTATTTCAAGAAATAAGTGATTCTTCAGTTTTTACATTGGCAGATTTTTTAAACTTGTCATGAGTTAAAAACACCTTGTTTTCTCTTTTACTTAAAATTCTGTAAGTTACTTTGCCTTCATATTAAGTGTAGATTAGGTATTTTGACTAGATATTAGACAAATACACTTGCACTTGCAGTGTAGGAGGTGTATCTGCACCTTTTATAACTCCTGAACCCATGTGAAAACTTGAGCTAATTTAAAAAAGAATCAAGCCTTAACAACTGCAAGAAGTGCTTATACTCTAAAATGATTTCAAAGAGGTAAAACCTTCCTTTTGAACCTGTTCTTATAATGTTAGTAATGAGGGAGTAAAGTGGTGGTGAAGGACAGAATCCTTTTATGCTGGTATAGACTTTTTATTGAGTCAGTTATTAATGGATTTCATCTGGTCGTGTGCAAAAAGGGATACTGATACAGAAAACAGACTACAAACACAAAACATTTCTTAAGGCTTGTAAAATGTGTTTATTTAACAGAAACAATCCTGATCCAGATATCGAGGTTCAGGGTGAAGGTTACAACAAGTCCATGCTCCAAGCGTTCTCTGCGGTCTGTGTTCGCCACCCTGATTATGGCACAAGGTTAGTGTCCTCCACCGACACAAGATCTCTTCTGTTCTCTCCTGCTAACCTCCACCTGAGATAAGTGACAGGGCTGCTCTGGCCTGCACCTAAATCCCCCACTATACACAGCCATCCTCTGCAGAGATCTAAAAGTACAATCTGCACAGTGGATTGGTGTACACAGATACTGTCCTGCAGCCAAAGGCCAGAGGTGCAGTCATCCCCATCAGTATCTTTTCAGCAGTCACTGTAATTGGCGTGTGAAATTTGTGGCCGTTAATGACTCTGTGTGGAGACAACCTAGTCTCATGGCAAGTCGTGATTCAGCAGCACGAAATATATATTAATCTATTGGTTCATGATATTGTGACGAAAAGCGCCTTATTTTCGTCATGGCAGCACAAATTCATTCTAATTAATTCCGTGATGGCTGCACGAATTTAAAAGTGAAGCGGGGGGTCGGGGTGGTTATGGTTAGGGTTGGGGGAAGGAGTAGGGTTAGGTTTAGAGCCCGACCAATATATCGGCCGGCCGATATTATCTGCCGATATAAGCCCTTTTCAAAGTACTCACTATCGGCCGAAATTTTGCCGATAGAACGCCAATAGTTTCTCATAAACAGAACAGTTATTGAAATAATGTTTGTGTCAGCAATGTAAAATGTCCTTGCACCCTTTGCCCAGTAGATGGAGCTCTGACTCCATTCATCTAAAGCTGCTTACACCCCTGCTTAAATGTGTTCATCACCGGCCCCCGTAGTTCGCCGTCACTGCACTGATCGGCTGACAAAAGCATACAAGTAAGTTTATAAGGATGTTGTTTGTAATAACTTTGCAATTACATTCACCTCACATTTCTCCCATTTCAGTTCAACTCAGTTTATGTAGTAATGTGTCAAATGTGCTTCATTGCGTCGGTCACGCTTTTTATTAAGCCCACGTTGTGTAGACCTTATTTATAGCATCAAAAAGTTTTGTTTACTGCTAAGAGGTTGAAACATTCAGATTCACTGGTCGTCCGGAAGGGTTCTGGGAATTACTGCCGTTCGCCATTAACCCTCTGGGGCCGACACCGTCGTATATGACGGCTGGGACCAAGCTTTACTAAATTGTTAATAACTTGTAAATTGTATTTCAGCTTTTAGCTCATACCTTTTTTGTTAAGGGTCCAAAAAAGAACATTTTATTCATTAAAAATAAATAATAAATAATATCGGCTGATTTATCGGCTATCAGCAAATCAGCCGATTTATAGATTATCTGCATTTTTTCATCCAAATATCAGCATCGGCTTCAAAAAAATCCATATCGGTCGGGCTCTAGTTAGGTTATGGTTAGGGTTGGGGGTAGGAGTAGGGTTAGTAACAGTGACCATCACGAAAATTTGACTCATTTCGTGACGGGAGCACGAAAAAAAAACCATGAGACTGGACTGGTGGAGAATAGGTTGGATTTTGCAAAGGTTTACAGTCTCATGGAATCTCAAGAATATTTATATATAATAATTTAGATTTTTTTTATATCAATCCATACAGAGGGAAGCACACAAAAGGACACTTCTTCCCCAACTTCATGAACAATTTCAGTTGAGAACCAATGTACAAATTTTTTATTTATTTGTTTTAAATACCTCCATCAATGAGGGTTTTTTTGTTTTGTTTTTTTCATTTTGTATTAGCGTGGGATATATGAGTATTGTATTCAGGAGCACTGTCCTTCTTTGCACTTGTCACTATATTGCGGTAGTCCTTGTACCCCAACTATTCAAATTTGGCGCAGGGGTAATGCCAGTGGGGGAAACCATCACCATAGCAACAATGTCCTGCTTTGCATATTAATTAGATCACAGGATCGGGGGTCCCAAAATCATATTTCAGCAAATGTCTGTTATGGAGCTGTGCACACAAACTCTTGACACAGCTGACTGAAAGACACCCACTCAGTGCGCACACACACACACACACATACACACACAGAGTGGTGGGCACAGCTAACCAAAAAGTTAGCTTCGATAGCCATTAATCCGACAACTGAAAAATTATCTTTTATGACACTAAACCGATAAACTGCTAAAACATTTCTTTATTACAGATAACCGATAACTTTTAGTATTGATTCGGACGCAGCCACAACAGAATACTGTCGGCTTCTGATAAACCAGTTTCACTTTAAGTGCCGCAGGGGCTGCTTGGTAAATTCAAGCATCACAAACACAAAAAGAATGCACGAAAAATGAATGAATAAAAAAATAACACCCCAAACACTGTCATCATCTTTCAAATGCAGCATAACACAGTATTAGAAGTCACAGTTTATCTCGGTATTACAACCCCTGGCAAAAACTATGGAATCACCGGCCTCAGAGGATGTTCATTCAGTCGTTTAATTTTGTAGAAAAAAAGCAGATCACAGACATGACACAAAACTAAAGTCATTTCAAATGGCAACTTTCTGGCTTTAAGAAACACTATAAGAAAAAAAATTGTGGCAGTCAGTAATGGTTACTTTTTTAGACCAAGCAGAGGGGAAACAAATATGGACTCACCCAATTCTGAGGAATAAATTATGGAATCACCCTGTAAATTTTCATCCCCAAAACTAACACCTGCATCAAATCAGATCTGCTCATTAGTCTGCATCTAAAAAGGAGTGATCACACCTTGGAGAGCTGTTGCACCAAGTGGACTGACATGAATCATGGCTCCATCCAACACGAGAGATGTCAATTGAAACAAAGGAGAGGATTATCAAACTCTTAAGAGGGTAAATCATCACGCAATGTTGCAAAAGATGTTGGTTGTTCACAGTCAGCTGTGTCTAACCTCTGGACCAAATACAAACAACATGGGAAGGTTGTTAAAGGCAAACATACTGGTAGACCAAGGAAGACATCAAAGCATCAAGACAGAAAACTTAAAGCAGTATGTCTCAAAAATCGAAAATGCACAACAAAACAAATGAGGAACGAATGGGAGGAAACTGGAGTCAACATCTGTGACCGAACTGTAAGAAACCGCCTAAAGGAAATGGGATTTACATACAGAAAAGCTAAATGAAAGTCATCATTAACACCTAAACAGAAAAAAACAAGGTTACAATGGGCTAAGGAAAAGCAGTCGTGGACTGCGGATGACTGGATGAAAGTCATATTCAGTGCTGAATCTCGAATCTGCATTGGGCAAGGTGATGATGCTGGAACTTTTGTTTGGTGCTGTTCCATTGAGATTTATAAAGATGACTGCCTGAAGAGAACATGTAAATTTCCACAGTCATTGATGATATGGGGCTGCATGTCAGGTAAAGGCACTGGGGAGATGGCTGTCATTACATCATCAATAAATTCACACGTTTACGTTGATATTTTGGACACTTTTCTTATCCCATCAATTGAAAGGATGTTTGGGGATGATGAAATCATTTTTCAAGATGATAATGCATCTTGCCATAGAGCAAAAACTGTGTACATTTATACGAGGTCTGTTAGAAAAGTATCCGACCTTTTAATTAAAAAAAAAACCATATGGATTTGAATCACGTGTGATTGCATCAGCCAAGCTTGAACCTTCATGCGCATGCATGAGTTTTTTCATGCCTGTCGGTTGCGTCATTCGCCTGTGAGCACGCTTTGTGGGAGGAGTGGTCCAGCCCACTCTGCGATTTTCATTGTTAGGAAAATGGCTGAGCGACTGCCGCTTTGCTGCATCAAAATTTTTTCAGAAACTGTGAGAGACAGCCAGGTGAAAACCATTCGGAAAATTCAGATGGCTTTCGGTGAAGATCTTATGGGCATCACACAGATTAAGGAGCATTACAACCAGATTAAAGACGGCCCACAGCGGCTGAGGGCGCGCCGCGCTTCAAGCGGCCATCAACAGGCTGAAACAACCAGATCATTTCCAAAGTGAACGCTGTGTTGATCCGGGACGTCGTCTGACTACCAGAGAAATGGCAGAAAAGGTGGACATCAGCACTTTTTCAGCACATTACACTGTTACAGGAGATTTTGTAATGAAAGACGTGCGGCGGAATTCGCGTGTCAGGACGGAGCCGCGTAATGGCTCAGAACAAAAAGCACCTCCGTGTTGGAAGTCTCACGGGACAGCCCAGCTCTTCCACCATTCGGAAGATTCAGACGGCTTTGGGTGGCTTTTCAGTCGAGTGAGTATCCGAGAAATTGTTGAAGATCTGGGCATGCCACAACATGTCCTGTGAGACCAACACGGAGGTGCTTTCGTTCCGCGCCATTAGCGGCTCCGTGGCGAATTCCTCCGCTCCTGTTTTCATTACAAAATCTCCTTTAACAGTGGAATGTGCCGGAAAAGTGCTGATGTCCACCTTTTCTGCCATTTCTCTGGTAGTCAGACGACGTCCCGGATCAACACAGCATTCAGTTTGGATATGATCTGGTCATTTCAGCCTGTCGATCGCCGCTCGGAGCGCGGCGTGCCCTCCGCCGTTGTGCGCTGTCCTTAAACTGACTGTAACACTCCTTAATCTGTGCGATGCCCATAAAATCGTCCCTGAAAGCCATCTGAATTTTCCGAATGGTGTCCACCTGGCTGTCTCACACAGTTTCTGGAAAAATTTGATGCATTGCTGCTCCAGCCATTCAGACATTTTCCTCACGAGGGAGAAGGACCAGTGCTCACTCAAAGCGTGCTCATAGGCGAATGACGCAACCGACAGGTGTGAAAAAACTCACGCATGCGCACGAAAGTTCAAGCTTGGATGATGCAATCACAAATGATTCAAATCCATATGGTTTTTGCAAAAAATAAAAAGGTCGGATAGTTTTCTAACAGACCTCGTATATATATATATCCCCCAAATTTCATCATGTTCTTCACATTGAGTGAGATTTGAACCATGAAACATGGGAAACTAAAAGAACAGAACAGTCCTCCCAATTGTGGTTGCTTAATTCTCAGTGCTCTCAACATTTCAGATACACGTTTTGTAATGTGCTGGAGCCCACACTGTGAGGGCATGACATTGCCATGTTGGGAAACCATTCTTTGTCTGGCATCAAAACCAGGCTTTATGCTTCGAATTCCCCTGATGCCACAGGGATGTAAACAAACGTATGTGGTGGAGGATACGAAGATTAAGCTGTAGTCGAACTGTTTAACCCTCTGGGGCCGACGCCATCGTATACAATGGCTAAGACCAAGCTTTACTAAATTATGAATAACTTTTTAATGATATGAGATAGAAACTTACTTTTTTGCTGAAAAGTTAACTCAGCGGACTTTCAAGCCAGCCATCAGCCATCTTTGTACTCCTCATAGAAACTGTGTGATGACGTGGGCAATGTGAGTGTCCAATCAGAATTGGTTCACCGTCACATGGTTTTCCAAAATTCAATCGTAGGGTAGATTTACCTCACGTGAAAAGCCAAAGATCGTTTTCAGGAGTGATATGTTACTAGTTGGCCTGTTTGAATAGCCCCCTGGATGCTCCAATGAGTACATACCAGGGCTTAATTTGAGGGGGAGCTCCGGAACCTCGGACGCACGCTCCGGAACCTCTGACGTTGGCTCCGCCAGCTATTTATACTGGATCCGTGATCCGCCACCTCTCTTGACTAACAAAATATAAAAAAAAAAAATCACCGTGATTGCTCTCACTGCCAATCACACCGCCGCCCTCCTGTCTGCTGTGCGGACTTGCGCCAAATCTGACAACAGGTCCAGAGGCTACGCTCGCTGTTTTGATCCGGATGTTGACCGTAGCCGCAGAGCTCCGTGGCCACCGAGAGAGGACTTGGATTCTTTGTGGGTCCCGCATCTGTACCCCCAGAGGCAGTGAGTGAAGGGATAGCCGCGCATTGTGTTCTGTGTGTGTCTGTTTATAATCTTCTCGCACAGAAGAAAAAAGAGAGTGTTTACACAAGAGAGAAAAGTGAGAAAATGTTAATGCCTGTTTGAGAAAAGTGTGTAGTGAGGGGTTTTACAGCCTTAAAGCATCTATAATAAGTGTAAAAAATAGCGCGACTTCGCAGATTACAGAGAGTATCATTATTTGCTGCAGGAGCTGCGTCTGGATGACGGCCGCTTTCAGCGGTCCTTCCGCATCTGCGGGACCCAGTTTGAGGACCAACTGTCCCGTTCACGCGCGCACATCTAAACAATTAAAAGAAAAAGAAAGAAAGAAAGAAAGAAAGAAACTCCGCTGCTTGCTGCAGCTCGCTCCTCCCCCAAAAAACTCTGTCATAATTGTGTTTAGAAACCAGTCACCATTTGTTTATACATCTGTGTAGTTAATTAATAAAATACTCTCCACACAGACGATTCGCTCGCGCACGCACGTAAAAAAGAAAGAACGAAACTCCACTGCTTGCTGTGAGGCTGCTCCTCGCTCTTTCCCCCCAAAAAAACTCTGTCATAATTGTCTTTAGAAACCAGTCACTATTTGCTTTATTATACATCTGTGTAGTTAATAAGTAAAATAATCTCCATGAATGATTCCCTCGCACGCGCACGTAAAATAAAAAGAAAAACTCCGCTCCCCCTGCTGTGGTGCTGCTGCTCGCTCCAAAAACTCTCATAATTGTGAAATAAAGGACAAAAGAGACATAAGTCCTGCTCACAGGCTGCTACCAGATACAGGACATGTTCACATCTTCAGTCAAACTCCAGACATCTCCACGTCACTACATATTCAGTCCCTGATTGGTCATCACGGCGCGACGAGACGAAAAAGTTCAGATTTTTCAACTTGGGGAGGAGGGCGACGTGACGCGACGCAGTATCGCGCCACACACGCGCAAAACGCTCAAAATCGCTTCACTCGCGTCGCGCTGCGCGGTTTGGCGCAGAAACGCGTCCTTACATAGGGATTACATGGCAGCCTGTGGCTGCAGTAGCTCGCGTTGCGCCCGGTGTGAACTCGAAGAACGTAACTCCCGCGATAAACGAGGGACCACTGTACATCATTAAACAGGAATTTTTACTCTGTCCGGATTTGGTGTGACTAGTAGGCCTACAATACATGCCCAGTTTATTTTCGGTGTGGTGCACAGCGTTGTTCGCAAGACCCCCCCCACCCTTCTGTTTTTTTTCTGCACCGGAGCCACCCATCCTCTGTGCTCCGGGACCTCCCACTTTACAAATTAAGCACTGGTACATACTATTGGGCTCCATGTGCCCTGCGCCATTACGCACAGCAATCAGTGAAAGCAGACGGAGAGCCTCTGATGACAATCTCACATGCTCAAACAAAGAGTGTGTAACTATCAGGATTGCTCCACTAGTTTGCATGTGAATGTTACTGGATAACTCTTTTGCTTTCTTGGCATAAAGCACTTGTTCACTATATCAATGGAGCGAGGGGGAGGGCTGCCCTTCAGACTGTAAGGAACCAAAGTGGGCCAAAGTGTGAATGAAAGCTGCTTTAGAACACCTTTGTGCCTGTCAGATACAGAGTTGCCCATTCAGTGACAAAGAGTCCAGTTACCTGTCAGGCTCTGTTTTGTGATGATGGTGATGATTAAAAAAAAATCTCAAAGGAAAACAACAAAAGTAGTTGGGGTGATATGAGAATAATTATACTTTAGCCATGGCCAGTTGTACACCAGCTGCTCTAGAACATGGTCACCTGATAATCTGTTCATATTTGTGAATGAAAGTGTAGCAAAAAATATTGTGTATAAAGCGGCTTTGACATTGTATGTTAGTTCTCTTTATGTTTAATATTGTTCCATATATACGTATAACACCATGAAGCGATGGGTAACGCGTTGGTGTAGAAATAAAGTGATTTGATAACAGGCTGAAAACTTATGGACTCCTACGCAGAACTTTCCTGTACTGTATGTGGCACTTTTCAGAGTGGTGGACTTGCACAGATGATCAGGCACACAGCCATCTGTGCACATTGGTCAAGACCGTGCAGCAGCACAGTAGTAAAAGCCAGGCTTAACCTCAGACATGTTTCTTTTAAACTTATCTGATTTCAGATAAGTTTCGATGTTTGATTTCCACAGTTACTCTGTCCACTAACTGTGTTAAACATGTTGTCTGCCTCTTCAGGACCAATACTGTTATCCTGATCGATGGTGAAGGGAATGTGACGTTTACAGAGCGCACAATGCTCAACTGTGACGTAAACAAGTGGAGCACCAGTTCTTTCCAGTTCAAACTGCAGGAGTGAAACACATTTGGGAGAAACTAACTCTGTGCCTTTCTACATCACCTTTCCTTCCCTTCCATCAGTCCTTGTCCTACCCTACAGGACCTCTATAACCATGTGAATACAAAAGAAACGCTGACACTTTCTTTTAACCATTTCGGTGTTTCGCAGTTGTGAATCTTGCACCATTTGGCAGTCCGTGACACATGCAAGAGGTCAGTTTCAGCAGAGTTCCGGTGTCAGGAGCTCAGCACTCACAGTGTAAGCACATCTTGTGAAATACAGACAATAAGACAACATCGTGGCACAGCAGAAGTCCATCACAGGTGCTAAGCCTCCTCTAGATAACCCTCTCAACTTGGGAGAGCGTATAATCATCATAATCACCCGTGAACTCGCTAAATTAATGCCATCCACGTCCTTGCTTTGCCATTGTTTACATGCTCTGTGAGACAGCGGAACTCTGCTGGCACCGCGGTGCATTCTGGGTAGCGCAGGCGGCCGCCAGGGGCATTATGGGAAACACTGAAATACCAAATTAGTAGTAGCTTTCTCATTAGCATCATAGAATTGTAATTTTGATGGCATGATGCTTTTAAAAAAGAATTGCCAAAGAACATATACTCATTTTGTAGAAGAAACTATTTTACCTACATGCCACATAACAGCAAGTTTGTGTTCACTATGAATTTAATTTATTAAAGATTGCATCTACCGTGCTTGATGTTTGTCATTTACAAAATCATTCTAAAAAAAAGTAATATTATTTCTTCCCCCACCCCCATTTTCATTAGATTTTCACCTTTGAAGTTCATCATAAGGAGTACAATTTCCTGACTGAAATAAAGTCCAAATTTTCTGTTTTACACATTTATAAATAAATCAATCCTTGGCATCATACCAAGATTTGTGATGATGATGACTGGGATTTATGACTTCACAGTAACTATAGTAGATTACAGCACTGAGTTGATGATTATATCCAGGCTTTGGAAAAACAGGTATGTAATTTATAAAATGCAGTGAATGAATAACTAGATGGGTCCTGTCAACCTTGTTAATACTATAACTCTAAAAGAATAAATGCTTTCATTGTGTAACTGAACAGATTAATTTTGATGCTCCAAATCTAATAGGCGACTTTGTTGTGTTTATATACTATAACAGACAATTCTCCTTCATCTGTGCTTGATGCAGGGAATAATTTCATTGCATGGTTGATGGAAATTAAAGGAAGACATGGTTGAAGTTACATGTGTTTTGTAATTTGTCACCTTCTTTTATTTCTAAAGCTCTGTATGCTTGTCATTTTATGTGATGTAATAAGTGCCCAAACCTCCCTGTCAGTACTAGTTTTTGAAGGACAGCACAGATGTGAATGCTGATTTTGTCACGGTACTACTGAATGCTCATGAAGTTGAACAAATGCATTTTATAACTGCTTTACAAACAAAAATCTATCATGTCACAGTGTCACAATGTTGCTTTTATATGTTACATTTTCAAAACACTGGGCGGTGCATATGTTTCTTAATAATTACTTCTGTTGTAATTATATCACTGACTGCTCATCTGTACATTTTAATAAATCAGAGGTAGAGTTAACCTCGAAAGTATTCACAGCGCTTCACTTTTTCCACATTTTGTTATGGTACAGCCTTATTCCCAAGGGATGAAATTCATTTTTTCCTTAAAATTCTACACACAATACCCCACAATGACAATGTGATTTATTTATTTATTTATTGTGATTTTTGCAAATTTATTAAAAAACTAAGAAATCACGTGTACACAAGTATTCACAGCCATTGTAGACTAAACCACTTAGCACCATTTTTTCAGGAAGTGGCATTTTTGAGTAGAAGTTGGTATCCATCCTTTGTGGTTGGAATACACTCTCCTGAATCTTGGAAAAATGGAAACCAAGCTGAAATTTTAAAGTTTTCATTGGAAAAACATACTTGGAAATGTATCCCTAAACAGGCAAAATTTCAGTGTTTCAGCCAATGTCCTTTGATAATGATGTTGTCCAGCATGTGCAATGTGATCTTACGTTGCTGTCTTAGTTTTAAATATTCTTTAAAAATGTAATAATTCTTGCATTTGTGCAAAAGCAGCAGGACATGATCGATGTTTTTAATTCTTATTTTGGTCTAATATTCATTTGTGTTGGTCATAATTTAAAAAACATAACCTAGACATCAGAATACATGCACCATTTGTGAGTAGTTTGTTCCTCCTAAGTGGTATTCTGTGTTAACTCTTATATAAGTTATAACTTCTTAATGAAATGGCATAGAACATGTAGAAGTGACTAATTAAGATTTTCATTGTGTTTACTCGACATTTTAAGGGTGTTTATATATATATATATATATATATATATATATATATATATATATATATATATAGTCATAAAGTTATTCAGGAAAATACATAGAAATGTTAAACGCTTTACTTAAAATTTGTCATTTATCTACCATGTACATTTATTGTCCATTTAGAAGCTAAAAATAAAAACGTTAGCTTGGTATCTTATTTTTCCATGAACTGGACCATTTGAACAAGTTAAAAACATTGCTGATATACTTCTACTCAAAAATGCTGGTGTCGCCGACTGAACGGTTCTCCCTAAAAATCAGTCCACCCTGCCTTCACTACACATGCGTCATTTCTGTGTGTCAGCCATAGTTCGCAGATTATCACCTCATTTCTGCTTAAAACTGCACTCCAGTCAACATCTATCTCAGCGACAGATATCTGAAGCTTTTGTACAACTATCATTTCCACATAAATTCAGCATTATTTCATAATAAAAGACAGAGGAAGCCTTGTTTCTGCTTATAACTCACTTTATAATGATTTAAGAGGTTTTACTTTGTCATCTGATAGTTAATAATCACATTATTCCCTTCGATCAATTTGGGTGTAGAGTGTCCATATCAGACGTGCTGCTGTGGTCCCAAATAATGCATGTACAGTGAAGACAGGGTTGACCAATTGTTTTTTTTTGGGGGGGGGGGGGATATCAGACATGCTGCTGTGGTCCCAAATAATGCATGTGCAGTGAAGACAGGGTTGACCAATTTTTTTTTTGGGGGGGGGGGGGGGGACTGTTCAGTCTGCAACACCGGTTAACCTTTTGAAAAGCCACTCTTCATGAATTCTGTCTAGTCTATTGCCATGAAGCTCAGAATCGAGCTTAGGTGCTTCCCGTTTCTACTGATCAATCATCCTTGAGTTGTTGCTACAGCTTAATTGGAGTCAGTCTGGGGTAAATTCAGTTGCCAAGTGTGAAGTCAAAGACGTTGTCTGTGGACATCCAAGACAGGATGGTCTGATGCACAAATCTGGGGAAGGTCTCAATGAGCACAGTGGCTTACATCATCATAATGGAAGACGTTCAGCTCCATCAGGAATCTTCCTAGAGCTGGTCGCCTGTCTAAACTGAGTGATCGGGGGAGAAGGGTCTTAGTCGGGGAGATCACCAAGAACCCAATGGTCACTCTGTCAGAGCTCCAGCATTCCTCTGTAGAGAGAGGAGAACCTTCCAGAAGGTCAACATCTCTGCAGCAATCTACTGATTAGGCCTGTAGGGTAGAGTGGCTTCAGGACAACTCTGTGAATGTCCTAGAGTGGCCCAGCAACAGTAAGATTGAAGATCTCTGGAGAAATCTGAAAACGTCTGTGCACCAACGCTTCTCATCCAACCTGATGGTGCTTGAGAGGTGCTGCAAAGACGAATGGGCAAAACTACTCATTCGTGATAGGTGCACCAAGCTTGCTTGTGACATCATATTCAAGAAGTCTTGAGGCTACAATTGCTGCCAAAGGTGCATCAACAAAGTTTTGAGCAAAGGGTGTAAATACTTACATACATGTGATTTCTTAGGGTTTTTTTATTACTATTTTTTAATAAATTTACAAAATTAAAAAAAAAAAAAAATTTTATTATGAGGTGCTGTGAGTAGACTTTTGAAGGGATTTTTTTTTTATCTTAGTAAACAAGGAAATTGCCCTGCTAGTGAGTTGTACCTCCAGATTGACGCATGCACACAATGAGCTACAAACAAACGCAACAGCATGCACGTCGTCGTGACGATCCCACCTGCTATGTTCACAGCTGGACGCCGTTTTTTGTTCTACCAGCTGCCACGCACTTTGCGCTGCATGCTGCATATATAAAATAATTAATTTGTGGCGAATTAATCTTTTTTACTGCAAATTGGCAGTTGAAATGGGCTCCAATCACTAACTCAATAACAGAGGAGGTTGCAGCTGGAGCTGTGCATGCACGCACACGCCTAACAAGCTGCAGAAAGCATTTTGAGTCGTCTAAAATGGTGATTATTTGTCTTGTTTACATTGTCATGGCTTGATAAAACAGTTGCGTGTTCTTTCCTTCTTGTGTGCAGCTGTTAAAGTATTTATTTTTATGTTTATAACAGATTTAACTTCTTGTTATAATCTTTCAGACACGCTGCGCTCTGATGTGATCCGCTGACGTCACCACTCTCTCTGTTCACTTCTTTTCTCCACTTGACGAGCTGCACGTCGTGTTGGAGATTATTATCACTTACTGAGGCGTTGCTGGGCCGGTAGCATAGATTTACATTGACGCTACCTGGCTATACCTGCCCGCACTTTATGCACAGCAGGCGAGTATCCCAATACCCGCCCACTGTGCATAATGAAATGACATCATAGTGCGCAGCCCAAGAACTGGCCGCAAACGAAAAGATGAAAAGGCGAGAAGTGTGTGTTGGTCCCAATATGGATATTACGGATGATTTTATCACGGATGGTCCAACAATGAACAGCAGCAAAAGCAGCCAGCTTGATGAATTTGGAGAGCAGTGCAGCACCAGCCGACAGGACAAAAGTTAAAGTGAGCCAACTTTTTATGTACGCGTTTTCTGAGTGTCGTGCATTTAATGTGTTGTGTATCTCAGTAAGTGATAATAATGCAAATAACATAATAATGCAAATAACATGCAGTTGTTGTGCGGTATGTATTTTCAGAGGCCCGATGTCCATGCCCAGTCGCCCAAAATGACCGATATTCACAAAGTCTCTGTGTGGAAAAGCACACACTGGCACCCCTCTGGCATCCTGTCTGTATAGCTTGGAGCATGTCAAAGATTTGCAAAATTTGGAGTAGTTTGCACAGTTAAAAATAGACTAAAATCAATTAAATTTAGTTGATTTTAAAAGACAATTTTCTAAAATTTCACATTCTTTGTTCTGTTGTCTAGCATGGCTTTTTAAAATGGATTTTTGGTTATGTTCTGGGCATTTGCCATGTATCAATCCTCCGCAACAAAGAAGATTCATTCTTGATCGATTCCTGGACAGGATGGTGGCTGCATCCAGGATGGATGCAGAAACACCTGTGGGTGTGTTTGACCTGGGAATGTCATGGCATGCCAACAAACACACGGTCCTTGACAGATCCTTAGCCTGGTCCAATGGCTGGGAAAACCCAAAACACTGGGGTCTGAGGACCTGCTGCAGCCTTTATAGCCGCTAGGTTACAAGCTATCACCTCCTCCACTTGATCCCCCTTTGAGGACGTCTTGTTTGTCCAGAGCCCTGTTAGCCCTCTCATGTTCAGGGTTCCTGTTGCACCTTCATGGTTACTGAAGTGGCCACAGGGCACACAAGGTCACCACCGTATTTCACCCCAACAGACAATCCCCAACTTGATCTGTTTGGTGTCACAATGTGGGCAAGGGGCTGGACTTTGACACCTAACGTAGCAATATAGTACTGCTATCAAGATACCCGAGTTGGTATCAGTGCCAAATTTTGATATTATACCTGCATGGAGTGTATATACAGCCTTGTTTCTCTACATTGTTTTTCTACATTTGAGAGGAGTCGAAAGCGAACATGTACCCAAAATTTGAGCAGTTTTGGGGTTCGGCGTCTTGTTCACCAAATGACTGATACACTGTGGTTTCAAATCCCCTCAAACTGACTTTGTCTTTGTTGAAACTGCAAAATAACTACACAAACATCCTTTGTGTCTCACCCAATAGAAGTGAAGCAGAAAAGCACCAAAGATTGCCACTGCCCCACAGGAAATCCCGCCCACAACAGTCAAAGACAGATTGAAGAGGAGCTGGGTCCACAGGGACAGAGTGCCGCAGTCTCTAGACACAGAAGGTCTGGACAAGATAAACAGTGCAAATTACTCAGCAAGCTTCAGAAAACATTGCTGAAAAAAGCTTTACGGGTACATTCAATGAATCGTTAGAATTTTTCACATTCTAATTCTGGGATTATACTGGTCAGGTCTCTGGGATGAATGTGTGACAATGTATGTGAAGTAGCCCAACAGTGTGGTGTGGAACATTTTACGAGAGGCGCTAAACGACAGAGCCAGAATATTTGATACAAGGTCTGTATATTTTGCCTTAGTGATGCTAAAGGACTGAATAAGTGTACTGAGCCATGTTTGTGTCATTAAATGTAATTTATTTGAGATAATTATGGTGAGATGTAGAGGTAATTATGGTAAGATGCAGAGACGGTCACATATGTAAGGGTATTCATAAATATACTAAAAATGTAAGGGTATGTAAAGGTATTCATAAACATATTAAAAATGTAAAGGTATGTAAAGGAATTCATAAATATACTAAAAATGTAAGGGTATGTAAAGGAATTCATAAATATACTAAAAATGTAAGGATATGTAAGGGTATTCATAAATATACAAAAAATGTAAGGATATGTAAAGGAATTCATAAATATACTAAAAATGTAAGGATATGTAAGGGTATTCATAAATGTACTAAAAATGTAAGGATATGTAAAGGAATTCATAAATATACTAAAAATGTAAGGATATGTGAGGGTATTCATACATTACAATGTATGTAGTTGACTGTGTTTTAAGATTGGACAAGCCTTTGTATGCACATGATATAATTCTACCATTAGTGTCAGAGGTATATGCTTTCCCAAACATTTCTATAAAACTCACCTTTGCTTCTGAGACATTTTACATTTTCATATTAATATAGTGTCATATCTACAGATAGCTGTAGAAATCCTGTTTTTCTAAAGGGTATCTTTCTTTAATTGTACCAAAACTAAGTATTGTTCCCCCTTTCAGTAGTTTACATAAAGCTGTCAAACCCTTAAATGTCCAGTCCTTAAACTTGGTATCCAATCTATTTAGCATGAAGTCTGAGTCATATGCACACCATTTAAGAACCATTATATCCCCTTCTAATTTATGTTCTTTTATGATAGCTTTCCACATTTTAAGAGTACATTTCACCCATGGATTGTCAATACTTTTTATGTAATTTTGTAGATTATTGTCAGCTATAATTGCCTGTATGGGAATAGAACATATTTTCTCTTCTATACTTTTCCATTGAGGATTATATATAGGATTGCACCAGCATATAATTGTTCTTATCTGTTGTGAGAAAATAATCTCTGAAAGAAGGTAGAGTCCATCCTCCCCTCTCCTTGGTCAGCTGTAGAGTTTTGAGACGTACCCTAGGTGTTGGGAAGGTGTCGTAACACGGACCCGCAACAGGGGGCGCAAATGAACGGACAATGGATAAGACAAAGAGTAACAATTTAATGTTGTGAAACGCACAACTGGATACAGACAAAAATATAATGCCAATTAAACACAAGGTGACGTGCGGGCAGGCTCGAAGATAGGAGACCTCTGACGATCGAAGAGCCGGGACCCACACAGCTTCCACCACCAACGGCCTGAAGAACACCGGAGCCGCCAAGTCCTGAGTCCCCAGGTGGTCACCGTCTTCTGTTGCAGACCCTGGTACTGCTGGCAGAAGATGACAACAGTTAATGGTGAGTGTGTATCCACACACCCAGTAATCCTTCAATACAGATCTTCAAGGAGGGAAAACCTCCACCTCCAGCTACAATTTCACCCGTGCAGCTCCTGTTAGTCTCTTCCCTGGATGGAGTAAGAGGCGAAGACCGTCGCACTCCCACTATCCGCCAATCCAGCTTCAGACTGAGTCCACAGGAAAATGGCTGCACACAGGACAATGTTTAGATACAACAAAATCACAGCAGAGAAGGTTACCTTAGACGGTAGCTGATTTCTCGGCGAGGAGGTGGAGTAATAATCCGGCTTTTGTAGGGATGGTGGTGATTGGTGACAGCTGGTGTAAATGAGTGACAGCTGTCACTCTCTGTTGTCTCGGCGCCCTCTCATGCTTGAAGCCCGCACTCCAAGCAGGGCGCCGACTGGTGGTGGTGGGCCAGCAGTACCTCCTCTTCAGCGGCCCACACAAGACTAGGTCTCTTGCCTCGCCATATATATCTTGATAACATTTTTTCCCATTCATTAAAATGGCATTGATTGATTTCTATTGGTAGGGTGTGGAATAAATATAAAAATTGAGGTAAAATATTAATTTTAATAGATTCAATTCTTAAAGAAAGATTGAGAAAAGGAGTTAGGCTCCACCTGGTTATATCTTCCTTAATTTTTTGTATAAAGGAACATAATTGCATTCAAATAATTTTGATAAATCTTGGGATGTTTATGCCTAAATATCTGATGGATTTTGTTTGCCATATCAATGGGTATTCATTCTTAATTACATCTGGTGGGTTGTAATTATATGCAAGTAATTGAGTCTTACCCATATTAACTTTGTATCCTGGTAATTTGCCATATTGCTCAAATGATTTCATCAATTCAGGTAAAACATATGTTGGTTGTCCTAAATACACTAAAATATCATCTGCATAGCAGGCTAATTTATACTCTGTACCTTTTATAAAGATTCCCTTAATTTTATTGTTTTGTCTAATGCGCTGAGCCAACGGTTCTAAATATAATGCAAAAAGTAGAGGTGACCATGCACAGCCCTGTCTGGACCCTCTTTCCAAGGTAAAGCTCTTTGATAAGGATCCATTTATTTTGATTCTAGCAGTAGGATTGTTGTATAATGCCTGTATAGTTTTAACAATTGTATCATGGAAGCCAAACCTATATAACACCCTATACAAAAAATCCCAATTAACCGAGTCAAATGCTTTTTCTGCATCGACACATCACTATTGCCTTAGTCTTATTTTTTTGTATATGATCTATGATGTGTAATGTCTTTTGTATATTTTCTTGTGTTTGGCATTGTTGTATAAAACCTGTCTGGTCATTATGTATTAATGTAGGTAGGAACTTCTCTATTCGTCTGGCCATAATCGAGGTGAATCATCGGTAGTCTATGTTAAGAACAGATATTGGTCGATAGGATCCACACTCCATTTTATCTTTGCCTTCTTTTGGTATAGCCGATATGATCGCCTCCTTCCAACTGGGCGGCATTTGTGCCTTTTTTAAAACCCAATTCAATGTAGGAAGTATAGGTGTTAATTCATGTCTAAATTTCTTATACCACTCAGCTGTATAGCCATCTGATCCTGGTGATTTATTTAATTTGAGTCTAGTAATTGCATTTATTAATTCCCCTTCAGTTATATCAGCAATCATTATTTAATGTTGTTCCTCATTTAATGTGGGCAGCTCTAAAGAATTTAGATAAGCGTCAATTTGATCTACATTATCTCCTGGTACCTTAGAATATAAAGTTTTATAAAATACTTCAAATGAATTCTGAATATCACTTTATTTGTTTTTTATTTTGCTTGTTCTTGGATCCCTAATTCTATAAATTGTATTTTCTGCCATCTTTTTCCCTCAATTTCCAGGCTAGTATCTTCATAGATTTAGATCCACTTTCATAATGTCTTTAAAAACATTAATTAAAAACAATTTCTTTTTAATTTTTGTGTGGCTAGATTATTAATTTCATTCCTAATTTTTTTAATATCCTCTAATAAATTTTGCTCCAAATTTAATTTGTGTTTTCTCTCCAGCTCCTTTAATTTATTTTGCAATTCTTCATTTTTTGATTCATTATTTTCTTCTTATATGATGAAAATGCAATAATTTTTCCTTTTAATACAGCCTTTAGGGCGTCCCACAGGATGGGGGGGTGATACCTCATCATTATCATTGTATTCTAAATATAGGCTGATTTCGCAGCACGGTGGATTAGTGGTTAGCACTGTTGCCTCACAGCGAGAAGGTTGTGGGTTCGATTCCCGTGGCCTTTCTGTGTGGAGTTTACATGTTCTCCCCGTGTTTGCGTGGGTTTCCTCCGGGTGCTCCGGTTTCCTCCCACATCCAAAGACATGCGGGTTAGGTGGATTGGGATCTTTAAAATTGTCCGTAGGTGTGTGTGTGGGTGTGTCTGTGTTTGTTTGTCTATTTGTGGCCCTGCGACAGACTAGCGTCCTGTCCTGGGTGTACCCCGCCTCGCGCTCTATGACTGCTGGGATAGGCTCCAGCCCCCCGCGACCCTTAATTGGACTAAGTGGTAGAAGATGGATGGATACAGGCTGATGTCCTTTTTGATTTTTTCCTTAAATTGAGAATCGTTTAATAAACTTGAATTTAGTTTCCATGTATTATTCTTCACCTGCAGGCTAAAATCAACATTTAAGTAAATAGGGGCATGGTCACTTAGATCCATTGTCCCAATTCCACAATCTTTTAGCTTATCTTTTATCTTTTCCAAATGTTAGAAAATAATCGATTCTTGTATATGAGGTGCGTGGGGCAGAATAGTGTGTATAGTCTCTTGTAATGGGGAAGAAGTTTCTCCATATAATCTATTCGTCCAAAGTCCTCAAATAGTGCCTTTATTTTTTTATGAAGGGACTTTCCTACAAGGTGTTTTTTTATTGGAACTATCTAACTGGGTTGTCAGTGTATATTTAAATCTCCCACACAGATCAAAATTCCTTCAGTTTCCGTTACATCAGTAATTTTTTGAAAGAAGCTAACATCACTTCCAGGTGGTGCGTATCTTCCCTTTGTCTCTCATTTCAAAAATCTTTTCAAAATTTAGCCTGTTCGAAATAAGGATGGCGACTCCTCTTCTATGTCCTGTTTTATGAGATGAAAAAAAAAAATAAATTAGTGAAACCCATGCGTGTAAGGTTTCTATGTTCATTGACTGTTATGTGTCGACGCGGGTTGAGGAGCGGACCTGCGTCTGACTGAACCCAGCGTTAAAATAACCAGAAAACGGTTCCAATAACAAAACAATTTATTTTCCCCCTTTTGTGCAATACTCGGTGTACAAACATAAAGCGCGTCTGTCTGGCGGAGTGAAGGTCGGCGCGCTCTCCAGCGCCCGAAGGGATCGAAGCCCGGCGCCTCTGGACCCACGTTCACCGCCAAACACCCCCCAGGTGGACACGATAAACCGACTCTGTGAAGGATAGAAAAGGTGAGGTAAGTCAGCAGCTACAACTAATATCCTTCAAAGGCACACACTATCAGCAACACATTCAGGTCGGAATTTAAGCTTATGTAAATGAGCAGCTTCTCACAACAGGTGGAGGATCATCTGTCCGCACGCCACGGCCGTGAGAAGCAAGCTGCACAACTCTCATCAATATTCACATATACTGCGTAACAAAATACCAAATTACTGTTAACAATTATTCAGACAATCAAATCACCTCTGATGTGTGCTGACAGCATGTGTCCCTCACCCGTCCTCCTTCACAGGCACGATGTGTCAAACCCAGGCGCGGTCCTCAGCGTCTCACAAAGGTCGAGTTCCCGGCAATTCTGCTCGAATCACACATGGCTTAAATGCAGAATGCCATCTCATTATCTGCTTCAGCTGAAAGTCTTTAAGGTTGCACGTGAGGATCATCCACAGGTGCTGCATATCACGTTGATGAGGGTGAAGGACTCTTCTGCCAGCACCTTCTCCACAGACAATAAATCAGCTTGCATACCACCTGGAGAGCAAAGAAAAGAAAAGAACACCAAAATATCCAGCCAAACCCCCCAACACACAACATTGTCATTTAAGTGAGTTTCCTGTAGGTATACTACATGGGTTGTTTCTTCTTCATTTCTGACAGAATTTTACTACGTTTGATTGGATTCAACAAAACATTGACATTATATGAGATGAATCTCACTGTGCCAGTAGTCATATAAATTAATCTGCCTATGTAACGTTGATATTATCAAAACAAAAACTAACAAGTCTACTCCCTGAACATTCCCGTACAAAAAAACACACATAAAAAGAAAATTGAACAAGTGTGGCTTCAAGGTTGGGGTCTCTTGGAAATGACCCTGAACTAAGCTAAGGAGAACCTTTAGCTGTGGGGGAAATCCTCTGCTACCTGTAGGGTGAGGGCCCCCAAAGCAGTCTCTGTCCATCATCTGGAAATGGAACATTATATTCCTCCCATGTATATATATTCTCATTTGGATGAGGGAGAAGGATAGATGTACCAATAATACAGTGCATTTTAGCAAGTTTAACTTAATACGAGGTCTGTTAGAAAAGTATCGGACCTTTTTATTTTTTGCAATAACCTTATGGATTTGAATCACGTGTGATTGCATCAGCCAAGCTTGAACCGTCGTGCGCATGCGTGAGTTTTTTCATGCCTGTCGGTTGCGTCATTGGCCTGTGAGCAGGCTTTGAGTGAGCACTGGTCCTTCCCCCTTGTCAGATTTTCATTGTGAGGAAAATGTCTGAACAGCTGGAGCAGCGCTGCATCAAATTTTTCCAGAAACTGTGAGAGACAGCCAGGTGGACACCATTCGGAAAATTCAGATGGCTTTCAGGGACAATTTTATGGGCATCACACAGATTAAGGAGTGGTACAGCCAGTTTAAAGATGGCGCACAATGGCGGAGGGCGCGCCGCGCTCCGAGCGGCAATCGACAGGCTGAGATGACCAGATCATTTCCAAACTGAATGCTGTGTTGATCCGGGACGTCGTCTGACTACCAGAGAAATGGCAGAAAAGGTGGACATACCACTTTTCTGGCACATTCCACTGTTAAAGGAGATTTTGTCATGAAAACAGGAGCGGAGGAATTCGCCACGGAGCCGCTAATGGCACGGAAGGAAAGCACCTCCGTGTTGGTCTCATAGGACATGTTGTGACATGCCCAGATCTTCGACAATTTCTCGGATACTCACTCGACTGAAAAGCCACCCAAAGCCATCTGAATCTTCCGAATGGTGGAGAGCTAGGCATGTCACAACATGTCCCGTGAGACTTCCAACACGGAGGTGCTTTTTGTTCTGCGCCATTAGCGGCTCCGTCCTGGCGCGCGAATGCTGCCGCACGTCTTTCATTACAAAATCTCCTATAACAGTGTAATGTGCCGAAAAAGTGCTATGTCCACCTCTCTTGCCATTTCTCTGGTAGTCAGACGATGTCCCGGATCAACACAGCCTTCATCTGGTCGTTTCAGCCTGTCCATGGCCGCTCGAAGCGCAGCGCGCCCTCAGCCGCTGTGGGCCGTCTTAAATCCGGTTGTAATGCTCCTTAATCTGTGTGATGCCCATAAGATCTTCACCGAAAGCCATATGAATTTTACGAATGGTTTTCACCTGGCTGTCTCTCACAGTTTCTGAAAAAATTTTGATGCAGCAAAGCGGCAGTCGCTCAGCCATTTTCCTAACAATGAAAATCCGCCGAGGGGGCTAGACAACTCCTCCCACAAAATGTGCTCACAGGCGAATGGCGCAACCGACAGGCGTGAAAAAACTCACGCATGCGCACGAAGGTTCAAGCTTGGCTGATGCAATCACACGTGATTCAAATCCATATGGTTTTTGCAAAAAATAAAAAGGTCCATTACTTTTCTAACAGACCTCGTACAGTCTAAATCTGATTCTGTCCAGCTCTCCCACTTACTCAGAGCTTATAATTTTCCACCCATATAAATCAGAGTTTATGATTTTCTCCTATGAGGGTGGGATTTATCTCCTGAAGACACGCAGTTTCTAACTGATATTTTTCTCTCGCTCATCCCCCGTTTCCCTCTGTCTGTGACCTCTCACCGTGTCCCACGCAGTGCGGGACAGCTGCTCGGTCAGGGTCTCTCTCGGTGTGACCACAGAGAAGGACAGTCCTCTGTCCTTCATGTCTTTGGTCGCTTCCACCGCTGTCTGGTACAGTCTTGTCTCGTCCTCATAGAATACTCGTAGTTTAGAAGGAAACGGGGTCTAGGAGCGGATATTTTTCTGCTTTAATACTTACTTTGCCTCTGAGTAATCTTTACGCTTCTGCTAGAGGTGGGCGGATTGATCCTAATATCGATAATATCGATACCAATGCTGGTATTGATATTGAACGATCCTTGTGTAAAAAGATTGATATTCAAGCTTTTTTTCCTCTACCGCACACACTGACTGCTGCGCATGCAGATTCATCAAAGTCTACTCTCTGTCTGTAAGAGCAGCGCTGCGCTGTGTCACACAACAGGGAGCAGCGCACCCTCCCCTCTCTGGTCTTTTGTTGTTGCGCCGTCATGTAGTGATGTTAAGCTCGAGTCAGTCTGCTTGACACAGCATCGAGCTTTTTGAACCGGAAGTGTCAGTGAGCAGCGTTTCGAACACGCCCCCATCATGTGACCACTGTGAGCGAGGCCTCGTTACGTCACACCACGTCAGGCCCGGCGCCAGAAAAAAAAATATTAAGGGGGCGATGAGTTTATCACAGGGGGCGGGGTCACCCCCCAAAAAAAACAGTGCGCACCGGAGGGGACATGCCTCTGAGCGTGCGTAATGAATTGGGTGCGCTCCTGGAAAGCTCGTGTATTTAGGCTACACCGTTGTAAGAGACTGACTGAGTATGGGCCTTTCACACTGAATATGTCAGATGCGTCAAAAATCGGTCTAAAAAGCATTATTTTCAATGAGACACGTTGCTTTTTAGATGCATCAGATGTGTCGCGTCAAAAACCGAGCTAAACCGACGCTTCTGACGGGAGCGCGCATTGCCGCTTGTCGGCAGGCTCACGCAGTCAAAGTTCAATCCAATCCAATTTTCGATGCTCTGAGCTGTGATGTACCTTTGTTTTGTCCAATAGGAACGACGCGTCGGGCCAAAACACAGAAGACTAGTGGCAGAAACCACTGATCTCTACAAAATGGATCGGTGTAGAAACAAACCACTGATCTCTACAAAACAAACGTGTCACAGGACTGCTCATTTATGGAGCAGTTTTCTGAAGAAAAATCCTTGGAAATGTTTTATGTTGTTGTTGTTTGTTGCCTCAAAATTTTTGATTACTGTTAAAAAAAAAAATTTAGAACATGTAATTAAAATAGCTAAATAAATCAATAAATGGTTCTTTAGAAACCTTTCATCTGTAAATTAAAACCACCTGTTATTTCAGATTAGATAATTTCTTGTTTAACATAAGGAACCTCAGACATTTATTTTTAGACAAAATAACATGGAATTTTGTACATTTTTTTAAAGTCTGGTAGATTATTTATATCTCATTTCAACCATAAAAACAGACACTGTAAATAAATACAAATGTTTATTATAAATACAACAGGAAATAATTTAACAATGACTGCAGTGTGATTGTAAAGTAGGATTTCTGTGACATAAACCTCATGATGAATTTTTTTATTCATCATGAGGTTTTTTTTATTCATTTATTGTTATTTATACACAATTTTATTTAATTGTGTAAACAGAAAGAATAAGAGTGGAGGAGGAGTGGCTGTGTATGTGGATAAGAACATGGATTATAAAATAGTAGACAATATGACAACTGTGATTGATAACTTATTAGAATGTATAACTATTGAAATATGTCAATCAATCAATCAATTTTTTTATATAGCGCCAAATCACAACAAACAGTTGCCCCAAGGCACTTTATATTGTAAGGCAAGGCCATACAATAATTATGTAAAACCCCAACGGTCAAAACGACCCCCTGTGAGCAAGCACTTGGCTACAGTGGGAAGGAAAAACTCCCTTTTAACAGGAAGAAACCTCCAGCAGAACCAGGCTCAGGGAGGGGCAGTCTTCTGCTGGGACTGGTTGGGGCTGAGGGAGAGAACCAGGAAAAAGACATGCTGTGGAGGGGAGCAGAGATCGATCACTAATGATTAAATGCAGAGTGGTGCATACAGAGCAAAAAGAGAAAGAAACAGTGCATCATGGGAACCCCCCAGCAGTCTACGTCTATAGCAGCATAACTAAGGGATGGTTCAGGGTCACCTGATCCAGCCCTAACTATAAGGAAAGTTTTAAGCCTAATCTTAAAAGTAGAGAGGGTGTCTGTCTCCCTGATCTGAATTGGGAGCTGGTTCCACAGGAGAGGAGCCTGAAAGCTGAAGGCTCTGCCTCCCATTCTACTCTTACAAACCCTAGGAACTACAAGTAAGCCTGCAGTCTGAGAGCGAAGCGCTCTATTGGGGTGATATGGTACTACGAGGTCCCTAAGATAAGATGGGACCTGATTATTCAAAACCTTATAAGTAAGAAGAAGAATTTTAAATTCTATTCTAGAATTAACAGGAAGCCAATGAAGAGAGGCCAATATGGGTGAGATATGCTCTCTCCTTCTAGTCCCCGTCAGTACTCTAGCTGCAGCATTTTGAATTAACTGAAGGCTTTTTAGGGAACTTTTAGGACAACCTGATAATAATGAATTACAATAGTCCAGCCTAGAGGAAATAAATGCATGAATTAGTTTTTCAGCATCACTCTGAGACAAGACCTTTCTGATTTTAGAGATATTGCGTAAATGCAAAAAAGCAGTCCTATATATTTGTTTAATATGCGCTTTGAATGACATATCCTGATCAAAAATGACTCCAAGATTTCTCACAGTATTACTAGAGGTCAGGGTAATGCCATCCAGAGTAAGGATCTGGTTAGACACCATGTTTCTAAGATTTGTGGGGCCAAGTACAATAACTTCAGTTTTATCTGAGTTTAAAAGCAGGAAATTAGAGGTCATCCATGTCTTTATGTCTGTAAGACAATCCTGCAGTTTAACTAATTGGTGTGTGTCCTCTGGCTTCATGGATAGATAAAGCTGGGTATCATCTGCGTAACAATGAAAATTTAAGCAATACTGTCTAATAATACTACCTAAGGGAAGCATGTATAAAGTGAATAAAATTGGTCCTAGCACAGAACCTTGTGGAACTCCATAATTAACTTTAGTCTGTGAAGAAGATTCCCCATTTACATGAACAAATTGTAATCTATTAGACAAATATGATTCAAACCACCGCAGCGCAGTGCCTTTAATACCTATGGCATGCTCTAATCTCTGTAATAAAATTTTATGGTCAACAGTATCAAAAGCAGCACTGAGGTCTAACAGAACAAGCACAGAGATGAGTCCACTGTCCGAGGCCATAAGAAGATCATTTGTAACCTTCACTAATGCTGTTTCTGTACTATGATGAATTCTAAAACCTGACTGAAACTCTTCAAATAGACCATTCCTCTGCAGATGATCAATTAGCTGTTTTACAACTACCCTTTCAAGAATTTTTGAGAGAAAAGGAAGGTTGGAGATTGGCCTATAATTAGCTAAGATAGCTGGGTCAAGTGATGGGTTTTTAAGTAATGGTTTAATTACTGCCACCTTAAAAGCCTGTGGTACATAGCCAACTAACAAAGATAGATTGATCATATTTAAGATCGAAGCATTAAATAATGGTAGGGCTTCCTTGAGCAGCCTGGTAGGAATGGGGTCTAATAAACATGTTGATGGTTTGGATGAAGTAACTAATGAAATGTGAAGAAAAAAGCAAAAATGTATTAGTCAGCTGTATATATAGAGCACCAGGATCTAGTATTGAAACATTCACTGACTGTATGGGAAAAATGTTCTCAAAAACTAATCAAAAAACTGTTCATTTGTGGTGACTTAAATATTGATCTGCTCAATCCAAATAAGCATAAAATAACAGATGAATTTATCAGTATAATGTACAGTATGAGTTTATATCCAAAAATCACCAGGCCAAGCAGAATTACATCCCATAGTGCTACCTTAATTGATAATATATTCAGCAATGATATTGAGAATAACACTGTGAGTGGATTATTAATCAATGACATTAGTGATCATCTACCAGTTTTCATCGTTTCTAATAGAAACCATCGGCGGAATCAGCCAGAGGAGAAAATAAAATACAGGCGAGTGCGGACAGAGGAAAACATGAACACACTAAAGAAGGATTTACAGGAGCAAAACTGGGAAAAGGTATACAGTGAAAGTGATGTTGGTAGTGCATATGAAACTTTTTTACAAATATTTACATCATTATATGATAAAAATTGTCCAATTAAACAAGACTACAGAAAACAAAAAATCCAAGATCGACCATGGATGACGAAAGGGTTACGAAATGCATGTAATAAGAAAAATACACTGTATAGAGAATTCATAAAACTAAAGACTAAAGAGGCAGAAAATAGATATAAGAAATACAAAAACAGATTAACTAATATTATACGGGTATGTAGGAAGGAATATTATAGTAACATATAATAACAAAAACAATATTAAAGGAATATGGGATATATTAAATAGCATTATCAAAAATGGTAATAAAAAACAGAGTTACCCTCAGTATTTCATTGATAATAATGTCAAGAAGGAAAATAAGGATGAGGTAGTCAACGGTTTTAATAATTTTTTTGTAAATATTGGACCAAGCTTGGCAGAAAAAATTCCCAATTCCCAACCTGAGGATTGGGATAATAATCTCATAGAAAGAAATCCCTGTTCAATGTTCCTCACAGCAGTTGTTGTGTGGGCCGCCAGAAGAGGAGGTACTGCTGGCCCACCACCAGTGGGCGCCCTGCCTGAAGTGCGGGCTTCAGGCACGAGAGGGCGCTGCCGCCACGCTGTCACCCATCTACTCTACAGCATCTCACTCCATAAAGACCAGACGTCATCTCCACCTCATTGCCGAGATATCGTACTTCAATGGAGGTAACTTTCTCTGCCTGTAGTAACTGATTCTAAGAGCTATTGTTTTGCAGCTGTCAACCAGAGGACCGGCGTGGGTCGCGACTGTTTCGTCCTACGTCCGTCAGATAAGTGGTTAAACAGACGCTGCACGAGTGTGTGTTAGAGGTGGAGGTGGCATTCCCACCGTTGTTGTTACGGGGTGTACACACACCCACACTTGACTGTCTTTGTTCTTCGCCAGCAGTACCAGATCCGACAGTCGGGGACGGTGATCACCTGGGAATTCGGGACTTGGCGGCTCCAGTATTCACCAGGTTCGGTGGCAGCAGAAATCGTGTGGTTTTGGCTCATCTATTGACCGTTCATTTGCACCCCCTGTTGTGGGTCCGTGTCACTACACTTTCACAACAGGATATCTCGGCCAGCGTCATGGATCCCGAGGGGCGTCATCCATCTGTTGGACAGCCAATGGAAGAGCAGGGTGCACAGGCGTCTGCAGGAGGCGTGCTCAGTGAGTTGCAGCAAATCCTCACCGCCTTTACCGCTCGGCTGGATTTGATGTCCGAGCAAAACGTCATCCTTAATCGCAGGATGGAGGCTCTCACCGCACAGGTGGAAGCGCGCGATCAGAGCGCTGCTGCGGCTCCTCCTCCTGCCGACCCGGTGCCGGGTATTAACATTCTACTGGTCGTTCAACAAACCCCCCCACCATCCCCTGAAGCATACATAAGTCCCCCTGAGCCGTACGGGGGTTGTGTGGAGACGTGCGCGGACTTTCTGATGCAGTGTTCGCTCGTCTTTGCACAAAGACCCGTGATGTACGCGTCTGACGCCAGCAAGGTGGCTTATGTTATTAATTTGCTTCGGGGTCAGGCACGCGCCTGGGCTACGGCGCTCTGGGAACAGAACTCACGGTTGTTATCAGCATACACTGGGTTTGTGGGGGAGTTCAGAACAGTGTTTGATCACCCTAACAGAGGAGAGACCGCTTCAACAATGCTGCTGTCAATGCAACAGGGGCGCCGGTGCGCAGCCGAATATGCAGTCGACTTCCGCATCGCGGCTGCGAGGTCTGGCTGGAATAACGTTGCGCTCCACGCCGCCTTCATAAACGGACTGTCATCGGTCCTGAAGGAGCATCTGGTAGCTAAGGAGGAACCGCGGGATTTAGATGGGCTTATCGATCTCGTTATACGGTTAGACAATCGGTTGGAGGAACGCCGTCGGGAGCGAGGCGAAGGACGTGGCTGGATACGCGCCGTCCCTCTCCCTTCCGGGTTCGAAAAGGGGCCGCCCTCCCCACGCTCCACAGCTGCAGCGCTCCGTGGGGCAACAGCTCCCCCTGCTGACGTTGTTAGGGAAACGCACAGGGCCAAAATGAGGAGGCTGGTCCGCGGGGAGTGTTTTCTCTGCAGCTCAAAGGAGCACATACAGAAAAACTGCCCCAAACAGCCACAACAACAACCGCCCTCAGAGACTGGGCTAAGGGGGGGTCAAAACATTCACGTGGGACACACACAGATTGCCACATGACTCCCAGTTACAATCCTGAGCGGGGATTTAACCCTTCAAGCCCCAGCACTTGTGGACACGGGGTCAGAAGGGAATTTACTAGACAGCAGATGGGCAAGGGAGGTAGGGCTCCCTCTGGTGGTGCTTCCTTTGCCATTGCAGGTGCGGGCACTAGATGGCACCCTCCTCCCTTTAATCACACACAAGACACAACCAGTAACTCTGGTGGTGTCTGGAAACCATCGGGAGGAGATTGAGTTTTTTGTAACTCCTTCTACCTCCCGCGTGATTTTGGGCTTCCCATGGATGTTGAAGCACAATCCCCGGATTGATTGGCCGTCTGGGGTGGTGGTTCAGTGGAGCGAGACCTGCCATCGGGTGTGTTTAGGATCCTCGGTTCCTCCCGGTTTACAGGCTAAGGAGGAGGTCAAAGTCCCTCCCAATCTGACGGCAGTGCCGGTTGAGTACCACGATCTTGCTGACGTCTTCAGCAAGGATCTGGCACTCACCCTTCCCCCGCACCGTCCGTACGATTGTGCCATTGATTTGGTTCCAGGCGCTGAGTTCCCGTCCAGCAGGCTGTACAACCTCTCACGACCTGAGTGTGAATCAATGGAGACCTACATCTGGGACTCATTAGCTGCCGGGCTGATCCGGAACTCCACCTCCCTGATGGGGGCAGGTTTCTTTTTGGTGGGCAAGAAAGATGGCGGACTCCGTCCATGCATTGATTACAGGGGGCTGAATGAGATTACGGTTCGCAACCGATACCCGTTGCCATTGTTGGGTTCCGTGTTCACCCCCCTGCATGGAGCCAAAATCTTTACTAAGCTGGATCTTAGAAATGCGTATCACCTGGTTCGGATCCGGAAGGGAGACGAATGGAAGACGGCATTTAACACCCCGTTAGGTCACTTTGAGTACCTGGTCATGCCGTTCGGCCTCACCAACGCCCCCGCGACGTTCCAAGCTTTGGTTAACGACGTCTTGCGGGACTTCCTGCACCGATTCGTCTTCGTATATCTGGACGATATTCTCATCTTTTCTCCGGATCCTGAGACCCATGTCCAGCATGTACGTCAGGTCCTGCAGCGATTGTTAGAGAACCGACTGTTTGTGAAGGGCGAGAAGTGCGAGTTTCACCGCACGTCTTTGTCCTTCCTGGGGTTTATCATCTCCTCTAACTCCGTCGCCCCTGATCCGGCCAAGGTTGCGGCGGTGAGAGATTGGCCCCAACCAACAAGCCGTAGGAAGCTGCAACAGTTCCTCGGCTTCGCTAATTTCTATAGGAGGTTCATTAAGGGCTACAGTCAGGTAGTTAGCCCCCTGACAGCCCTGACCTCTCCAAAAGTCTCCTTCACCTGGTCGGATCGGTGCGAAGCCGTGTTCAAGGAGTTGAAACGACGGTTCTCTACTGCGCCAGTTTTGGTGCAGCCCGACCCTAGCCGCCAGTTCGTGGTTGAAGTGGACGCCTCTGACTTAGGGATAGGAGCCGTGCTATCCCAGAGCGGAGAGACTGATAAGGTTCTTCACCCGTGTGCCTACTTTTCATGCAGGTTGACCCCGGTTGAACGGAACTATGACGTCAGCAATCGAGAACTCCTTGCGGTGAAAGAGGCTCTTGAGGAGTGGAGACACCTGTTGGAGGGAGCGTCTGTGCCGTTCACGGTTTTCACTGACCATCGGAACCTGGAGTATATCAGGACCGCCAAGCGGCTGAACCCCAGGCAAGCCCGCTGGTCACTGTTCTTCGGGCGTTTTGACTTCCGGATCACCTATCACCCCGGGACCAAGAACCAGAGGTCAGATGCCTTGTCCCGGGTACACGAAGAGGAGGTCAAAACTGCACTGTCGGATCCACCGGAGCCCATCCTGCCTGAGTCCACTATCGTGGCCACCCTCACCTGGAATGTGGAGAAGATTGTCCGGGAGGCCCTGGCATGGAGCCCGGACCCCGGAACTGGTCCGAAGAACCGTTTGTACACTCAACAAAAATATAAACGCAACACTTTTGGTTTTGCTCCCATTTTGTATGAGATTAACTCAACGATCTAAAACTTTTTCCACATACACAATATCACCATTTCCCTCAAATACTGTGCACAAACCAGTCTAAATCTGTGATAGTGAGCACTTCTCCTTTGTTGAGATAATCCATCCCACCTCACAGGTGTGCCATACCAAGATGCTGATTAGACACCATGATTAGTGCACAGGTGTGCCTTAGACTGCCCACAATAAAAGGCCACTCTGAAAGGTGCAGTTTTATCACACAGCACAATGCCACAGATGTCGCAAGATTTGAGGGAGCGTGCAATTGGCATGCTGACAGCAGGAATGTCAACCAGAACTGTTGCTCGTGTATTGAATGTTCATTTCTCTACCATAAGCCGTCTCCAAAGGCGTTTCAGAGAATTTGGCAGTACATCCAACCAGCCTCACAACCGCAGACCATGTGTAACCACACCAGCCCAGGATCTCCACATCCAGCATGTTCACCTCCAAGATCATCTGAGACCAGCCACTCGGACAGCTGCTGGAACAATCGGTTTGCATAACCAAAGAATTTCTGCACAAACTGTCAGAAACTGTCTCAGGGAAGCTCATCTGCATGCTCGTCGTCCTCATCGGGGTCTCGACCTGACTCCAGTTCGTCGTCGTAACCAATTTGAGTGGGCAAATGCTCACATTCGCTGCCGTTTGGCACGTTGGAGAGGTGTTCTCTTCACGGATGATGCGAAGGAGATGTGTTGCACTGCATGAGGCAAATGGTGGTCACACCAGTTACTGACTGGTATCCCCCCCCAATAAAACAAAACTGCACCTTTCAGAGTGGCCTTTTATTGTGGGCAGTCTAAGGCACACCTGTGCACTAATCATGGTGTCTAATCAGCATCTTGGTATGGCACACCTGTGAGGTGGGATGGATTATCTCAACAAAGGAGAAGTGCTCACTATCACAGATTTAGACTGGTTTGTGCACAGTATTTGAGGGAAATGGTGATATTGTGTATGTGGAAAAAGTTTTAGATCGTTGAGTTAATCTCATACAAAATGGGAGCAAAACAAAAAGTGTTGCGTTTATATTTTTGTTGAGTATACATCCCACCAGAGGCCAGAGCTGCAGTCTTGGACTTCTGTCACGGTTCCAAGCTCTCCTGTCATCCAGGGGTGCGAAGGACCGTGGCAGTTGTCCGGCAGCGCTTCTGGTGGGCGTCTATGGAGGCCGACGTCCGGGAGTACATCCAGGCCTGCACCACCTGTGCCAGGGGCAAGGCAGACCATAAAAGGTCCCAAGGACTTCTCCAGCCGCTACCTGTGCCTCATTGCCCCTGGTCCCACATCGGCCTGGATTTCGTCACGGGCCTCCCGCCGTCCCAGGGCAACACCACTATCTTCACGATAGTGGACCGATTCTCCAAGGCGGCCCACTTCGTGGCCCTCCCGAAGCTCCCAACAGCCCAGGAGACAGCAGACCTCCTGGTCCACCACGTCGTCCGTCTGCATGGGATACCCACCGACATCGTCTCTGATCGTGGTCCCCAGTTCTCCTCACACGTCTGGAGGAGCTTCTGCCGGGAACTGGGGGCTACTGTGAGCCTCTCGTCCGGGTATCACCCGCAGACCAATGGACAGGCAGAACGGGCCAATCAGGAATTGGAGCAAGCTCTGCGCTGTGTGACGTCCGCACACCCGACGGCCTGGAGTAAACATCTGGCCTGGATCGAGTATGCGCATAACAGCCAGGTGTCCTCTGCCACCAGCCTCTCCCCATTTTAGGTGTGTTTGGGGTATCAGCCCCCGTTGTTTCCCGTGGTGGAGGGAGAGGTCGGTGTGCCCTCGGTCCACGCCCACCTGCGGAAGTGCCGTCGGGTGTGGCGCTCCGCCCGTTCTGCCTTGTTGAAGGCCCGGACGAGGGCGAAGACCCATGCAGACCGCCGGCGATCCCCGGCCCCTGCTTACCAGCCTGGGCAGGAGGTGTGGCTATCCACGAAGGACATCCCCCTCCAGGCGGACTCCCCGAAACTTAAGGACAGATATATCGGACCATACAAGATCCTCAAAGTCCTCAGTCCTGCCGCAGTGAAGCTCCAACTCCCGGCTTCACTGCGGATCCACCCGGTTTTTCACGTTTCAAGGATCAAACCTCACCACACCTCACCCCTCTGTGCTCCCGGACCGGCGCCGCCTCCTGCTCGGATCATCGACGGGGAGCCGGCTTGGACGGTGCGCCGGCTCCTGGACGTCCGTCGGATGGGCCGGGGGTTCCAGTACTTGGTGGACTGGGAGGGGTATGGACCCGAAGAACGCTCCTGGGTGAAGAGGAGCTTCATCCTGGATCCGGCCCTCCTGGCCGACTTCTACCACCGTCACCCGAACAAGCCTGGTCGGGTGCCAGGAGGCGCCCGTTGAGGGGGGGGGTCCTGTTGTGTGGGCCGCCAGGAGAGGAGGTACTGCTGGCCCACCACCAGTGGGCGCCCTGCCTGAAGTGCGGGCTTCAGGCACGAGAGGGCGCTGCCGCCACGGACACAGCCGGGGGTGACAGCTGTCACTCATTATCTCTTGACAGCTGTCACCCATCTACTCTACAGCATCTCACTCCATAAAGACCAGACGTCATCTCCACCTCGTTGCCGAGATATCGTACTTCAATGGAGGTAACTTTCTCTGCCTGTAGTAATTGATTCTAAGAGCTATTGTTTTGCAGCTGTCAACCAGAGGACCGGCGTGGGTCGCGACTGTTTCGTCCGTCAGATAAGTGGTTAAACAGACGCTGCATGAGTGTGTGTTAGAGGTGGAGGTGGCATTCCCACCGTTGTTGTTACGGGGTGTACACACACCCACACTTGACTGTCTTTGTTCTTCGCCAGCAGTACCAGATCCGACAGTCGGGGACGGTGATTACCTGGGAATTCGGGACTTGGCGGCTCCAGTATTCACCAGGTTCGGTGGCGGCGGAAATTGTGTGGTTCCGGCTCTTCTCAGGACAGACGTCTTCTATCCTCGAGCCTGCCCACACGTCACCTTTGTGGATTGACTGTTATCATATTCTGAGATTGTCTGTGTATTCGTTGTGCACCTTCACAACATTAAATTGTTACTTTTTGGCTCATCTATTGACCGTTCATTTGCACCCCCTGTTGTGGGTCCGTGTCACTACACTTTCACAACAGCAGTGGATGGAAAAGAAATTATAGACATTGTGAATAATTGTAAATATAAAACATCTACCAATTTAAATGAAATTGATATGGTGGTGGTAACACAGGTCATTGAATGGATTGTAGAACCATTAACATACATCTGTAACTTATCATTTCAAACCGGTAAATTTCCCAATCAAATGAAAATAGCTAAGGTTGTGCTGCTGTATAAGACTGGGGATAGACACCACTTCACAAATTATAGACCTGTTTCTTTGCTTCCACAATTTTCTAAATTATTAGAAAAGTTATTCAATAATAGATTAGACAAATTCATAAATAAACATAAATTACTTACTGATAGTCAATATGGATTCAGAGCACATAGTTCCAACATCACTTGCATTAATAGAATCAGTTGAGATTACAAACGCCATAGACCACAAATTACATTCAGTTGGAATATTTATAGACCTTAAAAAGGCTTTTGATACAATCAATCATGACATATTAATCAATAAACTTGAACAGTATGGGATTAGGGGGTTGGTGTTGCACTGGGTGAGAAGCTACTTAAGTAACAGAAAACAGTTTGTGAAGTTGGGGGAATATACATCATCATGCATGGACAATGCTTGTGGCGTCCCACAGGGGTCAGTATTGGGTCCAAAACTGTTTCTAATTTATATAAATGATATTGTCAATGTTTCCAAAATATTAAAATTAGTATTATTTGCAGATGACAAGCATTTTTTGTTCAGGGGGGGATTTGCAGGAGTTACTGAGGAGGATCAGTATAGAAATGGGAAAATTGAAAATATGGTTTGACAGAAACAAATCATCATTAAACTTAAAACAAAATACATGTTATTTGGCTATTGTAATACAGACATACAGGTTCAGTTACAAGTCGAGGGCGTAGATATTGAAAGGGTACATGAAAATAAGTTTCTGGGGGTGATAATAGATGATAAGATAAACTGGAAGACTCATATAAAACATATACAAAGTAAACTGTCAATAAGCATTTCAGTTCTAAACAAAGCGAAACATATTCTGGACCACAACTCACTCCGCATTCTTTACTGCTCACTGGTTTTACCATATTTACAGTACTGTGCAGAGGTATGGGGTAATACTTATAAAGGTACAACACAATCACTATCAGTAATGCAGAAAAGAGCTATAAGAATTATTCATAATACTGGCTATAGAGATCATACAAATCCACTACTTTTACAATCCAAATTCTTAAAATTCACAGACTTGGTTCATTTTCAAACAGTACAAATCGTGTATAAAGCAATAAACAATTTACTTCCAGCAAATATTAAAAATATGTTTTTTAACAGATCAGGGGATTGCAACTTGAGGGGGAAATTTAATTTAAAGCATCAGTGGGCACGAACAACATTAAAAGGTTTCTGTATTTCTGTCTGTGGGGTGAGGATGTGGAACAGATTGGGAGTGGGGCTCAAGCAATGTCCAAGCATGAACCAGTTCAAACAGCGGTACAAAAATATGTTTTTTTCTAGGTATAGGGAGGAGGAAGGGTAATGAGGGTTAGGGTGTTTTTGTTTTTTTTGCTTCGGCTCATAAATATATAGTATTTTGTATGTAAGTAGGTATGTGTAGGTGTATATTTATGTCTGTGTATATGTATATGTGTATGTATGTTGATATATATATAGATATCGGTTTAGGTGTGTAGGAATCTATGTGTATATGTGGCAAAGGGTATTACTGGTTGTGGGGAAGAAGGGGTAGGGATAAATAAGCTGATGCTTCACCCTACCCCTTTTCGGACATGTTGGGTACACAGTAGGAACTTTTTTGTTGTCTTTACTGATCTATCTTGTAATTGTTGTTGTATCAAATGTTCGAAATAAACAGTTTTCATTTCATTTCAAAATATAAAATGAAACAGCTTTTTAAAAAAATAATAAAATAGTTGCTGTTCAAAGAGCCTTTTATTTAGAAGCAGGTGATGTTCTGCTGGATTCTCCGGACCAGATGAAGGTCTCTTCTGCAGCTTTGAACTCTGGCGGTGTTGCTGAAGACACTTTTGTCCTATTTTGAAGAGCAGAGATGTTTTCTTTCGAATGGACTTCGTGGTGTTCAGCTCATCAATGGAAGTTTGGTTGTCTGCACAGCAAATGTTCCTAATTGGGACAAATAAAAGTATTTCTTTAAATATAAAGAAACACTAAACTGTTTATATATAAAAAAGGAAAGAAAAAAAAAGGGAAAAAAATGATGGAAAAAAAACGCCCGAAAAAATAAGTTATTTAAAGTTGAGCTTTTGTGGTGTCTGAAAAAGGCTGTAGCTTTATTTGGTAAAAATAAAAAAGACTGAACCATTTAGAAATTAAAGCGTTCACTCAGATCAACTGTGCTAGAAGGCTACGCTAACATTAGCCGATCAATAAACCTTCACAGCAGTTCAGTAAACGTCACATTTTATTTTTACATTATTCTCACCTCAATAAAGATGCAGAACTAAACTCCGTTGGGCAAACTGGGACTTCGCATATATCCAAAAAGTGTGAGATTTCGGACTGAGTGGGTTTGCTCCATCACCCCGGCTGCCTGCCTCGCTCTGCCAGTGATCATGCCTGAAGGCCGGCTTGTCCGTGCGGGTCGGCCCGCTTTCGCGGTTCGATCGATATCCCACCAAGTCGTCAGTTCTCCCTCGGTCGGCGTCAATCCGAAAAGTACCTGAAAAACAGCTTCTCCCAGCAGGGTGATGGGAGAATCGTTCTACTGCTGTTTTTTTAAAGCTTTTTTGTGGTTCAGGTTGTGGAACCTTGCCGCTTCCGAAGTGACGGATCTGACGTCATGCATCGGATGCGTCGACGGATTGAGACACGTTGACGGATTGGTCTAAAGTATTCAGTGTGAAAGGCCCTTCAACCTATCAAATCGCTTGAACACAGACACGCCCTATCCGTTTGTTTTAAAATTAATTACTTTAGTTAATTAATTTGGTTTATTTGTTAAATACATGATATTATTGAATAACTAATATTTTGCTATATTTTGCAGTATTTCTTTTTCTTTCTTTTTTATTTTTTTGATAACTCTCACATCCGAGGGGGCGGGGTTGATGGCGTGAGGGGGCGTCGCCCCAAACACCCCCTCGTGGCGCAGGGTTCGCACCACTTGGCAACCACCCCCTAACCACATCAGTCATGAAATAAGGCAAACATTTGTCAGGGCACTCGCTCAAGGTAATTCTCAAAGCAATCCAGCAGATGTCACCCTTCAAACTGTATCAAGCGCGTCAAAGCAGTGTGTCGATTTTTAGGCAGTTGTGTTGCAGGGGCTCATTGGTTCATGAAGCTTTGAAATTGCCATCACTACCATCATGTGGCTCAGTGGCGCTAGCCAACAGCCTTGCAGGTAGGCTCAGCCTGGCCAGCCCACTCAGCGCTCTCCTCTACCTCAGGAGATTTTGTTTTAAGTTGTGTTGAGTGATATTTTTTTAAACAAAAATGTTGATTGTGATAATAAATTATTTGTTGTCACGTACAATGTTTGGCAAAATTCTATCCTAGGTCTTTTGAATCCTTTGGATCTATGAAGCTTAAATATGAAAGAGTAAATACAGGCCCGGTATCGCTGATATCGATACCGGGCCTGTATTTACTTGGCATCGGATCAATACCAAAATTCCCAGTATCGCCCACCTCTAGCTTCTGCAGAACTGCTGGGGCGTAATCCTGATCAAAATATATCTGTCTCCCACTCAAAAACACCTTCTTTTTGCCCCGTGCCCTCCGCAGAATGTCCTCTTTAGTTGTGTAGCGGAGAAACTTGATTATTATTGACTGCTGTTTGTCTGTATCTCCAGAGGGTCTCAGGGCAAGCGCCCGGTGGGCTCTCTCAATGCCAAGCTCCGTGGTGGCGGGACCTCCAGGGTCTCTTGTAATATCTTCTCAACATACTCCACCGACGGCCCCTCGGCTCCCTCAGGTACATTATACAGCCGTATATTCTCCCGCGGGATCTTCCTTCATGTTCGAGCAATTTATCTTCTTGCTGATTCATCACCTTTATCACCTAGAATTTAGAATTTGTTCAATATTTTGAACACGGTCTTCCACATTTTCAGTTTGCATCTCCACCTCCGCTATTTTAGCACTGACGTTGGTGAGTTCAGATGTGATTTTGTCCAGATGCTGTCTCACATCTTTACAAAAGTTCTGTATCTCTTCCAAAACTTTTGCTAAGATAGCCACATATGACTCGGCATTAGCTTCTTTATCGCATACCTGTGCAGGGGAGCTGTCCGCTGTATTTTGTCTGTTGTTAGGCTCTGCAGCTGAGTTTTTCTTTTGTCCATCCTTTTTCCCATCTTCGCCTCATCAACACTTTCTAGTATTTGTCGAAAATGTTCTATTTGGCTATGATATGAGGCGAGATTAATAATTCGTTGTGGAGAGGTTACTTTAGGCTGCCATTCGGTGTGGTGACGTCACCGGAACCTGGTACCATTTTTTTTTTAAGTTGAACTGACAAAATAGCCCCCACAATAGCCGTCTGTGGGTATGACCAGGCAGATTAAAATTTCCAGCCCTGTATATGTATTGGCCATCTCTGTTTATTTAATCCCTTTCTACAGCACACTCAGCAAAACAACAACATTCTTAGACTGAGGCTGTGGGTATGACCAGGCAGATTCAAATTTCCAGCCCTGTATATGTGTTGGACATCTGTTTATTTAATCCCTTTCTACAGCACACTCAGCACAGCACAGCCACAACACACTCAGCAAAACAACAACATGCTTAGGCTGTAGGTATGACCAGGCAAATTCAAATTTCCAGCCCTGTATATGTGTTGGCCATCTCTGTTTATTTAATCGCCTTCTTCAGCTACTTTATGTTCTCAACTGTTAAGCACCTGACTGTCCTGTACAACACAGTTTGCCTTCCTGTCTGAATACATTAATTTTATGTTTGTAAAATTGCAATGTAAAAAGAGTGAAATACACCACTACCGCAATTTTAATTCATTGATATTTACATTTACTGTTACCTACCTTTCGTGTGTAATTTTGTTATAAATTTGATTGCAAAACAAAGTCTGAATGAGGGACTTCAAATGTGTTTGTCTTTTAACCAACCAACCATCCACTTAGATTGGGGAGTCCACCTCTTATAGTTCTGCTGGACAAACTTTAGCCCATTAACTATTATATTTGTTGGGAAAGTGTAGTGACACGGACCCACAACAGGGGGCGCAAATGAACGGACAATAGAGGGAGTTAAATTTGAACACTTTACTGTTGTGAATGTCACAACCACACACAGCAGATTATAGAATAAATACAAGTCAATGGATAAAGGTGTCATGTGGGCAGGCTCGACGATAGGAGACGTCCGTCTGGAGATGAACCGGAACCACACGATTTCCACCGCCACCGAACCCGAAGAATACTGGAGCCGCCAGGTCCCGAATTCCCCAGGTGGCCCCATCTCAGCGTGTCGGATCTGGTACTGCTGGCGAAGAGCAAAGACAGTCAAGTGTGGGTGTGTGTACACCCCGTAACAACAACGGTGGGAATTCCACCTCCACCTCTAACACACACTCGTGCAGCGTCTGAGTACCACTTATCTGGTGGGACGTAGAACGAAACAGTCGCGGCCCACGCCGGTCCTCTGGGTAGACAGCTGGAACAAAGTAGCTCTTGAAATCAATTAGTACAATACGCAGGCAGAGAAAGTTACCTCCAAGAAGTACGATATCTCGGCGACGTGGTGGAGGTGTCATCCTGCTTTTATCCGGGGTGAAGTGCAGATGATCGGTGACAGCTGTCATAGTTGATGAGTGACAGCTGTCACCTCGGCTGTTCCTGTAAGGCGGCAGCGCCCCCTCGTGCCTGAAGCCCGCACTTCAGGCAGGGCGCCCTCTGGTGGTGGGCCAGCAGTACCTCCTCTTCTGGCGGCCCACACAACAATATTTATAAGACATCAGCATTACAAAAACAAATGTTGGGCAATTGTTTTGATTAAAATGATTGGCAATTGGCATATGTCTAAAACAGATTAACCGGGCAGCGCTGGGTACCCCAGATAGTGTGTGTGTGTGTGTGTGTCTATATATATATATATATATATATATATATATATATATATATATATATATATATATATATATATATATATATATATATATATATATATATATATATATATATATATATATATATATATATATATATATATATATATATATGTGTGTGTGTGTGTGTGAGTGTGTGTGTATACACACAGTTGTATGTAAAAGTTTGGGCACCCCTGATAATTTTCATAATTTTCTTTATAAATCATTGGTTGTTTGGATGTGAAATTTTAATTAAATATATCATATAGCAGACGAACACACTGCTGATAATTGAGAAGTGAAATGAAGTTTCTAGTATTTACATAAAGTGTGTAATAATTATTTAAACAAAATTAGGCAGGTGCATAAATTTGGGCACCCTTGTCATTTTATTGATTTGAATACTTTTAGCAGTAATTATCGTAACACAAAATTGGTTTGGTAAGCTCAGTGAACCTTGACCTCCTTACACAGGTGAATCCCATCATGAGAAATGGTATTTAAGGTGGCCATTTGCAAATGTTTCCCCTCTTTGCATCTCTTCTAATGAGTGGCAACATGGGAGCCTCTAAACAACTCTGAAAACAAAGATTGTTCAACATCATGGTTTAGGGCAGGGGTGGGCAACGAGGGCCGAGACACTGCATGTTTTCCTTGCAACCAATCACCTCAGCAGGTGGGTTTCTGGTGAGCTTCGCCCCTGAACATAAACACCTGATCATCAATGAAATCACGTGCTGAGGTGATTGGTAGCAAGGAAAACCTGCAGTGTCTCGGCCCTTCATGGCACATGATTGCCCACCCATGGTTTAGGGGAAGGATACAAAAAGCTATCTCAGAGATTTCAGCTGTCAGTTTCCACTGTGAGGAACATAGTGAGGAAATAGAAGACCGCAGGCACAGTACTAGTTAAGGCCCAAAGTGGCAGACCAAGACAAATCTCAGATAAGCTGAAGCAAAGGATGGTGAGAACAGTCATAGTCAACCCACAGACCTGCTCCAAAGACCTACAACATGATCTTGCTGCAGATAGTGTCTCTGTGCATCGTTCAACTATACAGCGCACTTTGCACAAGGAGATGCTTATGATGCTGTAATGCAGAGGAAGCCTATTCTGCGTACACGCCACAAACAGATTTGCTTGAGGTATGCTAAAGCACATTTGGACAAGCCAGCTTCATTTTGGAATAAAGTGCTGTGGACTGATGAAACTAAAATTGAGTTATTTTGACATAACAAAAGGCGGTATCTATGGCTGAAAAAGAACACAGCATTCCAAGAAAAACACTTGCTACCTACAGTAAAATTTGGAGATGGGTCCATCATGCTGTGTGGCTGTGTGGCCAGTGCAGGTACTGGGAATCTTGTTAAAGTTGAGGGTCACATGGATTCCAGTCAATATCAGCAGATTCTTGATAACGATGTTCATGAATCAGTGACAAAGTTGAAGTTGCGCCAGGGCTGGATCTTTCAACAAGACAACAACGCTAAACACTGCTCAAAATCTACTAAGGCATTCATACAGAGGAACAAGTACAATGTTGTGGAATGGCCATCTTAGTCCCCAGACCTGAATATTATTGAAAATCTGTGGTGTGATTTTAAGCAGGCTGTCCATGCTTGGAAACCAAAAAACCTGAGATGTTTTGTAAAGAAGAATGGTTCAAAATACAACCCCAATTCCAATGAAGTTCGGATGTTGTGTAAAATGTAAATAAAAACAGCATACAATGATTTGAAAATCCTGTTCACCCTCTATTCAATTGAATACACCACAAAAACAAGATATTTAATGTTCAAACTGATAGACTTTTTTGTTTTTGTGCAAATATTTGCTCATGCAACACATTTCAAAAAAGTTGGGATGGGGCAACAAAAGACTGGGAGTTTATGAATGCTCCAAAAAAACACCTAATTGGAAACAGGTGAGTGTCATGATTGGGTATAAAAGGAGCATCCCCAAAAGCTCAGCCGTTCACAAGCAAAGATGGAGCGAGGATCACCACTTTGTGAACAACTGCATGAAAAATAGTCCAACAGTTTAAGAACAATGTTTCTCAACGTTCGATTGCAAGAAGTTTAGGGATTCCATCATCTACAGTCCATAATATAATCAGAAGATTCAGAAAATCTGGAGAACTTTCAACACGTAAGCGGCAAGGCTGAAAACCAACATTGAATGCCCGTGACCTTCGATCACTCAGGTGGCACTGCATTAAAAACTGACATCATTGTGTAAAGGATCTTACTGCGTGGGCTCAGGAACACTTCAGAAAACCATTGTCAGTTAACACAGTTTGTCACTACATCTACAATTGCAAGTTAAAACTCTACCATGCAAAGAGAAAGCCATACATCAACAACATCCAGAAACGCCGCCGTCTTCTCTGGGCCCGCGCTCATTTGAAATGGACAGATGCAAAGTGGAAAAGTGTGCTGTGGTCTGATGAGTCCACATTTCAAACTGTTTTTGGAAATCATGGATGTTGTGTCCTCTGGACAAAAGAGGAAAGAGACCATCCAGACTGATACCAGCGAAAAGTTCAAAAGCCAGCATCTGTGATGGTATGGGGTGTGTTAGTACCCATGGCATGGGCAACTTACACATCTGTGATGGCACCATCAATGCTGAAAGGTACATTCAGGTTTTGGAGCAACACATGCTGCCATCCAAGCAACGTGTTTTTCAGGGATGTCCCTGCTTATTTCAGCAAGACAATGCCAAGCCACATTCTGCACGTGTTACAACAGCGTGGCATCATAGTAAAAGAGTGTGAGTATGAGACTGGCCTGCCTGCAGTCCAGACCTGTCGCCCATTGAAAATGTGTGACACATTATGAAGCACAAAATATGACAACGGAGACTCCGGACTGTTGAACAACTGAAGTCGTACATAAAGCAAAAATGAGAAAGAATTCCACCTACAAAGCTTCAACAATTAGCATCCTCAGTTCCCAAATGCTTATTGAGTGTTGTTAGAAGGAAAGGTGATGTAACAGTGGTAAACATAACACTGTCCCAGCTTTTTAGAAACGTGTTGCAAGCATCCATTTCAAAATGAGCAAATATTTACAGAAAAACAATAAAGTTTATCAGTTTGAACATTAAATATCTTGTCTTTATGGTGTATTCAATTGAATATAGGTTGAAGACGATTTGCAAATCATTGTATTGTTTTTAATTTACATTTTACACAACGTCCCAACTTCTTTGGAATTGGGGTTGTACCTCCAACCAGAATCCAGACTGTCACTGGAAGCTATAGGAAGCGTTTAGAGGCTGTTATTTCTGCAAAAGGAGGATCTACTAAATATTGATGTATTTTTCTGTTGGGGTGCCCAAATTTATGCACCTGCCTAATTTTGTTTAAATAATTATTGCACACTTTCTGTAAATGCCATAAACTTCAGTTCACTTCTCAAATATCAGTGTTTGTCTGCTATATGATATATTTAACTGAAAGTGCTGATGCAAACAACTAATGATTTATAAAGGAAAATCTTGGCCCAAATTTTTACATACAACTGTATATACACCCACATACACACACGTTTTGTTAAATAATTTTTTTCTGTGTGCAAAGTAAAATAATATAAGCATCTAAAATAAAACTAGGATGTTTAGAAATGTGTCAAAAATTTCTTGCTGTTAAAAAAGCATTTGGGAAAATTTTTGAAGGAAACATTAAATTTCATAGGGGACTAATAATTTTATTCTAATCTGTAAGTGATTAAGGGCTGAATGTGGCTGATGGACAGATAGACACCAGAATGATATTTGAACAAATGTCCTCAAACGTAGATTACAGAAAAAGTATGTTCCAGTACAGTTTTACAATTCTGTGTTAGTCTTTGAAAGTGGATTCTGATCATGTGTCTTAGTGTCTGTGTACGTGCTGTACAACTTGTTTCTTACTGTGTTGCAGACTTTTACACACATGACCATTTTCAAAACAATTAAAGCCGCACAAGTCCCATAGTTTTTTCTTGATTTTATTGTAATAACAGTGGTGCCAAAACTGCCCATTTACAAGGACGTCAGATAAAAATGTAGATACGTCAAAACAAAAGCACTCCCTTTTTACACAGTGGCACTTAAACCTGAGTCTGAAATATTCTAAAACAACAGAACATCACCCCACCTTAAAAAAAAACAAACAAAAAAAACAAACAAAAATTGAATAAAATCAAACACTTCGATTTCTTTTTCCCATATAAATGCCTTTTACAGTCACACAACACACACTGGACTAAATAGTTCTGCACAACAAGAATCAGTGAGGTCACAAGTTTCAAAGTCACTCGAGGCAGAAAGAAAAGAAAAAAATTAACTGTAAAGCATTGAGACAGCAGTAACACTTGTTTTGATGTCTTCCATTTAATCAGAGACACTGACGTCTTCGTTGTCAGATAAACTATCACAAAAACAAACTGCTTCAGTGAGTTTCAAACCACACACATTATATTACTAATATCCACAATCAGTTTGTGACATTTAACAGATGTAAACAGTCTTCATTCAGAGGACGTTGCTTATGAATTCACTGTCACTTAAGACATCAGAAACTCATTAAACTGCATTGAAGATGTGCCGGCGTAGACTTGAATTTAAAAGTAAACTTTTCCCAAGGTTTTTTTTCACCATAATTTCACGGTTCCTTGTTCTTGGCAGCAGCACAGTATTTGAAGGACACTTTCATGGTCTTCAATCCCAGTGGATCAATCAGATTATTTTCACAGTTGAAATGCAGAGTCCAAAACAAATTCCACCTGATGGCAAGAATTATAGCTCAAGTAATATTTTAATTGTGAATTTTGATTCATACGCTACAGAATTCATGAAACAAAAATTAAATCCATTGTGAGAAAATATGTATGCAGTGTCATTTTTCAATCAAATGTTGAACATTTATTAACTGTATTGGGATCCTGTACATAATTTAATGCACATTTAATGAATATATCTGGTGGTACACTCCATTTAATAATCAAACAGTCATTATTGTTGTTATTATTTAGTTGAAGTGCCACATTAGGTACCACATATCAAGGCAGTATAAACAAAACAGAAAGATACTAAAAATTAGAGCCCAACCTATATGAGCCTGTCACAAACATAGGGGTGTCAGCGTTATTTTTACCTAAATGAAAAGTTACTTTACCAAATAAACAATGCAAAAAAACACTTTTTTTGTATGTGGGATATGGTGTCATTATATAATTGGTCCAGCAGAGAACGGTCAGGCGTCATTGTTGTAAACAATGCTGTCAAGTACAGCTGGGACCCCATCACCCCTTGTTCACATTAGCTATAAGAACCAGAGGCAAAGTGACCAGCTGCCGTCCATTTTCATTCAGAGGGGATGTCTCACAGCAAACTAGAGATAAGTGGTTGCTAAGGTACCAGCTATGTGGGGCCAAAATAGCAGAGAAGTCAATTTTATGCAAATGCCGAGCGATGCGACACTGCGAATCCTGATCTGAGTGAAGGCAGAATAACAGCAGTATCACTTATACTGGCTGGTTGTTGATAACTTACATTTATTTATAATAAAGTTCAAGTTCAAACTGTAAAACATTAAGCCTCAATTACAGTTCTTTATCATAAGGGTTTGATAATGAAATGTTAGGCATCATTGCTATTTTTTATGCATATATCAGCAGATATATCTGTATCGTAAATTTTTACTCCCCAATATCTGTATCCCCCCCCTTAAAAAAAATCTAGATCAGTCAGGCTCTACTAGAAACAATCCAAAATAACAACCACTACCAGGCCCAGTGCCAATGACCTGTGGGCTCTGTAATTCTTCAAAAAATTATCCATTAATGGCATTAGAGATAATAATAATAAAAAAAACTGTCACAGACACCTGCGGTCCTGCCCATAAGTATTTAGACTGTGACAATTTTTGTAAATGTAACTCTATACGTCACCATAAAGTATTCAAAACAAAACAAGATGTTTAACAAAGATATAGCAGGAGGTCGCTGAGGGCCAAGGCTGGGAACTACTGAGGTTACCACATCACGTGTCCAATATGGTGGTGGAGACAGTGCTGGTCATGTTCAGGCTGGCTGCTGGTGGAACCGGGTCACTGGGGGCTCAGATTCAGCCAAAGACTGACAAACTGACAGTGCAGAAGGATAACGACCCAAAATGTACTGCAAAAGCAGCCGAAGGGCTTCTTAAAAGCAAAGAAATCCAATATTCTCCATTGGCCAAGTGAGTCACCTGACTTCAAGAAGACCTCATGTGTTTCACTCACTGAAGACAAAACTAAAGGCCACTGAAGGAGGCTGCAGTAAAGGCCTGGCAAAGCATCTCAAGGGAGGAGAAAAATAAAATAAAAATCAGCATGGGTTCCAAATTTCAAGTACTTATTGACTGCAATGAATTTTACTCAAAGTATTAACAGCAATCCTTATAATGTAAGTCTGTCCAATGAGCTTTGGCCTCTGAAAGTAGAGGAACTGGGTATAAAAATGTCTTTAATTCCTAAATGGTTAATGTGATATTTTTCTTAAAAGTCTACACTTCAGTCACCTCATGATTGTTTCATCTCAGCTCCACTGTGGTGGTGCAAAGCCGCAAAATTACAAATATGGTGTCAGTACAAATGATTATGGATCCAACTAACTGTGCCTGTGACGTTTGACACGGTAAAGAAACCAGGTCAGACACAAGCTGACCATCTGTGGTTGAGTTTTACAATTAAATTGGTTTCCTAGAAAAAAAATGCTTCTATTAATAGAACTGGTATTTTTCTTTTTCTACCACCATACAGTAAGTACACTCACTGGCCACTTTATTAGGTACACTTTGCAAGTATCCAGTTGGATCCCATTTTGCCAACAGAACTGCCTTAATTCTTCATGGCATAGATTCAACAAGGTGTTAGAAACATTCCTCAGAGATGTTGGTCCATATCGACATGATACACAGTCGCCCATTCCACCAGTCTGCACATTCACCTCTGACCTCTGACATCAACAAGGCATGTTAGTCCACACAATTGCCGCTCACTGGATATCTTCTCTTTTTCAGACTTTTTCGTTCTCTGACATGGTTGTGTTTTAAAATCCCAGTAGATCAGCACTTTGTGAAACACTCAGACCAGCCCGTCTGACACTAACAACCACACCCCGTTCAAAGTCATTTAAATCCTCTTTCTTCCCCATTCTGATGCTCGGTTTGAACTTCAGCAACTTGTCTTCATTCACCACGTCTAAAAGCCTAAATCCATTGAGGTGCTGCCATGTGACTGGCTGATTAGCTGTTTGTGTTAACAAGTAATTGAATAGGTGTACCTAATAAAGTGGCCAGTGAGTGGATTATTTAAAATGATGAAAGTAATGTTTGAAATACTGACACATGGGACATGGGCAGTCTTTGTAAGGTTAACAAAAGGTCCATGTTCAAGATCTGAATATGAAACTGTGAATTTGACTCATTTGGCACATTTTCAGCCAACCTTGACATTTGCATAATTTAAGAGAGGTGGACAGAATTTCTGGGGACATGCCAGTATGCTACATACTTTGAGTTTAGATAATATAAAACACACAAAATTTATTTTAATAATAATAACAACAACAACAATAAAAGAATGATAATAAAAACAGCTGGTTCCACCACGTACAGGATTTGTTGTTAAATGTGTTTTCTGTAGGTTATCAGATCTACGTAGTTCACGATACCGTCAAATATGACCATTTTCTCCGAGCGTATGAGCTCTTCATGTATCAGAATATCAGGTACTAACATCATCACACAAGTTACAGTCACATTAATAATAGAAAACATCAGTCTCACTTCACACTGGTTTGCACTAGAAGTACTGTGTGCCACAGATTCATCACCACTGGACCAAGGCAGACATTGTGCAAAGCACTGAAACGGCACCACACAGACACGTGCACAGGAAAGCTGTCACATCACGAACACTGTAAAAAAAAAAAAAAAGTTCAAACACATTCACATTGTAGCTAGTACGGTGACATTATCGTGCGACTGTAAGCCTGCCTGAGCGGAACGTGTGTTTGGTCACAGGTGTTCATGGATTTATCTTTAGTGTCGTGTTACGATGAAGTCTGTACAAACTACTGCTGCACTGAGATTTCTTTCTTTTTTCTTTTTTTTTGTGAGTTAAATCCATCCAACATTCTCTTGGACTGTAAAGTTTACGTGTCAAAAGTCTTCCATCGCATTCAGCTGGAAGATGTTTCAGTCGTACATAAACATCCAATCAACAAATGAGAGCAGACGACAGTCTGGAGGCGAGGACAAAACAGAATACACGAGCCGCTCATGTACCGGAAACAAAATAAAAGAAACCCAGAAAGGCACAGCAGCAACTTTGTTGGCAGGAGAGAAAAGGAACCAAAAGAAAAAGCATTTTCATAATTAAAATAATAATAATAATAATATTAATAATAATAATAATAATAATAATAAACACTTAGATAGAGAAGCCAAAAGCAGACTTTTTTTTGTTTTGTTGTTGTCAAACTTAATAGCTGCTGTATAAAACGTGATGTCATCCACATACAAGCATCACTTTACATGTTTTAGCTGAACATTTCCTTGAACATTAAGCAAAGACAAAAAGAAAAGACATGGCTAAGGAATGACAGCAAATGTGCACCAGTGAAGTGGTGAAGTTGTAAATACAAAAGAAAAAGACACCCTGACACACAACCTGCACATTGTGAGAAAAAACAGGCTTTAAAACCATCTGCATCAGCCTCAAATGTTGTGACACTTAAAAGTGTTCACCATATTTATGGCGTATAAGCAGTGATGGACACAGCTAACCAAAAAGTTAGCTTTGATAACCGCTAATCAGCTAACTGAAAAGTCCTCTTTTATAACACTTAACTGATAAACCAAAATATATATATATAGTTAATTTATCATTTATTTAACACTGCTGTAGGAAAGCTTAATTTACCTTGACAGCATACAGTGGTCCAGCGATGAGGCAGACATCTTGAAAAGGAAAGCAGGTTTGACTTAAGGTTTTGATTTATAAATCAAATTAATCTAGATAGTTTAACTACATTAATGCCAACTCTGTAATTTCTACAAAATGAAAATATAACATATCTTTTAATTTTAAAATAATGCACTAATTCTTAAGTTTTGAACATATAACACACACAGATGCCACACTGCATTATGGGCAAACTGAGCCTCAATTTCAATTCAATTTATTCACTTTATATAGCACCAAATCACAACACTGTATGAAATTAGAGTTACACTTTTAATTAACTTATTCTAATTGAATTGTACATGTAGTTTTTTAACTGTGTGTCCTCCTTTGACTGAATTTGTGTAAGATAACCTTCATGCTCAGATCATGTCAGTGTCCTTTTGTTTCCTGTCTTTTGTCTAGTCGGTGTCTTGTTGTAGTAGTTGGTGACCCCTATGTAATGTAGTCTGTTGTATTGTAAGCTCCTGTGATGTTTGTGTGTTTTTACTGTAAATTGTTTAATTCTTATAGTCTGTCAGGGACTACAGATGGAAATTAGCCCATGGCTATAATCTGACATATTTACACTTTATGTGTTCATTAATATGTGTTATCCCTTTTAAATAAATAAATGAATGAAATGAAATGAATAAAGTCGCCTCAATGCGCTTCATCTACTGGATGGCAGTGTGATGATGCCTGGTTATATTGCATGGTTGTTGCTGCCTGAATCACAACTTAAACAGAATTGTCAGTTTTGCAAATGCCTTTTTTAACAAATGAAAAAAAATACATATTTTACAAATACACATTTGTAAAAACCAGCACACACATTAAGTTTTGTGTTGGTTAAATGAATCAACCAATCAGTGATTGCAAGCTCAGTTTACCCATAATGCAGTTTGGCATCTGTGTGTGTGTTAATATGTTCAAAACTTCAGAATTAGTGCATTATTTTAAAATCTAAACATATGTGTTATATTTTCACTTTGTACAAATGACAGAGTTGACATTAATGCAATTAAACTATCCGGATTAATTTGGTTTATAATTCAAAACCATAAGTCAAGCCTGCTTTCCTTTTGAGGACTTCGGCCTCACAGCTGGACTACTGTATGCTGTAAAGGGTAATGACTTTTGTTTGTTTGTTTTTTTCTTTAGTTTGGTGGCCAGGTCTTTTTTGCTGGGGTAGAGTTAAGCTCAGCTCTTCTTAACTGCCTCACTGCTGCAAAATACATAGCAGACAGGAGCCAACAGGGTTTATAAATGTTCTTCAGTTACTATGTAAAAAAAAAAAAGTTAGTGGTCTAAAAGTTATCAAAACTAAATTTTTCAGAAACTAATTTGTTTTGAAGTTATCTGAAAAGATAATCTGCTAACAAAAAAGTTAGCTTCAATAATTAGTAGTTAGCAGATTAGCGGAACTGTGCCCATCACTGCGTATAAGTCCTGTTTTTGTTGTTGTTGTTTTTTACTATTTTGGGAGGCTCTACGACTTGTGCTCAAGTGCGACTTATATACTGAAAAATCATGCAGTTTCCTCTTAAAAATAAGAATTATAGTAAGTATTTATGTTGGGCTTTCACAGGAATGCAAGCAATAAATAAAATAAACTCCAACAATAAATGGATAAATGCCAATAGTAAGAAATACACAAAAATGAAAACAAATTAATGACCTGATAAAGAACAAATGTGAAACTTATACTCTGGTGCAATTTACGTATGAGTTTTTCCTCTTCAAGAGATCTTAACAGGTGCGACTTATACTCTGGAAAATACGTAATAATCATTTTGTGCAACAGAAAAATAAGAGCGCACAAATAAATCAATTTTGTATACCTGCTTAATCACAGACCATGAATGGGTGGGGGGTGGGGGGCCAGAGCCTATCCCAGCAGTCAAGAGCCTGGGTAGACCCTGGACAGGACCCCAGTCTACTGCAGGGTCACGTATAGACAGACAAACATACTTATGGCCAATTTAAAGTTCCCAGTTCACCTAATCTGTACATCTTTGGATGTGAGAAGAAGCTGGAGGACCTGGAGGGAAACCATGTGAACATGGGGAGAACGTACAAACTCCACACAGAAAGGACCAGGTGGGACGCGATCCCAGGACCTTCCTGATGTGATGCAACAGTGTGAACCACTAAGCCACCATTAAATTTATTTATTTATTTATTTTTTGAAACAGATTCACAACTTTTGAGAATAAAGGACTTAGCTTTAAATCTTTAGGGCGTTTCCCCCCATCCAGACCTAAAGGCAAACATCCTAAAGACAACAGCAAGCAGAACAGCTTCAAAGCAAATGCTTGATGACATTTGCTGACAGCTTCTCCTACAACACTGCACTGCGTCTGACGCAGTAACATTTCATCAGAGTACAACCGACCGTTTGTCTGTGAGGATTTATTGATTAGTCACAGATACACATTTGTCTTTTTAAGAGTATTCGATGCAGCCATCAGATTATCTTTAACTATAATCACATACGAACTGTGACTTTGTGCATTGGTCTGAGTTTGGCACAAAAAGACGAGGCACTCTTCAGTAAAGAAGTTCATCAAGAGTCCAGGCTGCAGTGGAAGCAGGCTGAAGAGCTCATCCCACACTTCCCTACCCTCAGCTGAGTCCTCAAACTCTTCCTGAGGGATCCCGAGGCATTCCAAATACAGCTGGGAGCTGTAATCCCTCCAGCAGGTCTTCCCTGGTTCCTTCCAGCTGGAATTGCATGGAATACCTTCTGAGGAAGACAATCCTCACCAGATGCCCAGACCACCTCAGCTGACCCCTCTGGATGTGAAGGAGCAGCAGCTCTACTTAGAGTCCCTACTAGATATTCAAGCTTCTCACCCCGTCCCTCAGTGTAAGCCCAGATACCAACACAGGAATCTCTTCTCCGCTGCTTGTATCCATAATCTTGTTCTTTCGGTCATTACCCGAAGCTCATAACTGCAGGTAAGGACAGGGGCGTAAATCCACCAGGCCTGGGAGAGTCACACCTTCTGGACCACCTGTTTCTTCACCACGACGGTTCGGTACACCATCCACAGGACTTCAGGTGCAGCACCGATCCATCTATTGATTTCACGCTCCAGCTTACCCCCCAACTCGTAAACGAGACCACGAGATACTTGAACTCTTCCACTTTGAGCAAGTACTCTGTCTTGAGCTAGACGGGACAAGCCACCCTTTTCCGACAGAGGACCACAGCCTCTGATTTAGTCACATGCTGCCTCAAATCTGCTTAGTTCACACCGGAGGTCACTGTGTGATGAAGCCAACAGAACCACATCATCAGCAAAAGGCAGAGATGTATTTCTGAGGACACCCTCCAAATCCCTGACGAGGCCTTGAAATCCTGCCCACAACTGCTTACAGGGGACGGAGCTTCAAATTTGTGTTAACAAGATCACGTGTGTCACCCGTAGTAGTATTAATACATGGATATAAACCAAAGGTGAACGTAATTATCTCCCAACAAACAGTCAGGACTCGCAGTGAAAAGAGGCGCTCTAACGCAGAATGAACACAGAGAGCAGAAACGTCATCGCGCTTTCTCAAGTACAACAGTTTGTCTGATTGGACGGAGAAGAGCTACGAGCCATAAACCCTACAAGCAACTGGAATTAGAATTACGCTGCTAATTTTGATGCCACAGGTCACTGCTGCTGCCATCTGGGGGACTGAACCTGCAATGACCTGGTTGACAAAAATGATCAGCGCCCTGGTGGCACGATTTTGAGAGAAACTGTGGCAGAAAATGATTCTGTTATTGTGGCCTCATTTATAAGAGGCCCAAAGAACGCTCACATTCCTCCAAAAGGATTCTTAACAGGATTTGTGTTGAGTTATTAACTGAAAAAACAGCATGTGGAGTATGGGGCCATTATTGTAGCAAAACACCATTCCGAAACCTTGCAACACCTTTGAAAAGACTTTTGAAAATTGTTCTGGAGTGTGTGTGAAAAGGAACACATTTTGCGCTGTGCTGCCATCTGTGTAACACTGACACCTGCTGGACGGACGGCTCCAGAATGTGCATTTTAGTGCATAGATTGTGCATCAACAAGCTCAACGTATCTATTATTTTCCGTAACTTTATGTTTTGTAAGTACTGTTCACATTTTGTTGGTATTTAGGAAAAAACGTGTTCTGCTTCTTACTAGTTAGTCTATGCTTGTAACATGCGGGCGTGCGTAGACACACGAGCGTTCCCGCCATTGGATGTGGGACAAGGACATAATTTTGAAATTATGCAGCCAATTGTTGATTTGTAGAGCTACCAGAATTCTTAAATCTATTTTATTTTATTTTATTTTATTTAAAAATGTAACGACCTCACCGGTGCTCCTCATTGGTCTTTTCGCCGTATGACGACATTGTGACAGGACCTGTGTCCAATCACATTCATAGAAGACAGTGCTGGTGGGCGGGGTCTGGTTTGGGGTTTGGTGTGTGATTTTCTTCAAGATGGCGGAGCGTACGTTGAAGCAGTACGGCAGAGTGTCCAGAATAAAATAATTTAGAAAGGTAGTTAGGTGCCTATGAGGATACAGCCGTATTATACGTGCATATATATCTGTGAGTATTTTTGCAGTCGTGTATATTAGTGTTTCCTTGACCACTATCAGTAACGCTGTAGATGCTGTTAGCATGTTAGCACGGACGGAGAGCTGCTAGGGCCCTGTGGGCAGTTACAGATGCTGCTGTGCGGCTACAAACTGGACAGATGTGCTAAAAGCCGCCCTGTGTTGTCCGCGATCGCTTTGGAAATAGATTACTGGCTTGCGAGGATGTTCAGTCCATCTCCTGTATATATTCTCTTGAAGGATCACAGTTATTTTCGTTCAGTTTACCTCAAACATTCGTTCAGTCCCAATATGAAGTTAAATGTTATTATTAAGCTAAAGAAATATTGACAGTGGGCTAAAACATGGGAGGTAATAATACACTCAAATACACATTGGGTTAATAATGTTAAAATAATAATGTTAAAAAAAATCTCAAACCTAAAACTGGCAAACATTTTTGACCCAGGTCGAGATCCTGAAAATATGGCAGAACCCCCTCTGTTACTGCAGCAAGTCAACGTTATGAATAGTATAGAAAGGTGGAGATACAACCCTAGTTCCAATGAAGTTGGGACGTTGTGTGAAATGAAAATAAAAACAGAATACAATGATCTGTAAATCATCTTCAACCTATATTCAACTGAATATGCCACAATGACAATATATTTAATGTTCAAACTGATAAACTTTATTGTTTTTGTGCCAATTTTTGCTCATTTTGAAATGGATGCCTGCAATATGTTTCAAAAAAGCTGGGACACTGGTATGTTTACCACTGTGTTACATCACCTTTCCTTCTAACAACACTCAATAAACGTTTGGGAACTGAGGACACTAATTATTGAAGCTTTGTAGGTGGAATTCTTTCCCATTCTTGCTTGATGTACGACGTCAGTTGTTCAACAGTCCGGAGTCTCTTTTGTCATATTTTGTGCTTCATAATGCACCACACATTTTCAGAGGGTGACAGGTCTGGACTGCAGGCAGGCCAGTTTAGTACCTGCACTCTTTTACTATGAAGCCACGCTGTTGTAACACGTGCAGAATGTGGCTTGGCATTGTCTTGCTGAAATAAGCAGGGACGTCCCTGAAAAAGACGTTGCTTGGATGGCAGCATGTGTTGCTCCAAAACCTGGATGTACCTTTCAGTATTGATGGTGCCATCACAAATGTGTAAGTTGCCCATGTCATAGGTTCAAATTCAAAAATTCAAAAAGAAAAAATAATATAGCACCTTCAACTGCACCACAGACTAAAACAGTTAAATGTGGTCTATTAAACATTAGGTCTCTCTCTTCTAAGTCCCTGTTGGTAAATGATATAATAATTGATCAACATATTGATTTATTCTGCCTTACAGAAACCTGGTTACAGCAGGATGAATATGTTAGTTTAAATGAGTCAACACCCCCGAGTCACACTAACTGTCAGAATGCTCGTAGCACGGGCCGAGGCGGAGGATTAGCAGCAATCTTCCATTCCAGCTTATTAATTAATCAAAAACCCAGACAGAGCTTTAATTCATTTGAAAGCTTGACTCTTAGTCTTGTCCATCCAAATTGGAAGTCCCAAAAACCAGTTTTATTTGTTATTATCTATCGTCCACCTGGTCGTTACTGTGAGTTTCTCTGTGAATTTTCAGACCTTTTGTCTGACTTAGTGCTTAGCTCAGATAAGATAATTATAGTGGGCGATTTTAACATCCACACTGATGCTGAGAATGACAGCCTCAACACTGCATTTAATCTGTTATTAGACTCTATTGGCTTTGCTCAAAATGTAAATGAGTCCACCCACCACTTTAATCATATCTTAGATGTTGTTCTGACTTATGGTATGGAAATAGAGGACTTAACAGTATTCCCTGAAAACTCCCTTCTGTCTGATCATTTCTTAATAACATTTACTCTGATGGACTACCCAGCAGTGGGGAATAAGTTTCATTACACTAGAAGTCTTTCAGAAAGCGCTGTAACTAGGTTTAAGGATATGATTCCTTCTTTATGTTCTCTAATGCCATATACCAACACAGTGCAGAGTAGCTACCTAAACTCTGTAAGTGAGATAGAGTATCTCGTCAATAGTTTTACATCCTCATTGAAGACAACTTTGGATGCTGTAGCTCCTCTGAAAAAGAGAGCTTTAAATCAGAAGTGCCTGACTCCGTGGTATAACTCACAAACTCGTAGCTTAAAGTAGATAACCCGTAAGTTGGAGAGGAAATGGCGTCTCACTAATTTAGAAGATCTTCACTTAGCCTGGAAAAAGAGTCTGTTGCTCTATAAAAAAGCCCTCCGTAAAGCTAGGACATCTTTCTACTCATCACTAATTGAAGAAAATAAGAACAACCCCAGGTTTCTTTTCAGCACTGTAGCCAGGCTGACAAAGAGTCAGAGCTCTATTGAGCTGAGTATTCCATTAACTTTAACTAGTAATGACTTCATGACTTTCTTTGCTAACAAAATTTTAACTATTAGAGAAAAAATTACTCATAACCATCCCAAAGACGTATTGTTATCTTTGGCTGCTTTCAGTGATGCCGGTATTTGGTTAGACTCTTTCTCTCCGATTGTTCTGTCTGAGTTATTTTCATTAGTTACTTCATCCAAACCATCAACATGTTTATTAGACCCCATTCCTACCAGGCTGCTCAAGGAAGCCCTACCATTATTTAATGCTTCGATCTTAAATATGATCAATCTATCTTTGTTAGTTGGCTATGTACCACAGGCTTTTAAGGTGGCAGTAATTAAACCATTACTTAAAAAGCCATCACTTGACCCAGCTATCTTAGCTAATTATAGGCCAATCTCCAACCTTCCTTTTCTCTCAAAAATTCTTGAAAGGGTAGTTGTAAAACAGCTAACTGATCATCTGCAGAGGAATGGTCTATTTGAAGAGTTTCAGTCAGGTTTTACAATTCATCATAGTACAGAAACAGCATTAGTGAAGGTTACAAATGATCTTCTTATGGCCTCGGACAGTGGACTCATCTCTGTGCTTGTTCTGTTAGACCTCAGTGCTGCTTTTGATACTGTTGACCATAAAATTATATTACAGAGATTAGAGCATGCCATAGGTATTAAAGGCACTGCGCTGCGGTGGTTTGAATCATATTTGTCTAATAGATTACAATTTGTTCATGTAAATGGGGAATCTTCTTCACAGACTAAAGTTAATTATGGAGTTCCACAAGGTTCTGTGCTAGGACCCATTTTATTCACTTTATACATGCTTCCCTTAGGCAGTATTATTAGACGGTATTGCTTAAATTTTCATTGTTACGCAGATGATACCCAGCTTTATCTATCCATGAAGCCAGAGGACACACACCAATTAGCTAAACTGCAGGATTGTCTTACAGACATAAAGACATGGATGACCTCTAATTTCCTGCTTTTAAACTCAGATAAAACTGAAATTATTGTACTTGGCCCCACAAATCTTAGAAACATGGTGTCTAACCAGATCCTTACTCTGGATGGCATTACCCTGACCTCTAGTAATACTGTGAGAAATCTTGGAGTCATTTTTGATCAGGATATGTCATTCAAAGCGCATATTAAACAAATATGTAGGACTGCTTTTTTGCATTTACGCAATATCTCTAAAATTAGAAAGGTCTTGTCTCAGAGTGATGCTGAAAAACTAATTCATGCATTTATTTCCTCTAGGCTGGACTATTGTAATTCATTATTATCAGGTTGTCCTAAAAGTTCCCTAAAAAGCCTTCAGTTAATTCAAAATGCTGCAGCTAAAGTACTAACGGGGACTAGAAGGAGAGAGCATATCTCACCCATATTGGCCTCTCTTCATTGGCTTCCTGTTAATTCTAGAATAGAATTTAAAATTCTTCTTACTTATAAGGTTTTGAATAATCAGGTCCCATCTTATCTTAGGGACCTCGTAGTACCATATCACCCCAATAGAGCGCTTCGCTCTCAGACTGCAGGCTTACTTATAGTTCCTAGGGTTTGTAAGAGTAGAATGGGAGGCAGAGCCTTCAGCTTTCAGGCTTCTCTCCTGTGGAACCAGCTCCCAATTCAGATCAGGGAGACAGACACCCTCTCTACTTTTAAGATTAGGCTTAAAACTTTCCTTTTTGCTAAAGCTTATAGTTAGGGCTGGATCAGGTGACCCTGAACCATCCCTTAGTTATGCTGCTATAGACGTAGACTGCTGGGGGGTTCCCATGATGCACTGTTTCTTTCTCTTTTTGCTCTGTATGCACCACTCTGCATTTAATCATTAGTGATCGATCTCTGCTCCCCTCCACAGCATGTTTTTTTCCTGGTTCTCTCCCTCAGCCCCAACCAGTCCCAGCAGAAGACTGCCCCTCCCTGAGCCTGGTTCTGCTGGAGGTTTCTTCCTGTTAAAAGGGAGTTTTTCCTTCCCACTGTAGCCAAGTGCTTGCTCACAGGGGGTCGTTTTGACCGTTGGGGTTTTACATAATTATTGTATGGCCTTGCCTTACAATATAAAGCGCCTTGGGGCAACTGTTTGTTGTGATTTGGCGCTATATAAAAAAAAATTGATTGATTGATTGATAGGTACTAACACACCCCCATACCATCACAGATGCTGGCTTTTGAACTTTGTGCTGGTAACAATCTGGATTGTCTTTTTCCTCTTTTGTGCAGAGGACACGACATCCATGATTTCCAAAAACAATTTGAAATGTGGACTCATCAGACCACAGTACACTTTTCCACTTTGCGTTTGACCATTCATCAACTTTCCCAGTCTTTTGTCGCCCCTGTCCCATCTTTTTTGAAATGTGTTGCAGGCATCCATTTCAAAATGAGCAAATATTTGCACAAAAACAATAAAGTTTATCAGTTTGAACATTAAATATCTTGTCTTTGTGGTGTATTCAATTGAATATAGGTTGAAGAGGATTTGCAAATCATTGTATTCTGTTTTTACTTAACATTTGACACAGCGTCCCAACTTCATTGGAATTGGGGTTGTACTTAAACTCCTCCGCTTGGGGCAGTAGCTCTCCCCTAACCCAGAAGGGACACTCCACTGTTTTCCGAAAGAAGACCATGGTCTCAGTTTTGAAGGTGCTGATTCTCATCCCAGTCTCTTCACACTTGGTCTCAAACCCACTCAGTTCACATCGGAGGTCACTGCCTGATGAAGCTACCAGAACCACATCATCTGCAAAAAGCAGAGATGCAACTCTGAGGTCAGCAAACTGAACACCCTCCAGTCCCTGACTGCACCTTGAAATTATTTCTGTGAACATCACAAACAGGATTGGTGACAAGGGACAGCCTTGGAGTCCAACTCCCACCGGAAAGAGGTCTGATGTCATGCCGAGAATGCGGACACAGCTTCTACTTTGGTTATATACAGACCGAATCGCAAGTTTTCACTCCCCCATAGGATACCTGAGGGACCTGATCATATGCCTTTTCCAAGTCCACAAAACACATGTAAACTGGTTGGTCATACTCCCAAGACCACTCCAATATCCTTGCGAGGGTAAAGAAAATGGAGATAAGAGCCAACAATGGAGATGAGAACATTGTTGACTCAAATGTGACAACATCATATAATTGGCTGGAAACTTAAAGTGGGACGGAATGTGTAGCCTACACCTGCAGTGAATGAAGGATTGAGAGCTGGTGAATGACTGTCGAGAGATTGGTGAAGTCAGACCTTGCCCGTTTGGATGTTGTCGACTCATTGTCCACAGGTGAATGAGGAAATGTTTTTGTGCCGTGTGTAGCCTGGCCAGTCATTCTTCTCTGAAACCAGAAATCAGATGCTGATTAAAGGTAACGCTAAAGGCAGAAATAAACACATACAAATGCAAACCTGTGTTAATAAAACAGTGCTTAAAAAATAATACTAAAGCCACATAAACAAAAGGAACAAGACATAAGATGGGCAAGAGCAAACTATTCTTGTTCATGAACAATAGTAGTTTGCAGTGTCATGTTTATTCAAGACAGACAAAACAGTGTCTTCATTGTGTATTGAATTGGCTAACAAGTTGCTCTTACATCTGCTGTTGTTCTGTTGTTTTTTCCAGCTCCTGAAGACCCCATTGGAGGATGCTCAGTGCCTAGATCCCATATTAAGCTGAATGCATTGTGATTTCCAATAATAGAGACAGTGATTCTGAAAGCTGTCTACATTAATGAAAAGAACAATGTAGTCAGCTTAGCATATTCACCTCTGGTACGTGATCTATACAGGGATGTGCTTCCGCATGCTTTCTGGCTTCAGATAAAGTCTCAACAGGTCAGATTTTAAGAATTTAGTTGTTATAAGTTATAGTTGCTAAGCGAAGGAATGGAAATAGATGATGATTTACCCCCTCTCCCCTTGGAGCCACCTGATGATTTTTGCCAATATGACAGCAGAGCACCTCCACCACCTCCCCTGCAAACGTCCAGTGACGCAGAGGTAATGGACGTTAGCTCTGGTGGTGATGGATACATATACACCCCAGGGGACGGGGATACCAAGCCACAGCAGCCCCACAATAAGGGCTCAGTAACATTCTGTAGCCAAAACTCAGTTGAGGCCAATTCCAGCTCATTGTGTCCCAGAACAGCCCGTCATGCTCCCCCAGTTACTAAGTTTCTACCAGATCTGAAACTGCTCAGAGATGTTAAGATCCGTGTAAGCTTTACTGAAAGCAGCAGTAGCAGTAAAGACAGGAAGGTTTTGTACACAGGCAGCGGACAGGAATCAAGCAGTGAGGACAACTTAGGCATCTTAAATGGTGAGTTGCATGACTTTGCTAGTGACCAGGAGGTAGCTGAGGGTAGTTCAGGAGTAGGAAATATGGCAGGAAGAAGACAAGAGGAGGCTGAGGTAGATCTGGAAAACAAGGTAGAGTTTGCCGTCTTGGATGAGTTGGATGACTTCTGTGAGAATTTCCTGGAGAATGCCAGTGGAGAGCACGGAGGCTTTCAGTCTGGCATCATAATTCAGCAAGAGCAAGCAGACGACGATGCCCTGTCTTATCCCTACGAGGTAAGTCTGCAATGTCCTTTGCTGTGAACACAGATAAAGGACCATACTAGTCAGTTTGATGCACTCCAAAATATAGATGTATTATACAGTATGTGTTGCAGACAACCATTTTCTAAATCTCAGAATTGAAAAATAATGCTGCAACTGATCAGGTAGGTCTATCATAACTTTTTGTTGGATGCTATATTGTCACAGATACAATTTCAATAAATTATGCCATTTTATGCAACTAATAATGAAAGTACACTTTTTCATAGAGTAATTTAAATTCTTAAGACTATTCCATCATTGGAATGTGGAAAAGTGTTAAAATATCCTAATTAAAAATAAACAAATGAAATGGACTCTTAGACTCTGACAGAAAAATGCATATAAATAAATAAGGAGACTTTAAAGTGTCGACATATCAGGTTGTTCACATTAACAGGCTCTCCTTTCTCATTAGGCTTGTGTCCAGAGCATTCCACAGCAGTCGAGCCTGTGGAGTGTGGCTTTGAACTAAAGTTAATTTGGACATACTCTCCTGAACATTCTGGTTGGAATTGTGTGATCATTGAGGAAAAACCGTTAACGCAGAGTAATGTGTTATCTTCACCTTCTTTGCTGTCACTGTGTCTGTGTGGTAGAGGTGCTGGCTGTTTTTGTGTGTATGTGTGTGATATTTAATTATTTGCAGCAAAAAGTGTGGAGTAAAGTGCCATACAGGTCTTTGTGCTATAAAGCCCTTTGTAGGTGATGTACTGATGTTCAGCGGGAGCTGCACATTTCATTAAATTATAATCATGTTTGGATAATGAACACAGTAGAAAAACAGTTATTAAGCATAGATTCTGTAAAAATGGAAAATCCATTTGGATAATTGTTTTCCTTTGTTCAGCTAGTCTGCCTCACCAGCCTAAAAGACATGCAAATGGCCAATCACTTAACACTTGTCCGGTTGTATGGGAGTACTCGAAAAAATTGTCGTCAGAGAGGTACAGTTGCGGTACTAGTGGAGTTGTCCGATGGGACAAGTAATTTATACTTTTGCATATGTGGCAGTTTATCTGTTTATTCCAATATCAGTTTTGTCCTTCTAAAACTGATATCTCAGAAAGTAAAAAAAGACTTGTTTAAAGAAAATTTGACTTTTTGTCTAAATAGAAAAATATTGTCAAGCATTTTTTATGTAAGAAAAAATGTCTTATTTTGGGAAAATGACTCACGTTTTCTTTAATAACTTTTTCCAGCCAATAGCAAGCTGTGTTTAACCAGTAACAAGGAAAGGCAATGGATTTCAAGTCATCCAAGCAAAGGAACAAGATTGTTTTCCTTATTTTAAGATGGAGGCTAATCTTAAAATAAAAATTCTGTCTAGTTTCAAGACACATTTTGATTATTCAGTGCTTAGACATTTTGCTAGTTTTGAAAATTCTAACCAAGTAAATTTTTCTTACCCCATTGACAGATATTTTTTGCTTAATACAAGATTACAGTGGCTTGCAAAAGTATTCGGCTCCTTGGTATTTCACACAATTTAATTTGTTTATGGCATTTCAAATACAAAAAGTAAATCAGGCTTCTCAATATAAAATTTTCTAAAATTATCTTCCTTTGACTCAAAGTGAAAGCAAATCAAAAGACAAGATGATGGGTTGCATAAGTAATCAGCCGCTTTGGTATAATACCTGTAAATAATCAGTTTAATTGCCAGTTTTCTTCAGACAAGTCAGGGGATGGATACATGAACATTTCTAAGTCACTGAATATGTCTTGGACTTTATTCACATCAGTTATGAAGAAATACAAACAGTATGGCACTCTGAGGTAAATCTGTGTGGAGTACGCAATTCTCAAAAACTGAGTGCCTGTGCAAGAAGGAGAAGAGTGAGGAAAGCCACCCAGACAACCCAGAAGAGGTTTTAGGCTTCTGTGGCTGTGATTGGAGAAATTCATTCACCAAAACATTAAATCTAGGCTGCATCTCAGATGTACCTTCTGGCAAATTGTATCTGAACTTTCAGGTCTTTATCAATCAATCAATCAATCAATTTTTTTATATAGCGCCAAATCACAACAAACAGTTGCCCCAAGGCGCTTTATATTGTAAGGCAAGGCCATACAATAATTATGTAAAACCCCAACGGTCAAAACGACCCCCTGTGAGCAAGCACTTGGCGACAGTGGGAAGGAAAAACTCCCTTTTAACAGGAAGAAACCTCCAGCAGAACCAGGCTCAGGGAGGGGCAGTCTTCTGCTGGGACTGGTTGGGGCTGAGGGAGAGAACCAGGAAAAAGACATGCTGTGGAGGGGAGCAGAGATCGATCACTAATGATTAAATGCAGAGTGGTGCATACAGAGCAAAAAGAGAAAGAAACAGTGCATCATGGGAACCCCCCAGCAGTCTACGTCTATAGCAGCATAACTAAGGGATGGTTCAGGGTCACCTGATCCAGCCCTAACTATAAGCTTTAGCAAAAAGGAAAGTTTTAAGCCTAATCTTAAAAGTAGAGAGGGTGTCTGTCTCCCTGATCTGAATTGGGAGTTGGGATTTATAAGAAAATCCTCCTCTATACCACTTCATCATGAAGCTGTATAACTGGGGATACAAAATGCAAAACATGCACTGCAGAATTTCTCCAATCACAGCAACAGAAGCCTGTAACTTCTTCTGGGTTGTCTTGGTGGCTTTCCTAACACTTCTCCTTCTTGCACAGTCACTCAGTTTTTGAGAACTATCTACTCCACACAGATTTACCCTAGAGTGCTATGCTGTTTGTATTTCTACATAACTGATGTAAATAAAGTTCAAGACATATTCAGTGACTTGGAAATGTTCATGAATCCATCCCATGACTTGTCTGAAGAAACCTGGCAATTAAACTGATATTTACAGGTATTATACCAAGGGGGATGATTACTTATGCAACCCATCATCTTGGCTTTTATATTTTTAATTAATTTATTTCAACTTGTAGAGATTTACTTTCAGTTTGAGTCTAAGGAAGATAATTTTAGAAATTTTTATATTGAGAAGCCTGATTTACTTTATGTATTTGAAATGCCATAAACAAATTAAAATGCGTGAAATACCAAGGGGCTGAATACTTTTGCAAGCCACTATATTTATCTTATTTTGAGAGGGACAGTTTTTTTTGCAGCGTTCACAATTAAAGCATTCAAATATAACAAACTGTTGACCCATCCCTCTCTCCCAGCCTTAACCACAATGTCTTTCAGGAGGAGTTTGACAATGATGTGGATGCTCTACTTGAGGAGGGTATGCCAGTGCCAAAAAAGATGCGTCCTTCAGAAGATAAATATGGTGGGGACAGTGACCATCAGTCCGATGGCCAAGGAGGCGTTCAACCCATGATGACCAAAATTAAGACTGTCCTGAAGAGTGAGTGGTGGATCTGTCAGTTTCAAGGAGTGGCTTAACTTGAATGTGTTTTGGAACTAAATAGTATCTATGTAATCCAATAAAACATCTCTAGAATATTTTAAGACCTATATCCATTGACTAGATATCGCGTTATTCTGTTTCACTATGTCGCTGTTATTCTCAAATAACAGAAATAATGTCTTCAGTGTCACTTGGAACAGTGGAAGTCTGTGTAGACATGGAAATTAATGCATAAATTATAATATCTACTAACAGCTGGATGTTTAAATAAGCTTGTGTGTGTGCTTGCGTGCATGGCTGGTAGTAGTCATGTACAGTAGTGTTCAGAATAATAGTAGTGCTATGTGACTAAAAAGATTAATCCAGGTTTTGAGTACATTTCGTATTGTTACATGGGAAACAAGGTACCAGTAGATTCAGTAGATTCTCACAAATCCAACAAGACCAAGCATTCATGATATGCACACTCTTAAGGCTATGAAATTGGGCTATCAGTAAAAAAAAGTGGAAAGGGGGTGTTCACTATAATAGTAGCATCTGCTGTTGACGCTACAAACTCAAAACTATTATATTCAAACTGCTTTTTTAGCAATCCTGTGAATCACTAAACTAGTATTTAGTTGTATAACCAGTTTTTCATGATTTCTTCACCTCTGCGAGGCATTAATTTCTTGCAAATAAATTAGCTTCACACGGACGTCTTCTAACTCACAGCACTTATAGGTAACTCCAGACTGTCTTTGATCGTCCTGGAGCTGATCGATGGGTGAGCCTTTGCCATTCTGGTTATTCTTCTATCCATTTTGATGGTGGTTTTCTGTTTTCTTCCACGCGTCTCTGGTTTTTTGTCCATTTTAAAGCATTGGAGATCATTGTAGATGAACAGCCTATAATTTTTTGCACCTGGGTATAAGTTTTCCCCTCTCCAATCAACTTTTTAATCAAACTATGCTGTTCTTCTGAACAATGTCTTGAACGTCCCATTTTCCTCAGGCTGTCAAAGAGAAAAGCATGTTCAACAGGTGCTGGCTTCATCCTTAAATAGGGGACACCTGATTCACACCTGTTTGTTCCACAAAATTGACGAGCTCACTGACTGAATGCCACACTGCTATTATTGTGAACACCCCCTTTTCTACTTTTTTTTTTTACTAATAGCCCAGTTTCATAGTCTTAAGAGTGTGCATATCATGAATGCTTGGTCTTGTTGGATTTGTGAGAATCTACTGAATCTACTGGTACCTTGTTTCCCATGTAACAATAAGAAATATACTCAAAACCTGGATTAATCTTTTTAGTCACATAGCACTACTATTATTCTGAACACTACTGTAGGTCTCATCACATAGAGAAAAAGCATCATAATCACTGTGGTTTATTTATATTAGGTCGGGGACGTCCACCCACAGAGCCTCTACCTGACGGATGGATCATGACATTCCATAACTCAGGCATTCCAGTCTACCTGCACAGGGAGACCAGAGTGGTAACCTGGTCCAGACCCTACTTCCTTGGCACTGGGAGTATCAGGGTAAGGCTCAAAGTACACTCAGGATTTATTTGTTAATTTATTTAAATTGATAGGGTGGTAGCGTTAAAATTGTATTTATTTATGTTTGTTTTTAAACTGAACTACACTGGGGGAAATTTTGGAATATTAGCAATTAGTAAATTCATGAGTGGTTTCCATATAATGGTGTGACATAGTTTAAAAAAAATCTTGATGGCTAGCAAGTTGATCTGAGGGGACAACAATGAGCTTCTATTCTCTAGGAGAATTCAGGCTACACTACCATTAAAGAGGTTGGAGACATCAGACATTTTCCCTTATTTATGCCATTGTCACATTTTTAAATAAATTATTGACAATTAATTTAATGAATGCTACAGCCTTGAAGTAACAATACAGATGCTCAAATCTATGTCTGCTCGGTCTCGCAGACGTTTTATTCACCCTAGGGACACAAAGCATTCCTGCGTCCCATGAATGCAAAACCTGGGCCGGTACATAGGGCTTAAGTACATCAGCCAAGTAGGGCGGTGCCATTCTGTGAACACTTTTATAGGTCAGCAGCAGGACCTTAAAATCTGATCTCACAGAGACAGGAAGCCAGTGAAGAGATGCCAAAATGGGAGTAATGTGGTCAAACCCTTCTGCTTTGTGTCAAGAGTCTGGCAGCAGCCTTTTGAACCAATTGAAGACCACTGACTCTGGACTGCGGCGACCCAGAAAATAAAACATTGCAATAATCCAATCTAGAAGAAACACATGCATGTATCAGGGTCTGAGCATCAGCCATAGACAGGATGGGACGAATCTTCGCTATATTTCGCAGGTGGAAGAAAGCAGTCCTCATGATGCCTTTAATGTTGGGGTCAAAGGACAATGTAGGATCAAAAATTAGCCAAAGGTTCCTCATTTTGTCCGTATGATGTATAACACACAAACCTAAACGAAGTGCTAGCTGGTCAAATCAATGCTGATGTCTTGCTGGACCAAGAACCATCATTTCAGTCTTGTCAGAGTTCAAAAGCAGGAAATTACTAGACATCCAGCTTCTCACAGTCATAAGGCAATCTTCTAGGGATTTTATATGATGAGATTACCAGCAGTTATCGGCATGCACGTCTGAGACAGACTCTCTACACCCAAAGCCATCAAATGTATTAATATGATTATTAACCATCAGATGCCAAGGTAAAACCTCTTAAATCATTTTAAAATCAGTTTTAAGCAGAAACAAGGCTGTTTTAAGCAGAAAACGAGGCAATAATTGGCGAGTCGTTACTGACACTCTGAAATGACGATCAGAGCGCCGCAGCAGCTGCTATGTGCTCTGATCAGTCCGCCGTCTTTTATTATGAAATAATGCTGAATTTATGTGGAAATGATTGTTGTACAAAAGCTTCAGATATCTGTCACTGAGATAGAGGATGACTGGAGTGCAATTTTAAGCAGAAATGAAGTGATAATCAGTGAATAGCTGGTGACACTCCAAAATGATGGTGCTGAGCTCTGAAATGATGCATTCGCAGTGAAGGCAGGGCGATATTTAGGGGGGACCGTTCGTTTGGTAACACTGGATTACAGATTTTGTGACCAATTAAATTTAACATTGACAACACAATTTAATGTATGTTATACATTATATCTTAATCCAGCGTGCCCCAATCACTCTCATATTTGAAAGTGAGGTGCAGACTGGCACTCTGTCACCTGCCAAAATTTGATCCGGTTTGTGTATTTTGTGGACATATGAATTTAATATTGAAAGGCCCATTTGGTGTACATTTTGCATTACGAGGTCTGTGAGAAAAGTATCCGACCTTTTTATTTTATGCAAAAAATAGATGGATTTGATTCATATGTTTTTACGTCAGCCAAGCTTGAACCTTCGTGCGCATGCATGAGTTTTATCTCGGCTTTCAGTGGCTTACCAGTCGAGTGAGTATAAGAGAAATTGTGGAGAGCTGGGCATGTCCCAACTTGTCCTCTGACACTCCAAAACGGAGGTGTTCTTTGTCTCGCCCCATCAGCGAATCCGTCGTGACGCGCGAAGCCTCCGCGCGGCTTTCCATAACAAAATCTCTTGTTAAAAGTGAAATCTGCCAGAAAATGGCTAATGTCCAGCTCTTGTGATAACCAGAGAAATTGCACACGATGGTCCCGGATCCATACTGCCATCCGTTTAGAAATGAAATGGTCGTTTCTGCCTGTCGATCGCGGCTTGGAGCGCGGCGCACTGTGCGCCATTGTGGGCCGTCCTTAAAGTGGTAGTAACACTCATTAATCTCTGTGAAGCCCATAAAATTTTCACCAAAAGCCATGTGAATTTTTCGAATGGTTTCCAGCTGCCTGTCTCTAACAGTTTCTGAAAAAATTCTGATGGAACAAAGCCCAAATCATTCCGCCATTTCCTCGTAATGAAAAAACGACGAGAGTGGTGGACCAGTGCTGACTCAAAGCCTGCCCACAGGTGAATGACGCAACCGACAGGCGTGAAAAAACTCACGCATGCGCACGAAGGCTCAAGCTTGGCTGACGTAAAAACATATGAATCAAATCCATATATTTTTTGCATAAAATAAAAAGGTCGGATACTTTTCTCACAGACCTCGTATATCCCAATAAAAAGTGCCTCAATCGCTCTTATTTTCTGTTATGGATTTACTGACACCACCAAAAGTGGATGGAGGTTCCAGTTTTATGCCTGTTGGTCTGTTTTCCTGTTATCACTCGGAAAAAAACCTGACAGCACCACAAAAAAAAAAGACTTTGGTTCAAATGCGTGAACTAGATACATATTCCTGGTCCTGACATTTGATTACATCTAATTTACCTTATGAAAAACCACTTCTCACAGGACTTTGACTGTGAAAATTTTTCCCAAGGTAAAAATTTGTGGAATTGGAAACTAGTGTTAGCGGAGGTTTGCACTCTACAAGCACGATGTTCTAGTTCTGGATTGAATTGGTAGGGCATCAGCCCTGTTTTCTTCAGTCTGTCACGTCTCTCTTTAAGCCACAGTGCTCACTCTTGTGAGCACATGCATAGGTGCATGCTTGCAAAGGGAGGGAAGAGAGTAGGGCATTGGATTGGTTGTAAACTGAAACGTCACAACAGTATGTTGCTGAAAACAGCATAATGTGCCTTTACAAAAGAAATTGTCCTTTGTAAGTGCTTGTTGTTGCCAGAAGTTGTCCCTAGTTACGGTAGTTTGAGGCAAATTAGAATCTATGACTCCCTCTAGATCAGAAGTGGGCACCTTGTTCCAGAAAGGGCCAAGAGGGTGCAGGTTTTCTTTGCAGCCACTGACTCCACCAGGTGATTTCACTGATTAACTGATTCCATCTGCTCAAAGTGATATTAATCAGTGAAATCAGCAGGTGGAGGAAGAATGTGATGGATGGTTCATGTGATAAATACCCTCCTCGGCGACTAATCCTTTCATGGTTTCCACATAAATAAACACGTTTTTCACCTCATCACGTCTATTTTCCTTTTGCTAACAGACAGTACATTTGCATAGCCACACACACACACACACAAAAACACACCTTATAGCAAATGTCTACTTTTGAAGACGTTTTAAATGTATTTTTTTTGCACATAATAAAAATAGAGAATATAATGATGATATAGAGAATTATTGTGTACTAGCTTTACTATTCTTATGTTGAACTAAGTAAAATTGATGATGATGAGCCACTTAAAAAAAAATCTGTTTACGGGTGATTCTTAGACTACGGGCACTTATTATGTCCTTTGATCATATTGTATGAAAAACAGAAAAAAGGGGAAATTTCACACTTTTATAGTTATCTTTACATTGAAAGTGTGTTAAGAAATTTGTTCTAGTAGTCTATGATGACTTTTTCACCTTTTTTCAGCATCATTATATGCAAATATTGCCGTTTTGTGCTTGTCCCACACCCAGACTTTTGATCTTCAATGATAAAAATGAATGGTAAAGAAATGTTTTTTCTAATGTTTTAAAATATCTCTGAATAAAATATCAGTAAAATAATCAAAACATAATTGGGGTATTCAATGTCATACAACTGTTGTGATTTTTTTTAAACAAAATGTAGTTGTCCCACACTATTGCCGTAATTTCCACCACAACACTGTAATGTCCCTTTAAACTGTATGAAAGATTGTTTGGGTAGTTTCTATGGAGATAAACAGTGATATATATATATATATATAGCTTAACAAGGTGTAAAAAATGGATTATATTTATTTTCTGTATCGTCCAACGCTATATCAACTTCTAGCAATTGCATGTACAAGAATATAGCGTTGGTGGATTGTTGCTTTTTTTTTGTTTTTTTTTCCCCCTCTAGAATAACCAGTATCCATGTTCATTTCAGGTACTAGACTTCCTTTGCCACAAAATTACAGCTGAACTGTGGTTGGGAATCTCTCTGCATGTCGTGATCAATTCAGTTATGATTCAGAGGGCTCCAATGTGATTAGAAAACAATTCTTGGTGAATCTTAATGCACCTGTTTTGTTTTTTCCTATATATGATTTTGTTTTTCCTCACTGTGTGACTGCCAACAGGGGGGAAAAAAGTGCAGCAAATAAGAGTTCTGGAAGTCTATTACACCTTAGTTTCAGTGTGTTCTACGGCAGCCAGTGGAATCAGTCGACATCGCGAGAAGTTGTCGGCTATTAGCCCTGGAACACACTGTAGGCCTCAAGGTCAAATCAGATGCATGCGTCTGCATGTACACCAGGCCGTTGGCTGGATGGCATTGCCTCCATTCACAAGACTTGTCTTCAGTGAAAATTTGATTCAGACTCTATGGTTTTCAGTCATCAGGACTCAAAATGGCTCAACACATTCAACAGCTATTTAATAGATAGAATATTAGATATCTCATCATCACCTTTGGTCACTGCTTAGCGTCCAGGTCGCACAGGATTCACCAGGGCTTTAAAAACCTGAACCTTCATTCTCTTGGAAGGATAACGGCATTGCCCATCACAAATGTCAAATGAAGGAACATATTGTGAAAGGATGGCATTCATCTCTGTAGTAGAATTGCAGTCTAATCTGGCAGGTTTTCAAAGAGCAGCTCCTGTAAACACACTTTTTCTTTTTTTTCTAGGTGACCTGTAATTCATGCTTATGTGAAAACCAACCATTTCTCCTAACAGGCAGAAGATGACTGAGAATAGCAGAGGCACAAAATAGTCTTTTAATTTGTGCTAACAGATGGGCTAGGGCATTACATAATTTCAGAGCTGGAAAAACAGGATTGATGACTAATTGGATATAATTATTTAAAGATCCTTAAAGAATTCCATATTAATTGAGGACTGTTATGGAAAAGTGAGATCCTCTGCAGTCTGTTAACATCTTTTGGTCTTCTTGTTATGATACAGAAACATGACCCCCCTACCAGTAGCATCCCCTGTCTCCACTACAAGAAAATGAAGGAACAGGAGGAACGGGAACTGAATGGAGAGATTACCCCTAATCCAGAAGAGTCTCCATTAAAGCCTTGTGAGGAGGCCAGTGGTGATTTGATAACAGTGCAGTCAAATGCCACAGCAGAGGAGCCCGAGGAAGTTTCTCATTGTCACATGGCTGAGGAGGACATCACTAATTCCAGCCTGCAGGGCAAAGAGTCCCAAGCCTATGATACAGCCCAAGGTGCTCTCGGACAGGTGAAGGCTAAAGTGGAAGTATGCAAAGATGAGTCCATAGGTAAGGGATTTTCATCCTAAACTTTAGGGATTTAGTGTACTTTCCAGAGTATAAATCACTTTTTTACTTGTTTGAGAGGTCCTACAACTTATAGTCCGGTGTGACTTGAGTATGTAAAAAAAAAAAAATTTACGATTCACGACCACAAATTTTCTTTACACTTGAAATGAGAAATGCTCCATTAAACTGCCTTTTGTATTAAAAAAAACAAACACTAGAGTGGTAGAAACTTCCTAATAGGGCTTGATTATTTTCAGCACGCATTTAAAACCGGGTGGAGTCACACGTGAAGCATTCTTTAAATGAGCGATCATCATGATGTTTAGGGCTGAAATGATTAGTTGAGTAACTCGACTCTGGGCCGAGCAGGTCGGATCACAGCTGACCCTTCTCACCCTGCTCACGGTCTATTCAAACCACTCCCCTCGGGCAGGAGGCTACGGTCCATCCGGACCAGAACCTCCCGCCATAAGAACAGTTTCTTCCCCTCTGCCGTTAGACTCATGAACACGTCATAACTCAGTCACTTTAAGCTTAACTCTGTCACTTTATCATTTTATCACGGGTCACTTTAGACAATGTACTTTGGTTTTTAATTGCACTCCTCCCACTGCACTGTTTTTTCTGTTTCTCTGTTTTTCTGTTGCACACAGCCTTTCATATTTCATATGTCTTTTTTTTTTATCTTATATTTTATCTTATTTTGACACATATGTTATATTTTATCCTAGCATTTTATCTCTTCTTAATGTTGCACCATTGTACTGAAGCAAATTCCTATTCTGTGAATCCTGTTCACTGGCAATGGCAATAAACTTCTTCTGATTCTGATTGTCTGCGTTGAGCTGAAGAAAGTTATTCGTTAGCCATTGTTTTATTTCCGCCAAACAATGGAGGAGGGAATCAAGCCTCTTAATCTCAGATGGCTTAAAGGAGCAGTAAAGCTGGATGTCATCCACAGATAACTGGTAAGAGACATCAGTAAATCTTTGAATGATCCTACCTAAAGGGATCAAGTACAATAAAAACAAAATGGGGCCCAATACAGAACCCTGAGGGACTCCGCATAGCAGGTCCGCAGACTCTGACCTTGTCTGGTTAGCAAAAACGCTAAAGCTACGCCCGAACAGATATGAGAAAAACCACCGAAGAACTGACCCCGACAGTCCGACATGATCCCTCAATCTATTCAGCAGGACATGGTGGGCAACAGTATCAAAGGCAGAGGACTAATCCAAAAGAACCAACACGGTGGATTTCCCAGCATCAGCAGACATCATAATGTCGCTGGACACTTTCAAAAGAGCCGTTTCCGTAGAGTGTTGTCTACGAAAACCAGACTGAAACCTGTCATGAATGTTATTCTGAACCAGGAAGAGTGTCAGTTGGCCTGAAACCACCCTCTCGAGGATCTTAGACAGGAATGGGAGCTTAGAAATAGGTCTAAAACTACTTAGCTCCATTTGATTTAAACCTGGTTTTTTTCAGTAGAGGCAACACTATGGCATGCTTGAAAGCACTGGGAAACACACCGGTGGACAAAGAAAGATTTACCATTCTAGTAACACACGGACCAATTACCTCAAATACTTTAATAAAGAGCCTGTAGGGAAGGATGTCCGATGAGCAAGAGGAAGGTTTCATCTTGCTCACCAATGCCGAAATATCAGCAAGTGTCACAGCCCTAAATGAAGGCCAAATGCTGGGAACAGGCTCAATAACAGTAGGGTGGAATTTTATCCTTAATCAACTTGATTTTGTCAATGAAAAAACTCAAAAAAGCATTGCTGTCAGCTTCAGAAAACACAGGAGTAACTGAAGCAGCAGGACATACAAGAGAGTTGATTGTATCAAACAACACTCTGGGATTCTTCTTATTCACAGACACCAGCTGACGTATGTAGACAGAACGGGCACTCTCAGCCATTTTGTTATATGATAAAACCAGCTCCCTGAGATGAAGCCTGTGAACCTCAAGTTTAGAGGATTTCCACAGGCGTTCAGTCCTACGACACAGTCTCTTAAAACTTAAGAGCTCTTCATTTATCCAAGGGCACTCATTTTTCTGTAAAGACACATTGTATTTAACAGGAGCCAACTGATCAAGAATAGTATCACAGTGTTGGATAAAACACTGGATAAAATTGTCCACATCAAGGAAATCAGTGAACAAACAAGGATTAAACATAGAAGAAAATCTTTCTGCAGTATCAGCAGTGATGATACGCCTCCGAGACTTAGCTTCTAAGTCAAACGAAACAATATTATGGTCGCTCAAGTGGACAACCTTTATAGACATATTTAAAATGTCTAGGCCAAGTGTAAAAACTAAATCTAAAATGTGACCCTTTTGGTGAGTGGGCTCAGAAACATGTTGCACAAAATTAAAAGCTTCAGTCAATGATAAAAGCTCCATGGCAGAGCAAGATAACTTGTCATCAACATGAAGGTTAAAATCTCCAAGAATTAAAACAGATTCCAAGGTTATAATAGAGGATAAAAAGTCACTAAAATCCTTAAGAAAGGCAGTAGCAGGGCCTGGGGGGCGATAAATCAACACGCAGAAAAATGGATTTGAGAAACCCACCTTGACCAACTGTGATTCAAAGGAGGGAAAATCCTGTGACTGTACCCCTTTACAAACATAATCCTCTTTATAAACGATGGCAAGGCCCCCACCACAGCGACAGGGGCAGGGCTTCCCAAGGACACAGAACCCAGCAGGGCAGAGCTCATTTAAATGAAGAAATTCCTCTTCTCTCTGCCAAGTCTCCAAAAAGCACATTAAGTCCAACATTTCCGTTGATATAAGATCATTCAGGGAAAATGATTTACTGGCGATTGAACGCACGTTCAGTAAACCAAGGTGGAAGACGTCACGTAGGCGCTGTCTGAGGCTCGCAATGGGATAGGACAAAGACAGCGGTCACGTGGACTCCGGCTGATCCGTGCAGGCGGAGGCATAAACACAGAAGTGCACAGTAGCGATGGAACTATGCCACCAGGATACCAGCACTGCGAAAAGTCTAGAACACCCGTATCTAACCGAACAGGTGTCGATGCAGATGTGCCATCGCACACATCAAAGAGAGGAATGTGGTAGAGGAAGCGAGCCCGTCCTCGGCCGCCAGCACTGGTGCCCGTGCCCAAACGCGCCGCTGGAAAAAAAGTTTAATTACATTTAAATTATGGTGTACGTTCACCTCACATATGATCGTCTGTTCAGTGGCTTAACGAATCGGTTTGCGCTTGCAACAAAAACATTAGCTCTTAGCTTCCGGTGGCTAAAGCAGTGTTTGTATGGTACTCACACACACTCAACCGCTTAGTCCAATTAAGGGTCGCAGGATTGTATTGTACGTTCACTTCACATAAGATCATCTGTTCGGTGCCTGAAAGAAGCAGTTTACTTGCATTTTGTGTGTTTATAGTGACGTTATTTAGCTTGTTAACTCTGTTCCTTTACACGTGTGCCTTATAAATGAATGATACAGAGACTTAATCCATTTTGCTTATTCTTGCATGAAGTGATAAATGCGACTTATATTCCAGTGTGACTTATATACTTTTTCCTCTTAAAGAGGTATTTTTGGACTGATGCAGTTTATACCTGGTGCAAATTATACTATAGATGTTTGTGTAGGTTAGACAGCTGATGACAAAAATTAGAGATTAATTTTATTAAACTCCCTCACAGACCTTGAAGAATTTCGCCTGTACTTGGAAAAGTGCTTTGACTTTGAACAAGTGACTGTGAAGAAATTTCGTACATGGGCTGAGCGACGGCAGTTCAACAGAGACATGAAGAGGAAGCAGGCAGAGTCAGAGAGACCGATTCTACCTGCCAACCAGAAACTCATCACACTGTCTGTACAAGATGCACCCACTAAAAAAGGTAATGCTATTAGTAAATATTCAGAAAAATGAAGTTCATTCAGGGTATGAATTACTAAAGGTTTGTGTGTATACAAATGTGTGCAAAGTCTTATCACCTGCAAACAAATGTGCAACCGGATCTACAACCCCTGGCAATAATTATGGAATCACCGGCCTCGGAGGATGTTCATTCAGTTGTTTAATTTTGTAGAAAAAAGCAGATCACAGACATGACACACAACTAAAGTCATTTCAAATGGCAACTTTCTGGCTTTAAGAAACACTATAAGAAATCAGGAAAAATAATTGTGGCAGTTAGTAACGGTTACTTTTTTAGACCAAGCAGAGGGAAAAAAAATATGGAATCACTCAATTCTGAGGAATAAATTATGGAATCACCCTGTAAATTTTCATCCCCAAAACTAACACCTGCATCAAATCAGATCTGCTCATTAGTCTGCATCTAAAAAGGAGTGATCACACCTTGGAGAGCTATTGCACCAAGTGGACTGACATGAATCATGGCTCCAACATGAGAGATGTCAGTTGAAACAAAGGAGAGGATTATCAAACTCTTAAAAGAGGGTAAATCATCACGCAATGTTGCAAAAGATGTTGGTTGTTCACAGTCAGCTGTGTCTAAACTCTGCACCAAATACAAACAACATGGGAAGGTTGTTAAAGGCAAACATACTGGTAGACCAAGGAAGACATCCAAGCGTCAAGACAGAAAACTTAAAGCAATATGTCTCAAAAATCGAAAATGCACAACAAAACAAGTGAGGAACTAGGGCTGGGCGATCTGGGTAAAAAAAATCAATATTTTTTTCCTCATATCATTCGATCTCCATTTTCGATTCGATCTTTAAACATTCTTATTCAAAATATATAAATATTTGTTATAATTCACTTATATTAAAAAAGACAACATAGATGTTTTAAAAGATGATTTCTGGTTTTTATTATCAAGAAAATTTAACTATGCCATTTCAAGTACAATAATGAAAATATGAAACTTTTCATTGTAGTAACCTGCACATACAATGTTATTAAAAACAGCAAACAAAGACTAAAATTAATTAATTAATTAATTAATGTATAAAAATGTGCAAACTGGCAGTGGCCACATCTGTAAACTTGAAATTAAACAACTGTGTAAGATTAAAGATGTAAACACACACTGAAGCTATTATAATTATGCATATAAATATAAAATGAAAAAGTGCACAGCAAACAGTAGAAACAATGTACTTAAACTTAAAACTTAAACTCTTCATTTACAGGTTTCTTTACCAAAAAATATGTGGTATAAATATAACTATACAATGAAAGTGCACAGCAAACAGTAAAACACAATGCAAACTTAACTCTTCATTCACAGGTTTCTTTACCAAAAAGTTTATAACTATAAAATGAAAAAGTACACAGCAAACAGTAAACAAAATGTAAACTTTACTCTTCATTCACAGGTTTCTTTACAAAAAATGTGTATAAATATAACTATAAAATGAAAAAGTGCACAGCAAACAGTGAAACACAATGTAAAACACATCCTTCACAGGTTTTTGGCCAGAAAGACGAGTCTGTCAACAGCATCTGGTTTTAAGGCTGCTCTGTGGCATGTGACAATATTGCCACTTGTGCTGAAGGCACGCTCTGATGGTGAGCTTGTTGCAAGTATACAAAGGTAGCGGTTGGCTAGGCGACTGACTCTGGGGTAAGTCAGGCTGTGCAGTTTCCACCATTCCAGAGGATCTGCTTCGTTGTCAACATCTGGAGCCATGAGGTAGCTTTTCAACTCAGTCTCAGCTGCCTGCTCTTCAGTCAGTCCTGAAGCTGGAGTTTGAGGAGCTGATTTTTTAAAGAAGCTCCCCAGAGATTTTTTTGGGGGCATTTTTCTGGTGTTAAAGCTGCTGAGGTATCTCTTGTGCTGCAGCGGGAGGGGGGTGGGTCAGTGACCATTTGTCCAAGAGCAGTAGCCTTAACTGCCTCCACTTTGACATTCTGGATGTATTTCGTTCTGAACCGTGAGTCCACAAGTGATGCCAAGTTCAGAAGATCATCAGTGGAGTCGTCACTGTATTTTTCATTTAAGTATTTTGTGACTGTACTCTTGATGTGTCTTGTTAAATCCCAGTCATCCTGAATCTTCAGCACCTCCTCATTGAAAAGATGAAGCACTGGTTTAATGTAGGACACAGAAACATAATGCTCACTAGAAAGTGCATCTGTGAACTCCACAAGTGGAGTTAGGGCTTTGTGGACAGCTTCAAGGACCTCAGTGTCCTGCCACGAAAGGGTTAAGTGCCGTGTTTTTCTGTCTGCAGACAGTTCTTTTGTTATGGCCTTTTCCTGCTCCAAAACTCTAGCCACCATTCCCATTCGTGATCCCCACCTTGTTGGGGATTCAGCCACGAGCATGTGCCTGGGAAGATTCAATTCCTGTTAAGCAAGAGCATGTTCCTTTTTTCGTTTCAAGGAGAAGGAGAAGGCCCCTACTACCTTCTTGCAAACGCCTGTGGCTCTTTCCACCCTTTGGTCCTTCATACGTCCTTCTGTAGAAAAAAAATAAAAATATGCATAATTTATTCATACAGAACCTTTACCTACTGAGGCTATAAATGGACGATTGGTTATAATTTTTTATTATAGCAATAAAATTAAGAAATAATGTTCTATGTTTGTGTGCTTTGGTACCCTTTTCCAAGAGTACCTGAATTTCAATTATATTACACCTGATTAACTATTTATACACATTATTTGTAAGTTTTAGCATTTAAAATGAGAAAAAACACAAAAACGAACTTGATTTTTTTTTTTAGTGAAAAATGATTATGTAAAGGAAGCTTGGATTTCACATTTTTAACAGGAAGCTGTAAGTGTTTACAATCAAAATAATTAATTTTGTGTGTCTAGAACTCAGAAACAGTGCAGATTAGAAACACTGCAAAAGTAAACATTTTACAAGGCGAAAATATGCAAAAAGTAACCAATTTTAAAGTGCAGAACCAAACAATATGAATAACAACAAAGTGCAAAACTATATATAAATATATCAATTATTATCTGTATTATTAAAATGTGCAATAAATCACTCATTTGATCACTCATTTTGTGCACAATTATACAATATTAATAAAACAATAAAGTGTCAAACTACATACAAATATATAACCAAGAATCAAAATTAGATCTAAACTACATCAGTTCATTGTCAGTGTGGTACTGTTTGTAACAGTTTCTGTCTGGCTGAAGACAGAAGCCAATTTTACAAACACCCTGCCTTTTCCTCAGAAATTACTACATTTGTTTGCTGTCTCTCTGTACTTTTCTGTCACTTTTGCGCTCTTTTTCATACTTTTCCCTCGTTTCAAAAGTCACACAACGCACTTTAATATATGCAACATATAGCATACTGTTGGAAAGCATGGGTTCTTGGCTTGCTGTCAGTGTTGAAATTTTTCAGATTGAGTGCTTACATGAGAACTTACGGTAATGAGAATCAGTGGCGCACTAGTGTGAAACTTCCATGTTTTTCTTCTGCGTGATAATGTCACAGGCTTACGTTTACCGTAATATACCATATATCATTGGGAAGCCTTTGGTGTTAGCTTAACAATGCACTTAGAATCATTCAGATTGGACAAACTATGGCGGAGTTACGGTAAAAAAAAATACGCATATGGAAAATATGGTGTGGGTGCCATCGCCGTAGGTAAAGGGTTAATATTTATTTATTTATTTGTTAACATATGAATCAAATCTGTACATATTTAAGCCTAAAACAAGGCAAAAACTAATTACTACAATACAAATGTTACTAATAATAAGAATGATAATTTCTTATTATGGCAAACTCAGTAATAAAAAAAAATAATATACCACTCTCCACTTTCACTTACCAACTACAAGGTGTAAGCGGGGTCCAAAGCACTGCATCCTGTTCCAGCCTTTACTCCTTGTGGCTTTAACCATGTTGGCAGCGTTGTCTGTCATGATGCAGACCATGCGCTCCTCCTGCAGCCCCCAGGAAGCGAGTGCGTCCTCTAGGCCCTGTGCTATTGATGTCTCCAGTGTGATCCTCCGGAAAGTAGAGTGTTTGAAGGCATTTACTCTGTAGGCTCCAGTTTTCGTCGATATAGTGGATAGTTAAACTGAAATAGGGCTGCGATGTGCGACTGGACCAAATGTCAGTAGTTGCTGCAAAGTAACAAAACATTTTGTAGTTGTTTTTCCACTTCTGCGCGACATGTGTCATATCATTGCGGCAAAGCTGTTTGGGAAAAGTACTTCCTCCCAGGGAGCGTGTATCTACTGTCTAATACCCGCATTAACTTCTTAAATCCGACCTTTTCGACTGTAGATATTGGCATCATGTCCTTGGCAATGCAGTATGCAATAGTGTTCGTTATTGTTTTTGCCCTCTTTGAATGTTTATCGTATGGCGTGACGGCTTTGAACGCTGCCGTGATCGATGTCTGCTGAGGCTTTGGTTGAGCGCTACGAGCGCTACTTGTGCTAGCAATGGCATCACTGCTACTTGCAGCGGGCTCGGTTTGTTTTTCCAAACACTCATTGTGTTGCACCGGGTGATACCGTCACAAGTGATTGAATAAATTTGTAGTGTTCCCCATCTTGGTGGATACTACGCAACGACAGGCTTTACAAATGGGCTTTGCTTGTAGGTGGTCTGTTTGCAAGTAACCAAACCACTGCCATATTGCAGACGTAGCTCGGCCAGTTCTGTCAACAGTCTCTGTTGTACCTGGGTCACGTATCTCTTCCCCTTCGCTCTGGATTTCGGTGTCGCCATATTCCTCTTGCATTATTCAGTTTATAATCCACTTTCTGAAAATCCACTCCTCCTCTCACGGTCTCAAGGTTACTTCACTCAGGCACTTTCTTTGTCTCAACAAGTGGGCGGCAACTCCTCTCAGCTGATTGGTCAATAAATGTGTCGATTAAAATGCACTTTGCTTATAATCGAGATCGAGCACAGTGTGGATCGCGATTCATCAATCTTTCGATTTTTGGCACAGCCCTATGAGGAACGAATGGGAGGAAACTGGAGTCGTCTGTGACCGAACTGTAAGAAACCGCCTAAAGGAAATGGGATTTACATACAGAAAAGCTAAACGAAAGCCATCATTAACACCTAAACAGAAAAAAACAAGGTTACAATGGGCTAAGGAAAAGCAATCGTGGACTGTGGATGACTGGATGAAAGTCATATTCAGTGATAAATCTCGAATCTGCATTGGGCAAGGTGATGATGCTGGAACTTTTGTTTGGTGCCGTTCAAATGAGATTTATAAAGATGACTGCCTGAAGAGAACATGTAAATTTCCACAGTCACTGATGATATGGGGCTGCATGTCAGGTAAAGGCACTGGGGAGATGGCTGTCATTACATCATCAATAAATGCACAAGTTTATGTTGATATTTTGGATACTTTTCTTATCCCATCAATTGAAAGGATGTTTGGGGATGATGAAATCATTTTTCAAGACGATAATGCATCTTGCCATAGAGCAAAAACTGTGAAAACATTCCTTGCAAAAAGACACATAGGGTCAGTGTCATGGCCTGCAAATAGTCCGGATCTTAATCCAATTGAAAATCTTTGGTGGAAGTTGAAGAAAATGGTCCATGACAAGACTCCAACCTGCAAAGCTGATCTGGCAACAGTAATCAGAGAAAGTTGGAGCCAGATTGATGAAGAGTACTGTTTGTCACTCATTAAGTCCATGTCTCAGAGACTGCAAGCTGTTATAAAAGCCAGAGGTGGTGCAACAAAATACTAGTGATGTGTTGGAGCATTCTTTTGTTTTTCGTGATTCCATAATTTTTTCCTCAGAATTGAGTGATTCCATATTTTTTTCCCTCTGCTTGGTCTACAAAAGTAACCGTTACTGACTGCCACAATTTTTGTTCCTCATTTCTTATAGTGTTTCTTAAAGCCAGAAAGTTGCCATTTGAAATTACTTTAGTTTTGTGTCATGTCTGTGATCTGCTTTTTTTTCTACAAAATTAAACAACTGAATGAACATCCTCAGAGTCCGGTGATTCCATAATTTTTGCCAGGGGTTGTAGTAACAATGCACACTGAGGATGACCTCTTTCAAATTAGCAAAATAATACATGTTCATTTAATACGTTTGCCTTAACAAATATGCAATTTGGGGTGTGATTACCGAAGTGCGCAAAATGCTGGGTGATGAACGTGCAGATAAGTTAATTTAGCATACGCAATTTAATTTATCAAGCCAGAAACCAATTTTACGGGAGTGTGATAGCACCAGTATTTTACATATTTGAAAATGGAGCGTTAGGTGACTCAGTCTGGATGCGCACCACAAACTGTTGTTCCAGCACCTGTCATAGACTGCTCCACGCCCAAATAAAAAGCACACAAATCCATACGAGTCTCATTCCATGCCACATCCTCTCTAGTTAGCAAATGTGTTAACACCAGATTTAGTACCCATGCTTTGAAAAGCACCTCTGCTCTGGGAATGTGCAGTTCAGCAGCAATATGTTCAAAATGCAAAGATCAGTTTCAGTTAAACTTAGTGGACAAACTCAGTAAACTGCAGCACAGATCATGCCTAGGTCAAAGACTATGGTCATGTCACATCTAAAACACTTTATGTATGGCCATATCTCAGGAAATAGATGAGATACATTGGCGTCTCCTTTGCTGAGGCTAACAAATGTATCAGACTACTGGCATCAATTATGTCACATGACAGCTTCAACCCTACTCAACCAATTCCGTGTATTTGAAAATTTCTGCATTTATGACATGTCATAATACATCGTGCACACACTCCCATGCAACTGCTTAGGCTTCTGACACATGGTACACATATGCCAGCTTAAGTGGCACATTATGATAATATTTAACTAATGCTATCTGATCAATAAAGAAAACAATCTTTGGATTTAGTGTCACACTAAATTGATACAAGTGCTTCATCATTGTAACTGGTGGCAGAAAGGCTTTGCAGTTGTCTTGACAAAGTTAAAATACAAAAATAAATAAATAAATAAAATAAAGCCAAGGTTATACAGTTCTGCCTATTGTTGTTTATGCTTCTGAATCTGCACACACATATAAGTACCATTTGTATTCCTTATAATTGGTGTGAATGAAATCCAAGAAATGCTCAGTGACTTGGAAATGTTCATGTATTCCATCCCCTGACGTGAAAGAAAACTGCCTGTAAAATTGATGACTTGTATGAAATATAATTCTTACATTTTGTTTGTCCAATTGCTTATGGGCTCTGAAATTGGAGGGACTGTGAGTACAAATAGACATAATGTGGTATTTTGTTAAATCTGTTGAACTAAAGCAAACAGTCTACAAGCAAATCATTTTTCATTTCAACTCTATTTTGGTGGTGTACAGAGGCACAGTAAATAAGCAAAATCTGTCTAATTAGTTTTGGACCCGACTATCTCTACAAAATCCTTGCAAGCATCTTATAAAGTGTGTTGTTTTCTGACAACTCAATTTTCTGTTTAACTAGAATTTGTCATCAACCCCAACGGGAAATCGGAAGTCTGCATTTTACATGAATATATGCAACGTGTTCTAAAGGTTCGACCTGTTTACAACTTCTTTGAATGTGGTAAGTTTTCCTTTTGTCTGTAATAAGTTACAATGTCTGTGTTTTATGCACCAGGTATTGTAGGCCATGTTACAGTTGCCTTTGTAGAAATTAATCACTTTTTGAAAGTCCTTTCAGAGCTTTTTTGGAAAGAACATTGACTGGATAGCACCTACTTATCTGGATGTACAATGTTAGATATCCTATCATCTAATGACAGTATCTTTAAAGTACTATGTTTACTTACAAATAGTCAAGGCTTAAAGTTATAGGTAAATGCATGTCTTAAATAAATTCCTCTTATCAGTGATCAACTTTATTTCTAAAAGTGTGTTCACTTCTCACACCAAACTGAAACAAAGGTCATATTTGCTCAGCTTCATGGTGTTGTGGCACGCAGAAAGATTTCTTTAAAAGAAATGTGAATTTTCTGCTACAGGTTTGCCGCAGGGCACGTGCTCCACTTCAGCATGAAGCTTTGTAATAGCTGGTGCAATCGATAAAAGTCACACAGTCCCCAGTTTCCCCAATCACAGCTTCAGAAGCCTGTAACTCCGTTAGAGTTGTCATTATTGTCTTGATGTTTTCCCTCACTAGTCTCCTGCTTAAACAGTCACTGAGTTTTTGACAGCTGCCTACTCGGATTTGCCTTATAGTACTGTACTGTTTGTATTACTTATTAAATGTAAATGAAGTCCAAAACATATTCAGTGACTTGGAAATATCTTGACCTGTCTAAAGAGAACTTGCTGTATTATTAGAATTTGTTTTAATAATTTTATGTTGTTTGTCCAATTACTTATGGCCTCCTAAAATGAAAGGACTGTGCATATAATATCTGTAATTCCAAAATGGTTAATGCAGCATTTTTCTTCAACTGCTCAAATTATCCCTGGAAAGTGAAGTTTGGGGTCCCCTGCTGGAGCTATTGCCCCCCGCAAACTGATCCTGATCCTTGAAGCTGAGTGAGTGATGAGTGCTCAAATTTTAATTGAAGGTCTACACGGCAACCACATATTGATTGATTTCAATTCCATAAATAACAGAAATAGTTACTGTCTAATTACTTATGGATCTGACTATACTATTTAGAGCATTATAGACAACCACTTATATTTTGAAGTTATTTCTGGTATTAGATCAGTTGTTCAAAATGCTAACATATGGCCAAGCTGTGCAAATCCTTGAAGGCAATGAGTATCTAAATTTTTTTTTTTTTTTTTTTACTAAATCACCAAAATATTCTATCTCCCCAAAGTTTCTGTGTAGGCTCTCAGTTGTCCAGGTGGTTTCCATAGTAGAGAAGCTTGAATCTTCGACTAGACTGGGTTGCTTGACGCGAGGACGTTTCGCTTCAAATCGCAGAAGCTTCCTCAGCTAAAATTCTTGCTCTGGTAGTCTGACTTCTGTCTTGACTCTTGTAGAGAAGAATGACTTCAGTCTTGTAGAGAAGAAGTCATTCTTCTCAACAAGAGTCGAGACAAGTCAGACTACCAGAGCAAGAATTTTAGCTGAGGAAGCTTCTGCGATTTGAAGCGAAACGTCCTTGCGTCAAGCAACCCAGTCCAGTCGAAGATACAAGCTTCTCTACTAACTCCCCAAAGTATCTAAACCACCTAAAGTGATAAGCACAGTCTTGGCAATTAACTAATGAATTAAAATTTCCAAGTATGAAGTGCAAACATTAACATGGAACCCTATTGCTGTTCTATTTCTCAATTAAACTGTTGTGCAAATGTGTATGTTGAATTGTGTTAGAATATAATTAAAGGTTTTCTGCCCCACAGAGAATCCAAGTGAACCATTTGGAGCTTCAGTGATTATAGATGGAGTAACGTATGGCACAGGAACTGCAAGCAGTAAAAAACTTGCCAAGAATAAAGCTGGTACTTTGATTAATTTTCCACATTGTAGGTTAGGAAGATATGAGTTATGTTTCACCCCGAGGCTGGTCTGGCTGAATTATCTGGTATGTTTTTATCCCTCACTGGCTGAAGGCCTGAAGGGGGATTATGTTGTGGTGATTTCCATCACTCTATCTGTCCGTCCCAAAAAATTATATATGTGTTCTTAAATCAACTCCTCTTACACTTTTAGGAGGAATTTTGTGAAATTTGGTTCACGTCCTTGTTATAGGTTGATAATACGCATATTTTCATATCATCCCAGTTACGCTTGTTTACCAGAGTTCTGGTCCTTTCTTAACAAAGCTAGACTCTGTCAGTTTCATGCCTGGGTGCCTGCATTCTGAAATCAACAGCTCTCACACCTTTTGGAAGAATTTTGAGAATCGTGGTAGTTTTTTTTTTTTAAATGTTATCCGAATGTAGCAAGCACTTGTACCAAAACAGCATTTGCCAGCGGGGGATATTGTGCTCCGAGAGCACCCTTTTCTTGTAGTCAGGAGCAGTTTACAGTCAACTACATTTGCAGTGGCAGAATTCACTGTGGCTACTGATCAGTAATGCCAACATGTGCGCAAACCCCATCATATCCTCACGGTCAAGATTGAGATCATTGATAGTACCGGACACATCTGAGCTGAAATTTGTCACATCAGCCTCAGAATTGAGTTCACTGGTGATTTGGTGTTCCCTGCAGCTCGATCTACACTGGAAATCCTCATCCCTGACTTTGTGAAGCAGACATCTGAGGAGAAGCCTATTGAGGGTGATGAATTAGAGGTACTAATTATTTATTTGCATTCGTGAGATGTGTTTAGTTGGAATCAGTTCAGTGAAATGGTTTCATTTAAAATTTAAATGTTGATGAAGGCAGCTTGTATTATCACAGAATGTAATGTAATTTTTCCTGAAACTAAAGACACGATTCACAGTTGAGGTGACAGTAATTAACTTTCACCATGATTTGTCCTACAGTATTTTAACCATATCAGTATAGAAGACTCAAGGGTTTATGAGTTGACCAACAAAGCAGGACTACTTTCACCATATCAGATTCTTCATGAGTGCCTTAAAAGGTAAGTGTCAATAAATAATTCAGCCAAGAAAGGAATCTTGTTATTATTATTATCATTTATTTATATATTTTTTAGAAAGACTGTATCTTCTGTTTGTTTGTTTTTTCCTGCTGTAAAACACACAAAGGAAAAGTATCCTGATACACAAAGCAATAAAATTCAAAGCAGGTGGAGAGGAAATAGCTCCATAGCATTTAACAGCAGTTTTTGCATTATTGTTGTCTTGTTTGAACATTTTCTCTTTGTTGCAGAAGTCACCGATTTTTCTCTAACAGTTGTACTTGCATGCTATAATAAAATACCTGATGATTGGCCTCAAAATTTCAAATGGTAAACTTTTAGATTGGGAAAAGTAACAGGAGCAAACTGATTGGCACTGGACAGGAGGCCAGTAGGATGTTAGATCAAGTAAAATTGTACAAGGTTTATCACTGAAACTGACATCAGTTTAATCACAGTCTGGGTTCTAGACTGTTTAATTGCCCAACCCGAGTATATTCAGCTTTGAAATTTGCACGTTTTGGTAGACAGGCACGTCATCTGTCCACGCATCCTCGAAGGTTTGTGTGATGAGTCCATTTTGGCACTCTTCATTAATTGTCCTGATCAGGCCATTGGCAGTAGTAATTCCCCAGAAGAAGTTGCCGCAGCATCATGTGGTGAAAAGGATCAGCGAAACAGTAGTAGATGATGGCAAGAATTGTTGACTGAAAAGAATAAAATGGGGTGAGGAAAAAATGAGGAATGATGTAGAATAAATTGCTCTGCAAAGACAAAAGTTTGTTACGTGGAGTAGAGAAGAGAGAAAATATTGTCTCAATCAAGACTGTGCGGCATCTCCCCAATAACAACCCATGGGTGACCAAGGACATTAAGGTGACACTGAACAGGAAGAAGGCTGCATGAAGACAGAGAGGAGCTGAAGAGAGTGCAGCATGAACTGAGGAAGAAGATCACAGAGGGGAAAAATATTTACAGGAGGAAGCTGGAGAGCAAGCTCCAACAGAACATGAGGGAGGTGTGGAGTTGTATGAGAACTAGAGCTGGGTATTGATTCAAATTTCAAGAATTGATTCAGAATCGATTAATTTGATCCGATATCAGTTTGGATTAGTGTTTTTAAAACTATTGATACAAAACTCATGCCTGCAGCACTCACTGCATGGCACGCTGCAGCAGGAGAACGTGGACATTAGGGCCCAGTCACACAGCACATGATGAACGAAGGAAAAAAAAGTCAAATCTTCGAGAAAAGGTGGACGACTGAGCCATCACCAAAAAGCCTGCGAGTCCAGAGCGCATAAAGGAACGAAACAAAACTGAAACGAAAAAAAAATAAATAAATAAACGAACGACAGCCTTGATGCTTTTAAACAAAATCGAAACAAAACATTCATGATGGTGTGACTTGACAGCGGGTATGAGACCAAGCACGTGTGCTCTGCAGCCAGCCTGCAGGTGCAGGATCTGGTTGCCTTGACCACAGGTTTGTCTTCACAACATGTGCGCACATGCACTTTCCAGCCGTTTGTGGCTGGAACATGCGTAAATAGTTAATGTATTTCAATTTTCAATTTATTTTCATTTATATAGCGCCAAATCACAACAGAGTTGCCTCAGAGCGCTTCACACAGGCAAGGTTAGACCTTTCCCCAGACCCCCTGTGAATTTTCCTCGGATTTCACAATTTTCATTTCACAGCCCTGTTATGTGCAATATTGTCAAACATCTTGTGCAATATATCAGTTATTTCGCATAAATTTGTTGTACATATTATTAAATAAAATTGATTCATTGATTGATTTTCCTTTAATACTAACGCTTTCTGTACACTCTGTATTTAACTAACCAGTGTTTACTGTTTCTGTACTCTGGCAAAATAATTTCCATCAGAATAAATATAGTTGATCTTTATCTTTAAAGTGTTATTGAGACATTTGAGCAGTTCACCTTCTGATTATTGCCTGTCAAACATTACATTAAGGTCACACTTTGGGGCTTACACTGGTTAAGATTGAAGTGCTCTTGGCGGTGTTTGGAAAGGTCACTTAGTGACCCTGGTCAATGGGCCAACAAGACCATTTTTGGTGAAACACTTGACTTCAGATAATTTAACTGAAATGCCTTTCCTGTGTCTGCAGAAATCATGGAATGGGAGACACCAGCATTAATTTTGAGGTGATCCCAGGGAAAAACCAGAAGAGTGAATATGTGATGACATGTGGGAAGCATACTGTGCGCGGTTGGTGTATGTAAACCATCTTCCTCATTTTCTCAGAAAAAGATGCAATGCACAATGAGTCTATAAAGATCTGAATGCTAAGTGTTGATTCTGAGTGGGATCGCCACAAATAATTTTGTTGCACTGTTAGTATACCAAACTCTATATAATGCAGGTTTATTTATAGTTAGTGTGATCCTCCTTCAAGGCCAAAAATTTATATACAGTGCATCAGGAAAGTAGTCACAGCGCTTCACTTTTTATACATTTTTTATGTTACAGCCTTATTCCAAAATGGATGAGATTAATTTTTGTTGTTGTTGTTTTTCAAAATTTATTAAAAATTAAAAAACAAAAAAACACGTGTACATAAGTATTCACAGCCTTTGCCATTGAGCTCATGTGCATCCTGTTTCCACTGATCATCCGTGAGATGTTTCTACAGCTTAATTGGAGGCCACCTGGGGTAAATTCAGTTGATTGGACATAATTTAAAAAGACACACACCTGTCTACATATAAGGTCCCACAGTTGACAGTGCATGTCAGAGCACAAACCAAGCATGAAGTCAAAGGAATTGTCTGTAGACCTCCAAGACAGGATTGTCTTGAGGCACAAATCTGGGGAAGGTTACAGGAAGCTTTCTGCTGCTTTAAACGTCCCAGTGAGCAGAGTGGCCTCCATCATCCACAAATGGAAGAAGTTTGGATCCACCAGGACTCTTCCTAGAGCTGGCCGCCCATCTAAACTGAGCGATCGGGGGAGAAGGACCTTAGTCATTGAGGTGACCAAGAACCTGATGGTCACTGTATCTCTGTGGAGAGAGGAGAACCTTCCAGAAGGACAACCATCTCTGCAGCAATCCACCAATCAGGCCTGTGTGATAGAGTGGCCAGATGGAAGCCCCTCCCTAAAAGGCACATGGCAGCCCACCTGGAGTTTGCCAAAAAGCACCTGAAGGACTCTCAGACCACGAGAAACAAAATTCTCTGGTCTGATGAGACAAAGATTGAACTCTTTGGTGTGAATGCCAGACATCATGTTTGGAGGAAACCAGGCACCATCCCTACAGTGAAGCATGGTGGTGGCAGCATCATGCTGTGAGGATGTTTTTCAGCAGCAGGAACTGAGATTAGTCAGGATTAAGGGAAAGATGAATGCAGCAATGTACAGAGACATCCTGGATAAAAACCTGTTCCAGAGTGCTCTTGACCTCAGACTGGGGTGAGAATTCATCTTTCAGCAGGACAATGACCCAAAGCACACAGCCAAGATATCAAAGGAGTGGCTTCAGGACAACTCTGTGAATGTCCTAGAGTGGCCCAGCAAGAGTCAGATTGATCATCTCTGGAGAGATCTGAAAATGGTTGTGCACTGACGCTCCCCATCCAACCTGATGGAGCTTGGGAGGTGCTGCAAATAGGAATGGGCAAAACTGCACAAAGATAGGTGTACCAAGCTTGTGGCATGCATTCAATAATATCTGAGACTATAATTGCTGCCAAAGGTGCATCAGCAAAGCATTGAGGAAAGAGTGTTAATGCTTACAGTATGTACATGTGATTTCTTAGTTTTTATTTTTAATAAATTAGCAAAAATAATAAAAAAAAACCAACAAAAAAAACCCTTTTTTTTCATGTCAATATGGGGTGTAATCAGTAGAATTTTGAGGGGAAAAATGAATTTACTCCATTTTGGAATATGGCAGTAGCATAACAAAATGTGGAAAAAGGTGAAGCGCTGTGAATACGTTCTGGATGCACCGTATAACGTGTGTGTGTATATGTATCTATGTATGTAATTATCATTTTCTCTATATCCTTCCCCAGTGTTAATGTTTCCTGGATTTGGTCACATACACTCTAGAGGAAAGAGTACTGACGGGGACTAGAAGGAGAGAGCATATCTCACCCATATTGGCCTCTCTTCATTGGCTTCCTGTTAATTCTAGAATAGAATTTAAAATTCTTCTTCTTACTTATAAGGTTTTGAATAATCAGGTCCCATCTTATCTTAGGGACCTCGTAGTACCATATCACCCCAATAGAGCGCTTCGCTCTCAGACTGCAGGCTTACTTGTAGTTCCTAGGGTTTGTAAGAGTAGAATGGGAGGCAGAGCCTTCAGCTTTCAGGCTCCTCTCCTGTGGAACCAGCTCCCAATTCAGATCAGGGAGACAGACACCCTCTCTACTTTTAAGATTAGGCTTAAAACTTTCCTTTTTGCTAAAGCTTATAGTTAGGGCTGGGTCAGGTGACCCTGAACCATCCCTTAGTTATGCTGCTATAGACGTAGACTGCTGGGGGGTTCCCATGATGCACTGTTTCTTTCTCTTTTTGCTCTGTATGCACCACTCTGCATTTAATCATTAGTGATCGATCTCTGCTCCCCTCCACAGCATGTCTTTTTCCTGGTTCTCTCCCTCAGCCCCAACCAGTCCCAGCAGAAGACTGCCCCTCCCTGAGCCTGGTTCTGCTGGAGGTTTCTTCCTGTTAAAAGGGAGTTTTTCCTTCCCACTGTAGCCAAGTGCTTGCTCACAGGGGGTCGTTTTGACCGTTGGGGTTTTACATAATTATTGTATGGCCTTGCCTTACAATATAAAGCGCCTTGGGGCAACTGTTTGTTGTGATTTGGCGCTATATAAAAAATTGATTGATTGATACACTCAACAAAATATAAACGCAACACTTTTGGTTTTGCTCCCATTTTGTATGAGATGAACTCAAAGATCTAAAACGTTTTCCACATACACAATATCACCATTTCCTTCAAATATTGTTCACAAACCAGTCTAAATCTGTGATAGTGAGCACTTCTCCTTTGCTGAGATAATCCATCCCACCTCACAGGTGTGCCATATCAAGATGCTGATTAGACACCATGATTAGTGCACAGGTGTGCCTTAGACTGTCCACAATAAAAGGCCACTCTGAAAGGTGCAGTTTTGTTTTATTGGGGGGGGGATACCAGTCAGTATCTGGTGTGACCACCATTTGCCTCATGCAGTGCAACACATCTCCCTCGCATAGAGTTGATCAGGTTGTCAATTGTGGCCTGTGGAATGTTGGTCCACTCCTCTTCAATGGCTGTGCGAAGTTGCTGGATATTGGCTGTAACTGGTACACACTGTCGTATACGCCGGTCCAGAGCATCCCAAACATGCTCAATGGGTGACATGTCCGGTGAGTATGCCGACCATGCAAGAACTGGGACATTTTCAGCTTCCAAGAATTGTGTACAGATCCTTGCAACATGGGGCCGTGCATTATCCTGCTGCAACATGAGGTGATGTTCTGGATGTATGGCACAACAATGGGCCTCAGGATCTTGTCACGGTATCTCTGTGCATTCAAAATGCCATCAATAAAATGCACCTGTGTTCTTCGTCCATAACAGACGCCTGCCCATACCATAACCCCACCGCCACGATGGGCCACTCGATCCACAACATTGACATCAGAAAACCGCTCACCCACACGACGCCACACGCGCTGCCATCTGCCCTGAACAGTGTGAACCGGGATTCATCCGTGAAGAGAACACCTCTCCAACGTGCCAAACGCCAGCGAATGTGAGCATTTGCCCACTCAAGTCGGTTATGACGACGAGCTGGAGTCAGGTCGAGACCCCGATGAGGACGACGAGCATGCAGATGAGCTTCCCTGAGACGGTTTGTGCAGAAATTCTTTGGTTATGCAAACTGATTGTTTCAGCAGCTGTCCGAGTGGCTGGTCTCAGACGATCTTGGAGGTGAACATGCTGGATGTGGAGGTCCTGGGCTGGTGTGGTTACACGTCGTCTGCGGTTGTGAGGCTGGTTGGATGTACTGCCAAATTCTCTGAAACGCCTTTGGAGATGGCTTATGGTAGAGAAATGAACATTCAATACACGAGCAACAGCTCTGGTTGACATTCCTGCTGTCAGCATGCCAATTGCACGCTCCCTCAAATCTTGCGACATCTGTGGCGTTGTGCTGTGTGATAAAACTGCACCTTTCAGAGTGGCCTTTTATTGTGGGCAGTCTAAGGCACACCTGTGCACTAATCATGGTGTCTAGTCAGCATCTTGATATGGCACACCTGTGAGGTGGGATGGATTATCTCAGCAAAGGAGAAGTGCTCACTATCACAGATTTAGACTGGTTTGTGAACAATATTTGAAGGAAATGGTGATATTGTGTATGTGGAAAAAGTTTTAGATCTTTGAGTTCATCTCATACAAAATGGGAGCAAAACCAAAAGTGTTGCGTTTATATTTTGTTGAGTGTATTTAATTTCCGTTACTGTGTTTTGTTTTCATAAGTCTGCTTAGAGTGCACTACATATAGCTGCGATTTACATGTTATATATTTGTTGCTTTTGTCATCAGGCAAAAACAAGAGGGTTGGAAAACAACTAGCATCTCAGAAAATCTTACAGATGCTTCATCCCCATGTCAGAAATTGGGGTTCACTGCTGCGCATGTATGGCAAAGAGAGTAATAAGATGGTCAAAAAGGTAGGTGTCTTTTGTCATTGAAAATATTATTTTGGTTTTTTGTTTGTTTGGTTTTTTGTTAGTTTTCTGTCAACCATGTCTTTTTGACCCTTAAAATCCTTTGATTTATTTGAGTCTTAAAAAAAATTTATAACTGCACTTCCACTGCCCCCCCTCCCAATTCCACAGAAAAGTAGCTCATATGTAGTAATATATTGCCTTGAACCCAAATATTTTCAGGTGTCTAAAAATCTAAAGTTATTACTAAGAGTTGCAGTTAGACCTCAGATACTGTTACAGCTTTGCACTGTATTTGTTGATGCTCACACAGACCAGATAAGCTGCAGGAGATCAAGTCAGAGGTTTTGAGCTTGACTTTAAAGCAGTGAAATATGTATGACTAGAAAATTGTTACTGCTGTTGATGATCTACAAGTGGCTATTTACACTGCAGAAGTGCAACGCTGAGCTCTGAAAAACTAAGTACTAATGTAGCTAGACTAGACCACTTACCACCATTTTTTCCAGGAAGTGTCATTTTTGAGTCGAAGTTGGTATCAAGTTGGTATCTCTTCTTTATGCGTGCATGCACATCTTCATGAACGTTTTGTCTGATGTTTTGCAGGAGAGCTCAGACAAGAGTGTGATTGAGCTTCAGCAGTATGCCAAAAAGAACAAGCCAAACCTCCATATCCTAAACAAACTGCAAGAGGAAATGAAGAAGCTAGCCAAGCACAGGGTAAGGATCGTTCCTTCAGGTAAAGAACTACAGTGCATCCAGAAAGCATCATAGAGCTTCACTTTTTCTACATTTTGTTATGTTACAGGCTCATTCCAGAATGGAGTAAATTCATCCCCCCCAAACTCATTTTTCCAAGTGGAAACAGGATGCACCTGAGCTTGATTTTGACCTTCATGGCAAAGGCTGTGAATACTTAAGGGATATCATAGTTTCTTTTTTTTTTTTTTTTTTTTTTTTATATAAATTTGCAAAAATCTAAAAACAAAAACAACTTCTTTCACATTGTCATTATGGGGTATGTGTGTATAATTTTGAGGAAAAAAAATTTCAGCCATTTTGGAGTAAGGCTGTAACATAAAATTGTGGAAAAAGTGAAGCACTGTGAATGCTTTCTGGATGCACTGTAGGAGTGTACACAGACGCACACGCAGTTTTAGTGTTTTTCAGCTGGAACTACAGATGTTAGTTTCCTCTCACTGAGACACAAGGCAAGAATGTACATGTGAACATGCATTATTTTATTTTAGATTTATTTGATGGCCAGTTGTGGCCTGTTGAGGTGCAATAAATATCATTCATTCATTCATTTTCAGTCGCACATCTGGGTCCAGGTCACGGTGCAATAAATATCAAAAATTTCTAAAATATCTGTTGTGTTTGATTGTTCTATTATAAACACAGTAATGATAAAATCTACAATAATACGTTGAATTGCACCTATCATGTTGTCCCACAGCAACATTAAAATAGTGTAGATTAGTGTACAACCCCAGTTCCAGTTGGGATGTTGTGTGAAATGGAAATAAAAACAATACAATGATTTGCAAATCCTCTTCAACCCATATTCATTTGAATACACCACAAAGACAAGATATTTAATGTTCAAACTGGTAAACTTTATTGTTTTGTGCAAATATTTGCCCATTTTGAAATGGATGCCTGCAACACATTTTAAAAAAGCTGGGACAGTGGTCTGTTTACCACTGTTACATCACCTTTCCTTCTAACAACTCACTCACTCACTCACTCACTCACTCACACACACACACAAATTCTTGTGTGAATTCCTGTAAATCCATTCAAAGCCACTATCTTTTTTCCAATGAAAGAAAGTGTAGATTAATAAAACAAAAAGTCACTCATGTAAATTGTGTGAATTACTGTAAATCCATTCAAAGCCAGTATTTTTCTTTTCTAATGATAGAAAGCCTACATTAATAAAAAGTCACATAATCTTGTCTAAAATCCTGTTTGAACAGCACAATGTTTATTTTCCAGGGAGAGAAAAATTCTTACCATGTTTCTTGAGGGTAAAAGATGCAGTTCGCTTTTCCCGTTTCTTTTATCTTTCAGTTCATGAGGACGACTTTAAATTCAAGCCAGCGCCAATTCCACAGATTCTTGATTCGTTATCCAACTTTTTCACACCGTCTTTCTCACCATATTCTCTCTGTCCAATGTTGCTCCGTGACAGATATACCGCAAAATACTGCTTTTAAAAAGTTGGTAGCTCTAAAAAGTATGTGATGTTCACATGCTACATTTATCTTAAAAACAGCAGCTTGCAGCAGGAGGCACACAGCGTTGCTGTAACAGCCAACCAGCCCCGCTTTGCGACAACTGTCAATCAATCAATCAATCAATTTTTTTATATAGCGCCAAATCACAACAAACAGTTGCCCCAAGGCGCTTTATATTGTAAGGCAAGGCCATACAATAATTATGTAAAACCCCAACGGTCAAAACGACCCCCTGTGAGCAAGCACTTGGCTACAGTGGGAAGGAAAACTCCCTTTTAACAGGAAGAAACCTCCAGCAGAACCAGGCTCAGGGAGGGGCAGTCTTCTGCTGGGACTGGTTGGGGCTGAGGGAGAGAACCAGGAAAAAGACATGCTGTGGAGGGGAGCAGAGATCGATCACTAATGATTAAATGCAGAGTGGTGCATACAGAGCAAAAAGAGAAAGAAACAGTGCATCATGGGAACCCCCCAGCAGTCTACGTCTATAGCAGCATAACTAAGGGATGGTTCAGGGTCACCTGATCCAGCCCTAACTATAAGCTTTAGCAAAAAGGAAAGTTTTAAGCCTAATCTTAAAAGTAGAGAGGGTGTCTGTCTCCCTGATCTGAATTGGGAGCTGGTTCCACAGGAGAGGAACCTGAAAGCTGAAGGCTCTGCCTCCCATTCTACTCTTACAAACCCTAGGAACTACAAGTAAGCCTGCAGTCTGAGAGCGAAGCGCTCTATTGGGGTGATATGGTACTACGAGGTCCCTAAGATAAGATGGAACCTGATTATTCAAAACCTTATAAGTAAGAAGAAGAGTTTTTAAATTCTATTCTAGAATTAACAGGAAGCCAATGAAGAGAGGCCAATATGGGTGAGATATGCTCTCTCCTTCTAGTCCCCGTCAGTACTCTAGCTGCAGCATTTTGAATTAACTGAAGGCTTTTTAGGGAACTTTTAGGACAACCTGATAATAATGAATTACAATAGTCCAGCCTAGAGGAAATAAATGCATGAATTAGTTTTTCAGCATCACTCTGAGACAAGACCTTTCTGATTTTAGAGATATTGCGTAAATGCAAAAAAGCAGTCCTACATATTTGTTTAATATGCGCTTTGAATGACATATCCTGATCAAAAATGACTCCAAGATTTCTCACAGTATTACTAGAGGTCAGGGTAATGCCATCCAGAGTAAGGATCTGGTTAGACACCATGTTTCTAAGATTTGTGGGGCCAAGTACAATAACTTCAGTTTTATCTGAGTTTAAAAGCAGGAAATTAGAGGTCATCCATGTCTTTATGTCTGTAAGACAATCCTGCAGTTTAGCTAATTGGTGTGTGTCCTCTGGCTTCATGGATAGATAAAGCTGGGTATCATCTGCGTAACAATGAAAATTTAAGCAATACCGTCTAATAATACTGCCTAAGGGAAGCATATATAAAGTGAATAAAATTGGTCCTAGCACAGAACCTTGTGGAACTCCATAATTAACTTTAGTCTGTGAAGAAGATTCCCCATTTACATGAATTGTAATCTATTAGACAAATATGATTCAAACCACCGCAGCGCAGTGCCTTTAATACCTATGGCATGCTCTAATCTCTGTAATAAAATTTTATGGTCAACAGTATCAAAAGCAGCACTGAGGTCTAACAGAACAAGCACAGAGATGAGTCCACTGTCCGAGGCCATAAGAAGATCATTTGTAACCTTCACTAATGTTGTTTCTGTACTATGATGAATTCTAAAACCTGACTGAAACTCTTCAAATAGACCATTCCTCTGCAGATGATCAGTTAGCTGTTTTACAACTACCCTTTCAAGAATTTTTGAGAGAAAAGGAAGGTTGGAGATTGGCCTATAATTAGCTAAGATAGCTGGGTCAAGTGATGGCTTTTAAGTAATGGTTTAATTACTGCCACCTTAAAAGCCTGTGGTACATAGCCAACTAACAAAGATAGATTGATCATATTTAAGATCGAAGCATTAAATAATGGTAGGGCTTCCTTGAGCAGCCTGGTAGGAATGGGGTCTAATAAACATGTTGATGGTTTGGATGAAGTAACTAATGAAAATAACTCAGACAGAACAATCGGAGAGAAAGAGTCTAACCAAATACCGGCATCACTGAAAGCAGCCAAAGATAACGATACGTCTTTGGGATGGTTATGAGTAATTTTTTCTCTAATAGTTAAAATTTTGTTAGCAAAGAAAGTCATGAAGTCATTACTAGTTAAAGTTAATGGAATACTCAGCTCAATAGAGCTCTGACTCTTTGTCAGCCTGGCTACAGTGCTGAAAAGAAACCTGGGGTTCTTATTTTCTTCAATTAGTGATGAGTAGAAAGATGTCCTAGCTTTACGGAGGGCTTTTTTATAGAGCAACAGACTCTTTTTCCAGGCTAAGTGAAGATCTTCTAAATTAGTGAGACGCCATTTCCTCTCCAACTTACGGGTTATCTGCTTTAAGCTACGAGTTTGTGAGTTATACCACGGAGTCAGACACTTCTGATTTAAAGCTCTCTTTTTCAGAGGAGCTACAGCATCCAAAGTTGTCTTCAATGAAGATGTAAAATTATTGACGAGATACTCTATCTCCCTTACAGAGTTTAGGTAGCTACTCTGCACTGTGTTGTTATATGGCATTAGAGAACATAAAGAAGGAATCATATCCTTAAACCTAGTTACAGCGCTTTCTGAAAGACTTCTAGTGTAATGAAACTTATTCCCTACTGCTGGGTAGTCCATCAGAGTAAATGTAAATGTTATTAAGAAATGATCAGACAGAAGGGAGTTTTCAGGGAATACTGTTAAGTCTTCTATTTCCATACCATAAGTCAGAACAAGATCTAAGATATGATTAAAGTGGTGGGTGGACTCATTTACTTTTTGAGCAAAGCCAATAGAGTCTAATAATAGATTAAATGCAGTGTTGAGGCTGTCATTCTCAGCATCTGTGTGGATGTTAAAATCGTCCACTATAATTATCTTATCTGAGCTAAGCACTAAGTCAGACAAAAGGTCTGAAAATTCACAGAGAAACTCACAGTAACGACCAGGTGGACGATAGATAATAACAAATAAAACTGGTTTTTGGGACTTCCAATTTGGATGGACAAGACTAAGAGACAAGCTTTCAAATGAATTAAAGCTCTGTCTGGGTTTTTGATTAATTAATAAGCTGGAATGGAAGATTGCTGCTAATCCTCCGCCCCGGCCCGTGCTACGAGCATTCTGACAGTTAGTGTGACTCGGGGGTGTTGACTCATTTAAACTAACATATTCATCCTGCTGTAACCAGGTTTCTGTTAGGCAGAATAAATCAATATGTTGATCAATTATTATATCATTTACCAACAGGGACTTAGAAGAGAGAGACCTTATGTTTAATAGACCACATTTAACTGTTTTAGTCTGTGGTGCAGTTGAAGGTGCTATATTATTTTTTCTTTTTGAATTTTTATGCTTAAATAGATTTTTGCTGGTTATTGGTAGTCTGGGAGCAGGCACCGTCTCTACGGGGATGGGGTAATGAGGGGATGGCAGGGGGAGAGAAGCTGCAGAGAGGTGTGTAAGACTACAACTCTGCTTCCTGGTCCCAACCCTGGATAGTCACGGTTTGGAGGATTTAAGAAAATTGGCCAGATTTCTAGAAATGAGAGCTGCTCCATCCAAAGTGGGATGGATGCCGTCTCTCCTAACAAGACCAGGTTTTCCCCAGAAGCTTTGCCAATTATCTATGAAGCCCACCTCATTTTTTGGACACCACTCAGACAGCCAGCAATTCAAGGAGAACATGCGGCTAAACATGTCACTCCCGGTCTGATTGGGGAGGGGCCCAGAGAAAACTACAGAGTCCGACATTGTTTTTGCAAAGTTACACACCGATTTAATGTTAATTTTAGTGACCTCCGATTGGCGTAACCGGGTGTCATTACTGCCGACGTGAATTACAATCTTACCAAATTTACGCTTAGCCTTAGCCAGCAGTTTCAAATTTCCTTCAATGTCGCCTGCTCTGGCCCCCGGAAGACAATTGACTATGGTTGCTGGTGTCGCTAACTTCACATTTCTCAAAACAGAGTCGCCAATAACCAGAGTTTGATCCTCGGCGGGTGTGTCGTCGAGTGGGGAAAAACGGTTAGAGATGTGAACGGGTTGGCGGTGTACACGGGGCTTCTGTTTAGGGCTACGCTTCCTCCTCACAGTCACCCAGTCAGCCTGCTTTCCCGGCTGCTCGGGATCTGCCAGGGGGGAACTAACGGCGGCTAAGCTACCTTGGTCCGCACCGACTACAGGGGCCTGGCTAACTGTAGAATTTTCCACGGTGCGGAGCCGAGTCTCCAATTCGCCCAGCCTGGCCTCCAAAGCTACGAATAAGCTACACTTATTACAAGTACCGTTACTGCTAAAGGAGGCCGAGGAATAACTAAACATTTCACACCCAGAGCAGAAAAGTGCGGGAGAGACAGGAGAAGCCGCCATGCTAAATCGGCTAAGAGCTAGTAGCTACGCTAAGCTAGCGGATTCCTAAAAACACGCAAAGTGAATAATGTGTAAATAATTTAGAGGTGATTCAGCAGAAGGAGTGCTTTAGTTAAGGCACGTAAAGATTACACTGGGAAACAAATCGTAATCTAGATAACTAGATCAATCTAACTGCGCAGAGTAAACAGCTAACAGATACAGAAAAACACCGCTGTGCTCCGGAACAGGAAGTGATACAATACCGCAGTGAGAGCCAAACCAACAGCCACACTTTCAGTGAGCCATTCCTCGGACTTCCCTGGATCCGAGGAAAAAGATTTGTATCTGCTATATAGATCAGTGTCCTCGGACTTATAAAAGTTGCATGATGTCGTAAAAAATAAAGAACACCTTGATGTAATCAATGTAGAGAAATGATCATTTTCCTGACAAGCACCCCCAAAAACGACCACTCTGAAGGACCGATAAGGGAATCGTTAAGCAAAAAGCCTATTGATGTCAATGGATCGAATCATTTCTTAATGATACCCGAAAAGAACTGGTTCCCGATACCCAACCCTAGTCTTAACAAACATACAGTTTGTCTGTTAAAACTAGTAAGTACACCTCTTTGTGCATCCCACTTTGAAACACAGCCTCATACGGCCATCCATGAAAAATCTACTTAAGCTCCCAATTTTCTATAAGAATACAAACTTCCTACAGGCATTGCACTAGTACATGGGCTCCGTCACCATGATGGATTTCCGTCATTTGGAAAATTTAACTACACATACGCGCACACGAGGTGTCGTGTGTTTTGGGGTTGAAATATGATACTCTCACTGTCAAAGCAACATCCCATTCTGCGCTAATCAAAGCAGGACCAGCGGAGGAAGGGACCATGTGAATTTTCACTCCTCTCCACTCTGTTTACTGCTTGCCATGAGCCACGGTCCTTGTCCTCCCTGTCTTCGTGGCAGACCTTCCCCAAGTAGAGCAGGGTGTGGCTTTGCTTTGAACCAATGAAGAAGTGCTTCGATCTGCTCCTTCATTGATTATTTGCTTTATTTTGGTTTATCTTAATTTTTCCCCACTAAAACCATGAAGAGCATATCTTTTTTATGTTAAACCGACCTGTTATGGTCTTCTGAAACAGTTGATAGATGTATTTTAGAACTTAAAAATGGGACTGATGCTAAGGCGTTAGCATGTCTATGTCTTCCACCCATCCATCCATTTTCTTCCGCTTTATCCAGAGTCGGGTCGCAGGGGCAGCAGCTCAAGCAAAGCCACCCAGACCTCCTGATCCACACACACCTCCCCCAGCTCCTCCGGGGGAACCCCAAGGCATTCCCAAGTCAGCCGAGAGACGTAGTCCCTCCAGCATGTCCTGGGTCTTCCCCGGGGCCTCCTCCCGATGAGACATGCCCAGAAGGGCATCCGGAAAAGATGCCTGAGCCATCTCAACTGGCTCCTTCGACATGGAGGAGCAGCGGCTCAACTCCGAGCTCCTCCAGAGTGACCGATTACATTGTAATTTTTTTTATTTTTTATTTATATAATAATAATAGCAACAACAATAATAGTAATAATAATAACTAAAAATGCTACAATACAATTTTAGAGAAACAGACAAAAAGAACCTGATAAAACAATACAACAGAAAAGATAAATCCAACTAACAATTAACATAAATATAGAAATAAGTAACTGTTTCCTGTGAACACCTAGTGACTCTTACACCTCTACTTCATCCCTGTTTTATTTAAGTTTAATGACAATTTGTTTCGGTCAAAACACATCTGTTTTTTACACACACACACAAAAAAATGCAGTAAACTGCACATTTGTGTCTTTTTTCATGAAAATATATTATTAAAGATCACATATTACACTTTAGTCAGACGTTTAAAATACTTTTGTGGACTCTTGCTGTAATATGTTGTCAGTGGTTGAGATAGCTGCTGTAGGCATCTAAAAATGATCAATCGGGTTAAACCTGATGGAAATCTCTTTGTGGTGTGTTGGTGATGTATGTATGTGCAAAATAAAACAAAACACTACAGCTATGTTTTTGACAATATAACATAACTTTGTTACAAGCGCAAATGTTAATGTTGCATGATAAAGGCCTTTTAATAATAACTCACAAAGAAATAATGGCAAAACTTATGTGAAAGTAAAAAAATAATAATAATAATCGACTGATTAATTGATTACTAAAATAATTGTTAGTTGCAGCCCTAGTTTGTTTTAGGAGTGAGAGCATTTTACAGATTAAATGTGAATAAGCCAGTTTTGAGTTTCTCAGTGCAAATACATTTTCAAAACGTGTGACAGTGTTACTTTGTGCACAGCAGAACAAAATTGTCAATTGCTTTAGGCCCTAATTTAGTATTTTATTGACTCTACAGCCAGTGACACAGCACCCTTTTGGCACATTTACCGCATTAGAACGGATCAAAATACTACAGAAGACAAAAGAATTTTTACTTGACAGTTTGAAGTGAGTTTTCTTTGCTTCAGAGGGCTTCAAACCCATTAACATTCACTAGAATATACAAAATTTGACTTGCTCTTTTAAAAACCTTCTTGGGGAGCACCCCCAGATCCCCATAATCAATAATGTGTCTTTTCTTATTTGTTTCAGAGAGCTTCATACTCATTAAAAATCACCAGAATATACAAAATAAGACTTGCTCTTTTTAAAATGTCCTGGGGGAGATCCCCCAGACCCCCCAGAATCAAGACTACACCCAGCCTCCCACCACCCTTTTATGTACCTTTATGTTCAGGTTTTGCATTTTTTATGCTTTGTCTCTCTCTCCTTAGAGGCTATTTAGAATAGATTTGTATGCTGTATGTGTTTATTGTATTTATTTTAAGAGTGTGTGCCCCCACTATGCCACATTTTAGGGATTTGCTGGCATTGATTTTTGCCAGTATTGCTTTAACCCATGCACTAGCAATAATAATAATAATAGTGTGTATATGATAACAGGAACCTAAAAAATGTCTAAATACATTAAGACAGTAAATTAACATTAAAAAACGACATAATTGAAATAAAATAAAAGGGTCGAGTTCTTCAAAAAACTGTTGAGGTGTATAGTTCTAAAAACATTCTGGAATCACACGCCATTCCAACTCATTATAGAAACGTTGCGCCATTTATTACCACCCTTGAAAAATGTCAGTTACCTATTTTAAAAAACACGACCCAATCTAGAGTCCGTGGATCCCCACGGGCAACGTGCTAATTGTATTTTATGCCAACTGTGGTGACATTTCTAAACAGTTAACATGTTGGCTTTGAGTCTGCTGTTTTGTCTTGAGGTTATGGAGGTCAAGGATAACCACATGGCACAAATAATCCAATCAAAACATGTTCTTTTAATGTGAAATCTTCCATAAGCACCACAGAATCTTTCAACCAGAGGAGATTGTTTGCATTAAATAGGAAGAAACATTGCAGGGTGTTCAAATACTTATTTTCGTCACTGTGTGTGTGTGTGTGTGTGTGTGTGTGTGTGTGTGTGTGTGTGTGTGTGTGTGTGTGTGTGTGTGTGTGTGTGTGTGTGTGTGTATATATATATATATATATATGTGTGTATATATATATATATATATGTGTATATATATATATATATTTGCCTTATATTTTGGCTGAGTTGTGTATTTCTTTTACTAGGAGGAAACAAGGAAGAAACCCAAGATGACCATTATGGAGTCCGCACAGCCAGGAAGTGAACCTCTTTGCACCGTTGATGTTTAAAAAAAATGAATCACTGAAACCGGTCACTGTCGGACATCACAGATCATTTCTCACTTTATTATGCATCACTGAGATCTAACAAAAGCAACATAGTGACACATTGATTAAACTGGTAGAGCAGCTTGTTTATTGGTTTACTGTTTTTAGAATTAAGTGTAAGACTAGAGGCACAGTAGAACAAACATCTACCTCTCTAGATGCATTCTTTCCTTGGCACTTGGCAAACCACCCAGAGTGCAGAGGCATTGACGCGAAATATGAACTGCGTCAAAATAACTATTGCATGCTTGTCGAACTGCAAAAACCCATGTAACACTTTGGTTTTGCATTGAAGTGTCATTTTCAACAGCTGCGAACTTAAAACCTGCACCTTTTAGTTTTATTTGTGCTTAAAAATATATGAAAGGGACTACTAGCTTTTGTGTATTTATGCCATTGATTTAATTGGGGGGAGAAGTCGTTTATTAGACATTTTGACTGGCGTTATTTTGAGTGATTAATACAATACTCTTTAATACTTAAAATGGACAGGTATCGTCTTAGTCTGCATGAGTAAAATCGTACATTGAGCTCTATTCAGAACAGTCTTGCACTGTACGTCCTGTCATTTCTGATTGATCATTCTATTGGTACATAACTGATTTCGAAATGCGCAACAGGACAGTAGTTTATTATTTAAAAATAGAGGTATCGTCACAAGTTTCCATGGTAATATCTTTTTGTTTCCCCCTTTCCAACAGTCATTTTGCAGGAATAAGAATATGGAACCACACGACATTTCGTTTTGTGTAGTGAGAATGTGAGTTTTCTGTTGAACTGTTAATTTAAATAAATTTGCAGTGACTTTTGTATTTTGGGTTTTTAACATTTAACAAAAGAGAAGCAGCTAGCCATCTATTAAACTTGTGTCCTGTACCCAGTGGCAGCGCTGCTAACAACACTCGAGTATTGTACAAGTTCAAAGGATTGTTTTATTATTTTAAGTCATTAGCTTGTCAGTACATTGAATTAACACCATCCACAATTTCTTGCAATTTGGAAAACTTAATTTTTTTGTGCACTTAAGTGTGAAATTGTAGACATCATGTTGCCTTAGTTTAATCCATTTCATCAACGGCTCCAAACATTGGACCCAATATATCAGGAAAATTGAAAGTCCAAACCCCTCCACTTGATTAAGCATTTGCTGACCCTGTTAGTATTTTATATTAATACTGATACCCTTGTTGGGGAGCATGCTGACATGTGCAACATTTTAAGACTTGTCTTGTTTACATTGTCTATTTTAAACGAAAATGAATATTTTTCAATCAAGATCTGATTGGTGTGCAGACCACCAATAAAATGGTATGCCCAACACAGTTTGAAGACCCCTAGTAAAGCTTAAAACACCATTTTGTGCATTCTACAGATTTAATGATGCTGTTAGCTCCATAGTCAAAACAATACACATGCATTACACAGCACAATTGAATTGGCTTGTATCACACACACCCCAATCTTCAATACAAATACATCACGCTTTAGATAGGAAGATTTTATGATGTTGAGTGTGCTTTCCATGCTGTTTTCATTTGTCTTGCCAAGTGTGTCTGTGTGAGGGGGGAAAATAAAACCCTGCTTCTACATGTGTTGCTGTTGTACCAATGAATTGTTTTGACAGGTTGCTGCCTAAAAAAAAAAAAAAATAATGGAAGTATGTATTGCAACCTGAGCTCTGTCAGTGATATTTGTTATGCAGAATAAAATGTCTACTAATAATTTTGACTTTTTATTCATAATGATGGCAATGGTGGCACCTTCCCCAGTGACAATCTTGTCCATGATTGGTCCCATGACCCTGTGCTAAATTTTTTCAATTTATTTTCATTTATATAGCGCCAAATCAATCAGTTTTATTTATATAGCGCCAAATCACAACAAACAGTTGCCCCAAGGCGCTTTATATTGTAAGGCAAGGCCATACAATAATTACGTAAAAACCCCAACGGTCAAAACGACCCCCTGTGAGCAAGCACTTGGCGACAGTGGGAAGGAAAAACTCCCTTTTAACAGGAAGAAACCTCCAGCAGAACCAGGCTCAGGGAGGGGCAGTCTTCTGCTGGGACTGGTTGGGGCTGAGGGAGAGAACCAGGAAAAAGACATGCTGTGGAGGGGAGCAGAGATCAATCACTAATGATTAAATGCAGAGTGGTGCATACAGAGCAAAAAGAGAAAGAAACACTCAGTGCATCATGGGAACCCCCCAGCAGTCTAAGTCTATAGCAGCATAACTAAAGGATGGTTCAGGGTCACCTGATCCAGCCCTATCTATAAGCTTTAGCAAAAAGGAAAGTTTTAAGCCTAATCTTAAAAGTAGAGAGGGTGTCTGTCTCCCTGATCTGAATTGGGAGCTAGTTCCACAGGAGAGGAGCCTGAAAGCTGAAGGCTCTGCCTCCCATTCTACTCTTATAAACCCTAGGAACTACAAGTAAGCCTGCAGTCTGAGAGCGAAGTGCTCCATTGGGGTGATATAGTACTATGAGGTCCCTAAGATAAGATGGGACCTGATTATTCAAAACCTTATAAGTAAGAAGAATTTTAAATTCTATTCTAGAATTAACAGGAAGCCAATGAAGAGAGGCCAATATGGGTGAGATATGCTCTCTCCTTCTAGTCCCCGTTAGTACTCTAGCTGCAGCATTTTGAATTAACTGAAGACTTTTCAGGGAACTTTTAGGACAACCTGATAATAATGAATTACAATAGTCCAGCCTAGAGGAAATAAATGCATGAATTAGTTTTTCAGCATCACTCTGAGACAAGACCTTTCTAATTTTAGAGATATTGCGTAAATGCAAAAAAGCAGTCCTACATATTTGTTTAATATGCGCTTTGAATGACATATCCTGATCAAAAATGACTCCAAGATTTCTCACAGTATTACTAGAGGTCAGGGTAATGCCATCCAGAGTAAGGCTCTGGTTAGACACCATGTTTCTAAGATTTGTGGGGCCAAGTACAATAACTTCAGTTTTATCTGAGTTTAAAAGCAGGAAATTAGGTCATCCATGTCTTTATGTCTGTAAGACAATCCTGCAGTTTAGCTAATTGGTGTGTGTCCTCTGGCTTCATGGATAGATAAAGCTGGGTATCATCTGCGTAACAATGAAAATTTAAGCAATACCGTCTAATAATAAAATCACAACACAGTTGCCTCAAGGTGCTTCACACAAGTAAGGTCTAACCTTACTAACCCCCAGAGCAACAGTGGTAAGGAAAAACTCCCTCTGAGGAAGAAACCTCAAGCAGACCAGACTCAAAGGGGTGACTCTCTGCTTGGGCCATACTACAGACATAAATTACAGAAACAATTCACAAAACAAATACACAGGAAAAGCTGTTGGTGCACAGGACGGTCTCCAACACAAATACCACACCCATCTCTGGATGGAGCTGCACCTTAAACAGAAAAAACAGAATCAACCATCAGAAAGACAAGAAATACAGTATAATTTGTCAGCATTAAACAAGAAAAACAGGAAATACTAAGGTGATAGCCAGCCAGTAGCCCTGAGCTTCACTCAAAGACCCAGAATTTAGATAAAGTTGAGGCCGCGGCATACTCCGTTTCCTAATAAAATTAATTAAAAGAATGAAAAGCGTAGAACTACACTATGCCAGTATGCTAGCCATACCACAGGGAAAATAAGTACGTCTTATGTCTGGACTTGAAAGCCTCCACAGAATCTGACTTATTGACGCAGGGGGATCATTCCACAGAACGGGTGCGATAAGAGAAAGCTCTGTGACCCACAGACTTCTTATTCACCGTAGGGACACAAAGTAGTCCTGCACCCTGAGAATGCAAAGCCCGGGCTGGTACGTAAGGTTTAATTGGGTCAGCTAGGTAGGGAGGTGCCAGTCCATGAACAATTTTCTAGACTAGTAGCAGATCCTTAAAGTCTGATCTCACTAGGACAGGAAGCCAGTGAAGGGATGCCAAAATGGGTGTAATGTGGTCGAACTTTCTGCTTCGTGTCAAAAGTCTGGCTGCAGCATTTTGAACCAATTGGAGAGCCCTAATGCTAAATCAGATAAATATCCAAATGAAAATGCCAGTCAGTGTTGTAGTGGCCTTAACTGGACCTCATAAGAGACACTAACTGCTTGTTTCTGGCCACAATCCAGGCAGGGTGGAAGCAGCAGGAGTCGATCCCTCCACAAATTGGTTGCAGACTGCAACATTTGTTGGGGTGCTGACAAGCATCTTCAACAGGCATGAGTTTTAAAGAATTTTATTTCCAACTTTGGTGACCAAGCTACCATTGCAGTACTGAAGTACTGAATGTGTGCATACTGTACATGTGTATCCTATGGAAAGTCCAAATTGGCCGAGCGTGCAGGTTCAGTTTGTGTGTTTAAGGTTTGTTGCTGCTCTCCTGCTTGGAGTCGTAGTCCACTCTCTCCAACAACAGTAGCATCTCCACGTGCATGGTTTGAGGGAACAGATCAACTGCCATGGCTCGCACTGGACGAAACGGTGCCCCGTGAACTCTGTTGGACGGCGCTCTACACAGGCTGAAAATGAGCAACACAGCAACATTTTGAAGAGTTTCACCTATATGTGGTCAGACATCAGTTTTCTTAATTCTGACATTCAAATAGTAAGCTGAAGTCTTTCAAGTGGTACTGAGCTACAATCAGTCATTTAAAAAAAAAAAATGCAAAACCTATTTCCACTAAGATTTTTTTTTTTTTTTATTCTTTATTTTAGTTTTTAGACAGAATATTTACATTGCTTTTTAGACAGAAATCTGTTCAGTTTCCTCTGTAGTCCTCAGTTTTAAATAAATACAAAATACAACATGGGAGAGAGAGAGTGTAAAGAGTGTCTACCGGCCTATCACAAAGCAATTTGAAAGATACAGAAATTTAAAGCAAATAACGAGTTAAAGTCCGCTCATAGATCTTTAACCCATGTTCTCCAATGTTCAATAAAAGCATCCTCCTGCAAACGTAAACAAAAAGTAATCCTTTCCATAACAAAGATCATTCACAATATTAATCCACTCTTGTACTGTGGGGGGGTTCAGGAAGCAACCACTTTCGAGTGAGAGCTTTTTTATTTATTTTTTTATTAAAAAAATACAGGCCAAGATCAGTATGCCAAACATATTTATCACTTCTTGCCTGAAAAACAATTCCCAGGAATAGTTAAGTAAAATGTAGCGGCAAGTCAATGTTCAGAATGTTTTTCAGTGTTTTATGGACCATCATCCAAAATTGTTTCATTACTAGGCACTCCCAGAAAATATGCCAGTGGTCACCTTCCTGACATCCGCACTGACCCCTGGTGTGATACCAAAAAAAAAAAAAAAAAAAAAAAAAAGAGACACTACACTTCCAACCAAATTCCCTCCACATTTGGGAGTTTGTGTATCTCCATACAGAATTCCACATATCTAACCATTCTTCATTTGATATTGAGAGATTTTCCTCTTTCTCCCATTTCCCTTGAATGTACTCTGTTGCATGTTGTTTTTTTAGTCATAAGGCCTTTATAGATTTTGGAAATAACTCCCATGTTTGAAGCATTTTGGTAAGCATCTGTAAATAACATTCTCACTAAGATTTAAATGAAAGCTATACCTTTTTTTCCCCCTAATATGCATTTTACTTAAAACTAAAATAAATGCTAATTGCAACCAACTCCGTCCAAAGTAAACTATAAATCAGCTAAAATGCAATAAGAAATACACTGACAGTTTCCTTGATGATTTTGAGGAGAAAACATGGAAAAACTGAGAAGTTGCACAAGTATAAGTAAGTATACTACTTAAGTATAAGTATACTTAAGTATATTACTTACTTACTTATACTTAAGTATAAGTAAGTAGCCCAGGTTACTTTGAGATAAATGAGTTTAAAACACAATATACCCCCGTAGCCCAGGTTACTTTGAGTTAAGTAATGAGTTTAAAACATAATATACCCCCGACTCCACTCTCTGCTACATTTTTGGAAAAATACAGCCAAATCTACTGTACAGTGAAGGGTGGTGTTCACTATGAGGTATGAAAAGGAGCGAAAGTGCCGCTCAGAAAACTTTAAGTAATTGTGAATTATGGTGTTATTGGTGAAGGTTGTGTGGTGGTTCCTGTGGCAATCTCAAAGTTATGTAGCCAAATCATCTATATATTAAAAGCCAAGTGGCCTCTGTGTACATGCTTGCGTGTGTGTGCCTTCGAACATGGACACACTAGGGAGAGCTGACATATGCTGTTTGGTATACTCATGTATTTTGAGTCAAGGATGAACGCCGACAAACAGAATTTCCAATTTCCTCCATCCAGCGAAAAATCATGATAGGAACTTAAATTCTTCATCTGAAGGTGCTTCTATGGCCACTGGTGTCCTGGCAAATACTGAGCAAGTTTCTAATATTGCTTACGGTGTACTTTAGCTTCTTTGTATCCTCCAATACCTTTTTCATTTTCAGTGGAGCCAAAGCAAACAGTAAATTGAACCAAATTGCACAAAAAAATAAAAATAAATATATATATATATATATATATATATATATATATATATATTTAAATCATGCAATTTTCTATTTTTCTGTACGTGACATACCATGCAGCATACAATCCACCAATCACTCAACAAGAATCTATTGAGGTGTTACATAAATCCTAATAATACTGTCAGCATTTTAACTTGATGTTTGACTCACTCAATGAAGTTGTTAATAGCTGCCTTGGGATTGCAGGCCACGTAAACCAGCCTCTTCAGGTGTTCTGCTCTCCTGATGGCAAGTATCACCTTGGAATCTGTTTAACACACACATAGAACTAAAACAAGGCAACTAACACAAGCGGATGTAAATGAGCGTTCCAGTCACTGTACTCACGCAGGCCTGCTCTCGGTGGATCCACAATAGCTGTGATGTTGGGTGAGACTAGAGCACCAAGAATGTTGGGAAACACGTCCTCTGCCTTTCCACAATGAAACTCAACATTTGTAAGACCTTAATAACAAAAAGTAAAAAGACTCATTAAAAAAAAAAAAAAAAAAAAATCACATCCTGTTTCATAATTATTACCAAACGTCCATCACTCTTTACCAAAGATCATTTTAAAGGGGACAGTACCTACTAATACAAATGTACAGTTAGGTTTTTTGTTTTTTTTTAGCATTTTTGCCATGAAACATTTATTAAGTAGCAGATATTGATTTTGAATCCTAAATTTGAATATTGTGGAAAAATTAAAATTCATCAGCTTTTTTTCACAAAGTCAGAATGTTTATATTCTATACTCATTACATGTAAATTAAACTGATTCAAGCATTTTTTATAACTACAACCCAAAGCTCCAAAAAGAAAAATGATCAAAGTTTTACAATATTTAATTTCAACTTTGAGTAATTGGACGGACCGGTTGCCTGACTGGGTGGTTGCCATCCAGGACTCAAACTGCGGTGGATGCAACAGCACGTGCTACAAGACCTGAACTGACCCATGGTTCAATAAGTAACAAAAGTTAGCAAGTTGTAAGCCCCCATCAGTTCTTTCTCAGGTACAGTTGTAAATAATCAGCAGGGTTTTGTGATCTGGTCTCCTACCATTGAGCTTTGCATTAACTTTGGCATCCTCCACAGCTTCCTGGCACAGCTCGATCCCAATCACCTTCTTTACCCTCTTGAGACAAAAGTATAGTGAAAATGCCATAGTGAAAATGCCACACCCTGCTGAGACCTTAATACTGACAACACAAAAAAAACAAAGACTATTACAAAGGACCATCAATACCTTAGCGAGAGAGATGCCGATGGTTCCTGTCCCACAGCACACATCCAGCAGTGTGCTGTCATGGTCCAGTTGGGCCCACTCCCCTACAGCAGAGTACAGAACCTCTGCAGCTCCTGTGTTCACCTGACCACAGACACACATTCAAACATTGAAAGCTACACGCACTGAAGTTTTCTTTAAAAGATAGAAAATTTCAAGTTTTCCAGAAGGTATGGGGGAGATGTAATCCTAGAAATGATCAGTCTTCTTGTATGAAACTTGTTCTCTGTACAATGAATCAGTATAACTGGCGGTACAACAGACTGCGCTGTGCAGTTTCATCAGCCTATACCTCCTTCAGATGTCACAGGTGTCTTCCCTCACTTGTGTCCTTCTTGCACAGTCAGTTGTCTGCAGAATCTGAGGAAAAGCACTGGCACCCGTGTGCCTCAGGGCCTATGTATGACTTACTTCTTCCTAAATTAAACTTGAAATTCTACAATCACATTTCGGTTGTGACACCAGCTCCCTTGTGGTGGCGCAAATGAACCAAATCACAAAAATTGTGTCACTATCCAAGTACTTATGGACCAGACTGTATAATGAACTCCAAGTTGTAAGGTGGCTTAAGTGACCGTACTTGTGATTGGCCACATTACTTTGTTCTTCACATGCTATTATTGGCCCTTTTTTTCCCCCTTTTTGTTGTCCTGCTGCTTTCAGATGATTAGAAAATAGATTATTTTCCAATTAAGTGTCAATGTGACTGTGCATCCTTATTCTGTAAAAACCTCACAAGGACTTAACATAGAAGAAGATAAATGCTCTTTGAGCATGAATTCGCTGGTGGCTGTTCTTACCTGGAAGAAGGAATGAGGAGATATTCTGAACTTAAGACCCAGGAGTTCCTCATGAATGCAGCTCTCTCCAGCGACGAGCTCACACGGGAAGTCTTCTGCATTTGGAGATGTCCTCGGCAGCCATTGACAGGACATTTTAATTGGATGTCCATGTGCAAAAGCCTGAAGCTCTCAATCATCATGCCACCTCACTTATTCTGATCCCATCGGGCATTAAATGTTTCTTCATCCTTACCTTTGGCCTTCACGAACAAAGTAAAGAGATGTGACGCCGCTGTCTTTCCCCTCTCCTTCTGTGAAGCACAACCTCATGGAGCTCTTCAGTGCATCAAGCTCCTCTTCTTCAAGTTTCTAAATAAATGCAATAACTGAATGAGGAGGGGACTGAATTAAAGTTATGAAACAATCAGTTTGTTGCTGTCTTTGCATGTAACATAAATAAATAAATTATTACAGTACAGCTGTTTTCAGCGACACCATCAATTACTGTCTCTGGGGGGGAGGGGGCAGTCATGCAGCGTGAGGCAGGGTACACCCTGGACAGGATGCCAGTCTGTCGCAGGGCCACATTATAGACAAACAAACACATTCACACCTGCATGCACACCAACGGATAATTTAAAGTTTCCAGTTCACATAACGTGCATGTCCTTTGGATGTGGGAGGAAGCTGGAGAACCTGGAGGGAACCCACACAAGCACAGGGAAAACATGCAAACTCCACACAGAAGGGCCCCAGCTGCGAAGCGAACCCATGATCTTGCTGTAAGGCAACAGTGCTAATAAGCCACCATGCTGCCCTTCTGTGCAAGATAATATAAATAATAATTTTGTCTGAGCTGGAGGTCGTGATTCCTGACTTGCTAACATGCCATGAACACAGTATCAGTATGACTTCTGCAGAATCACAGGAGACAGTGGCAGTTTGTAGGTTTAAACTGCCTACACCAGTGTTCCTTAAACTTTTTCAGACGAAAGATCATAAAAAAAAAAAAAACAAAACCTTGGACCACCTAATAAATCACCAAATATCAAAAACAATAGGTTTGCTGACAGACGGGCCATAAATAAAGCTGAAAACTGCCAAGGCACCGGTACAGAGACTTGGACTGGCTGATAAGAGATTTGTTTAATTTACCATTTTGTTATCACTTGACATTACATTCAGGACACCTACCTGTCTTCATGGTAACTAAGAGCAATGTTATTTTAAAATGTAAAACAAGTAAAAACTGTGTGTGTGGGGGGGTCATCACCTGTGGGTTAAAGAAGACAATAGCCATGGCTTGTTTGAGCCTCGTAGTGCGTACAGTCAGCTGCTTCCAGTGGCCTTCATAGGTTTCAGGCCTGTACACGGAGTATGGCGTTGTCCTGTACAAAAAGCAGGAAATCTTACTGTAATAAAAATGTCCCCTTTCACACTTTGGATTAAGAGACACAACACACACAAATCCAACTGCATCTAATGTCCAGAAAGCAAACAATGTGTTTTATGGAAATCAAGAGAGGCCATAATGTACTGCATTTTGTTTTTCCTGCAAAAATGGAAGAATTTTCTCATGACCGCCACAAAACAAAAACTGGGTTTTCCAGCAGAATATGTCTGTTGTTTGCAAGACAGCAAAGAAGTAAGAATATATTCATCAATCACAATTCGGCTCAATCACGACCTGACCCAACACAAAGTACCTTTAAGCCACTCTCTGGAAATGTTCCACATCAGTGGGCATCATCGAAGAAGAACGCTATCAAGACTACAGATTTACAGGCGACACACTGTCAGACAAAGTGATTACACTATGTAACAAATTTTTATTTTTGTTTTGTTCCTGGGTACACAGTGCGTTTTCCTAACCTGTTATGCCTTAAATAAATAGAAAATAGCTGTTATTCCACAGAAACTTTGCTTCTGTGATCAGGACAATGACATTTTGAAATTTGTCTGTTTTCAAGAATATTCTCGATTCACCTTCACTACTACTGAGTAGTCTTCTAGAATATTCTTTAACTGCTAGAACTGTCCAGAATTTTCTAGAAGTTTCCAGAATTATCTAGAAATTTCAAGAAACTTTTAGAACGCAAAAAAAAAATGTTTTTGAGGCACACCTGATAAACTTCTGGAAGTCGCTGACCACCCTTTTGGCCTCAACTGAGACATGGCAGGTCTCCTCGGGCCCCACCACAGCGCAGGAGCCTCCTTTGTATTTTCCCAGACGGAAACCGATGGTCTTATTCTCACCATCTGCACCCACTGAAATGAGGAACTCGCACTTGTTTCTGTACTCTGTCTGCCACAAGACATGAGAAAAACAATTATACATATGTGCATTTTCTTCTTATTTAGCCTGTATGTGTGTAGGGGCAAGCAGGGCGATGTGCTCCAAAGATAAACATTTTGTGTGTTCAATGTCTTGCTCATTGTCATTCAGCAATCAAACCCACTTAGCCTTCAGTTAGTGAGAAATCCCTTGTAAGGAATTAAAATGACATGACAGGACCATAAAGAACTATACTCAACAAAAATTTGACCGTTGGGGTTTTACATAATTATTGTATGGCCTTGCCTTACAATATAAAGCGCCTTGGGGCAACTGTTTGTTGTGATTTGGCGCTATATAAAAAAATTGATTGATTGATACACTCAACAAAAATATAAACGCAACACTTTTGGTTTTGCTCCCATTTTGTATGAGATTAACTCAACGATCTAAAACTTTTTCCACATACACAATATCACCATTTCCCTCAAATACTGTGCACAAACCAGTCTAAATCTGTGATATTGAGCACTTCTCCTTTGCTGAGATAATCCATCCCACCTCACAGGTGTGCCATACCAAGATGCTGATTAGACACCATGATTAGTGCACAGGTGTGCCTTAGACTGCCCACAATAAAAGGCCACTCTGAAAGGTGCAGTTTTGTTTTATTGGGGGGGATACCAGTCAGTATCTGGTGTGACCACCATTTGCCTCATGCAGTGCAACACATCTCCTTCGCATCATCCGTGAAGAGAACACCTCTCCAACGTGCCAAACGGCAGCAAATGTGAGCATTTGCCCACTCAAATCGGTTACAACAACGAACTGGAGTCAGGTCGAGACCCCGATGAGGACGACGAGCATGCAGATGAGCTTCCCTGAGACAGTTTCTGACAGTTTGTGCAGAAATTCTTTGGTTATGCAAACCGATTGTTCCAGTAGCTGTCCGAGTGGATGGTCTCAGATGATCTTGGAGGTGAACATGCTGGATGTGGAGGTCCTGGGCTGGTGTAGTTACACGTGGTCTGCGGTTGTGAGGCTGGTTGGATGTACTGCCAAATTCTCTGAAACGCCTTTGGAGACGGCTTATGGTAGAGAAATGAACATTCAATACACGAGCAACAGTTCTGGTTGACATTCCTGCTGTCAGCATGCCAATTGCACGCTCCCTCAAATCTTGCGACATCTGTGGCATTGTGCTGTGTGATAAAACTGCACCTTTCAGAGTGGCCTTTTATTGTGGGCAGTCTAAGGCACACCTGTGCACTAATCATGGTGTCTAATCAGCATCTTGATATGGCACACCTGTGAGGTGGGATGGATTATCTCAACAAAGGAGAAGTGCTCACTATCACAGATTCAGACTGGTTTGTGAACAATATTTGAGAGAAATGGTAATATTGTATATGTGGAAAAAGTTTTAGATTGAGTTCATCTCATACAAAATGGGAGCAACACCAAAAGTGTTGCGTTTATATTTTTGTTGAGTGTATAAAGCTAGACAGACAACACTAGATAGATAATGCTACATAGAACAGCTACAGAGTTAGAAAGATGCTAGACAGAGCTAGATTGGCAGTATTGCTAGCTTGCACTAGCAAGAACTTGAGTAGCCAGACAGACATTTTAAAAATAGTCATAAAAATTTGGCTGAACTGGCAGGGGTGGTGGCCAAGTGGTTAATGCGCTTGGTTTCAGTTCAGAAGGTTCTGGGTTCAAATCCCTCCCCTGCCACATTTCTCCATGTGGAGTTGCGTCAGGAAGGGCATCCGGCGTAAAACTTGTGCCAATTCAACATGCAGATCCACCTTGGATTTGCTGTGGCGACCCTAAGTGCAAACAAGGGAGCAGCCGAAGGGACTTACTTTACTGTACAGGCATCTGGAAAGTATTCACAGTGTTTCACTTTTTCCAGAATTTGTTACGTTACAGCCTTATTCCAAAATGGAGCAAATTCATTATTTCCTCAAATTTCTACACAACACCCCATAATGACAACATGAAAAAAGCTTTGTTGAAATTTTACCAAATTCGGGAAATCACACATACATAAGTGCCTTTCCAAATCATGTCCAATCAACTGAATTTACCCCAAGTAGACTCCAATTAATCTCTAGAAACATCTCAAAGATGATCAGTGGAAACAGGATGCATCTGAACTCAATCTTGAGCTTCATGGCAAACGCTGTGAATACTTACATACATATGATTTCCTCAGTTTTTTAATCTTTAATAAATTTGCAAAAAATTAAAATTAAAAATACCCACCTTTTCACATTGTCATTTTGGAGTATTGTCTTTGGGTAGAACTGAGGAAAAAATAAATGAATTTTGTCCATTTTGGAATAAGGCTGTCGCATAACAAAATGTGGAAAAACTGAAGCGCTGTGAATACTTTCCAGACAATGTATTTCGCACAACTGATCCTCTGTCCAAAGTGAGACATATGGTAGGGAAGAGAGACTTTAAATACAAAGTATTGTTATAAAATACATGTAATGTAGTCAATGTGACTATGAAAGCCCATATTTACGCAAGTAGACATGTCATATGTGTGTCACTGACTTTGACTCAGTTACCTCAGAAGGAGAAGGTCGAATCTCTTCCAACTGACAGCACATTTTGTTGTATTTTCCTTTCTGTGCAAACAACCATGGTAGCATGGCTTTGTTTGTGCTGCCAATTTCTCTGCAAAAGAACAAGAAGACACGTAAATTGATAATTGTTTGATAAACTGGTGTCGCAGACCAAATGGTCCACCCCTAAAAATTGGTCGTGCCCTGCCTCCACTGCATATGCGTCATTTCAGAGCTGATCCGCTCGTCTAAAACAGCATCTCTTCACCCAGTGATCAAATGGATTAATGGGATTATTAACCATCAGATGACAAGGTAAAACCTCTTAAATCATTTTAAAGTCAGTTTTAAGCAGAAATGAGGCAAAACTCAGACAGTTTGAAATGATCGACGTGCAGTGAATGCATCACCTATCAGCTTGTGTAGCCGCGGCGCTCTGATCACTTCCTCCATCTTTTATGATGAAATAATGCCGAATTTATGTGGAAATGATTGTTGTACTAAAGCCTTAGATATCTGTCGCTGAGACAGATGATGACTGGAGTGCAGTTTGAAGCAGAAACAAGGTGATAATCTGTGAACCGTGGCTCATGACACATGCACAGTGAAGGCAGGGCGAATCAATTTTTAGGGGGGACTGTTCGGTCTGTGACACTGGACACTGTCCACACTACTTTATTGTTTCCAATATAGCTAAAAACACCACAATTATTATACATCCCCTAACTAAAGAAAAAAAAATGACAGATACTGGTTAAAACCTGGAAGCACATTAACAGTAGAGTCAAACCTACTTTGCCAGCCTCTGTAGAACTGCCACCACCTCCTGCTCCTTCCTCTTCAGCTGCTCCTCATACGGCACATTCCACAAAGGAGTCACCACATTGGCTATCTGGTTACAGAGCGGCTCCTCATCCTCAATATCTGGTTGCTTAGTCAGGGGCTGCCCGGCCGCACCATCTTCCTCCTCCCGTTTCCGCTTCCTGAGGATGGGGTCGGCTTTGGGCTTAGCCAACCTAACACTGAGCACCTGGCCCTTCCACTGCGTGCCATGCACCCTCTTCATGGCCTTGGTGCGCTCCTCCTCATTCTTAAAGGTCACAAAAGCGAAGGTCTGCTTGCCGAACAGCTTGATTTTGTGGGGGTTGATGCTGTGCTTAGCCAGGAACTTCTTCAAGTCATTGAAGCCGGTGAACTTGGGTAGATTGCGGATCTCCACTTTATAGATCTCGGACGTGAAAAGGTCTTGTTTGATGTAGCGGTACACATCGGCTTTGGATGCTGCTTCACCATCTTTTTCAGTGTTGGCTTTGGATTTGACATCTTCTGGGGAGTCCTGCATGAGGTCATCAGTCTTCTCCTCTGTGGTCGGGGGATTACTGGCTACAGCACAGCTACTATTGTCTGCCATCATTCTGTTTAGGAGTAAGATTTTAGTAGCGGATTTAGAAAAGAGTGTGACTCGACTAAATGTAATCTTTTTAATGCACATAATGCCTGGCGCTTATTTAAGCCAAACATTTTTTTTTTTTTCATACAAAGTTTTGATCCGGTCATTAAATGAGGCAAGCCCTGGTTTACATACATATAATGGATTTTGTCAGGATTTTGATTATAACAGACAAATTCAGTGGTCCACCTCAATCCATTATATGCGAGTTTTACTGTATATGGAAATACTTCTTCTCACATGTTGATCAAAGTTGACGTTAAAGTTTTGGGAGGGCCCCAGATGATTTTCATATTTCTTACATTTGGGAGCAGTTGCTTTTAGGGGATAGAAACATCAATACTTCTAAGTCACTGAAGACATCATGGACGTCTCCGCTCACAGCTTTGTGGTTTCAGTGAAACACCGACACATTTTCATACAAGAAAACAGATCAAGTCTAGATTTGATACTCCTGTGTGTATTCTGGTAAACTTTTGCTGAAATTTAACATCTGCATTTAAGAAACGCCTTCTCTCCACCATGACGTTGTACAACGTGATGCTATAGAGAAAAGTTTTTACAATCACACCCACAGAAGTTTCCCTGTCTTTCTTGGACACTCAGTTCACTTTGTTTTTGAGATCTGCTTCCTACAGATACATCATTTTGTTTGACATAATTATCCACACTGCATTCAGTTTACTTGGAAACTTGATTTTTCTCTTAACACACAGTCTGTTTTAAGTACCGCGTATATAATGTTTGTCTAAATGTGGCTTTGATGTTTCTTACTGACTTTTTTCGATTGTTCCTGTTCGAAGATGCTCCGAATCCTTAAGAGTTCGAAACAGGCTTTGACCCTGCGTTTCGAATAGTCAGTCACGTGACGGATTTTCAGCGCGGTTCACATACAACTGCAGTACCCTGCTTCTGGCAGTAGAGTGCGCACTACTTCCAGTGAACAAGCTTCGAATCGTATCGAAACATTGGTTCAAATGTTCCTACCGAAATTCAGCGTTTGAAAATTAGCATCTACAAGTTTTAACGTCTCAGTATTTGTATGTTTTTATTTTATGTTGCTAACTCTGAAGGATAACCTGAGACTCACTGTAAAAATCCAGCTTACCTACCTTCTCTCTTCAACAGTAACACTGAACCGCCATCATTTAACCACGGCTGCTATCACGACCTTTGAACTTTCTTAAAGCGGCAGTAGGTGTGTAACAAATAAAATAATAATAATAATCCCATAATATGAGCATTTTGAGCAGCAATTACATCTTTCATACTGTTACAGAGCCATAACTTTTTAACAGAAACTGAAATGTAATTTAATCTAAATATTGAAAATCAAGATAAAAGATTTTCAAAAATGCAATCTACAACCTCACCACTAGATGGCACCAATCCCTGACGTGTTTACATTTCTTGCCGAGATAATTACTAACTACATTACGACAAAATATAGAGAGAAACTGTTCTAATTTCAAAACGGAAAACTATTTGCTTTCATATCTGTTAACTATTTGAGCAAAATAACAGTGTCCGTGTTACTGTCGGGTTTCTTCTGCAGCTTTTTCCTGGCCTCTGTATCTTGTCCAACATCAGCTTTTCTCTGTGCTGCTGATCCCTCTACGTCCTTCTGCACATTGACCTCTGACCTGGAGGATGTGACACAGCATGTGATGGACATTACCAGTTGTGCTTCGTTTTGCAGACATTTACAGACCTGACTGAATGCATGCGTGTAGCACGCTGAGGTGGTGTTGCTTCATCTATTCTACAGTCTCATGTTTTCTGCATTGTAAATGTTTGCGATGCTGCAAAGGCAGTATGTCCAGCTGTAAGGGCAGGATACTACCACACACACACACACACACACACAAATGAGTGCAGTAGTTACTGTATATGAAGACTGCTGGAATGTCGTTAAACATTGATTACCCACATATCACGTGCAGCCAAATAGAAAAGGAGTTGGAGCGTGCACATGCCACCTTTATTGTTGCAGAATATGAGCCAGTTTATACTACCAGTCAATGCATTTGTAGCTTCTCTCCCCCTGCCATTTGCAGCTTCTCTCCCCCTGCCATCCCCTCATTACCCCATCCCCGTAGAGACGGTGCCTGCTCCCAGACTACCAATAACCAGCAAAAATCTATTTAAGCATAAAAATTCAAAAAGAAAAAATAATATAGCACCTTCAACTGCACCACAGACTAAAACAGTTAAATGTGGTCTGTTAAACATTAGGTCTCTCTCTTCTAAGTCCCTGTTGGTAAATGATATAATAATTGATCAACATATTGATTTATTCTGCCTAACAGAAACCTGGTTACAGCAGGATGAATATGTTAGTTTAAATGAGTCAACACCCCGAGTCACACTAACTGTCAGAATGCTCGTAGCACGGGCCGAGGTGGAGGATTAGCAGCAATCTTCCATTCCAGCTTATTAATTAATCAAAAACCCAGACAGAGCTGTAATTCATTTGAAAGCTTGACTCTTAGTCTTGTCCATCCAAATTGGAAGTCCCAAAAACCAGTTTTATTTGTTATTATCTATCGTCCACCTGGTTGTTACTGTGAGTTTCTCTGTGAATTTTCAGACCTTTTGTCTGACTTAGTGCTTAGCTCAGATAAAATAATTATAGTGGGCGATTTTAACATCCACACAGATGCTGAGAATGACAGCCTCAACACTGCATTTAATCTATTATTAGACTCTATTGGCTTTGCTCAAAAAGTAAATGAGTCCACCCACCACTTTAATCATATCTTAGATCTTGTTCTGACTTATGGTATGGAAATAGAAGACTTAACAGTATTCCCTGAAAACTCCCTTCTGTCTGATCATTTCTTAATAACATTTACATTTACTCTGATGGACTACCCAGCAGTGGGGAATAAGTTTCATTACACTAGAAGTCTTTCAGAAAGCGCTGTAACTAGGTTTAAGGATATGATTCCTTCTTTATGTTCTCTAATGCCATATACCAACACAGTGCAGAGTAGCTACCTAAACTCTGTAAGTGAGATAGAGTATCTCGTCAATAGTTTTACATCCTCATTGAAGACAACTTTGGATGCTGTAGCTCCTCTGAAAAAGAGAGCTTTAAATCAGAAGTGCCTGACTCCGTGGTATAACTCACAAACTCGTAGCTTAAAGCAGATAACCCGTAAGTTGGAGAGGAAATGGCGTCTCACTAATTTAGAAGATCTTCACTTAGTCTGAAAAAAGAGTCTGTTGCTCTATAAAAAAAGCCCTCCGTAAAGCTAGGACATCTTTCTACTCATCACTAATTGAAGAAAATAAGAACAACCCCAGGTTTCTTTTCAGCACTGTAGCCAGGCTGACAAAGAGTCAGAGCTCTATTGAGCTGAGTATTCCATTAACTTTAACTAGTAATGACTTCATGACTTTCTTTGCTAACAAAATTTTAACTATTAGAGAAAAAATTACTCATAACCATCCCAAAGACGTATCGTTATCTTTGGCTGCTTTCAGTGATGCCGGTATTTGGTTAGACTCTTTCTCTTCGATTGTTCTGTCTGAGTTATTTTCATTAGTTACTTCATCCAAACCATCAACATGTTTATTAGACCCCATTCCTACCAGGCTGCTCAAGGAAGCCCTACCATTATTTAATGCTTCGATCTTAAATATGATCAATCTATCTTTGTTAGTTGGCTATGTACCACAGGCTTTTAAGGTGGCAGTAATTAAACCATTACTTAAAAAGCCATCACTTGACCCAGCTATCTTAGCTAATTATAGGCCAATCTCCAACCTTCCTTTTCTCTCAAAAATTCTTGAAAGGGTAGTTGTAAAACAGCTAACTGATCATCTGCAGAGGAATGGTCTATTTGAAGATTTTCAGTCAGGTTTTAGAATTCATCATAGTACAGAAACAGCATTAGTGAAGGTTACAAATGATCTTCTTATGGCCTCGGACAGTGGACTCATCTCTGTGCTTGTTCTGTTAGACCTCAGTGCTACTTTTGATACTGTTGACCATAAAATTTTATTACAGAGATTAGAGCATGCCATAGGTATTAAAGGCACTGCGCTGTGGTGGTTTGAATCATATTTGTCTAATAGATTACAATTTGTTCATGTAAATGGGGAATCTTCTTCACAGACTAAAGTTAATTATGGAGTTCCACAAGGTTGTGTGCTAGGACCAATTTTATTCACTTTATACATGCTTCCCTTAGGTAGTATTATTAGACGGTATTGCTTAAATTTTCATTGTTACACAGATGATACCCAGCTTTATCTATCCATGAAGCCAGAGGACACACACCAATTAGCTAAACTGCAGGATTGTCTTACAGACATAAAGACATGGATGACCTCTAATTTCCTGCTTTTAAACTCAGATAAAACTGAAGTTATTGTACTTGGCCCCACAAATCTTAGAAACATGGTGTCTAACCAGATCCTTACTCTGGATGGCATTACCCTGACCTCTAGTAATACTGTGAGAAATCTTGGAGTCATTTTTGATCAGGATATGTCATTCAAAGCACATATTAAACAAATATGTAGGACTGCTTTTTTGCATTTACGCAATATCTCTAAAATTAGAAAGGTCTTGTCTCAGAGTGATGCTGAAAAACTAATTCATGCATTTATTTCCTCTAGGCTGGACTATTGTAATTCATTATTATCAGGTTGTCCTAAAAGTTCCCTAAAAAGCCTTCAGTTAATTCAAAATGCTGCAGCTAGAGTACTAACGGGGATTAGAAGGAGAGAGCATATCTCACCCATATTGGCCTCTCTTCATTGGCTTCCTGTTAATTCTAGAATAGAATTTAAAATTCTTCTTCTTACTTATAAGGTTTTGAATAATCAGGTCCCATCTTATCTTAGGGACCTCGTAGTACCATATCACCCCAATAGAGCGCTTTGCTCTCAGACTGCAGGCTTACTTGTAGTTCCTAGGGTTTGTAAGAGTAGAATGGGAGGCAGAGCCTTCAGCTTTCAGGCTCCTCTCCTGTGGAACCAGCTCCCAATTCAGATCAGGGAGACAGACACCCTCTCTACTTTTAAGATTAGGCTTAAAACTTTCCTTTTTGCTAAAGCTTATAGTTAGGGCTGGATCAGGTGACCCTGAACCATCTCTTAGTTATGCTGCTATAGACGTAGACTGCTGGGGGGTTCCCATGATGCACTGTTTCTTTCTCTTTTTGCTCTGTATGCACCACTCTGCATTTAATCATTAGTGATCGATCTCTGCTCCCCTCCACAGCATGTCTTTTTCCTGGTTCTCTCCCTCAGCCCCAACCAGTCCCAGCAGAAGACTGCCCCTCCCTGAGCCTGGTTCTGCTGGAGGTTTCTTCCTGTTAAAAGGGAGTTTTTCCTTCCCACTGTAGCCAAGTGCTTGCTCACAGGGGGTCGTTTTGACCGTTGGGGTTTTACATAATTATTGTATGGCCTTGCCTTACAATATAAAGCGCCTTGGGGCAATTGTTTGTTGTGATTTGGCGCTATATAAAAAAATTGATTGATTGATTGATTGATTAAAAAGATTAGAAAAACATAAATGTTGCTGAACACTTTTACAGACACGTTACTGTGTTACCTGCTGTAATAAGTGTGCAGGTCTCACAGACTTGTCTCTGCTGGTTGCCTGCCAGCTGACACACTCATGTGTGTTCCTCAGCACAACCCCCTTATTGGTTGGCCAGCTAAATGTTCAAAATCTAAAAGGTCACGTGTGAAAAAAAAATTCATACTACCTGCTTCAGCCAGGTACTATGTAGGTGTTACCTTAGTGATTTCCAGTTACTGGTGACTTCAACAATAAAGCACCTGCATGTAATTGGCACTACAAGGCCAGAATGTTGGCCAAAGTGTTGTCATCTCATCTGAATCTGCTGAAGTAACTGTCAGGTTGACATAATTGTTTCAGGGATATGCAGGGATCCTCTGAAGAGGCCATGTAGAAAAAAAACATCCAGTTGTCACCTTAAGTCATTAATTAGTGTCCAAGCCTCACATGACATGAAGCACCAGGACCCAAAATAGTTTGTCCTTCGTTCTCCTGTAAAGGTTCAGTATTGCCAAACAGTGGCATCCATCAACTTCATGACTGAATTTTTGTGGACCCACTCACTTGCTGACTCAATTCTTTTTCACTACATTGCTCTTACAAACAGAGCAATGTAGTGTATTCTATCAGATGTCAGGAAAACTGTAACGAACACTACATAGGTGAGACTAAGCAACCTTTAAACAAGAGGCTATACCAGCACCGCAGAGAGGGCGCCAGTGGACCTCAGTCTGCGGTTCATCTCCACCTTAAAGACACTAACCACATGTTTGAGGACAAGGAAGTTAAAATCTTAGCCAGAGAGAACAAATGGTTTGAGAGAGGGGTCAAGGAGGCATTCTATGTGAAACAGTTGAAACCCAGTCTGAGACACGCTTTGTCCCCTGTTTACAATGGGGTACTCAGGTCAAAGCAGTTTCAGTCTTTTGTTCATGGTAATGAGTCATTCATGTCATCAGAAGAGTCGTCAAGGGAGCCGGCAGGACAGGCGTCCATCCCATCATTATGAGGGACAGCTGCCCTGTCATTAGGAGGGTGCTAACTAGAGCACAATAGGGGCTAATTCGAGCTATTGTTTAGTCACTAGCCTATAGCAGTCTGCCTCTCGGGAGGAGGGGTCTGGTTAGGTTTAAAACTCCAGCTTTTGTGGCTTCTGTTTATTCTTCTCTACTAGTCAGACTACCAGAGCATGAATTTTAGCTGAGGAAGCTTCTGCGATTTGAAGTGAAACGTCCTCGCGTCAAGCAACCCAGTCCAGTCGAAGATTCAAGCTTCTCTACTATGGAAACCACCTGGACAACTGAGAGCCTACACAGAAACATATAGACAAATGTATAAATTCATTTTATAATTTAATAAAGAAACAAGTTTGTATTGTTCATTTGAATTTATTTCTCTCTCTCTCTCTCTCTCTCTCTCTCTCTCTCTCTCTCTCTCTCTCTCTCTCTCTCTCTCTCTCTCTCACACACACACACACACACACACACACACACACACACACACACACACACACACACACACACACACACACACACACACACACACACACACACACACACACACGACATCACTTTCATTTCCTCTGCTTCGCTCACCAGGTTTTGTTACAAAGATGAATCAAAAAGACAAGATGTGTAAAATGGCATGCTGGATCAAGGTGAGACAAATATTAAAGCAAAAGTCTGCGCAGCCTAAGCTCTCCCATGACAACTACTAAAACAATAATAAAAAAATAATAGGGTTTTTTTTTGTTGTTTTTTTTTTTGCATGGGAGCGCTTAGGCTTTGCGGATTTTTGCTTTAATATTTGTTACAAAGATGAACATTATATGTTTGCTTTTAATTTCTTTTTATTCTATTACGATTTACCTTTTTACTGTGTCCTTTTCGATTCTAATTCACTTTGTGCTGCTATGAATTGTGTTGTGTGAAGCGACTTGAGGCGACTCTGTCGTGAGATGGCGCTATATAAATTAATAAAACTGAATTGAATTGAAAAGCCTTGAAAAAGAACTGTGTTGCACAACTTCTTGCGTCTTCCTTTTGAAAATTCGCTTCAGTTGCGATACTAGTTGGATGGAAACAGCGTTCCTGCTGTAATAACATTACACGTAAGTACTGTTTATTATTCTTCTTTGTCTTTCGGCTGTTCCCGTTAGGGGTCGCCACAGCAGATCAATCGTTTCCATCTCACCCTGTCCTCTGTATCTTCCTCTGTCACACCAACCACCTGCATGCCCTCTCTCAGCACATCCATGAACCTCCTCTTTGGTCTCCCTCTTCTCCTCCTGCCTGGTGGCTCCATACTCAGCATCCTTCTCCCTATATACCCTGGGTCCCTCCTCTGCACATGTCCAAACCATCTCAATCTCGCCTCTCTGACTTTGTCTCCAAACCGTCCCACCTGAGCTGTCCCTCTGATATGATCATTCATAATCTTGTCCATTCTTGTCACTCCCAAAGAGAATCTCAACATCTTCAGCTCTGCCACCTCCAGCTCTGCCTCCTGTCTTTTTGTTAGTGCCACTGTCTCTAAACCATACAACATAGCTGGTCTCACTACTGTTTTGTAAACTTTCCCCTTCACTCTTGCTGATATTCTTCGGTCACAAATCACTCCTGCCACCTTTCTCCACCCACTCCACCCTGCCTGCACTCTCTTCTTCACCTCTCTACCACACTCTCTATTACTTTGAACAGTTGACCCCAAATATTTAAACTCATCTACTTTCACCACTTCTACTCCTTATTACATGACATAATATTATAAATGGTAAAATAACCAAAAGTATTGTTCATTCTTATTTATGAAAGGTAATTCCACGCGATCTGGTTTCTATACCGCGAGCCGATTGTGAAGAGACCCATCCAATATGGCGGCGACGCTGGACTCGTTGCAGCTTTTTGAGGCGTCTACGTATATAATGTCTATGCCCACACACGCCGTACAATCCGCTGAAGCAAATTGGCGGCCATCTTGCCACTCCCAATTTATGCGGACCGCACATAGACAGCTTATTAGAACATCAACAACTTCAAGTAATAACTGAGCTGATTCTCTCATTTACTTATTTTTGTTCTTCGGATAATGTAAGCTTGATCTCTCCTAATCTAGGCCTGCCATGATTAGCTATTTGATTTATTTTCTTTCTTTCTTTCTTTTATTACTTTGACACTTTCTTCCCTTCTGTTCTCACTTACTCATATCTCACTGGGACAAATAATTCTAAAAATTCTCATTCTTTAATCAAAGTTTATATACAAGTTTTATGGAATCATCGGCAAGCTTTTATCTATCTATCTATCTATCTATCTATCTATCTATATCTATCTATCTATCTATCTATCTATCTATCTATCTATCTATCTATCTATCTATCTATCTATCTATCTATATATATATATATATATATATATATATATATATATATATATATATAAACAGTTGCACTAAAAGAATAAAACACCACTTAACTGGCTACAACAGAGTTAGTTTTCCCTGCAATGACAACATTTATTACACACAGCTCTATGAGTTTCAGCCTAATATAGGTAATAAAGCTTGTAGCAACAAACGCCAAAAGCTCCAAAACTATTCACAAGTAGATCTAATAAATGTCTTAAAATAGTTCGCCCAACATGTGGCTACACATGTTGTGTTAATAAGCCACTTATTAGGGAGAGAACACTTCAAATTATTGTTCATTACTTCCCATTTCAATCATACTCAGAGGTGAAATGTTCGTCCACGGCCTTTGATCTGGCGATTTGCGCAGTTTATAGCTGCACATGAAGGTACTTTTTTTTCCACAAAATTACAAAGAATAAAGCTGTGTGGGCCTCTTTAAAGATCAATAGAAAAGATCGTTCAGGAGCGGAACATCGGAGTGGTAATATGGCGGCCGGTTTGCTTCAAAAATATTGGCCAATAAGCGATCCAGTGTTGTATAGAGATCAGTGCTTCATTCAGGTCTTTCTCACAGATCAGTATTCGACACACGCTTCGAAGCCAAGAGTCGCTTGACACCGGTACCAGAAGTACATCACTGGCAGGAAGTGAAGTGAGAGGAACTGAAACGGCGGTCAGTTTAGGATTTGAATTTGTCAAACAACTTGTATAATCTATAAACATCTACATTAATATGGCAGATCCGAAGGTGAGGTCATGCGTTTTATGTTACACAGTTAGTTACGGATGTTTTGAAATCGGCATTTCATGTAAGACGTTGTGTTTTAGTTGCCATAGTTTGGCAAAGTTTGAAAAGGAAGCGGCGAGGGAAAATGCCGACAAAGGTGCTGTGTGTCGTGATGCTTAAATAACAATTAAGGGATTTTTGCCTTTTTTTTGGCTATGGAATGTTTAATTAAAATACAAGACCTAGACCGTAAACTGCTTGAGATGGTCAAACTGTGACAATTGGTTCATTACTGGTGGTTTATGGGTTTTGACGTGTCTGCGTGTTAGCATTAGCCGCGCACTGTTAAGCAAGTTTGAACGGTGATGTTACCGAAGAAACTGATCTGACACAGTCGTCAGTCATTCATAAGGAATATTTATCATCTAGTCGTGGTACATATGTTTACAAAAACTGTGTTCCTACAAGTTGACTTCCCAGCGCTACAATTGCTAACATAGCTTTAATATTAGCTTGCTTTGGCTGTTCGACGTAATCAGAGATGACAAATGCGGATTATTTCTCAAGTAACGAGTTGAAATCAAAGTTATATTGCATGCAAAACAGTACCGTAAATTTGTAAATCATGAGACGACTATTTCGTGAGGTTTTTTTTTTTCTTTCTTCCTCCGAAGCTCTTCCACGTTTATATTATTAGCTTCATAATGAAAGGCCCGGTTAGCTAAGCTAACAAACAGTTTAACGATGTTGGCCAAAAACTGCAAAGTAAGCAACTGTTAGCCATCAATTTTAATTAATACACAACGAAAATACCTTACATGAGCAAACCATACGATTAAAGGCAGTCTTTTGATGCATACTCAAGACAGGGATTTCAGGATGCGGCTAACTTGCTGTCCATTCATGCTAATCAAAGGAGTTGAATACATTTAATACAAACTAACTCAAAATAATTATTGATGAGGAATACAGTTTTGCCAGGCGTGTTTAATCTCAGACATGACGTGAAAATAGTAAATGCTTAGTCACCTTAAACATGCTTGGCTCTGGAATGGCAATTTAAAAAGTGCATTGTCAGTTACTTCAAATACTCCACCTTTCCACTGAGCTCTTTTTGATTTTTTTTTTATTTGGCAGTGGGAGTGTACATCACTATATTACTAATCTTGAATTCTGTTCATGAAAAGCGCTTTTGATTGGTCAGTAAGCCAGTTTCGAGGTTTCAGCGCTGCAGTGCCTCGTGGGTAAGTTCAAAGGTCAATGCATATAAACGTTGCGCATTCCCAAGGTCATGATGGCAAAGTACGCACAAGTTTGCTTTTAGAACCGGGAACAATTATACAACCCCTGGCAAAAATTATGGAATCACCGGCCTCGGCGGATGTTCATTCAATTGTTTAATTTTGTAGAAAAAAAGCAGATCACAGACATGACACAAAACTAAAGTCATTTCAAATGGCAACTTTCTGGCTTTAAGAAACACTATAAGAAATCAGAAAAAAAAATTGTGGCAGTCAGTAACGATTACTTTTTTTATACCAAGCAGAGGGGGAAAAAATATGGAATCATTCAATTCTGAGGAAAAAATTATGGAATCATGAAAAACAAAAGTATTTTGTTGCACCACCTCTGGCTTTTATAACAGCTTGCAGTCTCTGAGGCATGGACTTAATGAGTGACAAACAGTACTCTTCATCAATCTGGCTCCAACTTTCTCTGATTGCTATTGCCAGATCAGCTTTGCAGGTTGGAGCCTTGTTATGGACCATTTTCTTCAACTTCCACCAAAGATTTTCAATTGGATTAAGATCCGGACTATTTGCAGGCCATGATATTGACCCTATGTGTCTTTTTGCAAGGAATGTTTTCACAGTTTTTGCTCTATGGCAAGATGCATCATCATCTTGAAAAATGATTTCATCATCCCCAAACATCCTTTCAATTGATGGGATAAGAAAAGTGTCCAAAATATCAACGTAAACTTGTGCATTTATTTATGATGTAATGACAGCCATCTCCCCAGTGCCTTTACCTGACATGCAGCCCCATATCATCAATGACTGGATATTTACATGTTCTCTTCAGGCAGTCATCTTTATAAATCTCATTGGAACGGCACCAAACAAAAGTTCCAGCATCATCACCTTGCCAATGCAGATTCGAGATTCATCACTGAATATGACTTTTCATCCAGTCATCCACAGTCCACGATTGCTTTTCCTTAGCCCATTGTAACCTTGTTTTTTTCTGTTTAGGTGTTAATGATGGCTTTTGTTTAGATTTTCTGTATGTAAATCCCATTTCCTTTAGGCGGTTTCTTAGAGTTTGGTCACAGATGTTGACTCCAGTTTCCTCCCATTCGTTCCTCATTTGTTGTGCATTTTTGATTTTTGAGACATTGCTTTAAGTTTTCTGTCTTGACACTTTGATGTCTTCCTTGGTCTACCAGTATGTTTGCCTTTAACAACCTCCCCATGTTGTTTGTATTTGGTCCAGAGTTTAGACACAGCTGACTGTGAACAACCAACATCTTTTGCAACATTGCATGATGATTTACCCTCTTTTAAGAGTTTGATAATCCTCTCCTTTGTTTCAATTGACATCTGTCGTGTTGGAGCCATGATTCATGTCAGTCCACTTGGTGCAACAGCTCTCCAAGGTGTGATCACTCCTTTTTAGATGCAGACTAACGAGCAGATCTGATTTGATGCAGGTGTTAGTTTTGGGGATGAAAATTTACAGGGTGATTCCATAATTTATTCCTCAGAATTGAGTGAGTCCATAATTTTTTCCCTCTGCTTGGTCTAAAAAAGTAACCGTTACTGACTGCCACAATTTGTTTTCTTGATTTCTTATAGTGTTTCTTAAAGCCAGAAAGTTGCCATTTGAAATTACTTTAGTTTTGTGTCATGTCTGTGATCTGATTTTTTTCTACAAAATTAAACAACTGAATGAACATCCTCCGAGGCCGGTGATTCCATAATTTTTGCCAGGGGTTGTAGCTGTTTCTTCATGCATGGGGTTTGCCAGTGACGGGGAGAGAGCGGAGGAGCTTGGAGCTTCAGTGTGTTCAGTTCTTTAGTGTACTGGTAAAACCTACGGCAGAAGAGGAGAACCAACTCCGAGCAGATCAGTTTACTGAGAGTTGACCCTGTCCTCTCACCCTATCCACTCGTCCCCCTCCCGAACGGTTCGCTCGGTAAGTTACTGGATTTATAAGAGATATATAGATGAAGCTTATCACAGTCTAATATTTATTTTTCTTCTGGCACATATGTGTCGTGGCTGATGTCACCCAGAAAAACTACACACTGGTTAGAAGCTCGGCAACTTGCAAAAAAAATCAAGATATTATCATGAATATAAATAAAGTTAATGACACTCTTAGAACACTCGTCACTCCAGTTGAAGAAGTTAATTCAAAGTGATTAAGAGAAGTTTAATGGTAAACAGACGGCGCTGTTAGACCAGTTCAAGACAAGTTTAAGTTAGTTTCCTGGGTGGTGGCTGCATAAAAAGTGTAGGAGTGATGAGTGTTCTCAGCAGTTCATAACCTTTATGTTCGTGTGTGTCAGTATTTTAGTGTTGATTATCAATTATATTTTATCTGTTACTCCTATTTCCATTTTTATTTACTTACACATTATGTATATTCAGCCACACTTTGTCATGCTATGCATGAACGAATGAAGTCAAATCATGTCTTATAGTTTATACTTTATCTTGTATAGTTTATAGTATAGTTTGTATAGTTTATACTTTTATCTGCAAATTTTCCTCAAATTTCACAATTTTCATTTCACAGCCCTGCATAAAGAAGACAGGAAGGTTGTCAGTGGCTATTGCACTTGCTTTGCTTGCCAGCCAAATGATTTAAAAACTGTATTATAAATGCCCATGTGCAATAATAATATTCAATTACAATAATATGTACATTACACGTTACAGTGACGTTCAGATGACCAAGGTCTCACCTGCTAAATCTTCATGCAGATCTTATCCCCACCCTTCACCATATAAATAGAAAAAATGCTCCGCAGGAGCCGAAAATATCACAGCAAACAGACTAGGATTGTAAAAATTTTAGACCTCTCGGGCAGATCGTTCCACAGAGGATAGGAAAAGTGACCCGCCGACTTTTTGGTCGCCCCATGGACACAGAACAGTCCTGCACCCTGTGAACGCAAGGCCTGTCAGTATGTAGGGCTCAACCAGGTCGGCTAGGTAGGGAGGTGCCGGTCCGTGAACAATTTTATAGGCCAGTAACAACACCTTAAAGTCTGATCTCAGAGACAGGAAGCCAATGAAGGGATGCTAAAACGGGTGTAATGTGGTTGAACAGTGCTACCGTAGCAACATTATGATGGATTCCCATCACGAGGCAGGGTCGAAAAAGTTCTATTTTGTAATCTAGAGAAATTAATGTATCTGCCATCGACCTGTACTGCTGTTTGAGCCTTACTCATTTTATCCATGCCCATTTTGCTCGTTCTGGTGCTCTGTATAATGTATTTCAGTGGTTGTTTATGCAATTCCAAATGCCAAGGCTTCACGTTAACGCTCTTGATCACTGCACAGGACACATAATTGGTGACATCAGTGTAGACAGCCCTATGGGCAGAACATGTGGCTCTGGAATAGGAATTGGATGACCAATATAGAGACTGGAGTTTGAGTCCAGGTGTACACTTTAGGCTACTTGTCTGTGCTCCTGGACAACTTAGATTGCATTGACCCAGTCCACCCACCTGTTCTCAGCCTTGGCTGGAAAAGTAACGTGCCATGGACTAGAGTCCTGCCCAGGGTAGGGCTGTAACTGTGCTTGTGTTTGTACAAAAAAAAAAAATTGGTGTGTGGTGTTTGTTTGGTCATGTGTGTACAAAATCAGTGCAGCCATTGCAATGCATATGCAGGATTTTTATTTATTTGAGTGACTTTGTACCTCAACGTGTCCTCCGAGCAACTTTAGTAAAGGACCTGCTGTTGTTAGCTTAACCCATTTGTGTGAGGGGTGGAACGGTATGGTACACAGAATGGTACATTTGGGTTCACACCATAGTTTAGACAACATGGTTCAGCATGGAGGGGGAAGCATCAGACACTTTTTTGTGCTGAGCTCTGGTGATTTTCACATCTGGATGATCATGTTGAATATGTGTTAGCATGTTTAATGTTGGTCCTCTGGGGGCCCTGCATATGGATGGAAGAGGGACATAGTGGGATTCACGAGTGGTGTGAATGCATTAACAAGTTTGTGACTGACTGACTGTGGCAACAAAAGAGAAGTGATTATTTTGAGTGACCACTCACTAGGGGTCTACACCAGGTCAAGGTATTTGGTTGGTATAAGACATTCGGTAATTCAGTATGTAATGCTGTAATTTTCATATGTCAGGGCTGGTTGTGACTAGCAATTAGTCTGTGGTTATTTTCTGTGTCTGCATGCCTTCTATGTGACCATAACTCATTAAGCCTCCTTTACGCAGGATGGCGGCAGTTGTGAGTCATTTGTGCAGCTTAAAATGTGCCTCATCCACAGAGGTGACACGGAACACCTTTCTGTGTAACCGCTTCAGCAGCCCTTGTGGGTGTTGTTGTTTCACATGGAGTTTATGCACAACAAATGATGTCACATTTCCACAGAGATCTGCTGCTTTTTTATTTTTACATATATGCTGGAACTTGAGCAGTTTGCCCCATGGTTGTTGAGAGAGAGGGAGCAGAATGAGATCAATTTTAAATGCTAAATTTTTCACGTTCGTTAGTTTGGATTTGTCTTGTGTGGGTGGGTGCACGTGTGTTTCCCCATCGTTCACGGGCAACATCAGCTAAATCAGCAGAAAAATGCCATCACTGGATAAATAATACATTTTGCTGGACTTTCTATGTCTGGATAACAACTGACAACAATGAAAAATAAAAACAGATTAAAAAAAAACATTACAAGGACTGAAAAAAGTCACATGACTGTTGTCCTCTTCAGAAAACTCACTTTTTTGTTTTCTTGGCATTCTGAGTCAAATTCTGGATTATACAACTCATGGAAAAAAGGACAAAACTGGTGAGTCCACAATGAACTTAATGTACCAACTTACATATTAAAATGTTCAGTGCGAGGTGTTTTTATGCAGGTGCTGTGAAGGGCACTGCAGTGGAAAAAAAACTGCGTACACACGCAAAATCCATTACTAAATGTGCATGTACAAAAACATGGAAAAAGGATTCATTTAATATTTAGCTGATTTTTTTTTTTTTCTTCATGGTGAGAGGCTTGGGAATTTTAGAGCAAAATGATAGATTTGATATCGGCCTATAGGTTTTCAATACACTAGGGGCAAGATTAGATTTCTTAAGTAATGGTTTAATCACTGCAGATTTGAAACATTTAGGAACAGATCCAGAAGTTAATGAGATTAATAATTTCCAGTAAAGTCGACTCAAGAGTGGGCCACAGGTCCTTAAACAGTTTAGTTAGGGTAATGCATGTTAATGGACTGAAGGTGGCAGCAATGCAACAATAAGGATGCTGGCTGCCGTTAAACACCATAGAAGAAGAAAAAGAAGAATTTTGATGATGCTGTCTCTCTTAGCTGGAACTGTTGCCCCACACTGTAGAGTTTGTTGCTGCTTTTTGGGTGGCTTAAATCCGAACCAAGTCCAAATAATGGATGTTGCACTGGCTTTTTTCACCAGCTTCTCTGTTTTGCTTTCAGCCATGTTTAATCAAAATGATGATTATGCGTTGCAGCTGGTTACAGCTCATGACTCTAACTTATGCGAATTGGAGAAACTGAAGCTTTTTGAACCACTGAATCAATATGAAGCAATTGTTGGAATGGTTCAGTGCCTCGAAGCATTTGATACAATTAAATATGGTGACATCTGCTGGCCACTTAAACATAGCACTTGCACAGAACAATAAAGGGTAAGATGTCATGAAACAGTAAGGTACTGTTATGTATGTTTAATAATAAAGGTTGTATGTGCATCTTGAAAATTTTGGCTATTTTCCTTTTAAAAGACCTTAATATACTTGTTAAAATGTGATTGTGCCATGATAAAACACTATATGTAACCGAGATATAAATTGAGAAATGCTTGTGCAACTAGGGACTTATGAAAATAGTTGTACAAAATGATGGGGATTTCGGCACATCAAAGGTTTTTATTTAAACAAGATCATTTCAGTGGTGTTATGTTTAAGTCTGTTCTTTTTCTTTACTGCATCTCCAGTTTTGGTGGCAACGCTCTCACGTGGCACAGAAGTTTCTGTCATATGAAGATGGATTTTGTCCAGCTTGTAAAGAGTTGTATAAACAGCAGTTTGGCTTTTCTTTGAGTTAAGTACAAGTGGAGCTTCCAGAAGCCCAGAATGAGCCATCAGCCATAGGAAAAAGTAGAAGACAAATCTGTCTGTCTGATCTCTGCTCAGATTTGAATACGCACCAAAGTTCACATCCAAACTCGCGTCATGTGTCAGTGGATGATTTTCTGTTGCTTTAGTGGAAAAACGGCACTGTAATTGTGCATCCATCAAGTGGTCACCGAGTGTTCTGTGAGGTGTTTTTGTGTGGTATTTGTGCGTCATCCTGGCTTGGCGACTCTCCTGCAAAAATCAGGTGTGGTTTCATACCATTGAGACCATGTCTGTTTTAGGGCTGGAACAAACGATTATTTGGATCATCGAATCTGAAGGGGTTTTGACACGATTAATCGATTAACAGGGAATTTTTAAAAAATGTGCCAGGGAAACATTTTTTGTCTCCTTCCATCACTATTTAACAATACAACATGATTTGAAAACTTAAAATACTTGAAAATCAACAAATCGTCAAATGTCCCTTGGCTGTTGAAATATAAAATAATAAAGAGTAAAACAGTTTATAATAAAGAACAAAAATAATTATTTCAAATTGCATTGTTTTATCAAAGTGCTCAGTTGCCATAAAACAACATTGAAACATATAAATGTTATCAAATATATGGTGGAAAAAAGGAGGTATTTTTGTTGCTGCAAATGAGCAATTAGTATAACCAGTTAACCATAAAACCTAAATCAAAAACTGTAGCCTGACTCATTATATGTGCAACATTCTCTGTATAACTTGTAAACTATGTGGTCATTTCACAATGACACATGTGACTCATGTCTCTTTCTCTACAATTGTAGCTTTATTAGTTATTACTATTATTGTTGCTATTATTATTAATATATAAATAAAAATAAATAAAAAATATAATTTGTAATACATTTGACTCTTTTACGACAACAAACGCTGAGCCATTAATTATACAGAAAACAAATGTACAAACATGCTAAAATGCCAGCAGCTTACTGCTAACTTTAGCATTGAAAATGCCATAGACATGCTAACGTGTTAGCATCGGTGTTAGCATAAAATACATCTATCAACTGTTTCAGAAGACCATAACAGGTCAGTTTAACATGAAAAAGGTAAATATTCCTCACAGACATATGCTCTTTGGGGTTTTAGTGGGGAAAAATTAAGATAAAGCGAAATAAAACAAATGAAACCAACAAAGCAGCAGCTCAAAGCACTCCATCATTGGTTCAAGATTCAAAGCAAAGCACTTAATATTTACACCATTTTTATTAGAGCTGACCTTTTCTTTCAGGAGCAGGAAGAGCGTGAAACCCCTGCAGAGAGTACAGAAGAAGCGTATCACGATCCACAGTTTGAGCCTATCGTGTGTCTTCCAGAGCAGGAGGTGAAAACGTTAGAAGAGGATGAAGAGGAACTATTTAAAATGTGAGCTTATGTGAAAATGTTCACTGCTGTAATTTTTTTCCATTTCCATGGCTATGTGATTTGTTTAAATAAAGTGTTGTTTCTGTGAATAACGTGCTGTGATTTTTATCAGGAGGGCGAAGTTGTATCGCTTTGCATCTGAGAATGACCCGCCAGAGTGGAAGGAGAGAGGAACTGGTGACGTGAAACTGCTGAAACATAAAGAGAGGGGCACAATCCGTCTGCTGATGAGGAGAGACAGAACCTTAAAGATTTGTGCTAATCATCACAGTGAGTTTGAGGCAAATTCCAGTGGAAGGGTTTCATTGTTTAAATCCCCCACTAGTCATCAGGTCATAAGGTGGATATAAATTTGCACTCTGTCAGTATGTGCATGCATCCGTCACACCTTCTTCTGTTATAACTTGAACCAAATTTATCTATCGCCAATTTTGAACTGCTCATTTTTCTAGTCTTGCTAGTTTATCTTGAACAATTCCCTAGTCTTGTTCAAACTTGTTCAATTTTTTTTTCAGGAACAGAGTATCATAGATCAGGGAGGACATGTCCCAGAGCACATATAGTACAGTCTTCAGTTCATTCAACAACAACTTGTTGATGAATGTGAATTGTGCTCAGCGAGCTGAAATATGAAATACGAGGTCTATTAGAAAAGTATCCGACCTTATTATTTTTTTCAAAAACCATATGGATTTGAATCACGTGTGATTACATCAGACATGCTTGAACCCTCATGGGCATGCAAGAGTTTTTTCACGCCTGTCGGTTACGTCATTCGCCTGTGGGCAGTCTTTGAGTGAGGAGTGGCCCACCCTCTCGTCGATTTTTTTCATTGTTTAGGAATGGCTCAGAGACTGCTGCTTTGTTTATCAAAATTTTTTCAAAACTGTAAAGCACAACTGAGTGGACACCATTCGATAAATTCAGCTGGTTTTCGGTAAAAATTTTAACGGCTGAGGAGAGATTTTGGTCTGGTAGTGTCGCCGTAAGGACGGCCCACGGCGCCTGACGGCGATCTGCACTTCGAGGCGGCAGCGTCTCGCCGTTTCAAGTTGAAAACTTCCACATTTCAGGCTCTGTTGACTAGGAAGTCGTCAGAGAACTTTCAGAAGAAGTCGGCATGAGGAGTTTATTCGGTCATTCCATTGTTAACGGACATTTTGTAATGAAAGAACGTGCGGGCAGAGTCGCATGTTGGGCCGGACCCGACCGCGGGGGGTCGCGACAGGAAAAACACCTCCGTTGGAAACCTTAACGGGCAAGTTGGACCATGCCCAAACTGTTAAACAATTTCTCAGTTACTCACTTGTTGAAAGCCATCAAAAGCTGCCTGAATTTTACAAATGGTTTTCAACACGGAGGTGTTTTTCCTGTCGCGGCGCACACAGATTTGCCGAGTAGTCACGGAAACAACTCGGCGAATTTGCGCGCACGTCTTTCATTAAAAAATGTCCTTAAACAGTGGAATGTCTGCATAAAGTCCTCATGCCGGCCTCTTCTGAATCTTCTCTGTTCTCTCACGACGTCCTGGGTGAATTAAGCCTTAAATTAGGATGTTTTCAGGTCGAAACAGGCCGACGACCGCGCCTGGAAGCGCTGCACGACGTCCCGCTCTGTGGGAAGTCCTTACACCGACAGAAACACCCCATAATCTCTCATCAGCCGTTAAACTTTTCACCGAAAACCAGCTTAATTTCTCAAATAGTGTCCACTCGGATATTCCTCACAGGTCCAGAAAAAATTTTGATAAAGCAACGCGCGTGGTCTCGAGCAGCGTGTGAAACAAAGGAATTCAGCCGAGAGGGCGGGACCACATCTCACTCAAGGCCTGCCCACAGGGAAATGACGTCACTGACACGCGTGAAAAAACTCACGCATGCACACAAGGGTTCAAGCATGATTGGTGTAATCGCACATCATTCAAATCCATATAGTTGGAAAAAAAAAAATGTTGGTTTCTTATCTAATAGACCTCGTATTTCCTCATCTGTTGCCCCTGTTGAAGTCTTGTCATGATTATTGATAATCCCAAGGCTGAAATCAGGCTCAAGCCACTGTCCCACCAAATAATAAGCCATGAATAATGAGCCATGCATGGGTGTGTCAGCGATTATTTGCAGAATGATCCACATTTTAAGATGTCACGTATCTGCTACTAAGGCGCCTGTATGTGCCTCTCTGTACCTCACATGTGCCACGCATCAGCCTGTAGTGAGCCACGACTGACCTGTCATTTGAACCCTACCCAGCCTCAAATGGCTTGTGTCGCCACAAATGATCCACGAGGCGCCATGTAACACCATGTTGGTGCACGTTTAGGCATGAGTTTGGTCCAAACCTCCAGCCCTCCCACGCTTGGTCCCTTTAAAGTGTAGGTTTTTAATTCACAGCATCCATTCAAGATGTCACATTTTTTAAACGCAGTCCAAAAAAAAGATGCTCCTGTACAGTCCGGCTGGTGTGCGCCGTGCGTCAGGCTGCAGTTCACCTGTGTGCCAGAGTCATTAAATGCAGAAGTTCTGTGTGTTCACCCAGCTCTCTGTGACCAAAAAAGGATACCACAATGAGGTGGCCGATTTAATTATATACACCTGCAACTGTGTGGATCTCCCTCCCCCCCCAAACAAACAAACAAACAAACAAAAAAAAAACACAACACAAAACCCATCCATAACCAGACCAGCTAGAACCGAACCACGGGTTCCTGGACAGTCGCCTCTGCGCTTCTTGCTGGCTTTATTTCTTCCACGGCTTAGTCATTTTGACACAGTGATCCAACTTTTAACTTTGTGTTTGTCCATTAATGTCATTAAAGCATCAGTGTATGTATTAATGTCATCAACATCCAAACTCTGACAGAAAGTGATTAATCCGCTACAAAATAATTATTTTTCTATACAGAGTCTGGCGCACAAAGCAGGTGGGATTGTCACGACGAAGTGCACAAGAGGGCAGAGCCAAAATACCCTGTCCAAAATAACCTGTCCTGTCCTTGTAGTAGCTCGTACACACACTGCCCCACGCTGTTGTTGCTAAATTTTGAACTTCTTGAAATTAGCGCCACACTCAGAGATGAGCCTTGTTAGCTGAATATTCTGCCACGATTGTTGAATAACTGGACTTGTACCAAAAAAAAAAAAAACATGCTGTGTGGCTCATTATTCATCCTTCATTATTCAGTTTATTAATGGCCCTCTGGTGGCCATTATTTATCCTTAAGATCCAGGACGTCCTGGAGAGATTTTTATTTCTGAGATGACTTGGGAACGCCTTGGGATCCCCCAGGAAGAATTACAGGACTTGGCCTACAATAGGGAAGTGTGGGATGAACTGCTTGGTCTGCTGCCACCGAGCAGATTCTATCATGTAATTACTGTTTTCAGATAAATGGATATGGAAATAAGGTGGACAATTCTAGCTGACTTAACAGTTTTTGATAAAATGTAATATGTGCAATAAGTGAACACTGAAAGGATTTAGTCAAGTTGTATGTAAATATATGCCTCCACCTCTATCTATGTATGTTGAACAAGTACAATTACAGTCACTATGTTTAACAAATGACTGTGTATGTGTGCTTCATTTCATGTCTGTGTGAAATCAGTCATCCCAATGATGGAGCTGAAGCCCAATGCTGGCAGTGACAGAGCCTGGGTTTGGAACACACTAGCAGATTATGCCGATGAATGCCCTAAACCTGAACTTCTGGCAATACGCTTCTTAAATGCAGACAGTGAGTATTTACCTGTGAGTTCATTGTCCAGAGTCAGTTTCACAAAAACTAAGTGCTCAACACCTAAACAAGGTCGAGCGTGCTTGTTTTTGATTTATATTTGTGTGTGCGCCTGGAGCATCAGTTGAAATCCAGGAAGAGCTGACTTTTGTCCTTTGGCATACTTAACATTTTTTCATGAGGATTCAAGTGGTGAAAACAGCAAGGTGATTGGGCCTTTTTATTATTATTATTATTATTATTTTTATTTTTTTTGAGAAATCACTAACTTTTGTTTTGTATTCAAGCCTGTTTGTCACTCTTCACTATTAGGGACTGTATTTCAAAATAAAAGCCTGTGAGGTTGCTGAAGACCTGACAAAATTCATCAGTCTGTCCATCCTCAAACATCCCAGAGAGCAGATTCAAATCTGGACATTTTCTGTGTGCATGTGACCCCAAAACCGGAATTAATATGTTCACACTCCAGACAAAACAACATAATTGTGTCTTACACAGGCCAAAAAAAAAAAAGAAATTTAATCTCATGTGAACACTATCATAGTACAGATATAAAATTTCAATTGTTCATAATTTGTTTACATGGAATATTTTCCTGGTTAAGCAGCTTCAGAAAAACTTACTGACAACAAAAAAAAAAAAAAAACTTTTTGAAAATTGAACACAGCTAAAAACAGATTAAACCGTCAATTAAGACTTTCATAAAAGCCAAGAATTTTTTCTGACAATAAATGTAGCATAACTTAAACGGATTTCCCCAAAAGTCAGCTGCCCTGCATATATAGTACAAATGGCCACATCTAGAATCTGTGGTTCCTCATGGGTCAGTGTCCTTGTGTGCGTGAAAAATTTTGAGCCCGACCAAGAAGAAACCACAACTGAATTAATGTTTATTTTTTTAACATAATCCTCGTGGAAGTCCACATGCTTTTTCCAGCGTCGCTGCAGTGCCTTAATACCGTTCTCATAGAAGGTCTTATCCTGGAGCTCAAGGAATTCATCCACTGCACATATGACATTTTTATCAGTATTATGAGTTCCAGCAAGATGTCTTTTCATGTTTGGAAACAGATGGAAGTCCAAAGGCGCCAAATCAGGGGAATAAAGTGGGTGCGGAACACGTTAGTAGCCACATTCATGAATGGCAGCCACTGCAGCGACAGATGAGTATTGTCCTGGTGAAACAGAACACCCTGTCGGAGTGTTCCACTCTGCTTCTGCTTTATATTTTTCTCGCACTTGTCGCAAAAGGGACGGATAATAGGCCCCAGAGATGGTCTGTCCCTTCTGGAAATAGTCCACCATTATGTTGCCCTCAGTATCCAAGAAAACAGAGGACATGACCTTTCCAGCAGATGAGACAGATTAGGGTTTCTTTGGCGGGAGAGATCCTACAGGTGCTTTGGACTCCAGTTCAGAGTGATGGGCCCAGGTCTCGTCCATAGTCATGAATTGTCACATGAAGTCACCCCACTCTGCCTCAAAATGCTGAAGATTCTCCCTGAACATCTGGAACCTCGTGTGTTTCTGATCAGCTGTGAGAAACCTTGGGACTCGTCATGCTGAAAGTTGTCGTACCCAGTTGTTCTGCCAGAACCGAATGGACTCTCTCCTAGGAAATGCCTATAGTACTGAGTACAGTGCATCTGGAAAGTATACACATTTTGTTATGGTACAGCCTCATTCCAAAATGGAGTAAATTAATTTTTTTGCTCAAAATTCTACTCACAACACCTTATAATGACAACATAAAAAAGTTTTAGTTTTAAATTTTTGCAAATTTATTTAAAACAAAAATTCACATGTTCATAAGTATTCACACCCTTTGCTCAGTACTTTGTTGATGCACCTTTGGCAGCAATTACAGCCTCAAGTCTTCTTGAATATGAAGCCACAAGCTTGGTGCACATATCTTTGGGCAGTTTTGTCCATTCCTCTTTGCAGCACCTCTCAAGCACCATCAGGTTAGATGGGGAGCATCTGTGCACAGGCATTTTTGGATCTCTCAAGAGATGTTCAATCAGATTCAGGTCTGGGCTCTGGCTGGGCCACTCAAGGACATTCACAGAGTTGTCCTGAAGCCACTCCTTTGATATCTTGGCTGTGCGCTTCGGGTCATTGTCCTGCTGAAAGATGAACCATCGCCCCAGTCTGAGGTCAAGAGCGCTCTGGAGCAGGTTTTCATCCAGGATGTCTCTATACATTGCTGGGTTCATTGTTCCCTCAATCCTGACTAGTCTCCCAGTTCCTGCTGCTGAAAAACATCCCCACAGTATGATGCTGCCACCACCAAGCTTCACTGTAGGGCCGGTGCCTGGTTTCCTCTAAACATGACACCTGGCATTCACACCAAAGAGTTCAATCTTTGTCTCATCAGACCAGAGAATTTTGTTGGTCATGGTCTGAGAGTCCTTCACATGCCTTTTGGCAAACTCTAGGCAGGCTGCCATGTGCCTTTTACTAAGGAATGGCTTCATTCTGGCCACTCTACCATACAGGCCTGATTGGTGGATTGCTGCAGAGATAGTTGTCTTTCTGGAAGGTTCTCCTCTCTCCACAGAAAAATGCTGGCGCTCTGACAGACTATCAGATTCTTGGTCACCTCCCTGACTAAGGCCGTTCTCCCTCTCTAGGTAGAGTCCTACCTTTCCCCAGATTTGTGCCTCGAGACAGGACCTGTGTGTAGAATTTTGATGGGGAATAAAGGAATTTAATCCATTTTGGATTAAGGCTGTAACAATACAAAATGCGGATAAAGTGAAACGCTGCAAATGCTTTACGGATACATTGTGTGTGATGCTTGATTTCTCTATCAGAGAGGACCATGTCATGGATCTTCTGAATTATATTAGTTGAGGTGGCAGTTCTGGGTTTTCCTGATCTTGCTCCATCTTCAGTGCTTGTTCTGCCCATCTTGAATTCGGCTAACAAGGGTTTAACTGTAGCATAAGTCTTGACATCCTCCACTAATGTCATTACCATTGCTTCATGGGTCTTCTTCAGAGACCCTTTTTTTTTGTGAGATGCTGACATGCCCACCAGCTTCTCCCATTTTGCCCATCAGGCACACCTCTACTCACTTCACTGAAAATTTGTGTCTACAGCACTACACCCTGTCAGTCAAAATTTCACACATCCATTTTCTGTACCCGCTTATTCCAAATAAGGGTCACATGGAGTGTGGGAAGCTGGAGCCTATCCCCGCAGTCATAGGGTGTAAGGTCGGGTACACCTCAGACAGGACATCAGAAAATTTCACGCATTCTCAAGAAATATTGGTTGTTAAGAATGCAAAAGATGGAGAACCACACCCTACCTTTTCTGGGTCAGGTTCAAAACCTTTCAGTCATGCCTTTATATATGTAGGGTTTTTGATATATATTATACAGATAATGGATGGTAAGGAGTCCATCAAAGAGAAATATTAGATGAAGAAAAGTTATATTGGACTCGGCTACGCCTCGTCCAATATAACTTTCTGAATGTTCTCCACCCCCCTCCGCTCCAATTGCTGTGATCAATGATTTTGATGCGATGAATGCTTCTAAAACGTCAGTAGCGTGCTTGTCTACCTTCTTAGTGTTTTTGGCATCCTTGGAGTTCAACATTTCCACCAGTTCCTCCTTTGTGAACTCAGCAAACCTCGCTGGCAGACGATTTTCTGCTGTTGTTGACATTTTTTCAACCAGCGTCTGTCAGCTAGTTCCTGACCTTCGTATGCCGCGCTCTGATTGGCTAGCTGTTGGCAGTAAGCTCTAACGCTATTGGTCAGTGGGAACCGATCCAATATAACTTTTGGTCCGAGCCTTTTTGGATCCATATATATATATATATATATATATATATATAAAAAGAATGAATGAATACCAGCCCTTTATATTTCATTGATCTAGTGCATATTGGATACAGCCCTTCTTCAGTGTGCAATTATATGGTAATCACTTGCGGATGTGCAAAGTATTACATTTTGGGGAGATGTAGAGGACAGGCTGGCTTGGAAATGGATCTTATGATCCTTTTCAGGATCAGCTGAAAGATGATTTGCAGATTGCTGTCATTAAAAAAGTTGTAATCCACAATGATGTTTCATACTCAATAAAATGTAAATTTATAATTGTTCAGTGCACCTGTGAGCAGTGATGCCGGTACTCTAATCTGACCACTTTTTTTAGTAACGAGTAATCTAACGCGTTAATCTTTCCAAATCAGTAATCAGATTAAAGTTACTTCTCCATGTCACTGTGCGTTACTATTATTTTTCATTGTGGGTCGATATCAGCATTAAACTTGGTCTGTGGGCAGGAGGTCGGGGTTCGAATCAACTGCCCACTTTAAGTGAGCTGTGAGCTTTTCATCCACGGTTTTTTGCAGCTGCTCGACTCGTCGTCTCCTCTTAAAGCACGGTGATCAGCACACCTGCACTGAGCTTTACAAAGACATTTTTATACTTTTTTTCTCCTTTATTTAGAATTCTGAGCTGAGCTGCTCTGTATCTGCACGTTAAAACAGCTGATCCTCCGCGACGCGTCAACAACTAACACCATTTTCCACTCAAATGCACCTAAACTCTCTTTCTGAGGACCACATGATGTGAAAACACAATAAAACTTTCTTACCTGTAAATCTGGTCATGTTTTCTGCATAAATAAATGTTATCCATTCTTTGTGCTCAAACGCCAAAGCAGGGGTGAATCCAGATGGAATGGGGGCGTGGAGGAGGGATGTGCCCCCCCCCACAACACCCCTAGATTAAAGGTCCAGTTTTGAAGCCTTTTTTTACTACTAATACTAACTACTAATACTACTTAAAATAATATTAATTTCGACAAGTAAAATATTTAGAGAGAATTTAAATGTTAGAAAAATGCTAGAATGAATTTAATAGTTACATTTATAAACAATGTAGGTTTTTTGTCATGTTGAGGTGGCAGAGGGTTGTTGTCGGCAGCTGGGAAAAGTAACTAAAAAGTAACTAGTAATCTAACTTAGTTACTTTTACAATTGAGTAATCAGTAAAGTAACTAAGTTACTTTTTCAAGGAGTAATCAGTAATTGGATTACTTTTTCAAAGTAACTGTGGCAACACTGCCTGTGAGTAATTAATACTTACTGCAGCAGGCCTGTACTTCACACAATAAATTCAACATCATTGTGCATTTGTTTGCTATTATTGCAAACAAGAAACTTAGCAGCACTTCATATGTTTTTTTCCATTTCTGATGCCGTAATTGAATTGTGTAATTTGTGTTTTTGTCATTAAAGCAAAGCTCAGGTCAGTTCATACCAGCTCTGTTCCTTTTTCAGATGCTCAGAAGTTCAAGATGAAGTTTGATGAGTGCAAGGAGGATGTTCGGAAAGCTCTCGGGGGAATGGGTAGGTGTAACGTCAATCCTGCACTAGCTACTTTGATGAAGCTTTACCCATTAGCTTGTTGGTTGATTGACTGCAATTAATAAACTTGTGTGGGGGGCTTGTTAAGTTCTCAGTAAATTTCCATCATATTTGTTGCGACATTTTGATGACACCAAAGATTTTGTTATATAGAAATTTGGCAAAATACTGGTTGTGTCCTTGATGTCATGTGTATGATGATGCAAGTTTATTGATTAAAAATCACAGTTTAGCTAAAACAGTCAGATTTCAGAATGGAAATTTTGACTTGGAAATTTATGTACAGTATCAGATGTACATTAATACATCTATAAATATCGCTGTAAAATACTCTAATAGTGCTTGTGATGTCATACTGTCTTTGTGATGGTGGGTGTGATTTTATTTATTTTTTTTATTTATTTATTTTTTTGACCTGCTAATGATTGCAGACACACTCTGTTCCCTGCTGCTCACTTCAGGGTGGAACTTTTTCTGTCTGCTACATAAACATGCAGAACATGTCTCCTAACTGGCTTTCTGATAGGCTGGTGTCTGTATGCTCTGCTACATGACAAATATCAAATTAGCAAATGCCTAATTTGGAACAGTTGTGGTCATACGTTTACATACGAGGTCTGTTAGAAAAGTATCGGACCTTTTTATTTTTTTCAAAAACCTGATGGATTTGAATCACGTGTGCTTGCATGAGCCAACCTTGAACCTTTGTGCGCATGCGTGATTTTTTTCACGTCTGTTGGTTGCGTCATTTGCTTGTAAGCAGCCTTTGTGTGAGGATGGGTGGAGTCTCGTTTTTTTCTTTGCAAGGAAATGGAGGAACGACTGGAGCAGCGCGACTGCATCAAATTTTGCCACAAACTGGGCAATAGCCAGGTGGAAACCATTCGGATTATTCAGACGGCTTTCGGTGACAATCCTCTGGGCATCACACAGATTAAGGAGCGGTACAACCGGTTTGAAGACGTCCGCACAATGGTGGAGAGCACGCCGTGCTCCGGGCGGCGTCAACACGCTGAAACGACCGGATCATTTCCAAAGTGAACGCTGTGATGATGCAGGACCGTTGTGTGATTATCCGAGAAATTGTGGAAGAGGTGGACATCAGCAGTTTTTCGGCACATTCCACTGTGAAAGAAGATTTTGCCATGAAAATAGTTGCAGTGAAATTCGTCAGCACGAAGCTGATGGCGCAGCAACAGCGCCTCCGTGTTGAAATCTCACAGGACATGCCTTGACATGTCCAGCTTGTCCACAATTTCTCGGATAGTCACATGACTGAAAAGCCACCGAAAGCTGTCTGAATCTTCCGAATGGTTGACGAGCTGGGCATGTTACAACATGTCCTGTGAGACTTCAACATGGAGGCGCTGTTGCTGCGCCATCAGCTTCGTGCCGATGAATTTCGCCGCCGCTCTTTTCATGGCAAAATCTTCTTTCACAGTGGAATGTGCCGAAAAAGTGCTCATGTCCACCTCTTCCACAATTTCTCGGATAATCACACGACGGTCCCACATCACCACAGCGTTCACTTTGTAAATGATCCAGTCGTTTCAGCGTGTTGATGCCGATTGGAGCGCGGCGCCCCTCCACCATTGTGCGGCCGTCTTTAAACCGGTTGTACCGCTCCTTAATCTGTGTGATGCCCAGAGGATCGTCACCTAAAGCCATCTGAATAATCCGAATGCTTTCCACCTGGCTATTGCCCAGTTTGTGGCGAAATTTGATGCATTTGCGCTGCTCCAGTCGTTCCGCCATTTCCTTGCAAAGAAAAAATTACGAGAGACTCCACCCATCCTCACACAAAGGCTGCTTACAAGCAAATGACGCAACTGACAGGCGTGAAAAAAAAACCGCATGCGCACGAAAGTTCAAGGTTGGCTCATGCAATCACGTGATTCAAATCCATCAGGTTTTTGAAAAAAATAAAAAGGTCCGGTACTTTTCTAACAGACCTCATACATCAATTGTGCCCTTGCACATGGCAGTATAGGACTATCAGTAATTTGAACCAGCGGTTTAGTACTAGGTTTTTGGGATTTCATAGGATCCCCAAGTAGTTACTGGACATCATAACTAGCCTATACTCAGATATTGTATTTGCTCTATGGAGCAGTGGCCTGGTGTTTATCAGGGATTTGTTCTGGTTCCTTCACTGTCCAGTGCTTGCGTGGACTGGGTGTTGGGTGGGGTTGTGGAAACCACTTACTGGTGATTTTGATGGCATGGAAAGGTTTACTGACCTTGACTTCGTTGGCAGTACTGCAATATTTACAGAATCGTTGGATATTCTTATTGCAGCAGTTGAGAACCTGAGTTTGCAATTATCCTGGATAAAATACTAAGAACCAGACTTTTTTAAGTAAATTAGAGTAAATTAGTTTTTCTCTCAAAATTCTACTTGCAACACTCCATAATGACATGAAAAAATGTTTTAAAACAAAAAAAATTTATTTTATTTTTTTGTAAAAAGGAAAAAAAAATCTGCACACTTCGGGTCTGTGCAAAATACAACCCCTGGCAAAAATTATGGAATCACCGGCCTCGGACGATGTTCATTCAGTTGTTTAATTTTGTAGAAAAAAATCAGGCAGAGTGCATGTTACAAACAGTGCTTGGAGTTAATCAGTGGTGAAGCACTCTGAGTCAGTAGAGCATCATGGGAAATGTATAATGTAGATTACAATTTGTTCATGTAAATGGGGAATCTTCTTCACAGACTAAAGTTAATTATGGAGTTCCACAAGGTTCTGTGCTAGGACCAATTTTATTCACTTTATACATGCTTCCCTTAGGCAGTATTATTAGACGGTATTGCTTAAATTTTCATTGTTACGCAGATGATACCCAGCTTTATCTATCCATGAAGCCAGAGGACACACACCAATTAGCTAAACTGCAGGATTGTCTTACAGACATAAAGACATGGATGACCTCTAATTTCCTGCTTTTAAACTCAGATAAAACTGAAGTTATTGTACTTGGACCCACAAATCTTAGAAACATGGTGTCTAACCAGATCCTTACTCTGGATGGCATTACCCTGACCTCTAGTAATACTGTGAGAAATCTTGGAGTCATTTCTGATCAGGATATGTCATTCAAAGCGCATATTAAACAAATATGTAGGACTGCTTTTTTGCACTTACGCAATATCTCTAAAATCAGAACGGTCTTGTCTCAGAGTGATGCTGAAAAACTAATTCATGCATTTATTTCCTCTAGGCTGGACTATTGTAATTCATTATTATCAGGTTGTCCTAAAAGTTCCCTAAAAAGCCTTCAGTTAATTCAAAATGCTGCAGCTAGAGTACTGACGGGGACTAGAAGGAGAGAGCATATCTCACCCGTATTGGCCTCTCTTCATTGGCTTCCTGTTAATTCTAGAATAGAATTTAAAATTCTTCTTCTTACTTATAAGGTTTTGAATAATCAGGTCCCATCTTATCTTAGGGACCTCGTAGTACCATATCACCCCAATAGAGCGCTTCGCTCTCAGACTGCAGGCTTACTTGTAGTTCCTAGGGTTTGTAAGAGTAGAATGGGAGGCAGAGCCTTCAGCTTTCAGGCTCCTCTCCTGTGGAACCAGCTCCCAATTCAGATCAGGGAGACAGACACCCTCTCTACTTTTAAGATTAGGCTTAAAACTTTCGTTTTTGCTAAAGCTTATAGTTAGGGCTGGATCAGGTGACCCTGAACCATCCCTTAGTTATGCTGCTATAGACGTAGACTGCTGGGGGGTTCCCATGATGCACTGTTTCTTTCTCTTTTTGCTCTGTATGCACCACTCTGCATTTAATCATTAGTGATCGATCTCTGCTCCCCTCCACAGCATGTCTTTTTCCTGGTTCTCTCCCTCAGCCCCAACTAGTCCCAGCAGAAGACTGCCCCTCCCTGAGCCTGGTTCTGCTGGAGGTTTCTTCCTGTTAAAAGGGAGTTTTCCCACTGTAGCCAAGTGCTTGCTCACAGGGGGTCGTTTTGACCGTTGGGGTTTTACATAATTATTGTATGGCCTTGCCTTACAATATAAAGCGCCTTGGGGCAACTGTTTGTTGTGATTTGGCGCTATATAAAAAAATTGATTGATTGATTGATTGATAGTGAAAGACATGAAACATACAGAGGAAAAAAAGGAAAAAGAACAAGTCCATGCTGTGTACACATCAGGCATCGGCCATCATAAAGCACAAACAGTTCAAAATTAAATCAGTACTTCAGAATTATATAAACACACTCATGTCAAAATCCTCGTTTAGACCTGATGGTTGTAGTGCATCTAATGTATATATCCAAAAGAGTTCTCGTTGGCATAATTTCCTGTCAACGTCACCCCCTCTATGTAGGGTTACTTGTTCTATACCCCGGAATCTAAGGGAAGAAAGAGGGTGTGACAGATCATTAAAATGACAGGCAACAGGATATTTTTCATCTTTTCTCCTAATGGAGCTCTTGTGTTCACTTATTCTTTTAGAGGGCGGGTGGTTTTACCAATGTAAATTTTGTCACATGGGCATGTTAATATATAGATAACATTTTTCGTATTGCATGTGATTATTCCCCTGATTCCAAAACTTTTACCGGTTCTAGGGTGCTTAAAGGTATTTGTTTTCACTGAATTATGACAATGAGCACAATTTCCACAGGGATAATTCCCTTCTTTGATAGGAGTTAACAGTGTTTGTTTTGGAGGGGGTAAGATGTTAGCTCTAATCAGTTTATTACAGAGGTTTGGTCCTCTTTTGTGAACAAAGAGAGGAAGGTCCTGAAAAAGTTCAGACAGGGCTGGATCTGTGGTTAGAATATGCCAGTGTTTCTTAATAGTTTTTTTTTTATAATGTGGGCCTGGGGAGTGTAGGTGGTAATAACAGACTGAAAAATGTTTTTTCTTTTTCTACACATTTTTTCAAAAGGTCAACTCTGGACTTAGAAAGAGCATTCTGATATGCCGTATCCACACACTGAGCTGTATAGCCCCGTTCTTAAAAAACGCTGTTTCATTTCTGCTGCCTTCTCAGTGAAGTCATTGTCAGAGGGGCAGAGTCTTCTTAATCTATAGAATTGGCTTTTAGGTAGGCCATTCTTTAAAGCTCTAGGGTGGGCGCTGGTGGCTAAGAGAAGAGTATTACGGTCATTCTCACATTTTTTTATTTATTTATTTTATGATCATTTTCCCCTCCCCTGTAGTGAAATATCTCAAGCACCAGTTGACCAATTTCATTCATATTTATTATAAGGGTGTACTTAGGTGATTCCTTTGACACTTTGCAACAGTTTATCTTCCGAGGATATCTTACCCCCCACCATGGATATCTTCCCCACCACCTGATATCTTGCCAAAACATGCACACGTACGCAGCATTTATAATCATTAATCTAATTTTTTTCTTTGTTTCCGTCATAATAAAATTAACTATCACTTGAATCAAATTATCCTAAAATCAATTATATGCTATACAATTGAATCAAAATATTTTGTACCATACATATTTTTATCTGTATAGTAATAACATTTTGTGATTGCATTAGTACTAGCAGAATATAGTTATATAATTACAAATAGATAAAACTTTAAAGTTTGGCTCATTCTTTATGCTACTAAAACTTGAAACCACTTTGCTATAATATTTAGTGGATAAAAATGATTTGAGTTATACTTTTAACACCAGCCCTGGCAAGGGAGCAGCCTGCAGCGGATATGTGTTCCATTCAGTGAGCGTCATAGACTCTCGTATACGTCATGCTGCGGAAACCAGAGAGGCGCATTGGACCAGTGGATTTGTTCTGTTTTTACTCAGTACTGCAACACATTGTCCATCTATGAGTTCATATCTGCAAAATTAGAATCATCTTCAGTTTGGGGGCACATTTAAAAGAATATCTTCTTTTATAGGTGAGGTCACATGTTCGATGTTGGGAGTTTGACATGTTTCATTCACTGTTTTGCTGCAGGCAGCACTGACAGCCCTGACAAGGTAACAGAGAAACTGGCAGAACTCTCTGTAAAAGACCAGACATCAGAGGAGAAGAAAGAGAAGACTGAGAAGGAAGACGAGAAAAAAGAAGTGAAGGTCGAGGAGAAGAATTGAGAATAAAGAACCTGCTTTGCTGGTCTTCAGTTTATCAGTTTTCCTCTTTTCTACAATAGACTCTCAAATGAACTGAATTTGGACACTTGCATATTAGGTTTTTTTGTTTGTTTTTTTTTTTATTTTTTTTGCCTCAAGATCACAAGTTCTTGTTTCCACTGGGGGGAATAGATTAAAATTGTAACAAAAAAAAACAACTTTTTCTTCCCATGCCCTCTTCTATGACATCACAGGATGTCCTGCTTTCTGTCACCTGCAGTTCAGTGTTAGTTTTGACAAACTGTGTAAGAGGCTTGTGATGGTGATAATTCCCACATTGGGTTTTTGTTTTTATTCCTGAGGAGAGACATTGTAGCCTGCTTGTTAGCACAGTCAGGGAACACACGTTATCAAATCCAATGATGCATTGGAGCCAGCTGCTTCACTCTGCCCGTTGTCCAAGCTTTCATTCTAGAAACAAGTTGGGTGTAGACTATCCACTGGAAGAAGTGTTGAGGTTCTGTGTTTCAGGCATTGAAGGGGAGCTCAGGTATGCACTCTGCGCTGCACCCTGCAGCGTCCAGACGAGTGAGTCATAGGTGATCAGATGCACTTAGCTAAGCGCATTTTGTGTGTGTTTGTGTGCACGAGCGAGTGTTTGTTTTCAATCATGACAAATCTAAAGTCAGCAATTCATCACGTTCTGGTGCAACAAGGTTTTGCCATAAGTTGAGAGCTTCAAACATTCCTCCAACTGTTGAGTGCACTTGGAGCAGCATGATTAATCTGATGCGTGTACTCACCACCTTTTCCTTTCGCTTAATTAACATGCAGCTAAGTGCCAGTGCATCTGTAAATACATGTATATTGGGTGAAATGTTGCTTTTCATTTGTACTCAAATGATTGGAAATGTTTCTTCCACCTTCCAGTAAAAGCTGTCAAACTGTTTTGGTCCATCACTTTGTTTTTTGTTTTTTTTTCCCCCTTCCCCTGCATCCAGTTTTGTGGTGCACAGTACATGTTGGGGAGTTACGGCAATAATCAGTCTAAGCCATTTAAGTTTTAGAAACTTTATTCACTCTTAGGTTATTGGGAAATGTTTCCTCTTCCCAAAAATAGCAATGTATGTACATTTATAGTATATATTCAATACATAGAACTTTGTACTTTGAGTTTCAGAAAACAAAATCAGCTCATGATGACTGTCAGGAATGGTCCCTGACCTGCATTGCCCTCCAAAACAAAACATGTTGAACTAATGGCAGTCATTGTAAAGAGGAATGACGATCGGGTTTAGATACATGGTCAAGTATTAGGCTGGTCATGTGGCCAGAAAGAATCCATGGAAACCACAACCTTCCACCTGCAGGAAAAAAAAGTTCATGAACAGAGTCGTCCTGTTACTTTACATCAGTGCTTATAATAAGGCAGCTGGGTGAGACCGAGCCAGAAAGTTCTACTTTAACTCCGCAATGCGGTTGACTGACGTGGTCGTTAAGCCGGACTTCACCGCAGCTACCTGCCTGATATCTGAATGCCTCAATGTGTTTAAAAAAAAAAGTGAATTTCACAAATCGTCAAGAACCACTGTCTCCAGGTTTCCCCAAATTCATCAAACTGTCCCTGCCAGCTGGGGACAGAATTAACTGATTAATCTGCAAACTGACACACTTTCCTAGCAGTATTTCATTGTGTACAATTTTCCTCAAAAAAAAAAAAAAAAAAAAAGGCAACAATGGTTTAATTAGAATGCAGCTGTAGCCCAACAACCAAATCCCTCACTTTGCATACAAGTATTCTGGCATGAGCCTTTAAAGGTCATCTCTCATATAGTGTATATAAAATAAAATCATCTTATGGTCATCAACAAATGAAGGGTATTTAAAAAATAAAAAAAGGTTTGACACTAGGCTGCGCCAGACAGCTTGCTGTGAGTTGGGCAGATTTCAGCTTGATGTCACTGCTGTAATGTTTACGTCACCTCCAGGTCTCTGACCAAACTGTGTGAAGCCACTATTAGCTCTGAAATCTCAAGACCGCTTCACTGAAAAGCTCAATCCTGGATTTGTGTCCATGTATTGTGTTTCTGATTATAGATCACGCACACTCAGGATTGCGTGTGTTCAGTTATTGACATTTTGTATACAAATATTTCTTCACTCAACATTTTCAAGTGCTATTTACTGATCTGTTTGAATCATACTTATTCACAGTAATTTATAATTTACTGAATTAAACACCACTCAATACAACATATCCAACTTGGGCTTAAATATGTTTTTAAAAAAATCAAATGTTTTGAAAGTTTGGGTATATAAAAAGAAAACTACATTAAAAATGACAATAAGTAATAGCTCTATCACCACTCCAATAATGTCATTGGAACAAACATACAAAAAAAAAAACCAAAAAAACAGTTCACAAACAGGAGCTTTTTTTGTTGACAGGAAATGGCCATTTTATCAAAAGTCAAGACTTGTTCTGAATTGTGAGACATTGGGATGAGGTATTTTGAAACAAATATTTTTAAAGAAACCTATGTGCCAGCGCTTATGCACGTTTCATTTTGAATATGTAACTTTTGCAAAAATCTGTACTGTACTGCACCTAGTGGAAGGGAATAAAGGGGACTGAGCTTTGCTCCCACACTTTTAACAATCTACACAGACATTCAACATGTATGAATGAATATCAGTGAGCACCTCCACTGGTTGCACTCGTTCCTGAGAAAATCCCTATGAACCCGTACCGTGCAACTCCTGCACAACGATAAACTTTGTGTACTGGACCTCTTCTGCATTTCCTTGCAGTTTGGGTTAAACCTTTCTCAAATTTTCAAATTCAACCACCAGATGTGACATGAAGCTATTGTCATGTTGCCTACACAATGTTTTCTCAAAGCTGCACCTCCACCAAACATACTGGAGATGACGTCAACGGTACACATTAATGTGAAGCACCTTGATGTCTTGGAAATGGACATTCTTTTTGCGGAAGACATCAGTCAAGTTTAGTCTTCAGCACATACCGGAGTGAAGGGACGACATACGCTTTATGACAATGGGAACAACACTTCCACTGAACGGTCAATGACGAGCCATGAAATGTTGACGAGACAGTCCTCACACGTACCGCTGTGCCCTCCGGTACAAAGAAACAAACACTGGTTTTTGGCAAGACAAACCCACACTAGGGCCGACAGACAGATCCTCTGATTATACAATAACTCCAAAGCAGGTGCTAGACTCCACAAAGGTAACGGGAGAGAATCTTGCTGCGGCAGAGTGGTTGCCGTCGGAGTTGGAAGTGGACGAGATGTTTCAGCTCATACTGATATCTCGTAGGTGGTGCCTCCTACCCCTGTAACTTTTTTGACATTACTGTGGCGACTTGGGCTGAGGGTAGTACCCTGGGCACCAGGGTGGCAGTCCATCTGCCCGTTAACTTTCATGGGCTCTCTGAATGGAAAGAACAGAGAAAACATTTCAGCAGAAAGTGTGAACAGAAAACCAAGCAATCAAAAGTGACTTGGTTGTCATCCAGGTAGACAACCTTGAGACGTTTCAAGCTACTAGACTAAACAAACACAAAAGCATGCAGGTTATTCATCAGCATAGTCCATAGATCCTCTGGGTGCTTGATAGCAAAGAAAAGTGGCTGGAATGTTAAAGGAGAGGATGAAAAAGCATGCAAAAAAGAAAAACCACATGGAGTCATGCAACTTTATTGAGATACTTTAAAAAAAAAAATACAAAACTCATTTTAATGAGTGTTTCACTATAAAGGCAGACTTGAAATCACACCAGACATGAATGAATAGATATGAGATAAACAGTGCATGGACAGCACACAGCATTGACTGGAAATGTACACAAATGCTACACACCACCTCAGGTACAACCACAGTAGGGTTGCTGTGTCCATGTGAAGAAGCAGGGCTTCCACTGGAAATAAATTCAGTTGCCACCAGTCCATGTGCTTAGTACAACGCATGCATTCCAAGAGGGGTATGTTACGATTCATACCTTAGACCACCCAGACGAGGCGAGTCTGTCCTCTCAAGAGCACTGATGTAGGAGAACTGCTGGTGGGAATAGGACGGGGATCTGGGCATTGCAGGGGAGTGGGTCTGATGTGCCGGGGACCGATAAGGGGCCTCAGGCCCAGTGGCTCTACCCTGGCAGCTGTTAGTGCTACTGTGATCTGTGTGTAGTGAACCGGATGAAGTCCTAGGGGCACGGCCCAGCGTGGAGCCAGCATGACGCAACACAGGGGTTCGCTGGCCATAGCCCACCAACCCAACACTCTTCAGATTGTCCCTGGAACCTCCATAGGCTGGGGGTGTTGAGCCTCTGGAGCTTGGGCCTCGAGGGCCATCTGGATAGGAGGAATTGGCGGGTAGACCATAGCTCCCTGGACCATCAAAAATTCTAGAGTCCTGGACGTAGATATTAGTCTGTGAGCACCCGTGTCGCATATGCAGCTTCTCTCTCTCCTCCAGTTCCTTTCGCTCTTGTATGGAAGCCATGATGGTCTGTGAAAGGTTGTCGTAGCGTACTGGGGAAGGGTCTCTGTCCCTTGAGTGAGGGGACTGCCTCCCCACCCCTCTAGGTGGCAGCACTGGACTATAAGTGGGGGTAACCTTTTGCCTTTGCAGTTCGGGCTCCCTGATGTGGCACGTCTTGGTGGGCAGATATGGTGAGTGGAATCCCATGGGGGGAACACCGCGGTGGGCCATGCCCTCACTGGTTGGAGAGATGCTGGGGTTGAGGAGGCTGTCATAGGACAGGCTACCGTTACGGTTGGACAGTGTGTTGGGAACATAGACACTTTTGTAGGGTGTAGAAGTGACTGTCTGAGCTGGTAGTTGGCCTTTCTTCAGCTGCGGGTTAACTTGCTTCAGGCTGACTGAGCGAGGATTGACAGGGTCAGAGTCCAGCTGAAGGGGAGAGGACTGGAAGGTGCGGTGCAATGGAGCATTGCCGTACTCTGGCAGGTCCAGGTTTGGCTCAGATCGGTAGTCATGACTGCGTACACCTTCTTCCAAGATGGCTGAAGTGTTCCGATCATCAGGCATGACAATCTGAGGAGCAAAGAGGGAAAAAAGTGCTCAATCAAGGGACAACTATGTCTTTGTCTTCAGCAACTTTGACTGCAGTACTTCTGCAAGAACTCATGATTCTCTAGCAGCTTAGGTACAGTTGGTGAACAGAATAAATGAAGATGAAACCTATCCAAATGAATTTAGTCATGATATTAAACTGTGATTCATACAAAAGTTGCCAACAGATCATGTCTTACCTTCTCACCAGCAGTGTGGTAGTGGACTTTGGGTATGGTGCCAAAAGAGGGCCTGAATTTGTACATGGCTGGGGTAGGTGGGTGGGTCTTTCCAGAGAGAGAACTCTCTATAACACACAAACAGGAAGAAGATGTTAATGCCACCACTGAGTGGAGATAATATAAATGTCAAATTTGGTTGGTAGAAATCAGAAAAAGAAGCTGGGAGGAGTATGCCAACAAACAGATTTGACTTTGCTGGACAATTCCGTAACCCACCTCGACGTGTGCCAAGTTAAGTGCAAATCATGTGGAAAATTTACATTTTGACCTATGACCCCAATGATTGACTTTTCAGAATCCACCTACATATATGTGCGAAGTGGAGTGGGCACTGGTGTGAAAATCGCAACTTAGATCTTTGGTCCCAATGACCTTGACCTTTCCAAAACAATCCCCTTAAGGGCAATTCTGGAGTCAGACTACTTGGACACAGCAAGTTTGGTGAAAATGAACCCAAGTACCTTGAAAGTATAGTCATGGAACAAAGACACAGACAGACAACTTTCTCAAGGTATAGTGTGACAAATCTGATTTAATTCACTACAGACCTGCAGTGCCCAGATGTGAGAAGTAAGAAGAAGGGAAAAAAAGGAGCTGTCTTCACAGGTCCAAGAAATTTACCACTTGACTGTCTGGACATGTGGTTATGTAACCACTGGATTCTACAATAAGTATTTGGATTCTTAACCACATCATATCACTGCATCTTTGACAAATCTTTGTTGTCCTTTGTTTTACTGTTATTTTGCTGACCAAAGCAGACAGCCACCCCTCTGAGTCTGGTCTGCTTGACGTTTCTTCCTATAATCAAAATGCCTAAAGGAGTTTTTCCTTACCACATCACCACTTACCACTTTCCTTACCACACCAATGTGCTTGGGAAGAGGGTGGTTAAGGTTAGTAGACCTTACCCTTGTGAAGTGTCTTGAGGCATATTATGTTGTGATTTCGTACTGGATAATTTTCAATTCAATTTATTAATTTTATACAGCGCCAAATCACAACAGAGTCACCACAAGGTGCTTCACACAAAACAAAATAAGTTGTATTAATTAGAATTTTTGTTTCTCAGATCACATTGTACAAAATCAGTTCGTCAGTTAATTAGAGTTGGTGGTTTCCTTTAGAAAAACTTTAATATCCCACATTTTTATTCCTGAGCATGTAGAAATTCAACTGCTGTGAGCAAAATGTTGACACTTTAATATCTACAGTACTTAAAAGTACCACCAGGAAGCAGTAATGCTCCACTGAGACGCAGGCAGCGTTCACTCCCCGACATAATGCAGCATGACACTGAAGATACTCCAGAGGGATCCAGCTATTTCCGGTTTATAGTACAGTATAATGTACTACTAACAGTTTAGTACTACACAATGCAACACACTAGAACACTCTTTAATAACTCCAACACAATAATATTCTCATGGTTCCTTGTTTGACCAGATCACATTTAAAAATGGTCACGTTAACAGTGGTGGTTCGAGACCGTAGTCCTGTCCGCCCCCATCTGCAGCGCCACTGGTGCAATCGGCAGAAGAAAGACAGTGACTCATGTTCCCTTCAAATCGCTCGTTAGTACCACAAGTCTGCCTCATGAACAGGGCTTCTGCTAAATCACACCTACTCTCTGTAAAACTGAAAAATGGTTTTCCTTTTGCAAGTTGATTCGGCACAAATTTTTCTATTGGATACCCTTCCTGACACAAATCTAGATGTATATGAAGACTGGGGAAGAGGCAGCTTTGAATGAACCAGGGACCTTTGTTGCTCAGAGCCAAGAGCAGGACTGCTACACCATCATCAGATACACAGGGATATTTTTGAGTTAGAAATGAAATGGAGACCTGAAAGAATTCTAAAACTGGGCATGCACTGGGTGGCTGCCCGGGGCAGTTACGCAGTATGTTTCCAGACCTGACTAGACCTGAACTAAACTGGCTGCAGGGTTCTTACCTTCGCTGGAGGTCAGCTGGCTTTTCAGGGGGTTGTACCTGTCAGCTTTGGGTGGCAGGGGCGGCTGGGTCTCTTTGTCATCCAGACCATCCAGACTGCTTTTAGACTACGGCAGGAAAACAAGACATTAAAATAGGAGCACAGGAGTTGCATTTTACAGATGTTCCACTTCTGAACTTCAGCTGATTCTTTTAAGTGACTAATGGTGTTTGGAATGACTGAAAAAAATCCAGACTTCTAGTTTATCATAGTGCCTTTCCAGAAAATCCATCAGACACACGCATGTACATAAATTAGATTTTTCTTTAGAGATCCTAAAGGACCGTGCATTACATATCTCAAGCAGTTTTCAAGTCTGTTTGAAACTGTTGTTTTACTCAGGCAGCCATTGATTTTAGTTCATCCCAGTTTTGTATGAAATGTTGTGCTTTGAAATGTTGACAGTGGCAGATACTGTGACTGAGGTTGGCATTTTGTGCTGTGCTGAAAACAAACCCTGCCCACCCAGTCTATTGGTCATTAATGTGAAGTGGTAAAGCATCGTTTGTACAACCCCAATTCTAATGAAGTTGTGCGAAATGTAAATAAAAACAGGATACAATGATTTGCAAATCCTCTTCAACCTATATTCAATTGAATATACCACAAAGACAAAATATTTAATGTTCAAACTGATAGACTTTTTGTTTTTGTGCAAATATTTGCTCCTTTTGAAATGGATGCCTGCAACACATTTCAAAAAAGCTGGGACAGTGGCAACAAAAGACAGGGAAAGTTGATGAATGCTCAAAAAACACCTAACCCTAACCATTGGAAACAGGTGAGTGTCATGATTGGGTATAAAAGGAGCATCCCCAAAAGGCTCAGCCATTCACAAGCAAATATGGGGTGAGGATCACCAACAACTGTGTGGAAAAACTAGTCCAACAGTTTAAAAACAATGTTTTTCAATGTTCAATTGCAAGGAATTTAGGGATTCCATCATCTACAGTCCATAATATAAATCAGAAGATTCAGAGAATCTGGAGAACTTTCTACACGTAAGCGGCAAGGCTGACAACCAACATTGAATGCCCGTGACCTTCGATCCCTCAAGCGGCACTGCATTAAAAAAATGACATCTTTGTGTAAAGGATCTTACCGCATGAGCTCAGGAACACTTCAGAAAACCATTGTCAGTTAACACAGTTCATCGCTACATCTACAAGTGCAAGTTAAAACTCTACCATACAAAGCGAAAGCCATACATCAACAACATCCAGAAACGCCACCGCCTTCTCTGGGCCCGAGCTCATTTGAAATGGACAGACACAAAGTGAAAAAGTGTGCTGTGGTCTGATGAGTCCACATTTCAAATTGTTTTTGGAAATCATGGATGTCGTGTCCTCAGGACAAAAGAGGAAAAAGACCATCCAGATTGTTACCAGCACAAAGTTCAAAAGCCAGCATCTGTGATGGTATGGGGGTGTGTTAGTGCCCATGGCATGGGCAACTTACACATCTGTGATGGCACCATGAATGCTGAAAGGTACATCCAAGTTTTGGAGCAAGTTTTGGAGTGTTGGACGTTGTTTGGATGGCAGCATGTGCTGCCATCCAAACGACGTCTTTTTCAGGGACGTCCCTGCTTATTTCAGCAAGACAATGCCAAGCCACATTCTGCACGTTACAACAGCGTGGCTTCATAGTAAAAGAGTACGGGTACTAGACTGGCCTGCCTGCAGTCCAGACCTGTCACCCATTGAAAATGTGTGGTGCATTATGAAGCTCAAAATACAACAACGGAGACCCTGGACTGTTGAACAACTGAAGGCGCACATCAAGTAAGAATGGGAAAAAAATTCCACCTACAAAGCTTCAACAATTAGTGTCCTCAGTTGCCAACCGCTTATTGAGTGTTGTCAGAAGGAAAGGTGATGTAACACAGTGGTAAACATACCACTGTCCCAGCTTTTTTGAAATGTGTTGCAGACATCCATTTCAAAATGAGCAAATATTTGCACAAAAACAACAAAGTTTATCAGTTTGAACATTAAATATCTTGTCTTTGTGGTGTATTCAGTTGAATATAGGTTGAAGAGGATTTGCAAATCATTGTATTCTGTTTTAATTTACATTTTACACAATGTCCCAACTTCATTGGAATTGGGATTGTACTTAATGTTCCAAAAACACTAAACGCCTCGTTCAGTATTTACTTTAAATATCCCGTCAACACAAAGTGCAAAGCTAACATGCAGTGTAACCTGCTGGAGGTCCTATTTGCAGAGAAATAATAATTGGCACATTATGTTGAATATATTTTTGAGCACTTCTTTTTTTCCCAAATTTTATTATAGTGACAGTGGAAATAAAGATGGGAAAAGGCATGTAGCACATGATTAACACTGCGGGGGTTCAAATTTGGCCCACTTTACTAACACACAACCCTTCCACCTAAAAAGGCACCAAACTGTTATGACCTTGAATCTGACCTTTCAATGTCACCCAAATTCAAAGGTCATGTAACCAACAAAAAGGTGACATGGGACTTCATATGAGTTAGGTGCATCTTCACCCAGTTCCTCAAAGTAGTCATTCTACATACAGTGGGGTAAAAAAGTATTTAGTCAGTCCATGATTGTGCAAGTTCTCTGACTTAGAAAGATGAGAGAGGTCTGTAATTTTCAACATACGTACACTTCAACGATGAGAGACAAAATGAGAAAAAAAAATCCAGGAAATCAAATTGTAGGATTTTTAAAGAATTTATTTGTAAATTATGGTGGAAAATAAGTATTTGGTCAACCACAATCAAGCAAGATTTCTGGATCTCACAGACCTGTAACTTCTTCTTTAAGAACCTCTTCTGTCCTCCACCTGTTACCTGTATTAATGTCATCTGTTGGAACTTGTTATCTGTATAAAAGACACCTATCCACAGCCTCAAACAGTCAGCTCCAAACTCAACCATGGCCAAGACCACAGAACTGCCAAAGGACACCAGGAAAAAACTGTAGACCTGCACTAGGCTGGGAAGAGTGAATCTACCCTAGTCAAGCAGGTTGGTGTGAAAAAATCAACTGTGGGAGCAATTGTAAGAAAATGGAAGACATACAAGACCACTGATAATCTCCCTTGATCTGGGGCTCCACACAAGATGTCATCCCGTGGTGTCAAAATGATCACGAGAACGGTGAACAAAAATCCCAGTACTACACGGAGGGACATGATGAATGACCTACAGAGAGCTGGGACCAAAGTAACAAAGGCTACACACTATGCAGAGAGGGACTCAAATCCTGCAGTGCCAGGCGTGTCCCCCTGCTTAGCCAGTACATGTTCAGGCCCATCTGAAGCTTGCCAGAGAACACATGGATGATCCACAAGAGGATTGCAAGAATATCATGTGGTCAGATGAAACCAAAATAGAACTTTTTGGTAAAAACAACTTGTTGTGTTTGGATGAAGAAGAATGCTGAGTTGCATTCCAAGAACATACCTACTGTGAAGCATGGGGGTGGAAACATCATGCTTTGGGGCTGTTTTTCTGTAAAGGGGACATGACGACTGATCTGTGCTAAGGGAAGAATGAACGTGGCCAGGTATCGTGAGATTTTAAGGCAAAACCTCCTTCCATCAGTGAGAGCATTGAAGATGCAACGTGGCTGGGTCTTCCAGCATGACAATGATCCCAAACACGCCGCTCGGGCAATGAAGGAGTGGCTCCGTAAAAAGCATTTCAAGGTCCTGGAGTGGCCTCGCCAGTCTCCAGACCTCAACCCCATAGAAAATTTGTTGAGGGAGTTGAAAGTCTGTGTTGCCCAGCGACAGCCCCAAAACATCACTGCTCTAGAGGAGATCTGCATGGAGGAATGGGCCAAAATACCAGCGACAGTGTGTGCAAACCCGATGAATCAAATCAAATCAAATCAATTTTATTTATATAGCGCCAAATCACAACAAACAGTTGCCCATGGCGCTTTATATTGTAAGGCAAAAGCCATACAATAATTACAGAAAAACCCCAACGGTCAAAACGACCCCCTATGAGCAAGCACTTGGCGACAGTGGGAAGGAAAAACTCCCTTTTAACAGGAAGAAACCTCCAGCAAAATCAGGCTCAGGGAGGGGCAGTCTTCTGCTGGGACTGGTTGGGGCTGAGGGGAGAGAATCAGGAAAAAGACATGCTGTGGAAGAGAGCAGAGATCAATCACTAATGATTAAAAGCAGAGTCGTGCATACAGAGCAAAAAGAGGTGAAAAAAAGAAAAAAAAGAAACACTCAGTGCATCATGGGAACCCCCCAGCAGTCTAAGTCTATAGCAGCATAACTAAGGGATGGTTCACGGTCACCTGATCCAGCCCTAACTATAAGCTTTAGCAAAAAGGAAAGTTTTAAGCTTAATCTTAAAAGTAGAGAGGGTGTCTGTCTCCCTAATCCAAATTGGGAGCTGGTTCCACAGGAGAGGAGCCTGAAAGCTGAAGGCTCTGCCTCCCATTCTACTCTTAAAAACCCTAGGAACTACAAGTAAGCCTGCAGTCTGAGAGCGAAGCGCTCTATTGGGGTGATATGGTACTATGAGGTCCCTAAGATAAGATGGGACCTGATTATTCAAAACCTTATAAGTAAAAAGAAGAATTTTAAATTCTGTTCTGGAATTAACAGGGAGCCAATGAAGAGAAGCCAATATGGGTGAAATATGCTCTCTCCTTCTAGTCCCTGTCAGTACTCTAGCTGCAGCATTTTGAATTAACTGAAGGCTTTTCAGGGAACTTTTAGGACAACCTCATAATAATGAATTACAATAGTCCAGCCTAGAAGAAATAAATGCATGAATTAGCTTTTCAGCATCACTCTGAGACAAGACCTTTCTAATTTTAGAGATATTGCACAAATGCAAAAAAGCAGTCCTACATATTTGCTTAATATGCGCATTGAATGACATATCCTGATCAAAAATGACTCCAAGATTTCTCACAGTATTACTGGAGGTCAGGGTAATGCCATCCAGAGTAAGGATCTGGTTAGACACCATGTTTCTAAGATTTGTGGGGCCAAGTACAATAACTTCAGTTTTATCTGAATTTAAAAGCAGGAAATTAGAGGTCATCCATGTCTTTATGTCTGAAAGACATTCCTGCAGTTTAACTAATTGGTGTGTGTCCTCTGGCTTCATGGATAGATAAAGCTGGGTATCATCTGCGTAACAATGAAAATTTAAGCAATGCTTTCTAATAATACTGCCTAAGGGAAGCATGTATAAAGTGAATAAAATCGGTCCTAGCACAGAACCTTGTGGAACTCCATAATTAACCTTAGTCCGTGAAGAAGACTTCCCATTTACATGAACAAATTGTAATCTATTAGATAAATATGATTCAAACCACTGCAGCACAGTGCCTTTAATACCTATGGCATGCTCTAATCTCTGTAATAAAATTTTATGGTCAACAGTATCAAAAGCTGCACTGAGGTCTAACAGGACAAGCACAGAGATGAGTCCACTGTCTGAGGCCATAAGAAGATCATTTGTAACCTTCACTAATGCTGTTTCTGTACTATGATGAATTCTGAAACCTGACTGAAACTCTTCAAATAGACCATTCCTCTGCAGATGATCAGTTAGCTGTTTTACAACTACCCTCTCAAGAATCTTTGAGAGAAAAGGAAAGTTGGAGATTGGCCTATAATTAGCTAAGATAGCTGGGTCAAGTGATGGCTTTTTAAGTAGTGGTTTAATTACTGCCACCTTAAAAGCCTGTGGTACACAGCCAACTAATAAAGATAGATTGATCATATTTAAGATTGAAGCATTAATTAATGGTAGGGCTTCCTTGAGTAGCCTGGTAGGAATGGGGTCTAATAGACATGTTGATGGTTTGGAGGAAGTGACTAGTGAAGACTTACAGGAAATGACCTCTGTCATTGCCAACAAAGATTATGTTATAAAGTATTGAGTTGAACTTTTGTTATTGACCAAATACTTATTTTCCACCATAATTTACAAATAAATTCTTTAAAAATCCTACAATGTTATTTCCTGGATTTTTTTCCTCATTTTTTTCTCTCATAGTTGAAGTGTACCTATGATGAAAATTACAGACCTCTGTCATCTTTCTAAGTAGGAGAACTTGCACAATCATGGACTGACTAAATACTTTTTTACCCCACTGTAAATGTCCTCTATTTATAAGACAAAGTATAAGCAATGATACTGGTGCTTATCTCCAGATTATGCAGCGTGCCACTGATGAGAGTCTACGTCTCTCCTTGGACAGGACATCAGTCATCTTACTAAATAATATCAGACACACACCACTGATCTGAATATAATACTGGATAGCTCATTGGCCCACACGCTCACACAGCTGAAGCAAACTGGTGGCCATCTTACCACTCGCAAGTTATGTGGTCTGCACACAGACAGCGTATTAGAACATGAACAATTTGGAGTAATAACTGATTTGATTCTCTCATTTTCTTATTTTTCTTCTCCAGATAATGTAACCTTCATCCCTCCTAGTCTATGTCTGCCATGATTAGCAGTTTCATTTATTTCCTTTCTTTCTTTTAGTACTTTGACACATTCTCCCCTTTTCTTCTCAGTTGGGACAAATACTCCAGTCTAAAAATTAGGATTCTTTAATCAAAGTTTATTGTAATCATCAGAAAACTTATCAACATTCATATATATATATATATATATATATATATATATATATATATATATGTGTGTGTGTGTGTGTGTGTGTGTGTGTGTGTGTGTGTGTGTGTGTGTGTGTGTGTGTGTGTGCCATATCATGAACAAAAGTGGATGGATAATAAAAGTCATGATGGATAATACAGTAATAGTGGATTTTTTATAGCTGCACTGAAACCACATAGAACACCACTTAACTAGCTACGGAGAGGTGGTTTTCCCTTGTAATGTTAATATTTATTACGCATAGTTCTATGAGCTTCAGCCTAATATTAGTAATAAAGCTCGTAGCAACAACACCTAAAGCTCCAAAACTATGCACAAGTAGACCTAATAAATGTCTTAAAATAGTTTGTCCAACACAAAACTCAACATGTGGCAACACATACTGAGTTAATAAGCCACTTATTATTATTATCTTTGCGTATATGCTGGAATAAGGGAGAGAACTCTTCAAATTATTGTTCAGTACTTTCCATTTCAATTTCTGCTGGATTGGCATGTGAATCCAGAATGTAAATATCAATTTAATTTAAAAGAAATTATTTTATTTTCATTTATATAACACCAAATCACAACAAATACTGCCTCAAGGTGCTTCACACAAGTAAGGTCTAACCTTACCAACCCCTAGAGCAGGGGTGGCCAAGTTCGGTCCTTGAGAGCAACCTTCCTGACACTCTTAGTTGGCTCCCTGCTCCAACACACCTGAATCCAATGAAAGACTCATTAGCAGACTTTTAATGAGCCTTTCATTGGATTCAGGTGTGTTGGAGCAGGGAGCCAACTAAGAGTGTCAGGAAGGTGGCTCTCGAGGACCGAACTTGGCCACCCCTGCCCTAGAGAAAGCACAACCTCAAGCAGACCAGAGTCAAAGGGGTGACACACTGCTTAGGCCATTCTAACAGTTACAAGGTTTTGAAAAGTTTTACAAAGCTGAAGAAACAGAAAACAGGAAATCAAACAACATAATAATATAAAGAAGATGAGAAGTCCACACAGGCGTCAACACCACAAGCAGGGGTCATCCAGCATTCCTCATGCCTGCAGTGGGCCTGTCCCCGTGACAGGGTCAACAGTCAGTGTTGTTAGCTAATATATGTAGTTTCTCTAAAAATATTAGTCTTATCAACATTCAGTTTTGGTGGCATTTATCATTGATCCAAAATACATAATTAATTCAATTAATTAATGAATTAATTAATTAACTGATCCAAAATACATAAATGTTGTGTCACAGAAGTTTGTTCGATATTGTCAAAAGAAACCGATGAATTTGCACTGGAATACGTTGAACTTTGGGGAGATGATGGTCTTGTGGTTAAGCGTTGGGCTTAAGAACAGAAGAGCCTTGATTCAAAGCCCAGCCAAACCAGAAAAGCACTAAGGGCCACTTGGGCCACTAAGACCCACTCTGCGTGGGTATGCGTACGCACACACACAGAGCTTTTTTTTTTTTTGCATTCTGCTGTAAGCAGGCACTTTTAATTTGACAAAGAGAGACTGTGGTGGAATACATTAAAAACACTACACTTTTCAGTTATGGTGCCGGAAGCATGGCACTTAAGTCACTCATAGTAATAGCAACATAACACTTAACTAAACTGACTAAACCAATTGAACTACAAAACACAATAAATTAATAACATTAACAGCACTATTAAAGTAACATGAACCACAAAAAACAACATTTAAAACCTCCAAACTCCAATTTCCAATTGCCAATTTCTCAAAAAATATTTGTCCCATTAACTTTCTGTTTCCGCAGTGTTCATCTGTGACCTAAAATACATACGCATACTGAACGGCAAATGTCAGCTCTCCCTGGTTTCACCGTGATCAAAGCCATACACACACACACACACACACACACACACACACACACACACACACACACACACACACACACACACACACACACACACACACAAATAGGCCACTTGGCTATTATAATATAGATAAAATATTCATAAGAATAAAGGGAGCCTGGGTGGCATAGTGGTTAGCACTGTTGCCTCACAGCAAGAAGGTCATGGGATCGATTCCCAACTGTGGCCTTTCTGTGTGGAGTTTGCATGTTCTCCCTGTGTTTGTGTGGGTTCTATATGGATGCTCTGACTTCCTTCCACATCCAAAGACATCCAGGTTAGGTGAATTGGATTGTCCATAGGTGTGCGTGCGGGTGTGAATGTGTTTGTCTATATGTGGCCCTGTGACAGACTGGCGTCCTGTCCAGGGTGTACCCCGCCTCACATCCTGTGACTGCTGGGATAGGCTCCAGCTCCGTGTGACCCTTAATTGTAGTAAGCGGTTGAAGATGAGTGAGTGAAGGGAGCCTTGGCAATACAGCTCTACTACATAATAAATTTTTACCACATTTTCGCAGTTTTACTTTTTGTGGTATTGACGGCAACCATTGATTTGCTATTTGCTCCATACATGTCAACATTTGGCAGAATCACAGCAAAATGACTAATCCAATCACCTTGGAGCTGACAATGGTGCCATGGATGCCATTGTTGCTGACCCTGACAGTGATTTGTCTGTCTGAGAGCTCTGGTCTGATGAATGGAGGCTGAAGTTTGATGGGGGCCTTTTTTCTGGGATCTGTAGTGTACCTGCATGGAAATGAACAATATGCAAGAACAAAAAATGTTTTAATGTGATCTTCAGTATATAGTCAGGACCAATTTTAATTTTGCCTCTGTACATCATCACAGTGGAGCTGAATTGAAACAATCAAGATCTGCACTCCAACTACTTAGGAATTGCCATGTGTATACATACGTACATAGTGACTAGTTTTCTTGAGACAAGTAGATGAATCTTTACAAGTAACTGAGTACATCTTGGTCTTCATTTACTTTTATCATTAAGAAATAAAAACAGTATGGTACTGTAAGATAAATCAGTCTGGAGAGGGCAGGTCTCAGAAACTGTGGCACTGGAGTTTTACAAGCTGTGACCATTACAAAGTTAAAGCACATCATTGCACAACAGTGGTTCAACAAAAAGGACAGTTCTTGAAGGGGCTAGTAATTATGACCCTGGTAGTTTTTAGTTTTTGTGAAATAATTTTGTTTCTGTGTACAAAGTAAAATAATGTAAGCATTCAAAACAAAACTAGGATGTTTATAAATGCTGTGTTGAAAATTCCTTGCTCTGTTAAACAAGAGATACTCTGGCAAATTTCCCACGCTGGCAAATGCTGCTTTGGTACAAGTGCTTGCTACATTCTGATAATATTTCAAAGGCTTGTACCAGTTTTCATGAAATTTGTCATAAATATGTGAGGAGTTGACTTCAGAATGCAGGCACCCACTCAAGAAACAGATGTAGTCTAGCTTTGTTAATCAAGGACCATAACTCTGCCAAAATGTGCCAATGTGTACAATATTACAATATGTGTGTTACCAACCTACAACAAGGACCTGTATCAAGTTTCACAAAAGTCCTCCTAAAAATGTGAGAGGAGTTGATTTCAGAATGCTTATATCCTTTTTGGGACAGATGGATGGAAATCGCCACAACATAAACGCCTTTGGCCCTTTGGTCAGCAGGGGATAAAAAGCACTTGGGAAAATTTGGAAGAAAACATTACATTTCATAGGCCAGTTGCCAGAGTGGTTCAGTAAACCAAACATATGGTGTATGACCATCCGTAACTGTTGTCAGTGTTGATTCTTATATAAAAAGACGTGTCCCAACAGGAGGGGTAAGTGGTGTCGTGGGTCTGAGCAACGTTGTATGTGTGAAAACGTGTTTCAATGAGCTCTGCACTCTTTCCCATGAACCGTTGTTCTACAGAGTGATTTGATTCTCTCTGCCATCTGCCTTCCCCGAGGGGAATTTGTCTGCTTTCAGCCAGAACTGGGTGCACACCTCCATGTGCACCCACTCATACAGACAGCCTGCTCTCACTGCTCAGTGCTCAGAGGGTAAATCACTGCATGCATATCTTTGATGAGTCACAACGCCGCTACATATGCATACATACGTGCACAAACAATATATTCCATCAAAGCATATATGTGCATATTATTTAGAAGGCAGGAGGAAGAATATTTGACTGTAATTTCAATTTCAATTTATTTTCATTTATATAGTGCCAAATCCTAACAAAGTTGCCTTAAGGCACTTCAAACAAGGTCTAACCTTACCAACTGTAACAGTATTAATTCTAAAAATGAGTAATGGAATGTTTACTGACTGAAAATAGGATGAATTGTATAAAATTCAGAACCAAATAAATCATCTTACCTCGGTGCTAGGGGACTGCACAAGACGTACTCCATGTTGCCACAGCAACCCTTGGTGAAGGGATTTACTCCTCCACGAAACTTGCCCGTCACCTGAGGAACACAGCACCTCATTGAAAGTCAAAGAAAGCACAAGGCTGACATGTAAACAGGCCCAAACACTCTTTCACACATTCATTACTGTCAGACTGTCCTCCTGTGTGTGCACACGTATGTGTACAGTGTGTCTAACTACCACTATGAGGTAACACAGCAAAAAAAAAAAATGCATGTAAATGACTGACACATTTTCATTGTATGAATCATTCATTCTGTGACAAATGACTTAATATAAGATGTCATAAGAAAATATCCTTATTCACGTTTGTGAATCTGTGGATTAGTCCTGACAGGGTCTGTACATCCCCGTATGACACAGGTTTTGTTGATCGTCTCCAGACCACATATGGTCAGGTAACCGTTTCTGTGTTGACATTTGAGAACACACGAGTCAGCAGATCACTGCCCGGTGTCTCCTCACCTGCTCATTGGTCGTTCGGCCTCGAGCCACCAGCACCATGTGGAAACCTGTGAGTCCCATGACTGGAATAAAGAAAAGCCCAGCAATGCACATCACCACCAGACTGGACACAAAAAGGTCAAGGGCAGCAACAACACCAACAGAGATCAGTCTACAGGCCGTCACACATGTTTAGTTCCATGCATCGAAATGTGGCAACTAGTGTGACACCGCCTCAAATGTACAGTATTCCTGCTCAGTAGATTCAGATCAGTTATTTAATGTTAATCAAAGACTGCAGTGTAACATATGTTAGTGTCCTCTTTGTTTTAAGTTCACATTTAGGAATAAGAACAAAGACAGGTCGGAAAAAAAGTTCAATTTAGAATTGGGATCCTTGTCCTGTTTTTGGATGAGAACTGAACGCCAGGGATGGCCTACATCGTGTCAAGTTTTATTTAAATCACAGTAATAACTGCAGATATTAGTATAATTTAGCATAAACACCCCCATTTCACCGTGTTAAGGAATACTTTTAAGACTGAGATAATCTGGGATGAGATCAGGGCTCAGTTTCATACAGCAGTCTAATCTTGTTTAGTGGACTAAACTCACTTAGTCGACTCATCTTTTGATGTTAGTCGTTGCACAAAGCACTTCGTCAGTTAAAGTTTCACGTTACACGAATAAAGTTTTTAGCATGGTACAGATGAGACTAATCTTATAAAAGTCAACAAAACTTGCCTTGCAGTGGGAGCAGGTGTTCCGGGACTGGAATAATCCATTGGAGATGTTTACGGATGCCGGGGTTGGGAGCACTTCTCCTCTGCTATGGCAGACTCGGCCATGGTTGTAGCAGATGGACCAACTCAGAAGTAAACAAAACTGTCGCGCATTGGAGGCATTTCCTGGCAACAGCACTCACGAGGTTGCTATGACCGTCAAAATCATTGACTAACGTAAAACAGCTAATCTACAAGTTTAGCCATTGATGTGAAACGGAGATTAGATGGATAATGGTGGGTGACTAACCTTAGTCGACTAAGTAAGTTTTGTAGACTAAAAGATTAGACTGCTTTATGAAACTGGGCCCTGGACTCGGTTGATTTTAAAGCGTTGAAGCCACAAATGTTTGTCAGTAGAAACAATTGCACTGGAAATAGTCACACCCACTATTAATGCCAAAAAAAAAAAACACTGATAAGAGTGAACACTGCTGAATCCACTTAAACAGAATTTTCAATTTTCAAATTGCCTTCTTTTTTTTTTACAAATGAAAAACAAATGACATTTACAAATACAGATTTATTTGTAAAACCCATCACACATTTCAGTAAATTGTGTGTTGTACTAATCAACTAAGCACTCATGTCAAGAAAAGAATTTACCCACAATGCACTGCGGCATGTGTGTCTAAACGTTAAAACCTTCAAAATTAGTGCATTACTTTAAAACTAAAACATATAGCTGATGTTTTCACTCTATAAAATGACAGACGTGACATTATTTTAAATAACTTGTCTGGAATTAGTTTGTTTAAAATTTTAACCATAAGTCAAAACAATCTGCCTGTGCATGACTTGGGTGATATGCCGGCGAGTCTGTATGGTGTGAAGAGAAATTATCTTTTTTTTTTATATATATATATATTATTCTCTGCCTGCAGAGGATGGAGCTGTACCTCTAATAGCTGTCTGTCTGCTATAAAACATGTACAGGCAGGCACTAAAATCTATGATTTCAGACTTCACAACTGTTTTTAACTGTTAAGCTTTATTCACTATGCCTGCAAAAATATGTTAGCAGTCTAAAAATGATCGGACCTAAATTAATCAGCAGCTAATTGGTCCGCTGATGGTTTTCAAAGTTATCTGAAGAGCTAATCCGCTAATGAAAACATGGGCTTTAATAATTAGCGGTTAGAGATTAGCAGAACTGTGCCCACCACTGACTAAACCACCTGCTGAGGCATCGTCTTGGCCCTTCTTGGTACACTGCTGCCCACCTCTGTCCTAAACCACCTTGCTGAAAAGGTGTAGGTTTTGGCCCCTTTGATAATAACAATAATAATACAATTATTTACAACCTGCAGCCAAATCATCATCATACTTTGCTCACTTGTTTCCAGCCACAAAATTATTCCAACAATCTATTTCAATAAAACTCCTCTTCAGAGTCAGGTTGTTGCAGATCAAAGGATACGTGACGGTGGTGTGCAGTGCACTCAGTCGCTCTCGGTGATGGAGGACAAAGATGAGACCAAAGGCAAAAACTCCCACCATGTGCACCGTCAGGGACAACAAGAACAGGAAGAAGAAGCGGTAGTTCCTCCGGCCAATGCAGTTGTTCACCCATGGACAGTGATGGTCAAAGTCCTGGACAGGGACAGAGTCAGGTTATTTCCTCCACAGTTATGCTGCTTTTGATTAGGTATTAAAGCGACAGGGCCAAAAACACAACTCTGTTAAGCTTTAAGTTGTCTGCCACTTTACTGTTATAAACAACAAACTATAATTTTCAATTTTATATCCGACCACCATAATAAAATAAAATAGTTAATTAGACTGTCTTCATGTTGAATATGTTTATTTTCATTATGGTGGTCGAATACCTATGGTGGTCGAATCAAAATACCTATGCAGCTGACCCGCCGGCCGCCTGCTGCATGGTTCGCAGATGGTACATGGATAATGGAAATTAGGAGCCTGTATAGCTGAAATTACATACAGCTTGAAATGAGCTTGTCTGTTTGTTCTTTCATTTCCAAAGTCTGTCTGTAGACAATCAAGATTAACAAGCAGCAGATTAATAAATATCTTGTGAATCTACATAATCAATGGTTTGGTGTTTAAAACAACCAACCAAACAAAGGCTTTCTGAAAAAAGATCAGTGAACACTATTCACAACTAGGTAATTTTATACAGCAATGAGTCTCAAAGTGTGGGCCACTGCCTCTTTTGAGCAATCGAGGCACTGCAGGTGGCTTGAGGTCATTCAAAATAAACGCATCTTTGATTCAAATTACCCCAAAAATACTTGACTATTATTAACAAATAATTTGTTGTAATAAAACAATGCCATGTGATGTAAATGTGTTATTTTTCATTTATCTGATCTAATTTAACACAAAATATATAAGTAGTACTTTGGACAAGTATCGCTCTAAATTATGATTAAAGTTTTGGGTAGGCCTGAAAAGATTTTCAGATCTGGAAGTGAGCTGCACAAAACTTCTAAAGTTTTCTGATATGTGCGTACGTGTTTCTGACTTTGCATAGTCAAAAAATGTCCACATACTACTTTTTTATTATAAAACTGACTTGAGGTTTCCAAAGTAAATACTGATACATGTCTTGACACCTTTCATGAGTCTATTAATATCATTCATTACATTAATTTTGTCAGTATTTAACAACTCAGTAGACATTTAAACTTCAATATTTGAAGTAAAAAAAACTGCATGACATTCATGTCACACATGCACAGCTCTGACTTGTTACCAGACTTTTAGATAAAAAAAAAAACCTCTCATCAATGCAAACATATTTTAATCTCTGCCTGAGTGCACACATGTACTTTTGGGAATATCAGTTTATTTGCATGCACATGTGCACTCCTGTTCACACACACAGACCTCCACACAGTTGTCACAGACACTGCAATGCGAGCAGCGTGGCGGCCTGTAGAAGTGACAGGTGGCGCACCACTTCATCCGGACCTGGATGCCCTTGATCTCCACGTTCTTGTAGAGCGGCGCTCGGAAATCATCGTCCTTGTCCTCGTCCTCGTTCGCTGCGGGGAAACACACAAACAGAATAACAATACACAGACTTTTACTGTGGAGGCTGATTGAGAAAAAGAGTCGAGCAAACATGGCTGCATAGCATTAAATGTACATCACACGCACATATTACAGTGGGAAGGGAAAACTGATTTTACAGGAAGAAACCTCAAGCAGACAAGACTCAGTGGAGTGTCCATCTGCTTTGGCCATCCTAACAAAATCAAACAAAAGTGCAACAGAGAACTGTCAGAACATGCAGTGATAGAAATGTTGCAGATAAGCAATCGTATATAGTCCAGTGCTCACAATGACAGATGGCCTGACTGGACAACCTGGAGGCAAAGACCAGATTCCAGGCTGTGCCAACTGGCAGTTGCAACAAAGCCAGGTGAGTCACCAAAATTAAGACACTTCCCAGTTACAACCCCATCCAAAGTGTCCCACATCCCACAAGCATGTTCTGGGGTTCAAAAGCTCCAATGCAGACGGAACACATCCCACGTCCAGGGCCACATGGGCACACAATGCAGAGTGCTCCTCAATGAGTATGCATGATCAAACAAAATCCAAAATGTGGACTCATGTTGTCCTCCACATTTTTATGTCAGCGACCTACTTTCACTGCGGTCGACATCAAACGTAAACTTGAAGAAAATCTCTCGAAAAGCAGTTTGTAGGCTATAACTTTGTTCCTAAATGAGCTGCAGCCTACAAAAACACAAGCTGGGCACCAATTGGCGGCTTGAAAATTAGAGGAGGTTTTCCGCCATTGCTCCTTTGGGCGTGGTTTTCTCTCTTTGTAGTTAAACTCGTGTTTATGATTCATTTTAGAAGCACCTTAAATGAAACTCTGTCTGCAGGGAGGGAAAATACTCCGAGAGACAAATACATTTTATCCAAAGAAATAAGACGCGTTTAACTTGACCTACTCAGGTAACCGAAATCCAAAGTCCTCCTCGTCTCAGACACCTTGATGATATGTCTGTACGTGGCACCACATTGTTGAAGAAGAAGAAGAAGTTTTTGCTCGGTGGCAGTGGAAAACAAAACGTCTTTCAGCTGATCAAAGGGCAGATTTCTTAAATGATTTGCAAAGAGGTTCAGCCTGAGAAAATAATTACACAGTAAAATCAGATTTGCAGGGACATCCAGCTTTCTGAACACATTTACAGAAAGCAAAAGACACTTGAATCATTACAAGTCGATTAATCGATGAGGGGCTTCGTCTCCTGCTCACATCGGGAACAAACTCCTGGACTTGTAATGACTCAGCCAGACCAGTACAGCCAAATGTGCAGGAGGCTAAGGTAAGCGGCTAATTGCATAATCAGTCATTTTAAAAAGTTTAATTACCTTTAGTGAGATAAACATGAACACATTTACCTCTGCAGGGATCTTCTCCATGCTGCCAGAAACATATAGTGAGATTATTGCCTTTGCAGTAGCGAGAATAAGTGATTTACAGCGAGAGGTTTTAATCCTGCCCTGTGTCATTACAATAATTAGCTGGTTTGTCCGTGAAGGTGTTTGCACAGATTCACTGTTTTCATCCTGAATGAAAAGATTTGACCTTAAAATGTCCAAAAATAAGTACCAGGTTGAAAAGCTTCTCCTTTTATTTGGATTCACATTAAATTCCAGTAAATACTGCAGAAACTACTGAAGGGTACCCCATAAAAACCAAAACAAAACAAAACAATCTTTACATGTCAATTCATTTTCAAATCTTAATGCTCTTGAAGTTATTGCACATTGTCTCAGAAAAGAAGAGCTCACAATGCTCCATTTTCCTTTGAATATCAAATAATACAATTAAAATCATTAGGCGGCATTTTCTTTTATAAAAGGACTTAGACATAATGAACGGATGTTAATGGGAAATAAACTGGTGACTTTTTGGTGATTACGATGAACAGTATCATGCACAATTTTCTTTTTCAAGTACATATTTGAGTGTAACTGTTATGGAGGGCAACACAGGTGAAGTGCCTATTTTTACAACCCTCTTAGTTATAATAATTTACAACTTGCTGGGCTTCAGAAATGACAGAAAATGACAAGGCCGTATCAAGTAAGGACTAACTTCCAAACCATGTGTACTGTATGTTAAGAGAGACAGAGAGAAAAGCAAGAATGTTAATCCTTATAGCTAAACCAATGGACTTGTCACTGTTATTTGAACTTTTAGAACATAACTACTATGAAATAATCAGAAAGTAACAGTTTATTTCACTGATTTAGTACATTTCACTGATGGCCACAGATGCTCCCAATCTATCATCTACCCAGCATACACTTACCATCCTGCAGGTGGCAGACACGTCTATGAGATATCACATGCAAAGCAAAGTTGCTTTTTGGACTGATCCAGTGCACCTGAGATAACCAGATTTAAGTTTTTCCTCATTATATACCATTTTAATCTAGTGATTTACATCCTGATGGTACTTCCCTCAGTGGAAGAACACATTTTAATTCTTATAACATTTACAGAAACCTCTTGTGAAGGTCAAAACGGTGGCGAACTGCAAATTAATATATTTCTTTTAAAAATTTTCCTAAAATGTTAACACACACACACACACAAAGTGCAATAATGATACTAATATAAACATACAGAGTCCGTGAAGTACATTATGATGTTATGAAAGATACTCAGGATCATAAAATCATACTCTACAAATATTTTGTCTTAATATAGTGGGCTTTTAAACAAAAGCTGTTCATTAAATTGTTAAAAAAAAAATAGGCCTGAATGCACATGTTCTCTTGGTCTTTCATTAGTGCATCAGCTCTGTATGCTAATGACCCACACCTCTAGCTGAATCTGCACCATCAAGTTCATCTGCATATTGCAGAGTGATTGGCTTCTTCAAATTTGTGATGCAACAAATCGAGCACATCAAGCCTAGTGAGAACCGGTACAAATCAGCCTGCTATTTTCTGCAAAGGATGAATGTCAAAATGTTAGTCTGTCATGGAAACAAATTATAACCATCAGCAAATACATTTTTGAGTGGAGTGTATATTTAAAGATTTTCTACTAGCGTTGAGAGTGAAAATCCAGGTTTAATGTTTTAGGGTCTGTATTATATCAAAATGCTTTTAACAAGATCACCGAGGGGGAAAAAAGAAAGTCATTTTCTGTAACTGCTCTGCAAATTACAGTACATTTTAGAAAATGGCCTATTTTACAGTTTAGCTACAGCCTAGTTTTATTAACAACACTCATAAAAGATCGAAATCTGTACTCTCCTCTCTGTCTTTTCATTACTCAAGGCCATCAAATATGGCAATCGGGTATTGCGATGACTTTGTGTCTGTCTGTGCTCAGCAAACGTCCAGTCCTATTACTGCCAGAGTCTTCAAATTAACAGGGAACATTCTTGGGACACAGACTTGTTCAAAGACGGCTAACCTGGACCTAAAAAATCACATTCTGTTTCATTCTGTTCCTTTTTTTTTTTTTTTTTTTGAGGGACGGAGATGACAGCCAATCAGAGTAGCGCGACAAGTGAAAGTTCTAGCTAGCTGCAAACTCTGTTTCGTTTGTGTGTAAATTAATCTCTGTCATACATTATGAAAAATCTAGCGAGAAACAAACACTTCTACAACTGGTAATGCTGTTTTTGGAACCTAATAACACCTCTGAAGTGATTTACAAGACGTTTAGCTGACGTTAGCATGGTGATGTCACAGCCTGGTCTAGCTAGCTGCAAACTCCATTTTGTTTGTGTGTAAATATAACCTCTCTGTCATATATTATGTAAATGTTAGGAAGAAATAAACACTTCTAAAAAGCGCTGATAACACCTCTGGAGTGATTTCCAAGACATTTCATGGATGTTAACTTCCGCTAATGTAATATCCACTCCTGTCAAATGGTCATGTATGCGCACACGCACGCCCTCCTGCAGATCCATTAAAACGTAAATATTGTTTTATAAATTTTTATTTATTTAACTTTTATATCAAACAAAAACACCAGGGACCAACAACGTCATAAAAAATAACAGAAATAAACATACACAGGTCCGGGACACCCCACGGAAAGTGCCACATTCGCACCCTTGCAAAACACGACCCAAATCCCGACCCAGAGAATGATAGTTTCCGCCTTAGTATTATGTACATGTGCAGTAGACAACTCTAGATATGCTACATCTATAAAAGACAACACACACTGACGGCAAGACAGAGAATGTGGGGGTTTCCACCTTATTGCCACCATCTTATTGGTGATGTTAAACCGGCAGGAGGACCTTTTCCGGTTCTTTGTGCAATTAAACCCGTTTATGCCCAGATTTTTTTTTATAAGTGGAAAAACTTGCATTAGTACCTTTGAGATTTTTTTATTGTGAGTAGAAAATGACAGTGATACACTTCGGCAACAATTGTTGCCAGTGGGGCAAAACGGGTTAAATCAAGACGTATCATTCAGCAACAGAACAACCAGTGACAAAAGGAATATTAAGATGTAAAAAATGTAAATATTGTTTATGACTGACTGACTGACTGACTGATTGATTGATTGATTGATTGATTGACAGAGGGGCTTTATTGAACATGTATTAAATTGTACGTAAGCCAATTGGATCTTAAAAATTAATGTAAATAAAAATAAATGTATAATTATAATTTCATTCATATATATATATATATATATATATATATATATATATATACACTTTGCACTGGGTGCAGTCCAAGAAAAGCAAACAACTCCAAAACGTCAGGCAAAGGCGTGGTCAGAAAATACAGACAGGCGGTCCAAACACAAGGTGGAAGCAGGACATAGAAAGAGCGAGGTACAGAGCTTGAAACAATGGCACAGGGCACAACGATCAGGCAAAAACCCGGTGCAACCAGTGGTGTTTAAATACCCCCAGCAGAAGGTGCAGAAAGACCCAGAACAAGTCGTGACCCAATCACAAAGAACCGCCCCCCACCAAGCTCAGAGAAGGCAGCCAAGAGACATACAGACCAGAAAAACCCAAGCAAAGCACCCCCAGCCAGAAAAGCAACAAAATCCAAAACCAAAACCCCACATTTACAATAGAGGGCAAACACAATACATGACAGTTGATTGTCCAATAAGTGTGTCATTATTCATTCATTCACTGTCACTTATTTGGGTCCAGGCCACTTTGGCAGCAGACAAAGCAGCTCATCCCACATTTCCCTTTTCTTGGCCAAGTCCCCTAACTCTTCCTGGGGGATTCAGAAGCTTTCTCAAGACAGCTGGGAAATTATAATCCCTCTACAGTGTCCTAGGTCTTCTCTGGGGCCTCCTCCCTGTAGGACATGCCTGGAAGACCTCCGTAGCAAGACGACTAGGGGACATCCTCACCAGACGCCTAAACTCTGCTCAGAGTCCCTCTCTGATAGTCGAGCTTCTCACCCTGTCCAGGATTGTAAGCCCAGATACCCGACAGAGGGATCCAATTTCTGCTGCTTGTATCTTCAAGCTTATTCTTTTGGTCATTCTCCAAAGTCCATGAGTTCAAAGAAATTCATTAAAGTCCATGTTTTGCCACAACAATCATATGCAAACTTCTCACAACTGCATTTTCAAACACATACATGCACACTCACCTCTGGGATAAACTCCAGGGTCCATGAACGTCGCCATGCTGAAGTTGGCCAAGACAAAGAGGAAGACCAGGCCATTGTAGAGAGGCACAGCTGGAGAGATCACCTTAGTCAACCAGGGGCACCTGAGCAGACAAAATGGACAAATTAGGATGTTTCAAGTCTTTCATTTATCACATCACCTTTGTATAAAACTCAACCATTTAAGTACAGGTGAAAGTACATTTTTTTCCACAGTTAGTCATAGGCGGTCTTGACCATGACAGCCCAAAAATATTCAAAGGTTTTCTTATAAATAGTATTACATTAGTATAATCAATAACACACCTCAGTGGGTACTGTGATTGTATCTACATGTCTGTGTCTGAATGCACATAAGTCACAAAAAAAAATATATACTGCTCAAGAAAACAAACATTTTTCACATAGAGTGTCTTGGTACTATCCCCCTATTTCATGGAGGGATGGTACCAAATATGTACCCTAAAAAATTCAAAGGACGAAGCTCAAGGGTGATTCTTTAACTACGGGCACTATTGGCCTTGTAAATGTAATTTCCACCACACCATTGCCTTACAATATAAAGTGCCTTGGGGCAACTGTTTGTTGTGATTTGGCGCTATATACATGTGCTCTGATGTCACTGTTTATCTCCATAGAAACTACCCAAACAATCTTTCATACAAACTGTTTAAAGGGACATTACAGTGTTGTGGTGGAAATTACGGCAATAGTGTGGGACAACTACATTTTGTTTAAAAAAATCACAACAGTTGTATGACATTGAATACCCCAATTATGTTTTGATTATTTTACTGATATTTTATTCAGAGATATTTTAAAACATTAGAAAAAACGTTTTTTACCATTCATTTTTATCACTGAAGATCAAAAGTCTGGGTGTGGGACAAGCACAAAACGGCAATATTTGCATATAATGATGCTGAAAAAAGGTGAAAAAGTCATCATAGACTACTAGAACAAATTTCTTAAAACACTTTCATTGTAAAGATAACTATAAAAGTGTGAAATTTCCCCTTTTTCTGTTTTTCATACAATATGATCAAAGGACATAATAAGTGCCTGTAGTCTAAGAATCACCCCCAAATAGTTTTCTAAATACTGACGTTTCAAAATGTTCCCACTTGACTATCCCAGATTTGTATGAAAACAAATTTCAGTTTAGTTGAGATAGAATGACCCTGTAGCAGGAAGGATGTGTAGTCAGAAAAACTTTTTTTTTTTCTCCACAGTTTTTGACTGTCACCATGATGTAGTTGATCTAGCGAGATGTTACTAAATGTTTATTGTACCCCATCATCCCCTACTGGCCAGCCATTCCATCTACTATTTGAGCCATGGCTGGTGACTGTGATGGGAATAAGAATAGATAACCCCGTATCCGACATGCTCACGAAGCTGAAATGCTGGTGTTAAAGAAACTGGTATAAATCGATTTAGACTGGCACAGTTATAAAAAATAAAGTCAACTAAACCTGAGATAAAGCTGCTTCCCTGAAACCTATTCCACCTCTCTGTGTGGTGTGTGTGCCTTACGTGTTCTTCTCTAAATTATGCTTCCATGGAAAACTGTCTAAGTGTCAGAGCCGGTCTGTCAGTGAAGCTGTCAAGTTGGAAACTCCTTTACAGGCTCACAACTCCTCAACCAAAATCTCACATCGAGAATGAGCTCATGCGCTGCCTCCGAGTCTGAACTCGGTGCTTGCTGTAAAATACTCAGCAATGCAGACATGTGGATCGCACCCATGAGAAGACAACTGCGTACAAGATCAGTATGCAGCACCGTCCTCTCACACACATTCCAAAATCAAGACAATGGACATATCTTTGTCAAACTGTCAGTGTGGCCTCTCCAGAGAAGAAGCACCCTCAGAACTGAATACAAGTTAATGCCTTCAGCGCAGCACATTATTAATGACTGAAATGTTTTACAGGAGAGAGACTAAAAGGTTGTTCGGAGATCCTCACTGCTTGCATCTCTGATATACTGACTAAAACACACAATAGACACACATCAAAATACGCTTCTGCAGCCTCTTTTGACGGCCAAAGTCAATTTCCTTGTACCTGAGCCCCAGGATAATCTTCAAACCATATCTCTTCTCCAGCTGCATGCAGCAGCTTTGTTGAATTATTCACAGCAATGACTGTGGCCACGAACAGAGAATACAGACGTGGAGGTGGACACTACTCGGGGACAGTATGAGGGATTTGTTTTCCTCAAAGGTACTACACTACGTGACCTGAAACCACCATGATAAAAAGCTGTATCGCTGCCAAGAAAACCCAAAGGTTAATTCACATCATGTGTCTCAAAGGACTGCATTTATATAGCGCTTTTCCATCTGCATCAGACGCTCAAAGCGCTTTACAATAATGCCTCACATTCACCCCGATGTGAGGATGCTACCATACAAGGTACTCACTACACACCGGGAGCAACCAAGGGATTAAAGACCTTGCCCAAGGGCCCTTAGTGATTTTCCGGTCAGGCTGGGATTTGAACCGAGGACCCTCTGGTCTCAAGCCCAGCACTTAACCACAAGACCATCACCTCCCCTAAACACAGCAACACATGCTTTCATTATACTGGACTATACTGGTATTTTGGTGCTCCCTGTTTTGTCTGTTTTTGTGTGTAAATCGTGTGTCATCGTGCTCCTACACCCGCGAGGAGCTTCTAAACATCAGATCATCAACACCCACGGACATTACGCCAGATTTTTTAGTGCCTGCAGCTGAACTGGTTCACTTTTGGGCCAAAAGAGTGAGACGCTGGCGGAGAGGAAAGGGGCAGAGGGGGAGGGGGAAAAAAAGACTAGTTTTTGTTATTCCACAAACCCTCTTTGTTTTCTGGCATGAAACTAAACTCACACATGCTTTGTTACAGAGTTTCATTTGCACACAGTCAGTATTGACACAGTTACTTTGAAAAAGTAATCCGATTATTGATTACTCCTTGAAAAAGTGACTTAGTTACTTTACTGATTACTCAGTTTTAAAAGTAAGTTAGGTTACTTTATTAGTTACTTTCAGCAGCTGCCGACAACAACCCACCTGCCATCTCAACATGAAAATGATAACATATTTTGCCAATACTCACTTTATAGTCATGCTTTCTTGACTTCAATGAACAAATACTTGTTTAGTTGTTGAAATTATTATTATTATAAGTAGTATTAGCAGTAGTAATAGTATGAAAAATGTCTTCAAAAGTGGACATTTAATCTAGGGGTGTTGTGGGAAACTGCGTCCCCCCCCATGCCTCCTTCCCACGTGGATTCGCCCCTGGCTTGCCGTTTGAGCAGAAGAATGGATAACATTTATTTATGCAGAAAACACAACCAGACTGACAAGTAAGAGAGTTTTATCAGCATTTTCTTATGTCACCTCGCTCTCAGAAAGAGACATTAGGTGCATTTGAGTGGGAAAAAAGAGTGTTGCTGATAATGCATCGAGGATCAACTGTTTTTAGCAAGTAGACACAGAGCAGCACAGAGTTTTAAATAAAGAAAAAAAAGCGTAAACATATCTTTGTAAAGCCATAGCTCTGAACACTTTGAGAGACAATTGTTTTCAACTCAGAGCTGCTGCACAGCGGAGGAAAAGCTTGCAGGTGGGCGAAGTGGGCAGTTCAACTGAACGTGGACCTCCCCCTGCTCACGGGCCGGTTTTAATGCTGCGATTGACCCAATAATAGTAACGCACAGAGCCACCATCTGCAGCAAGATCATGCTGTAGGTCTTTGGAGCAGGTCTGTGGGTTGACTATGACTGCTCTCACCATCCGCTTCAGTTTATCTGAGATTTTTTATGGCCTGCCACTTCGGGCCTTAACTAGTACTGTGTCTGTGGTCTTCCATTTCCTCACTATGTTCCTCACAGTGGAAACTGACAGCTGAAATCTCCGAGACAGCTTTTTGTATCCTTCCTCTAAACCATGATGTTGAATATTCTTTGTTTTCAGGTCATTTGAGAGTTGTTTAGAGGCTCCCATATTGCCACTCATTAGAAAAGATGCAAAGAGGGGAAACATTTGCAAATGGCCACCTTAAATACCCTTTCTCATGACTGGATTTGCCTGTGTAAGGAGGTCAAGAGTCAATGAGCTTACCAAACCAATTTTTTGTTCTAATAATTAGTGCTAAATGTATTCAAATCAATAAAATGACAAGGGTGCCCAATTTATGCACCTGTGTAATTTTGTTTAAATAATTATTGCATATATATATATATATATATATATATATATATATATATATATATATATACATATATATACATACATATATATATATATATACATACGAGGGCTGTCCATAAAGTATAGGTCCTTTTTATTTTTTTTCAAAAACTATATGGATTTCATTCATATGTTTTTACGTCAGACATGCATGAACCCTCGTGCGCATGCGTGAGTTTTTCCACGCCTGTCGGTGACGTCATTCGCCTGTGAGCACTCCTTGTGGGAGGAGTCGTCCAGCCCCTCGTCGGAATTCCTTTGTCTGAGAAGTTGCTGAGAGACTGGCGCTTTGTTTGATCAAAATTTTTTCTAAACCTGTGAGACACATCGAAGTGGACATGGTTCGAAAAATTAAGCTGGTTTTCAGTGAAAATTTTAACGGCTGATGAGAGATTTTGAGGTGATACTGTCGCTTTAAGGACTTCCCACAGAGCGAGACGTCGCGCTGCGCTCTCAGGCGGCGTCATCAGCCTGTTTCAAGCTTAAAACCTCCACATTTCAGGCTCTATTGATCCAGGACGTCGTGAGAGAACAGAGAAGTTTCAGAAGAAGTCGGTTTCAGCATTTTATCCGGATATTCCACTGTTAAAGGAGATTTTTTTAATGGAAGCCGTGCGGACGGGTCCGCGCGTCGGGACGCAGCCGGCGCGGAGCGGTGGCACAGGAAAAACACCTCCGTGTTGATAACCATTTGTAAAATCCAGGCGGCTTTTGATGGCTTTCAGTGGAGTGAGTATATGAGAAATTGTTTAACAGCTGGACATGTTCCAACTTGTCCTTAAGGCTTCCAACGGAGGTGTTTTTCCTGCAGCGGAGCGTCACGGCGGCTGCGAGCCGACGCGCGGACCCGTCCGCACGTCTTTCATTAAAAAAATCTCCTTTAACAGTGGAATATCCGGATAAAATGCTGAAACCGACTTCTTCTGAAACTGGACGACTCCTCCCACAAGGAGTGCTCACAGGCGAATGACGTCACCGACAGGCGTGGAAAAACTCACGCATGCGCACGAGGGTTCAAGCATGTCTGACGTAAAAACATATGAATGAAATCCATATAGTTTTTGAAAAAAATAAAAAGGACCTATACTTTATGGACAGACCTCGTATATATATATATATATATATATATATATATATATATTTTTTTTTTCTGTCAAACTTGCACCCATGAAACGAGTCTGCATCCATCTCGGGTTCAAGGCTGCACCCCCCCCCCCCCCCCACCAACAAGCACACACACACACACACACAAAAAAAACAAGTTGAACTTGAAAAGTGTACAAACAACAGGCAAGCACCCCATTACCATTTTTGGTGAATCAGGAAAATCATTTAACACTAAGCACGTGCCATGTCATTTTTTTTGTGCTCGAAAAGATAACTGTTCATCGGCTGCAGGCAGCTTGGAGCTGCACAGCATTCCACATTTGGCTGTCGGAACTCTGTGTGCACACCTTATTTCAGCCTGCGCATGGCTCATAAAGGCCACATCTCCATGTAACTGCGGGCCGGCGAACACTTCATGATACCTTGCATTATTTTTTCCGGTGCATGGTCTGAAAATTGAACACAACACAGCGTGCTGACCAGCACAATGTCTCCCTGCAGATAATTTTTACTGGAAGTCCTTTCAGCACGCGCATGGTTCACAGACTGCCTGCCACGGTTGCAGTGCGTGTCAGCCATTTCACACAGGAATAAAGACTCGCTGCCATCCATCATTTGAGCACTCTCTGTCTGACACTTCTTAAAGTACACATCCCCTCATCGTGATGTCGGCCAGCCATCAGCAGCAGATGGTTGAATCGTCCAACTGCTGAACTCATCTTTTCAATACACAAATGTCACTGCAGCAATCAGTGAATCACAAATTCGACAATTTCGCTACATACGTCTGACATAAAAAAAATACTCTCTCTCTTAATGATAATCTAGCTGCCTTAAATAAAGAACAGTAATCCTGTTTTAAAACTGAGTTGATTACAGATATACTGAACACAGGCTTGATAGTGTAGATTAAACACAATCTAGGAGGAACACTGTGAAACAAACCTGATGACTCTAATCCCACTGCTGAGGAAACGTGAAACAGCAGGAAAGACCACTGCAGAGATTGTAAAGTAATTAGGTGTATGACAAAAAAGACAAAACTTTCAAAGATGGTTTCTTGGCAGAACTGCAGCTTTAACGAAAGCAATAAACAATCACATCTCCAAAGAAAAGCCACCAGAAAATGATTTGAATACTCAAATCTGCCTGTCCTTCATTTGCCTGCTTTTGGATCAGAGCAAAAAAAAGACCAGCTCCATCCATCTTTTGAAGTTCTCATCACTTCTTTTAGCAGTTCTGAGACTTTGTGTGTGTACGGCAGAACCTAAACGGCAATTACACACAACCTGAGTCAGTTTGGTGCAGACAAAATGAACATGTGTTTGCAATCAACAAATGTGAGCCACCTGAACGGATACATTCTTATAGTCAACTGAACTCAGATTTGCTTCTCTTGTGGAGGGCTAATCATTCAATGTCAACGTCTGGTGGTTGGCTCTCACTGCGGTATTGTATCACTTCCTGTTCCGGAGCACAGCAGTATTTTTCTGTATGTTAGCTGTTTAATCTGCGCAGTTAGATTGATCTAGTTATCTAGATTACGATTTGTTTCCCAGTGTAATCTTTACATGCATTAACTAAAGCACTCCTTCTGCTGAATCACCTCTAAATTATTTACACATTATTCACTTTGCGTGTTTTTAGGAATCCGCTAGCTTAGCGTAGCTACTAGCTCTTAGCCGATTTAGCATGGCGGCTTCTCCAGTCTCTCCCGCACTTTTCTGCTCTGGGTGTGAAATGTTTAGTTATTCCTCGGCCTCCTTTAGCAGTAACGGTACTTGTAATAAGTGTAGCTTATTCGTAGCTTTGGAGGCCAGGCTGGGCGAATTGGAGACTCGGCTCCGCACCGTGGAAAATTCTACAGCTAGCCAGGCCCCTGTAGTCGGTGCGGACCAAGGTAGCTTAGCCGCCGTTAGTTCCCCCCTGGCAGATCCCGAGCAGCCGGGAAAGCAGGCCGACTGGGTGACTGTGAGGAGGAAGCGTAGCCCTAAACAGAAGCCCCGTGTACACCGCCAACCCGTTCACATCTCTAACCGTTTTTCCCCACTCGACGACACACCCGCCGAGGATCAAACTCTGGTTATTGGCGACTCTGTTTTGAGAAATGTGAAGTTAGCGACACCAGCAACCATAGTCAATTGTCTTCCGGGGGCCAGAGCAGGCGACATTGAAGGAAATTTGAAACTGCTGGCTAAGGCTAAGCGTAAATTTGGTAAGATTGTAATTCACGTCGGCAGTAATGACACCCGGTTACGCCAATCGGAGGTCACTAAAATTAACATTAAATCGGTGTGTAACTTTGCAAAAACAATGTCGGACTCTGTAGTTTTCTCTGGGCCCCTCCCCAATCAGACCGGGAGTGACATGTTTAGCCGCATGTTCTCCTTGAATTGCTGGCTGTCTGAGTGGTGTCCAAAAAATGAGGTGGGCTTCATAGATAATTGGCAAAGCTTCTGGGGAAAACCTGGTCTTGTTAGGAGAGACGGCATCCATCCCACTTTGGATGGAGCAGCTCTCATTTCTAGAAATCTGGCCAATTTTCTTAAATCCTCCAAACCGTGACTATCCAGGGTTGGGACCAGGAAGCAGAGTTGTAGTCTTACACACCTCTCTGCAGCTTCTCTCCCCCTGCCATCCCCTCATTACCCCATCCCCGTAGAGACGGTGCCTGCTCCCAGACTACCAATAACCAGCAAAAATCTATTTAAGCATAAAAATTCAAAAAGAAAAAACAATATAGCACCTTCAACTGCACCACAGACTAAAACAGTTAAATGTGGTCTATTAAACATTAGGTCTCTCTCTTCTAAGTCCCTGTTGGTAAATGATATAATAATTGATCAACATATTGATTTATTCTGCCTAACAGAAACCTGGTTACAGCAGGATGAATATGTTAGTTTAAATGAGTCAACACCCCCGAGTCACACTAACTGTCAGAATGCTCGTAGCACGGGCCGGGGCGGAGGATTAGCAGCAATCTTCCATTCCAGCTTATTAATTAATCAAAAACCCAGACAGAGCTTTAATTCATTTGAAAGCTTGTCTCTTAGTCTTGTCCATCCAAATTGGAAGTCCCAAAAACCAGTTTTATTTGTTATCTATCGTCCACCTGGTCGTTACTGTGAGTTTCTCTGTGAATTTTCAGACCTTTTGTCTGACTTAGTGCTTAGCTCAGATAAGATAATTATAGTGGGCGATTTTAACATCCACACAGATGCTGAGAATGACAGCCTCAACACTGCATTTAATCTATTATTAGACTCTATTGGCTTTGCTCAAAAAGTAAATGAGTCCACCCACCACTTTAATCATATCTTAGATCTTGTTCTGACTTATGGTATGGAAATAGAAGACTTAACAGTATTCCCTGAAAACTCCCTTCTGTCTGATCATTTCTTAATAACATTTACATTTACTCTGATGGACTACCCAGCAGTGGGGAATAAGTTTCATTACACTAGAAGTCTTTCAGAAAGCGCTGTAACTAGGTTTAAGGATATGATTCCTTCTTTATGTTCTCTAATGCCATATACCAACACAGTGCAGAGTAGCTACCTAAACTCTGTAAGGGAGATAGAGTATCTCGTCAATAGTTTTACATCCTCATTGAAGACAACTTTGGATGCTGTAGCTCCTCTGAAAAAGAGAGCTTTAAATCAGAAGTGTCTGACTCCGTGGTATAACTCACAAACTCGTAGCTTAAAGCAGATAACCCGTAAGTTGGAGAGGAAATGGCGTCTCACTAATTTAGAAGATCTTCACTTAGCCTGGAAAAAGAGTCTGTTGCTCTATAAAAAGCCCTCCATAAAGCTAGGACATCTTTCTACTCATCACTAATTGAAGAAAATAAGAACAACCCCAGGTTTCTTTTCAGCACTGTAGCCAGGCTGACAAAGAGTCAGAGCTCTATTGAGCTGAGTATTCCATTAACTTTAACTAGTAATGACTTCATGACTTTCTTTGCTAACAAAATTTTAACTATTAGAGAAAAAATTACTCATAACCATCCCAAAGACGTATCGTTATCTTTGGCTGCTTTCAGTGATGCCGGTATTTGGTTAGACTCTTTCTCTCCGATTGTTCTGTCTGAGTTATTTTCATTAGTTACTTCCTCCAAACCATCAACATGTTTATTAGACCCCATTCCTACCAGGCTGCTCAAGGAAGCCCTACCATTATTTAATGCTTCGATCTTAAATATGATCAATCTATCTTTGTTAGTTGGCTATGTACCACAGGCTTTTAAGGTGGCAGTAATTAAACCATTACTTAAAAAGCCATCACTTGACCCAGCTATCTTAGCTAATTATAGGCCAATCTCCAACCTTCCTTTTCTCTCAAAAATTCTTGAAAGGGTAGTTGTAAAACAGCTAACTGATCATCTGCAGAGGAATGGTCTATTTGAAGAGTTTCAGTCAGGTTTTAGAATTCATCATAGTACAGAAACAGCATTAGTGAAGGTTACAAATGATCTTCTTATGGCCTCGGACAGTGGACTCATCTCTGTGCTTGTTCTGTTAGACCTCAGTGCTGCTTTTGATACTGTTGACCATAAAATTTTATTACAGAGATTAGAGCATGCCATAGGTATTAAAGGCACTGCGCTGCGGTGGTTTGAATCATATTTGTCTAATAGATTACAATTTGTTCATGTAAATGGGGAATCTTCTTCACAGACTAAAGTTAATTATGGAGTTCCACAAGGTTCTGTGCTAGGACCAATTTTATTCACTTTATACATGCTTCCCTTAGGCAGTATTATTAGACGGTATTGCTTAAATTTTCATTGTTACGCAGATGATACCCAGCTTTATCTATCCATGAAGCCAGAGGACACACACCAATTAGCTAAACTGCAGGATTGTCTTACAGACATAAAGACATGGATGACCTCTAATTTCCTGCTTTTAAACTCAGATAAAACTGAAGTTATTGTACTTGGCCCCACAAATCTTAGAAACATGGTGTCTAACCAGATCCTTACTCTGGATGGCATTACCCTGACCTCTAGTAATACTGTGAGAAATCTTGGAGTCATTTTTGATCAGGATATGTCATTCAAAGCGCATATTAAACAAATATGTAGGACTGCTTTTTTGCATTTACGCAATATCTCTAAAATCAGAAAGGTCTTGTCTCAGAGTGATGCTGAAAAACTAATTCATGCATTTATTTCCTCTAGGCTGGACTATTGTAATTCATTATTATCAGGTTGTCCTAAAAGTTCCCTAAAAAGCCTTCAGTTAATTCAAAATGCTGCAGCTAGAGTACTGACGGGGACTAGTTCTCTCCCTCAGCCCCAACCAGTCCCAGCAGAAGACTGCCCCTCCCTGAGCCTGGTTCTGCTGGAGGTTTCTTCCTGTTAAAAGGGAGTTTTTCCTTCCCACTGTAGCCAAGTGCTTGCTTACAGGGGGTCGTTTTGACCGTTGGGGTTTTACATAATTATTGTATGGCCTTGCCTTACAATATAAAGCGCCTTGGGGCAACTGTTTGTTGTGATTTGGCGCTATATAAAAAAAATTGATTGATTGATTGATTGATATTTTCATGCTGATTGACTTAGTCACCAGACTTTATAGCCGGTCATACACTGCACATAGCATCTGCCTTGTGTTTATGCTACCGCATATTACGCAGATGCAACACAGGCACAAACCCCATTAATATACAATTTAAACCCAATCCCCCAACCCACTGCTAGCAAAGACTGCTAGCAGTGGCTGCTAGCTGTTGTGGACCAACTGCTTTGCCCTTTCTGAGCATCTTTACATATATCTGAGATAATATGGCTTGGTGTGCAGTTAGTTGTACTGGCAGATCATCTAAGAAGTCAGTACACCAGTATTTCCAATAAGTAAAATTTTCATGTTATTTCATTTGTGTGTTAATGCTAATGGATATCGGTGGCTTCGAGATATTAGCTTGACTGTTACTCCAAGGTTACTAAAGTCATAATGTTTAATGCCCACACCCAACCCACCCTTTATGAAAACCACAGTCCATTCCATAAAAATATGCATTAATATGTGTTCATCTTCGGCCTTCATTCATCCCATCCAGGTCTCACACACACACACACACACACACACACACACACACACACACACACACACACACACACACACACACACACACACACACACACACACACACACACACACACACACATCTGCCTACACCTCACCTATTTACCCATTCATGATTTAGCAGGGACTTAGGCAGACTAAATACCCACAGCAATAGAGCATGAGCTTCAAAACCGCGGTTCACAAAACCTATGTCACAGGTTTGTCCCGTATATACGCAGTCATTGTGCAAACCCATACCTTTTGTGGACCACAACACTGTGTTAGATGCACGTATGTTCCAGGAGAAAACATCAGCATTTGATTTTAATGCTGATGTCAAATGAAAATCAAATTATACTGACAGCTGACAGTATGAAAATCTCTTACATTCAGCAGGAATGTCACCTGGAAGACAAGACTTCCATTGAGGACATTTACAGTAATGTATTCTCTGCAAGGCATGAAGACGATTCTGTGGACAAGTTCATTAAGGCTGGGCACAGCTGGGTGCACGTGGAAGGCCTGTTCGCCTGCAGACCACCTGCTGAGACCCATTGAGCCAGAATCTGTTGCTAGGCTGACATTTTATCAGTGTCCAGGAACTAAACTATGTTTGTGAGATAAAAAAGGGAATCATTGATGACAAGTAAACAACTTGTCATCAACAATTCCTTTGACTTGTAAAATAGTCAGGTTGGTTGGTAAAATTACAGCTACTCAATGAATAAAGGAATTTTGGTATAATGCTTCCTTATGAGCCAACGTGTAATTTTAGTCTTAGAAATCCCAGGACTAATGAGTAAATAGATAAATAAATTTGTAACATTATTGATTTTCTTGAGTGTTGGAGATAAACAAAAATCTGACAAATTCTCAGATATGAAAGACAGATGTACCTTAATATCAAAGTGCAGGTATATATATATATTTTTATTTACCGATGTTTTTATTGCAATAAATGTGAGATTTTAAATGCATACCAATCCTCATATAGTGGAAAAATACCTGATGTTAAAATATAAGACATTTAAAACATGATCATATCTGAAATCTCTTTGATTTGAAAGTTTCAAGCTGGGGTTTAGTTAAAGTTTCACTCCTGCAGCGGTGACTATTATTTAGCTGAGTATTGTCAAAGCAATATTCAGATACATCAAAATTTCTTCATTATTATTATTTTTTTAAAGCAATCTGAGCTTCTTATAATTTTCAAGATGGAAAAAATGCCATTTTTAGGAATACAATTACAAAAAACAATAAATGGACTACATTTATATAGTGCTTTTCCATCTGCATTAGACACTCAAAGCACTTTACAATTATGCCTCACATTCACCCACTCACACAAACACACACACACACCGATGACAGGGTGCCGCCATGGAAGGCGCTCACTACACACCGGGAGCAACTAGGGGAATAAGGACCTTGCCCAAGGGCACTGGGGTTTGAACAGAGGATCCTCTGGTCTCAAGTCCAATGCTTAACCACTAGACCATCACCTCCCCAATACACAATACATTTTCGAATACCCTTATGTAGCAGCTGCACTCTGCGTTGTGTTGTTATGACTCCGCCCATTCGTTCCCCTGGGGATGCAAACTCACGATCCTTGGCATGGAAGTTGGACTCTCTAACCAGAAGGCTAAAACCCAGGGCTCTGGCCTTGTGACCAGGGAATCCTTTTGAGCTGCTGGGAGTGAGGTTTACTAACTACATCTGCACAGTGACACCTGCTGGCCTCCGTTACACTTATAGACCAAAAAGAAACATGATTCTAAAAATAACGTTAATTATAAAACAGAACACCAGCTGCTAACTTCACATAAGGACCTGCACCTTCACTTAATATTCCAAAAGCACATAGATACACTGTAGCGGTGGTGGCCAAGTGGTTAATGCACTTGGTTTCAGTTCAGAAGGCTCCGGGTTCAAATCACACCCCTGCTACATTTCTCCATGTAATGTGGAGTTGCGTCATGAAAGGTATCCGGCGTAAAACCTGTGCCAGTTCAACATACAGATCCACCTTGGATTTGCTGTGGCGACCCCGAGTGCAAACAAGGGAGCAGCCAAAGGGACTTGCATAGATACACTGCAGCAGCAGTCAATAAAAACAGCACAGACGCTCGCTGGAAGTGAGGAGCTGAACAACTTGAAGCACGTCAGACAAGAATGCAAACACACAGTCACGGACTGAGTGTCCCGAAAATTCACTTCCTCCAGTTTTGACCTACTGACATGACCTTCTCAATGGGTAGATTTTTTTCACATAAAGGCATTGACAGGTATAGCCTCAGAGAACTCAATGCCTCAATTTAGACAAGAGAGATAGATGTACGTATATTTAGAACATACAAAGGGTAAGTGATATTTATCCATCTGTCACGACTGGGACCCACTGCACTGAAAGGTGTATTTGAAGATTACAGCAAAATAATATCTGTAGAGCAGGCATCTCAGTGGGATAAGGAGTTGCTCTACCAATATGTAGACCTGGACTCTATTCCCGGTCATGTTGCCTGTTGGTCCTTGTACAAGACACATTATCCCAGTTCCTCCAGCTGGAAATAGGTACCAGCCTTGGCTGGGGAAGTAACGTCCAATGAACTGGTGCTCCATCCAGGGTGAGTCATAGACTCTCATCCGCTTCATGCTATGGAATCCCGAGACAAACACTGGCACCAGTGGGCCTATATTGGGCTTTAAAAAATAATTTTATTTTTGAATAATGTCTGTTTATTTGCTACCAATCTAATACAATAAATTATCCTTGGAACATTACTACTTATCATTGGCCAGTTACACAGAGCCAAACGGTTTATTTTTTATTTAAATTCTATTTTTATGTATGAACAAACTTGCACAGAATACAAATATTTTGAAAGGGTGAAACATCAGAGTACAACTCCCACGACTACAGGTTTGGTTACTCAGCGTGTAGACTAAAAGCTATATTCTATCTGTGTTTCAGCTGAGAGCTGAATAATTCACATTTTCATAACAGCATAAAAGAAGCAGATCAGAAATAAACACTTTGGTCTCCTGTGCTGCCTTTTTGTAGTTATTCATAACCACATGGTATTCATAACCACTGAGTACCACAGTACTCCTCACAGCCTTCTCCACACCTACGTGCACTGTGTTCAGGCTTCATCTCAAAGCCTTATATTCTGGTGATTAGTAATTTACAATCATCAAAACCTAAAATTATCTGCCAAAAAGTGACGCCTGATGCTTTGTGATGTTTTTCCTCAATGATTTAAGCTTCCTTTTTATCCAAACGTTCCTGTTCAATGATTGTCACCATCACCCACACAATTTTTGATTAGGATGACAAAATATCATTTTTATTCAGTGTAGGTTTTTTTTTTTAATGTGACAAAGCATTTTGTAGATCGCACACTCCTCAAATGATGGCTCTCACTCAGTCCTAAAAGGTATATTTCAGCTCTTAACTGTGTGTCAGAAGGAGGCCATTAGAGGTCTTCAAATCCCTGACACAGTAAAACCTTTGCGTCTGGACACTACAGTCCCCAAACTATTACAGGCAGCTTATTTGTAACTCTTACTTGCAACCAAAAGACAGAATTTGCAGCTACTCCCTCTTAAAAACAAAAACAACAACAATAATAATAATAATAATAATAATACTACGAGTGATGCGCCGTGCAGCCAAATTTTGAGCCCACAGTGAAACAGGAAATGTCAAATGTGAAACACTTCCTGGACTGACAGATGAGATCCCATGGAATCTCACAGGAACTCAGTGGCAAGTTCACACTGAAACAGGAAGTGCCAAATTTTAAGCCCACAGTGAAACAGGAAATGTCAAATGTGAAACACTTCCTGGACTGACAGATGAGATCCCATGGAATCTCACAGGAACTCAGTGGCAAGTTCACACTGAAACAGGAAGTGCCAAATTTTAAGCCCACAGTGAAACAGGAAATGTCAAATGTGAAACACTTCCTGGCATGGGTGGAGCTACAACGGAGGCCAGGGTTGCACTGGACTTCCCTCAAATATGATTGGACACAGATGATTGACATGTCACGGCACCACACGTCTGGTTGAAAAGAGCTGCATTTTGAAATCAGTGAGACAAATTGACTACTAGGTTCCTCCTGTCCAGTAATTGGTGCTGTGTACCACAAAAAAGGTCTAATGCACCTTAGTAAAAGAAAAAAAATGTTTGCCTCAGATTTGAATTGAACACGTCGTTTGAACCGTGGACTAATAATGACACCAAGGAAACAACTGTGTTTTATACCAGAAATGATGTCCAGGTTGTTAAAAGTGGCATTCTCCTTTAATTCTGGCTGACTTATGTATGAGTGTGTCTCCAGTGATTTTTAAATGATCAGGCGGTTGTTGATTAAATAACCTCTTAATTTTGCTGTCTGAAGGACTTAAATAACCTCTTAATATTGCTCTCTGAGTGACACCAGGATGATGCATTTCACTTAAAAATAGTGTTTCTTAGCTGTACTCAAAAGTATTGTAACCCTTGGTATTTCACACATTTTAATGTGTTTATACCATTTCAAATACAATAATTAAATAAACCTAAAGTTAACTTCCTTAAACTCAAACTGAAAGCAAATGTTTACAACTTGATATACATTAATTAAAAACATAAAATCCAGCTTCCTGATGAAGTGGTGCAGAGGAGGATTTTCTTAATTTGCCAACAGCTGAGATGAAAGCCTAGATTTGATGTTTTGGTGAAAGAAACTTTTGTATTTCTTCATTGATCAATTGATGTAAATAAAGTCCAAGACATATTCAGTGACTTGGAAATGTTCATGTTTCCATCCCCTGACTTGCCTGAAGAAAACTGGCAAAAAAAACCTGATTATTATTTACAGGTTTTATCAAGTTTTAGAGATTTTCTTTCAGTTTGAATTTGAGGGAGATAATTTTAGAAATATTTATTCTTTATATTTTTTGCATTTCTTGTATTTGAAATGGCATAAACAAATTAAAATGTGTGAAATACCAAGTGTTCCAATACTTTTGGAGGGCACTGTATCCTAACCTTATGATGAGTGCAAAATGAGTGTGGTACTATTACTGTTTTGTTTAAGAATGTTTAAATTTTACTGTTGCTGCACTTTGTGTCAAATCATAGTCATATTGTATATCATATTGATATGACAATATTGAGATATGGTAATTTGGCCATATTGTACCGCCCTACTGTCAACTAGCTGAAAACTTTGAATATTAACTTACAGCTATATTAAAAAAAAAATGCTTAAAGTGGCAGGGGGTTAAGAGGGCTGTAATTAGGGGTGTGTGTGGGGTGGAGCCCTCCCCCCCAAGAAGCTGAAAGGCAAAAAAGATATATATATTAATATATAGTTCCCCTGCTGGAATGGTGCGTGAGTCCATAATGTAATTATCAATGTCCATTGTTCACTGTTGTTAGCCAATATCCCTAATTTCTCCAAAAATATTTGTCCTATCAAGTTTCGTTAACAAACTTGGTTGGTTTACAGTACATTATGGCAAGCCTTTAAACTGCAAGCCTGAAGGACAAGGGTGTCACTATATACATCCCCTACAAAGCCATAATTACCAAATTGGCCCGAATCTAAGACGAGTCTGATTCTAAGACAATGTATCATTAGGTATCCTACATGCAGTACCCAGTATCTCATGGATGGATGTCCACATTTTTTTATCAAGCTGGCAGTGATGTATGCAGTAGTCATTTTTTTGGACCTCAGTGAGCCCCGGGATCTGTATGAATGTCACCAGCATTCTACACTCTGCTCTGAACTGGACCAACATGTGTTCAGGCCATGTTCAGCAAATGTGTGTCAAATACCCCTCTCCTTTATGAATGGGACGATGACACATACACCAACAATGTGCTCACGCATTGTAAACCTGGAACAAACTCTTGTAAATCAGGACAACAAATGTCCCTGGCTCTGTCCAGTGAAAAATAGTTGACGTGTCTACAAATCCAGCACAACAACTATCCATGCACCAAATACCACAACATCAGATTGTAGGCTGGTGTGTAATAATGCCTCCAAGGACAGACAACACATGCACTGCTCATCTCTCACGCTCCCTTTGGGAAACTAAAAACCACTACAGTGTTATGCATCAGTTGTTCTAAATGTGGCTTATGGGGGCCAAAAACACTGAGGCTGAACTCGACAACTACAGTAAATATCTGTGGGCGTTTAATCCACAGCAACAAGGCCAGTCAGCTCTGCCAGTGCAACTGTTGTCTCAGCAAGTTGTGCTGTGTTTATTAGTCAAAAATATATGCAGGAAACCCAATCTGGAAGTAAGCATATGGGGAACGAGTGGGTGGATTCACATAATACGGGCGCACCCACTACCAGTTGGGTCGCTTTCTCAGTTAGGCTCTAACTGTTGGCAGGGAGAGCTGGCAATGCCTGCAAAAGTTGGCTTACTCTGTGTCACATTCCAGTGACCTTTATTATAAGCCCCAAGCACTGTGATCAGCATGTAGCCAGGAAAACGTGTGCACGTTTTATTAATTTGAGAGCACATTTTATTAATTCGTGGGCTCAATTAAAGGAAACATATGCACAAATGCTCATGGCCAGAAAAAAATCACTTTAAGTGACCTCTCCCGGGTTCCGTAGAGCAGTTTAGATACATTAAGAAACATTAAAGCAACAGAAGTGGACTGGAATCTCTGTGAACCAGGGAAGTTAAAAGCAGCTCGAATAACATCACAAGAGGTTCTGACAAGAATACGCAACCGCTGTTGTGACTTGTTCAGGAATTAACAGGTTAACTTGAAAAGTGTGATTGCTGCTGTCAAGGTGCTGCGAAGATTTCTGATGGCATCAAAACAATGAAGGAAGCCCTCAGCTGCATGTGGACGGTTTATTTTTTTCTCCTTGATATGCATTGACCAAGTCCATCCAGCTCTAAACGGGCACTATCCTTGGCTGGTAAAGTAACCTGCGATGGACCGGTGTCACACCGAGAGGGAGTCACAGACGCTCATCCACCTCACGTTACGAAATCCAGGGATCTCAGCGGTCACTGGGTGAGAGGCGAGGACACCCTGGACAGAATCAAAGAGCTCAAACCTGAATATGCAGCAGAAATTTTGCAAACCCACTAACGGACTCACTGAGTCCATAATGCCTCTGTCTGCCAATTTACAGGAAATCTACTGAAACTGAAAAAGCTCAGCAGATTTGAGGCTGCAGCCTGTGAAGACTATTCATCAGCTGTCAATCATTTACGCTCAGCCATGTGATCACAAAGATTGTTTATGGAGAAAATCCCCACTCTGTCACTTTTAAAACAACAAAAAGGTGGTGCTTCTTCCTATTGAAACCTTCAACCACAGCGATTATCGAGAGCTTTACTGCATAAAACTTACTAAATGACTGTTAAGAGCCTAATTAAAATAACTAACACTAAATAACTGACACTGATGTGACAGTCTGTGTCTGTTGAATGCGTTCACTTATGGGGAAGAGGACGAAAATATGAGAACACGTCTTCAGTAATTTCTCTGTTATCATGTTTGATTGTTGTGATAATTAAAAAGAGAGGAGAATTAGATGGCAAAGTACTTGACCTCAAAATACATAGTTTAATTACATCAGCAAACCACAAACAAGCAAATGTAATGAGAAGGTAATGAAGAGGACTTTTCATACTTTCATTTCTCTGTTCCATTAGTCAGCAGGAGCTGAAAGGAGCCGGTTCAATCCAGTACGGATCAATACAATTTACTTTCACTCGCAGTCAACATATAGGCCAGACTCCCTCTGCTGGCACCCAGCCGCTGAGGACTCAGCAGTTCTAGTGAAGGAGGAGATAAGAAGAACTGAGTGAAATCCGAGGAGGTACTCCAGAAATACAGCAGACAGATGAGAAGGCATAATCTATCAGACGATACCGGATAAACAGAATTTTGAGGAGACAGAATACTTACAGCAGCTGTGCAGTCACAACATAAACACGTATTGATTATCAGACAATGACTGCAGGTAATCAAAGGATGAAGCCTGCACAGGCTGGGCACGCAAAAAAATACACCCTACCTATATTCTAATAGCCAAGTGGCCTCTGTGTGCATGTGCTTGGCTTCGATCACATAAAAACTGGCGAGCTGACATTTGCCATTCAGTATACTTATGTATTTTGGGTCAAGGATGATCGCTGCGAAAACAGAAAGTTGATAGGACAAATCTTTTTAGAGAAATTAGCCATGTTAGCTAACCAGTAATGGACATTGTGCTGCAATGCACCATGGGAGTTCAGGGTTTTGAGGTTTTAAATGTTATTGTGGTTCATGTTAGTTTAACAGTGTTGTTAGTGTTATTGATTTATTGTTTTTGTAGTTAAACTAGTTTAGTCAGTTTAGTAAAGTGTTATGTTGCGCTTACCATGAGTGAGTTAAGTCTCATGTTGGTATCATGAGTAAAATATTTAGTGGTTTTAATGTCTTCAGCCACTGTCTTTTTTGGGGGGAGGGCAAATTAAAAGCACATGCTTACAGCAGCTGTGCCTGAAGTGCATTCATCTGTAGTTTTCTCTGGGCCCCTCCCCAATCGGACCGGGAGTGACATGTTTAGCCGCATGTTCTCCTTGAATTGCTGGCTGTCTGAGTGGTGTCCAAAAATGAGGTGGGCTTCATAGATAATTGGCAAAGCTTCTGGGGAAAACCTGGTCTTGTTAGGAGAGACGGCATCCATCCCACTTTGGATGGAGCAGCTCTCATTTCTAGAAATCTGGCCAATTTTCTTAAATCCTCCAAACCGTGACTATCCAGGGTTGTGACCAGGAAGCAGAGTTGTAGTCTTACACCTCTCTGCAGCTTCTCTCCCCCTGCCATCCCCTCATTACCCCATCCCCGTAGAGATGGTGTCTGCTCCCAGACCACCAATAACCAGCAAAAATCTATTTAAGCATAAAAATTCAAAAAGAAAAAATAATATAGCACCTTCAACTGCACAGACTAAAACAGTTAAATGTGGTCTATTAAACATTAGGTCTCTCTCTTCTAAGTCCCTGTTAGTAAATGATATAATAATTGATCAACATATTGATTTATTCTGCTTTACCGAAACCTGGTTACAGCAGGATGAATATGTTAGTTTAAATGAGTCAACACCCCCGAGTCACACTGTCAGAATGCTCGTAGCACGGGCCGGGGCGGAGGATTAGCAGCAATCTTCCATTCCAGCTTATTAATTAATCAAAAACCCAGACAGAGCTTTAATTCATTTGAAAGCTTAGTTTTACATCCTCATTGAAGACAACTTTGGATGCTGTAGATCCTCTTTGATAGTTGGCTATGTACCACAGGCTTTTAAGGTGGCAGTAATTAAACCATTACTTAAAAAGCCATCACTTGACCCAGCTATCTTAGCTAATTATAGGCCAATCTCCAACCTTCCTTTTCTCTCAAAAATTCTTGAAAGGGTAGTTGTAAAACAGCTAACTGATCATCTGCAGAGGAATGGTCTATTTGAAGAGTTTCAGTAAGGTTTTAGAATTCATCATAGTACAGAAACAGCATTAGTGAAGGTTACAAATGATCTTATGGCCTCGGACAGTGGACTCATCTCTGTGCTTGTTCTGTTGGACCTCAGTGCTGCTAATTATGGAGTTCCACAAGGTTCTGTGCTAGGACCAATTTTATTCACTTTATACATGCTTCCTTTAGGCAGTATTATTAGACGGTATTGCTTAAATTTTCATTGTTACGCAGATGATACCCAGCTTTATCTATCTATGAAGCCAGAGGACACACACCAATTAGCTAAACTGCAGGATTGTCTTACAGACATAAAGACATGGATGACCTCTAATTTCCTGCTTTTAAACTCAGATAAAACTGAAGTTATTGTACTTGGCCCCACAAATCTTAGAAAAATGGTGTCTAACCAGATTCTTACTCTGGATGGCATTACCGTGAACTCTAGTAATACTGTGAGAAATCTTGGAGTCATTTTTGATCAGGATATGTCATTCAAAGCGCATATTAAACAAATATGTAGGACTGCTTTTTTGCATTTACGCAATATCTCTAAAATTAGAAAGGTCTTGTCTCTGAGTGATGCTGAAAAACTAATTCATGCATTTATTTCCTCTAGGCTGGACTATTGTAATTCATTATTATCAGGTTGTCCTAAAAGTTCCCTAAAAAGCCTTCAGTTAATTCAAAATGCTGCAGCTAGAGTACTAACGGGGACTAGAAGGAGAGAGCATATCTCACCCATATTGGCCTCTCTTCATTGGCTTCCTGTTAATTCTAGAATAGAATTTAAAATTCTTCTTCTTACTTATAAGGTTTTGAATAATCAGGTCCCATCTTATCTTAGGGACCTCGTAGTACCATATCACCCCAATAGAGCGCTTCCCTCTCAGACTGCAGGCTTACTTGTAGTTCCTAGGGTTTGTAGGAGTAGAATGGGAGGCAGAGCCTTCAGCTTTCAGGCTCCTCTCCTGTGGAACCAGCTCCCAATTCAGATCAGGGAGACAGACACCCTCTCTACTTTTAAGATTAGGCTTAAAACTTTCCTTTTTGCTAAAGCTTATAGTTAGGGCTGGATCAGGTGACCCTGAACCATCCCTTAGTTATGCTGCTATAGACGTAGACTGCTGGGGGGGTTCCCATGATGCACTGTTTCTTTCTCTTTTTGCTCTGTATGCACCACTCTGCATTTAATCATTAGTGATCGATCTCTGCTCCCTTCCACAGCATGTCTTTTTCCTGGTTCTCTCCCTCAGCCCCAACCAGTCCCAGCAGAAGACTGCCCCTCCCTGAGCCTGGTTCTGCTGGAGGTTTCTTCCTGTTAAAAGGGAGTTTTTCCTTCCCACTGTAGCCAAGTGCTTGCTCACAGGGGGTCGTTTTGACCGTTGGGGTTTTACATAATTATTGTATGGCCTTGCCTTACAATATAAAGCGCCTTGGGGCAACTGTTTGTTGTGATTTGGCGTTATATAAAAAAAAAAATTGATTGATTGATTGATTGATGCATGTGTGTGTGACTCCGATCACGGAGAAACTGTGGAGAGCTGACATTTGCAGTTTGGTATGCTTATGTATTTTGGGTCAAGGATGAATGCTGCCAACATGTAATGTTGATTTGACTAATATTTTTGGAGAAGCTACGGATATTAACTAACACCACTGAACAATGGATGTTACTAACTACTTTCTGGACTCACATGCCATTCCAGCAGAGGGCGGTAAATCATCTTCATATTAAACGTGTGAGTGCGGCGAGTAATTTTATTTAGTTAGTTCAATGTAAGTACATAATACGAGCGAAGTGACGCTCCCAAACAGTGAAACAAGAAATGTCAAATGTTGAACGCTTCCTGGATTGACAATAGAGGAGATCTTGTGGGATCACCCAGTTGCAGACTAAATCAATCTGTTGTTGTAAGAGTTTAAATACACGTGTAGAGTCAAGTCAAGCATGGAAGCATGTGCTGGTGCCGCATCCAACACACCACGGATCCACCCTGGGTTCTGTATGGCAACCCCAGAGAAGGGCAAGTGGTGCATCCTACCTCTCAAAACCAACCATTTAACTACTGCAGCCAAGTGAAATGTGGGCATACCCTTGGCCTTCTCCAGCCGCTGAGGTCCGCAACACTGAGGCACAATTGCGCTGAATCATGTACAGAGTAATACACCACATGGCCAAAATGTTGTAGCTGATGCTCCCTCACCATGAGAGTGAGACTCCTCATCTGAGTCTCCCACAGTAAAAGCTCATTTGACACATTTGCTACAGACGCATGGTGACCGCTTTAGTATATGTTTTACACCATGTATTTCCATCTCTTCAGCGGATCTATTTCCACATTAAAAGGCGAGAAAAAAAACAGTCTGATGTCTTAATCTGACAAAGTGATACAAAACAAACCCATACTATTTTGTCACCGGGAGAAAATGCATCATAAAATGGAAGACATTAAACAAAATGAGAACATATATTGCCATAAAAATGATGACTGCATACAGCATGAACTATATAAACATGAAAAGAAATGAAATAGTGTTCTGTAAAATATCAGTACAAATCAAAACCCTAAGATGCCAAAATGTATTATTTATTATTATTATAAATCAATATGTATATATAAGGTTGCACAGCAGGTGGCTCTGTGAGACAGGACTTGGACGACTAATATGTGAACAGGTGTCCACTTCAGGCTACCTGGGTCTGTGGACAAGCTACTTGTCCTGCATTGTCCCAGTCCACCCAGCTGTAAATGGGTACAGGCCATCATGTAACCTGTGATGGGCTGGTGCCCTGTCCAGAGCAAATCTTAGGCTCTCATTTGCTTCATGATGTAGTATTTGGGGATAATCACAAATTAGCCTCAGATTCTGTAAAGACTAAACTTCTATTTAGATACAAACATACAAAATTTGGTCTCGGCTGAATGAAAAACAATTACACACACTCACTCATCGTCAACCGCTTACTCCAATTAAGGATCGCGGGAGGCTGGAGCCTAACGCAGCAGTCATAGGGAGCAAGGCGGGGTACACTCTGGACAGGATGCCAGTCTGTCGCAGGGCCACATATAGACAAACAAACACATTCACACCCGCACGCACACCTACAATTTAAAGTTTCCAATCCACCTAACCTGAAAAACAATTAGTGTCTAACATGAACAGTCTCATCTGTGGACAGAATTAACAGTGAATTCTTGGGGGATTATCTTCTTGTGATGCCTTCTGTTCAGGGTGACATGAACACTAAACCTGTCATCAACCTTCTCAAAAATCTCTCGTTAAACAGGATTAGAAAACTGCATAATATTCACAATTCATGAAGCAGGTCCTTGCTGATAATCCAGCTCTGGCAGTTAATCACATAGAAAACAGACATGAATGATGCTGCATAATGAGACAGTCACTATGGCAACTTCAGCCATATTTAATGATTATTTTTCCTGTGTGTGACCAATAGCAATAATGTACTTTTTCAAAGAGAAAATAGTTTTCACACCACAAAATCTATCACAAAGTGACTGAAACTTGTTGACTCCACAGCAAATTCTGGTTGTATATTAAGCTAGAGTAGCTAGAGTACTGACGGGGACTAGAAGGAGAGAGCATATCTCACCCATATTGGCCTCCTGTTAATTCTAGAATAGAATTTAAAATTCTCTTCTTACTTATAAGGTTTTGAATAATCAGGTCCCATCTTATCTTAGGGACCTCATAGTACCATATCACCCCAATAGAGCGCTTCGCTCTCAGACTGCAGGCTTACTTGTAGTTCCTAGGGTTTGTAAGAGTAGAATGGGAGGCAGAGCCTTCAGCTTTCAGGCTCCTCTCCTGTGGAACCAGCTCCCAATTCAGATCAGGGAGACAGACACCCTCTCTACTTTTAAGATTAGGCTTAAAACTTTCCTTTTTGCTAAAGCTTATAGTTAGGGCTTGATCAGGTGACCCTGAACCATCCCTTTGTTATGCTGCTATAGACGTAGACTGCTGGGGGGGTTCCCATGATGCACTGTTTCTTTCTCTTTTTGCTCTGTATGCACCACTCTGCATTTAATCATTAGTGATTGATCTCTGCTCCCCTCCACAGCATGTCTTTTTCCTGGTTCTCTCCCTCAGCCCCAACCAGTCCCAGCAGAAGACTGCCCCTCCCTGAGCCTGGTTCTGCTGGAGGTTTCTTCCTGTTAAAAGGGAGTTCTTCCTTCCCACTGTAGCCAAGTGCTTGCTCACAGGGGGTCGTTTTGACCGTTGGGGTTTTACATAATTATTGTATGGCCTTGCCTTACAATATAAAGCGCCTTGGGGCAACTGTTTGTTGTGATTTGGCGCTATATAAAAAAATTGATTGATTGATTGATTGATTCCTTGTTGCCAGATGTGCACAGCCTATCAACTTAATGCACTCTTCATCAATCACTTCAATGTGTTTGCGAAGACTCACACACAACACACATTCACAAACCAGCTGGTACAGAGGACAGTAGAGATGGATGGCACATGAATCAACTAGTAACAAACTGAGGAATATCGCTCCAACTCATGAAAGTTATGGCCCTCTCACACCTTGACGATTCAGCCAGCATACAAAAACTTATGAAAATTACGCTGGATACATCGAACAAGTTATGCAGCTGTCACACCATGACCATTTAGCCAGCATATGCTGAAAGCCTCCTTTCCACCAAGCAGTCCGGGTCAGTATGGTATGGGTCGGAATGGGTAAGTCTGGCTTGGTTTGGGTTTCCACTGCCGGCAGAACTCTTTGGTCTGGCAGGTGGTGCATGTAGATGTTGACAAGCATGTCGTCGAGTGCGCGTATCCGTTTAGTCCTCCTTCCCCAGTAAAAGTAGGCGGACGAGTTGCTATTGCAAAGAAGAAGAAAAAAAAAAACATCATTTACTTTCAACATGCCAATACTCACACAGTGGGCAGGAGTCATGAAGCACAAAGCACCTTTCACTCATGGTTTCATTTAAATGGGGGGAGTGATGAGAGCAGATCGGCACATGTGTCTGTTTAATGTCATGTGTCTGTTTAATGTCAAACCTTCAGAGTTCGTGCATTTCAACTAAAACATATAACTGATATTTTCACTTTGTAAAAATGACAGAGGTGATGCTAATTTCCATAACTTGTTCGGAATTAGTTTGTTTACAATTTTAACCATAAGTCAAAATTGCCTTGCTGTGCATGACTCTTGTGACATGTCTGCAAGACTGTATGGCTCTGAAAATATTTTTTTCCTCTCCTTTTTCTCTCTCTGATCACCAGGTCTCTTTTGGTGAGAGAAGGGTGATCTTAAACAGAAGCGCTGGCTCATTGTTGTTTGTGACTGCCTTTGAATTTATTCAGAAGTATCAGTAGCTGCCAGTGTACTGGAGTTAATACTAAGTTATCGGTTTAGCTTTTACCGGTAACTTCCGCAAAAATTTTTTAAGAGTTCATCAGTTTAGGTTTATAAAGGTAAACTTTTCAGTTAACGGATTAACTGTTATCGAAGCTAACATTTTGGTTAGCTGTGCCCACCACTGATTTTCCTGTTGTGGCACAAAGCACCGGTGTTCTCTGGTTCAGGCTGAGAAAAGCACCAGGAGCAGACAAAAACAGGGACTTCTTTTAAAATGCTATGTTTCTTCAGCCATGATAAGGAACTAAAGAATTTACAGACAGCGTTTTCCAAAATTAGGACATTTTATGTGCAGAGGTTTTGGTCAGACTATGATGATGAATTCGACTGAAACAAAGAGGTAAGGTTAAGACTTTATATTTACTCTGTGTGAATGGCTTTAATATTTGAAACAGTCTGAACTCTATTCTCTGGGATACATTGAAAGCATACGTTAGGGGTGTTATAATTTCTTATAGCTCGTGCAGAAAGAGGGAAGCATTGAAAGCTCAGCTTGAATTGGAAACGCAGCTCAAGACACTTGATCAATTAATGAAAACAAATCCATCTCCCAGTCTGTCTAAAGAGCTGGACGTAACTCGATCGGCCCTTAATCAACTTCTATCCCAAAAAGCTGAAGCTAGTCTATTATATGCAAGACACAGGATATTTGAAATGGGAGACAAACCAGGCCGTCTGTTAGCTCGCTTAGCAGCCGGTAGACGGGAAATACGATCAATCTCTTCTCTTCAGGATGAAAATGGTAAAAATCACTATGAGTCTAAAAAACTGATTGAAATTATGAAATCATTCTACATAAAGTTATATACCTCGGAGCTGAAAAGTTCTGAAAGTCAAATTGAAGATTTTCTGAGTGGCCTTAGCCTCCCTATCCTTTCAGAAGAAGATAGGGTGTCTTTAGGAGATCCAATTACCAAAGAAGAAATTACTAGTGCCATTAAATCGCTCCCAAATTCAAAGGCCCCAGGGCCAGATGGATACGGCACTGAGTTCTACAAAACCTTCCATGATTTAGTTAACCCACTCTTGCTGGACATGTATCTGCACTCTTTGTAACAGGGATCCTTGCCCCCCTCTTTGTATTTGGCAAATATTTCGGTAATATTGAAGAAAGATAAACCTAATGATAAATGTTGCTCATAGCGCCCTATAAGTTTAATAAATGTATATAGTAAAATTCTGTCTAAAATATTGGCCAAGAGGTTGGAGGCTCTCCTTCCCTTATTAATCAACAAAGATCAGACAGGTTTTATAAAACACAGGACATCTTTCACAAACATGAGAACTTTACTTAACTTAATCCAACATATAAAACATAATAATAAAAAAAGGTATCATTGTCTCTCTTGATGCTGAGAAGGCGTTCGATCGGGTCGAGTGGCCTTATCTTTTCATGGTCATGCAAAAATTTGGATTGGGTAGTAACTTTATAAATTTGGTCAAACTCTTATACTTTTCCCCAATGGCTTGTGTATTGGTTAACAGAGTTAAATCTCCACCCTTCCAATTGGGCAGATCCACTCGGCAGGGGGATCCATTATCACCATTAATGTTCGCTCTGGCAATAGAACCCTTGGCTCAGGCCATTAGGGGTGATGATATTATTTCTGGATTCGAGATGTATAATAAAATATATAAAATTGCACTTTATGCTGATGATGTGCTGTTGTTCATCTCTGATCCAGAGGAATCTATCCCAGAGCTTATGGAAATTATTAAGTTATTTTCTTCACTTTCTGGCTATAAAATAAACTTGGATAAATCAATGGCACTACCACTGGGTTATGGTGAATGCCTTCCCTCTATACCTAATTTTCCATTTACATGGTCTGTTTCAGGTTTTACTTACTTGGGAATTTTTGTTTCCCGATGCATAAAAATCACTCTTAAAGTGAATCTTCAGAATGTGTGTAGAAATATTAAAAGTGACCTCCTCAGGTGGAGGGATATGCCAATATCCTGGATGGGTAGAATCAACTTGTTAAAAATGAATGTAATTCCAAGACTTTTGTACCCATTGCAAATGTTACCTGTGTATATGTCAAGAACAAAAGCTAAAGAGATTGAGAGAGACTTGAGCAAATTTATCTGGAAGGATAAGAAGCCCAGATTAAGGATGAGTGTTTTACAATGCTCAAGAGACAAAGGAGGTTTGGGCTTTCCTAATATACTTCTGTACAACTGGGCTTGTCAAGGCAGGGTCGTCTGGGAATGGTTTCAGTTTTATTTGAATGGGCTCTCGCACCCTTTGGAATCCTGGATGTGTGCCCCATACAATCTTCTAGGGGAAATTTTGGCCAAGAAGATTCAGCCAGAGATGCGGTCTAATCCAATCTGGATGAACTATCTGAAAACGTGGAGGGACATGTCTACTCATATGGGACACAGGAGCAACTTTTCTTTTAATATGCCTATTGTGGACAAAATAGACTGTTCCCCCCGAGGATTAAAAGTGTTTTCAGACTGGTATAAAAAGGGAATACGTGTTATCAAAGATCTTTATGATGAAGGAGGCAATCTTATGTCTTTTGCTCAGGCACAGAGCCGTTTTACCCTTTCTAAGAATGATTTTTTTCGCTTTTCTTCAACTTCGTCATTTCATTAACACATGCAAACTGCAAACTCCGTTGTTAAATCCAATTGAGGTTTTATGGTTGCATTTAAACTTCACCCTACCCCTTTTCGGACATGTTGGGTACACAGTAGGAACTTTTTTGTTGTCTTTACTGATCTATCTTGTAATTGTTGTTGTATCAAATGTTCGAAATAAACAGTTTTCATTCATTCATTCAAACTGTCAAAAGAGAGCGCTAAGAGAGACGAAATAGAGAAAGTTGTCGTAAAGTGGGAGGAAGATCTCCAGGGCACATTTACAGAAACTGATTGGCAAGAATCCATCAAAAATATTCAAGCAGTGTTTCTGAGTATTAAATACAGAGAAATGCATTTTAAAATTTTTCATAGACAGCATAGAACTCCTTATGTTCTTAACAAAATGGATCCTAACTGTTGGGAAGGTGTCGTAACACGGACCCACAACAGGGGGCGCAAATGAACGGACAATGAGTAAGCCAAAAGGTAACAATTTAATGTTGTGATATTACACAACGAAACGTGTCTTAATTTTCACAGTCAATAAACACCAGGTGACGTGTGGGCAGGCTCGAAGATAGAAGACGCCCGACGAGAGAGAAGCCGCATCCCACACGGCCTCCACCACCAACGGCCTGAAGAACACCGGAGCCGCCAAGTCCCGAGTCCCCAGGTGGCCTCTGTCTTCGGCTGTCGACCCTGGTACTGCTGGCAGAAAACAGAAAGATGATGTGTGAGTGTGAGTCCGCACACTCAGTAATTAACAGTCCAAACACAGTTGGGAGGAAGCACCTCCACCTCCAACCTAGGAACACACTAGCAGCTCCTGTAACCACTTATCTGGATGGAGTGAGAGGCGAAGACGTCGCTTCTCTCACTGACCGCCAACCCAGTTGAAAGGGCACCACAGGACAACGGCTGCAAACAGATCAGACGTAAGTCACAGTTTAAATTCAGCAGAGAAATTACCTTAGTACTGGTAGTCGATTTCTCGGCGGGGAGGTGGAGTTGCAGTCCGGCTTATATGGTGGTGTAGATGAGTGACAGCTGGAGTAATGAGTGACAGCTGTCACTTCCTCTGGGTCTGGCGCCCTCTCGTGCTTGGAGCCCGCACTCCAAGCAGGGCGCCCTCTGGTGGTAGTGGGCCAGCAGTACCTCCTCTTCAGCGGCCCACACAACACTAACAGATCTTCAGCCTGCCTTAAGTGTTCACAGTCACCCGCTACCTACATACACTGTTTTTGGAACTGTCCCAAAATATCTAAGTTTTGGTCCTATATTACTAAAGAAATTGGTACAATTGTGAAATGCAAAATTAATAAGGACGCGGGACAATTTGTACTAGGATTACCAACAAAAAAATATATACCCACATTTTGAATTAATTAAAAAGTTTCTTTCCCTGGCTAGGAAATGTATACTAAATAATTGGATTAAAGACAAACCTCCATCAGTTACAGAGTGGTATCGAGAAATTTTTAAAGTCCTGCCTCTGGAAAGAATTAGTGCTAAATTGAAGGGTAACAGTAAATTATTCAGTGAAATATGGCAGCCATTTATAAATTACTTGCCTCCTCATCTGAGATTTACTATTATAAGAGGTTCGGGTGCTTAAGGTTAAATATTACTTTGATTTCCATTTCCAATTTTTGAGTGCGCTGGTTGAAAAGGCTTTTTTTTTTTTTTTTGTTATTTTCCTAAATGACTCACTACATCCCAGCATATCCTTTTGTATAACTTGTAATTATACATTATTGTTTTGGTTTACATTTGGTCTGCTCAGTGGTGTTTTTGGTGTTGTTAGTGGTGTTGTTAATGTTTGTCTGTTTTAATATGTTAAAACCAAATAAAATATAATAAAAAAAAAATGAAACAAATCAAAACCTCTTATGATACATCTTTCCAAGATTTACTCAGGAGCTTTCACGGCCTATAACCTGTTTGGTCCATTTCAATCAAAAGCAAAATTGTTTCAATCATTTCATTGGAAGCCCAACAAAAAGTCCTTGCCTTGAGGCTGGTTTTTTCATAGTTCTGAATGAAACTTCCCCTAAAAGTTTCATTTCCCAGCCTCAAAATTTTACTGTATTGTTTGTTGTGTTTCTTAGAATTTTTTTTATTTATTTATTTATTTTTTATAAATGGGGCCTTACACATGGACCATCACCAGTACATGAGCAATGCTCACAAATAAAAAAAAACCCCAACAAAAAACAAAACAAAACAAAGTATGGCAGGGCACAAAGTACAGACACACATGCCGCAGTGCATTATGGGAAAATTACCATCTACTGACCATCCAGTAGATGGCAGTGTTCATGGCAATGTGAACAGCAATTGCCACACATTCACTAAAAGTGCTGAATCACTTAAACAGAATTTTCAGTTTTCAAATTGCCTTTTTTTACAAATGAAAAAAATGACATATTTACAAATACAGATTTATTTGTACAAGCGGGAGGAGAGGCGTCAAGCATGTAAGACGTGTCTGCAGGAGCTCCGCAGGAATGTGACTGCTTAAACCTTTTTAACACGATTTATTGAGATTTTTTTTTTTTTTTTGAACGTTTACAGCTTATTGTAGTACCTACATGACGTTTCTGCTCAACCCGTTTTGGTAACTTTATTAAACCATGGCAAACCGGGGTAAATCCGACATCTCAAAGGTAGGCCACAGCAAGCCGCGCCTGTCGCCTGAGACCGAGGCTGCTCCAGCACTCGATGCTAACAAGCGTCTGCTAAAGCGCATGGAGGAGATGTTGGAGGGTGTGCGCTCAGATCTTGTGAGTAAATTTGACGAAATTGTGTCCGGGGCAGTGAAAAGGGAGATTACGACTGCTCTTGCTCCGCTGGAAGCTAAAGTTACCACACACGAACGAACTATTGCGGACCTTGAGCGCTCGGCTAATGACCACGATGACAAACTAACTACCCTGGGAGCTACTGTTGCTTCGTTAACAGATTTGGTGGAGTCCTTATCAAAGAAATGCGAGGATTTAGAAGGACGGTCGAGGCTAAATAATGTACAGGTGGTTGGTGTGCCTGAAGGATCTGAGAGAAACCGCCTGACGGATTTTGTGGCTACTTTGCTCCAGGATTTACTCGGTTTGGCCTACAAAACCGTACTGGACAGGGCCCACCGGACCCTCCGTGCTAAACCTGTGGACGGGGAACACCCCGTCCCTTCGTTGCCAGAGTGAACATGTTTCAACAACGTTAACGAAATCCTGCGTAAGGCTGGTGAATCATCTCCTCTGTTTTATAATGGGAAGAGGGTTTCTGTTTTTCCGGATTTCACTGCTGCAGTGGCCAAAAAAACGGACTGCCTTTGCCAAAGTTAAAAAGGAGCTTCACTCATGCCCAGGTGTTAAATTTGGCCTTTTCTATCCGGCTATATTGCGGATTACTCTTCCAAGTGGACAAGTCCAGAGGTTTGAAGATCCATCACTCGCCATGGATTTTGTTGAAAAAAATCTCAAAAATGTGGTGATCCCTGACTCTGTTTGAATGTCTGCTCTATAGCAGACATGTCCAGGACAAATTTTTGCATTTATGCATGGAGATTGCTATGACTTTATTGACACTTTTATTTACTTTTTTCTGAAGGGTAACACTTGTTTTAGTATTTTGTTATGGTTAATTTTTTTTTTTTTTTTTTTTTTTGTGCCCCAAGGATTATTAGTGTAACTTTATTGCACTAATGCTGCATATTTGGTTGCTGAGGTTGGTTTCCTTGCACTTTATGTATGGTGTTTGCACTTTGGTTTGCTTATTTTTACCATTTTGCTTTTTGTGATTATTATTACTAGCGTTATGTATTTTTCTTGGTGTTTGTTACTTTTATAAATTATAAGTAGTTGTTTTTCTATCTTTGTTGAAATACAATATTATGCACCTAGATTTATTATAATTGTTACATTCCATATGGAGGGTTTTCTTTTTTCTCTAGGATCTCTCCTAGGACCTTTGTAGGTCAGGCTATAGGCATTTTGTGGGGGGAGTGGGCTCTGTGCATCCCATTTGGGGGGATGCTTCTGCGAGATGTTCAGTTTGTTGGTTTGCTATGTTTTGTTTTTTTTTTCTTTTCTTTTTGTGTTGTGGCGAGATGTTCGGTTTGTTTGTTCGCTATGTTTTTGTGTTGTGTACCTCCAACTCTTCCTTGACTTTTTTTCTGTTTACCCCTTTGTTTGTGCCCAGATTGTTTCTGCTACCTATATGTCTAAAACTTTGCTATGCTTCTATTATTAGGACAGGACCTCCAGTTTGCCAGTTTTAACTGCAAGGGGCTGAATAATCCTGTCAAACGCAGTAAGGTATTACATCATCTTATCCAGTTGGGAGCAAGAGTCATCTTTCTACGGGAGACTCATCTTAGGAACCAAGAGCATCAGAAACTGATGACGAGCTGGGTAGGCCAGATCTATCATTCATCTTTTTCTGGTAAGGCCAGGGGTGCATCTATTCTTTTACAAAAATCAGTCCCTTTTGTTTGTGATCAGATTATTTCTGATCGCAATGGTAGATATGTTATTGCCATGGGTTCAATTAGGGATTTACGTGTTACATTAGCTAATGTCTATGCTCCCAACTGTGATGATGAGGCTTTCTATAGACGCTTTTTCTCTGTTCTTCCGGATATGTCAACACATCATTTAATATTAGGCGGAGATTTTAATTGCTGGCTCGACTCGGCACTCGACCGTTCTTCATCCAGGCCAGCCATACTCTCTCGATCGGCCAAAACAATTCATTCTTTTATGCAGGAGTTTGCAGTATCTGATGCGTGGCGTTTTCTTAATCCTTTGAAAAGGGAGTACTCTTTTTCTCACCTGTGCATCGTACATTCAATCGCATTGACCTCTTTCTTATCGATAACAGGCTGTTACCATCCTTGTCCTTGTGTAGATATGATGCCATTGTACTTTCCGACCATGCCCCGCTTTTGATGAATGTTACGTTAGGTACATTATCATTCGAACGTCCATTATGGCGACTGAACACACGTCTTCTCTCAAACACTAACTTTACTGACTATATTTCAAAACAGATTTTTTCCTGACTACAAATAGAGCACCAGGGATCTCTGCTTCCCTTCTTTGGGAATCATTGAAGGCTTTTATTAGAGGAGAGATAATTTCTTATATTCATTTCGAGAATAAATTAAGGAATGAGAAGTTGTTTAACCTAAGACGACAAATCGAAAAAAACGTGTGATTGCGTCAGCCAAGCTTGAACCCTCGTGCGCATGCGTGAGTTTTTTCATGCCTGTCGGTTGCTTCATTCGCCTGTGAGCAGGCTTTGAGTGAGGTGTGGTCCACCACTCTCGTCTATTTTTTATTGCGAATAAATGTCTGAACGATTTGGATCTTTGCTGCATCAATTTTTTTTCAGAAACTGTAAGAGACCTCCAGGTGGACACCGTTCAAAAAATTAATATGGCTTTCAGGGACGATTTTATGGGGATTAAACAGATTAAGGAGTGTTACTGCCCCTTTAAGGATGGTCCACAACTGCTGAGAGCGCAGAGCTCTCTCAGCGCCGATGGACAGGCTGACACCCCGCACAAACAACCAGATCATTTCCAACGTGAAAGCTTTGGAAAGCTCTTTCTATGACAAAAACTCCTGTAACAGTGAAATGTGCCGTTCATTTCTAAACTGGACGCTGTCTTGATCCGGTATGTCCTCTGACTAGCACAGGAATTGTGAAAAGACGTGGACATCAGCACTTTTTCGGCACATTAAGACAGACGTGCGGGCACGTCGCGGTGCAGCCGCTCGGCGCAAAGAAACGCCGTGATGAAGCCTCACAGGACATGTTGGGGCTTGTCCAGCTCAAGCTCAATTTCTCGGATATTCACACGACAGAAAAGCAACCGGAATCATTCTGAAAGCCGTCCTGAGAGACCAACAATGAGGTGGTTTTGTGCCGCGTCCCTCGGCTTCTTTTTCCATGAAAAAAAACTCCTGTAACGGTGGAATGTGCCGGAAAAAGTGCTGATGTCCACGTCTTTTCACAATTCCTGTGCTAGTCAGAGGACATACCGGATCAAGACAGAAAGACTGGAAAGAGGAACAAAGGCGGAGGAATTCCGCGCGTCGCGGCGGAGCTGCACGGTGAAAAGAAACACCGTGATGAAGTCTCACAGGACATGTTCTGGCATGTCCAGCTCATGCACAATCACAATCGGATATTCACACGACTGGAAAGCAAGCGGAATCTGTCTGAAATCTACCTTTAAGCCGTCCTGTGAGACCAACACCGAGGCGGTTTTGTCCCGCGTAATGAACGGCTCTGTGGCGCGTCCCTCGGCTTCTTTTTCAATGGAAAAAAAAAACCTCCTGTAACGGTGGAATGTGCCGGAAAAAGTGCTGACGTCCACATCTTGATAATATGTATGCAGCCTGTGCTGCCCCAAATGTGTATAAAGAGCGTCTTTTACTACAATCCGAATTTGATATACTTATGACCCACCGCACTACAGAACTTATGTTGCAGTCTGGGGCAAAATTTTTTGAACACGGTGATAAGGCTAGTAAACTGTTGGCACACCAAATCCGTCAGGTGTCTGCTTCACGTCAGATTACCCAGATTCAAACAGACACAGGTGTGACGACAGATCCCTGTCAGATTAACCTTGTCTTTGAGAAATTCTATAGGTTATTGTACTCGTCTGAATCTACACCCACGGATGCTGACCTGGATAATTTTTCCGCCAAATTGGATGTGCCTACTGTTGATCAAGAAACGGCTGTTAACCTGGATGGACCTATCACTTTGCTAGAACTTAATGCGGCTGTGCGGTCTCTTCAGGGAGGAAAATGCCCAGGCCCTGATGGGTACCCCTCTGAATTTTATAAAGTGTTTTGGGATAAACTTGCACCGTTATTATTAGAAATGTATAATGAGGCTTTTGTTCTTGAAGTCTTGCCCCAGACTCTTAATCAGGCCACCATCTCCCTTCTTCTGAAAAAAGGTAAGGACCCTCTTCGTTGTTCATCCTATCATCCTATAAGCCTTTTAAATGTCGACTTTAAACTGTTATCGAAAGTTTTAGCTCTGCGTCTTGAGTGTGTTCTGCCCACAATAGTTCATTCAGACCAGACCGGGTTTGTTCAAAATAGACATTCTTTTTTTAATATTAGGAGGCTTTTTAATGTTATTTATAATGACTCATCTCATAATACTCCGGAAGCCTTAATCTCTCTCGATGCCGAAAAGGCTTTTGATCGAGTTGAGTGGTCTTACCTCTTTTATATGGTCAAAAAGTTTGGTTTTGCTGAAGCTTTTTTGTCTTGGATTAAGTTGCTTTATTCTAACCCACAGGTCTCAGTTAGGACTAATAACACTCAGTCGGGGTACTTTCTCCTTCATCGCTCTACAAGACAGGGATGCCCATTGAGTCCCCTTTTATTCGCCTTGGCTATTGAGCCGCTCGCCATCATGCTCCGTTCGAGTCCAACTATTGTGGGCATACGACGACATAGTTTGGAGGCTAAGGTCTCACTTTACGCCGATGACTTACTTCTATACGTTTCAGATCTGCATAATTCTATTCCTGCTGCTTTGCAGCTGCTTTTGGACTTTGGCCGGTTGTCGGGGTATAAGCTGAACCTGGGTAAAAGCGAATTGTTTCCTATCAACTCAGCTGCTAGGGCTTTTCCCCTGCATGGTTTTCCTTTTAAGGTAGCCAATGACAGTTTCACATATCTTGGAGTTCAAGTTATGCATAGACATGAGGACTTATTTAATACTAACTTTTCTCCTTTATTGTTGAAAGTTAAAGAAGATTTTGATCGTTGGTCCTTACTTAAGTTGTCTGTGGTGGCTCGAATTAACTGTGTTAAAATGAATGTTCTCCCCCGCTTTTTGTATCTTTTTCAATGTGTCACGATTTTTTTAACCAGTTCCTTTTTTAGTCGGGTAGATTCTCTTGTTTCAAATTTTCTCTGGGAAGGGAAGATCCTAGATTGTCTAGGCAATATCTACAGCAGTGATTCTCAACTGGGGTGCCGCGGCACCCTAGGGTGCCGTGATCGATCGTCAGGGGTGCCGTGGGCAATTATCAAATATCACCATTATCGGGTGTATGTGCTGTAATAGTGTGGCAGATGGTGTAATGCTCTTTTATTCCAGTAGATGGCAGCAAAGCGCGCAGTAGCGCTGAGCCGTGTGCCGACAAGGAGGCGTGATCGCCATTTTAATTCCGGGCAAGTTAGTGATTTGTGTGCATAGAAGTTCACTTAGTCTCGTCAAGAAACAGGTGGAATATGCTGGAAAGCTGCGCATGTTGGCAAAGTCACAAATGGAGGAACAAGGGAGACAATATTTCCTTCCATAAGTAAGTGGTTTTGGTTATTGTTGTCACTTTGTCCGTGATATTTGGATGATGAACAGCTGTATGTCTCCTGCCGTACCTGTGTCGCCCGATGACACGGATCATTAATTTCACTTATGTCTAGTTGATATTTTCCACTGCTAGACTAATGTCTAGTTAAAATTCTTGTCGTTAGTGACTAAAAATTGTTCGACAAGACTGGGGAGTTTTGCACCTTAAAATAATGAGATTAATGACCCGCGCTGTGCTGCCACACACACAGAGATGTGCACACACACACCGCTGACTTCATGAATGAAACTCGGTCAATAAAGGATAATTGTGTAAAAATACAATATATATAAATGTAGTGTAATCGTTTTAGGAGCCGCGCTGCGTTGAACAGCAGCAGCAGCTCAGCCGAGCAGCGTAGCTTATCAGCGCAGATCTGTGTAACTTTCAACACTAATATTTGTGAATGTGTGTGTGTGTCTGAGTAAGTTTAATACTTTCCTGACATAATTTAATGTAATTTAATTTTACTGGCTCGATATCCAGGACAAAATGGCATTTTAACACGTATTTTGTGAGCATTTTTCCGAGTGTGTTCAGTCGCGAATCTCCATTGAAAATGCATTAACATCCGGGTACTTTGTCAATATTTTGCCCAGTTAGGAGGCGTCATGTCGCTGTCCATGAAGGGACCTTTTCGTTTAGTGTGCAGCATTGGGACTGCGCTCTCTAGTTCTTATATACAGCTCCATGACTATAGTATACTATGTTATGTCATATCTGTACCGCACGTGTTACTAACGTGCTAACGCACCGTGTAGAGACAGTCGAGTTAGTGGTGCGTGACACATGACAGTGGTGTGCCGCAGGATTTTGTAAATATAAAAAGGGTGCTGCGGCTCAAAAAAGGTTGAAAATCACTGATCTACAGAGACCTAAGCTGCTTGGGGGGATGGCCCTGCCGAACTTCAGGTATTACTATTGGGCTTCCAATATTAGGGTCTTAACAGCCTGGCTTCGGTGTGGTCCTTCCTCTCCTGATTGGCTTGTTATGGAGATGAATTTGGCAAAACCTGTGTCTCTCGCGGCTTTACTGTATTCGCCAATTAAATCTTCGACTGTTGCTTATACAAAGAATAGAGTAGTTAAAACCTCTCTTAAGATTTGGACCCAATTTCGGCATTATTTTGGTCTACAGCTCTTATCTCCATATGCTCCCATTGCGAATAATCATGTCTTTTTCCCTTTCTCCCTCTCTCACAGACAAAACCTTTGTGATTTGGTCAAACCTGGGCATTCAGACTTTTAGGGATTTATTTATTGATGGTGTTTTTGTTACCTTTCAGCAACTCTCAGCCAAATTTACTCTTCCATCACATCACTTTTTTAGATTTTTACAGGTCCGCAGCTTTGTTCGTAGTAATTTTCCCACTTTTCCTAGGCTGCCTGAGGACTCTGACTTTGACTCCTTGCTTTTGCCCATTCCTAGGCTGAAAGGATCTATTTCAAGTTTTTAGAATCGCATAGCTTCGATCCGCTTGAAGTCTGAGTTCAATCAAGGCCCTCTGGGAAGAGGATACAGGAGAGGCTATTTCTGATGAGCTCTGGTCACGTATTTTAATACGATTGCATAAGTCTTCTATATGTGCTAGGCACTGTCTTATTCAATGCAAGCTTGTGCACCGTATTTACTATACCAAGGCTTGTCTGTCTAAATTCTATAACACTGTCTCCCCAGTCTGTGATAGGTGCCAACAGTCTCCTGCGAACCTCATACATATGTTTTGGCTGTGCCCTCAGCTCAGGAGTTTTTGGACAGAGGTATTTGTTGTTATATTAGATGTGGTTGGCAGAAAAATTGATCCGAATCCTCAGAGTGCTGTGTTTGGGGTTTTTTCAGGGTTGTCTCCTTTGTCCTCCTCCCAAGAAAATTCTTTATCCTTTATGACCATTATTGCAAGGACGATAATCCTTCTTAAATGGAAATCACCACAACCTCCTTCTTTTATACACTGGTTCAGGGACATTGTTTATTTTCTTAAACTTGAGAAAATTAGGATGTCACTACAGGGTTCCTCTGACAAATTTGCAGAAATTTGGCAGCCATTGCTACGATTGGTTGGTCAAGTTGATTTTCATTCTATCCCAGGCTAGTCCTTGGTACAAACTGTACTTTCTTCTGGGCATTGCAGTTTGTATTTTAATTTTATTTATTTCCTTTTTTTTCTTATTATTTTCTCTTATTGCGTGGGAGCGATTGGAGGTTGTTTGTTTGTGTGTTTGTTTATTACCTAAGGGAATTGTATGGTTTGTTTTATATGTATCACATTGTGAGTGGTTGTATGGCTGTGCAATTCCTGTTAAAAACCAAATACCGACCAAGCACAGATGTCAGGAAACTAATTTTCCCATAATGCATTGTGGCATGTGTGTCTTTAAATACTAAAACCTTCAAAATTAGTGCATTTTCATTTTTTCATTTTGTAAAATGACTTGTCCAGAATTAGTCTGTTTAAAATTTTAACCATAAGTCAAAACTGTCTGCCTGTGCATGACTCGTGTGATACCCCTGCAGGTCTGTATGGTGTCTCTGGTAGCCAGCTCTCCTCTGCTGGCAGAGGATTGAGCACTGCCACTCATAGCTGTCTGCTACAAAACGTAACAAGCAGGCACTAAAATCTATGATTTCAGGCTTTACAAATGTTTTTAACTGTTAAGCTTTCTTCACTATGCACACAAAACTATGTTAGCTATAGGAAAGCTATCGGAACTAAAGCTAATTGGTCCGCTGATAGTTTTCAAAGTTATCTAAACAGCTCATTCACTAATGAAAACGTTACCTTTGATAATTAGTGGTTAGCGGAACTGTGCCTACCACTGGGCATGTGACATTGATTATTCACCCCATTTGTACTGCATTGCATTTAGCGTGCAAATATGGTTCAATTTACTGTGCAAATTTGGTTCCATACGTTTTATACCATTGTATGCTGCAAACTCCGCACACAGTAGTCGGGCGCCGTTTAGCTAAAAATGGAAGACTTTGTTTTGCTGACGGATGACGATTTGAACAAGCTAATTGACTGTGATAATTCTTCTAACACACACACACACACACACACACACACACACACACACACACACACACACACACACACACACACACACACTACGCGGTAAGCTGTCTAGAGGCACGAAGAGCTGTTAGGATGAAAACTTGGACAAATTTCTGATGCAATTTTCTCTGGACTGAGGAAGGACACAAAGTCTTTTTTTAAGTATCTTGGACTAGATCCGTTTTTCCAAATTGACTGAGAACAATTTTGGACTCCTATTTAAAGTTTGTGTTGGACTGTTGGTGTCAAAGCATCAGTTACACACCAGAATGTACAGTAGTGTTCAGAATAATAGTAGTGCTATGTGACTAAAAATATTCATCCAGATTTTAGTATATTTCTTATTGTTACATGGGAAACAAGGTACCAGTAGATTCAGTAGATTCTCACAAATCCAACAAGACCAAGCATTCATGATATGCACACTCTTAAGGCTATGAAATTGGGCTATTAGTAAAAAAAAAAGTAGAAAAGGGGGTGTTCACATTAATAGTAGCATCTGCTGTTGACGCTACAAACTCAAAACTATTATGTTCAAACTGCTTTTTTAGCAATCCTGTGAATCACTAAACTAGTATTTAGTTGCATAACCACAGTTTTTCATGATTTCATCACATCTGCGAGGCATTAATTTTGTTGGTTTGGAACCAAGATTTTGCTTGTTTACTAGTGTGCTTGGGGTCATTGTCTTGTTGAAACACCCATTTCAAGAGCCTGTCCTCTTCAGCATAAGGCAACATGACCTCTTCAAGTATTTTGACATATCCAAACTGATCCATGATACCTGGTATGCGATATATAGGCCCAATACCATAGTAGGAGAAACATGCCCATATCATGATGCTTGCACCACCATGCTTCACTGTCTTCACTGTGAACTGTGGCTTGAATTCAGAGCTTGGGGGTCGTCTCACAAACTGTCTGCGGCCCTTGGACCCAAAAAGAACAATTTTACTCTCATCTGTCCACAAAATATTCCTCCATTTCTCTTTAGGCCAGTTGATGTGTTCTTTGGCAAATTGTAACCTCTTCTGCACATGTCTTTTATTTAACAGAGGGACTTTGCGGGGGATTCTTGCAAATAAATTAGCTTCACACAGGCGTCTTCTAACTGTCACAGCACTTACAGGTAACTCCAGACTGTCTTTGATCATCCTGGAGCTGATCAATGGGTGAGCCTTTGCCATTCTGGTTATTCTTCTATCCATTTTGATGGTTGTTTTCCATTTTCTTCCACGCGTCTGTTTTTTTTTGTCCATTTTAAAGCATTGGAGATCACTGTAGATGAACAGCCTATAATTTTTTTGCACCTGCGTATACGTTTTCCCCTCTCCAATCAACTTTTTAATCAAACTACACTGTTCTTCTGAACAATGTCTTGAACGTCCCATTTTCCTCAGGCTTTCAAAGAGAAAAGCATGTTCAACAGGTGCTGGCTTCATCCTTACATAGGGGACACCTGATTCACACCTGTTTGTTCCACAAAATTGACGAACTCACTGACTGAATGCCACACTACTATTATTGTGAACACCCCCTTTTCTACTTTTTTTTTTTACTAATAGCCCAATTTCATAGCCTTAAGAGTGTGCATATCATGAATGCTTGGTCTTGTTGGATTTGTGAGAATCTACTGAATCTACTGGTACCTTGTTTCCCATGTAACAATAAGAAATATACTCAAAACCTGGATTAATCTTGTTAGTCACATAGCACTACTATTATTCTGAACACTACTGTAAGTCCCTTTTCTGTTGCTTACAAATTAATATTTTCTATTTTTATTTTTACCCAGGGCTGTATCCAGAGTGAAAATCTGACAGATGCATTTTTGCCCAATGATAAAATAAAAATCATACGCGTCTTGTTATTCAATAATCATTCTTTTATTCGTGTGCAACATACTCTGTCACACTTCTTTTAATATATTTATTATACTTCATGGACCATAGTGAACACTTCTTATGTGTATAAATATGATGTCCTAAAAAACAACACTATAACAAAAACTGACATGGTGGATCCTTGATCTCTGGACATAAATAGGAAAAAACAAAAACTGTAGTTTTTGTCAACAGCATTTCCTTTCAGACATTATTTGCATGAATGTCTTTCCATACATCTGATTTGAGCTCTTGCAGCTGCTGTGCTGCAGGTTAGGATGTAATTTGTAAAGAAATACAGCACATCTCATTTTGGGAGGAAAAAAATGTTTTAGTCGATTGTAGTTTCTTGTCTGTAATACAACGTTTGTAAGAGGTGTCATTTTATTTAAAGTGGCAATTTGTTTTGAAGTTATTAATTCCGAGTGGAATCTGTCTCAGCAGAGAGCCGCGCAGTGTTTGGAGCTGTGATAACGGAACGGAGGACGATTCTCGTTCCTTGACTGCAACAAGACAAGAGTCCCAGTTAGTGACTTTAATCCACACAAAAGTGACTCACGGTATTTTAATGGCTTTGAGAGGGGTTAAGAAGCGGACTTACCACTTCTGAAGAGCAGCACATCAAAGAACCAACAAGCTAGTGGATCAAAGCATTGCTTCAATGGTTCATGCTTCAAAGTGGAGTCGTGCTGCAGAAACGGTTGATTACAGACCCGCTGCAGACCAAACCCTGAATATCAATAAGACTTTATTTGTACGTTCGTATGACTCGGAAAATCTGTATAATTTACAGTTGAGTCGGAAAACCACCGAAAATGTAATTTCAGTCATCACAGAATGCCTTTCAAACACACTATTGTCTGAAAACTATTTATATACCACTCACCGTTTCTTGCTGAAATAAGCGCCCAATTTTTCTTGCACAATTTTTTTCCTGGATGCAATGATCATCAACTTGACTGGACTGACGCTATGTTTGTTTGATCTGGTTTGAATTTTCCTGTGTACACCTGTGCGGTGCATTGTGGGATCAAATCAAAAGCTGTGTTCACCGCAGGGACACGTTCGGCACTATTCGGGATTATTCAAGTTGTTTTTTTTTAATCGATGACGAACGATGCGTAAAAAAATCTGAGTGATGCAACTGCATCGGTCCAAACCGGTCTGAATCTGGGTCTGTTACCGTTATATAAAACAAAGTATTAATTTTTTTCCATTCTTTCAATGGAACGAATATTTAATTCGGTGAAAGCTGGAACATACCATTCAACGAGGCGAAATTATTTAACCAGCATATGCTGACGTATGAAAAATATTTTCCACATATTTGCACTGTAATTATTAACAGGCAAAAATGAACGGATTCATTTTGCATTGTAATAATTATGAATTAATAAGATAGATACATAGACAGATAATGACTATTTGTTAGTAGGTAACATACTTTTAAACATGACAGCAACAACATTTAATCTATGTTTATGCACTTGTAATATTACAGCAAAAATAACATTTGTGTTTGAATTTCATACTGAAGGGACTCGTTCTCATCAAATCAGTGCACTTGGTTTCAGTGCGGAAGATTCAAACCCCACCTCTGCCACATTTCTCCATGTAACATGGAGTTGCATCCGGTGTAAAGCTTGTGCCAAATCAACACGCAGCCCCACCTTGGATCTGATGTGGAGACCCTGAGTGAAAACAAGGCAGCAGCTGAAGAGACTTACTTTTTTGTGTAAATATTACAGACAAAATAAAATTATTTAATAACAACATGGAACAGGAAATGAACATCATATTTGTACATATTGTACAAATATGTACATAATGTACATATTTGATGTAAAACCATTTCAATGTTCACTGAAATTTTTACAGAATTCCCCTGACAACCACAGCTGTAAAAACTGTTCTAGAGAAAGAACATTTTTTGACTGTATATTTCACAAATAAAAAAACAATACATTGTAAAGACATGTTCCTACACATGCCCCTTATGAATGGGAGCACTGATGCCAATTATGATTTTAAAAGTTAAAACTGCCAAATTCAGCCAGTTGGCATTTCATGTAAAAAGATGCTTGGCCATCAGTCTTGGTGCTTCTTTTTTCTTTTTCTTCTTTTTTGGCTCAGAATAAATTTGGCTGAGTTTGTAATTAACATCAAAACAGCGTTTCAGAAGCTTTAAATGGAAGAATTTAGTTACAGAAATTTTCCAGTTAAACAGATTTCCAACATATGATTGTTAAATTAAATAAATAAAAATCTATTTCCTGACGTGTGTGGATCGACAACAAATTAATTCCTGTATTTTTCGAGTCTGTGCTGCAATCGCACGTGCGCTGAACAGGCGAATGTGAACAAAATGTCCATTTTACACCCGATCTTGCTCTGCATCCCTCCTCCCCTTCTTCATTCCTTTTTCAGTTGTTCCTCTTCATCCATCATGAGCCACCGAGTGGAGGCAGGTGCTTTCAGGAAATGTCCCTGAAGAGTTCTCCCACCTTCCCTCCCTTTCTCTTCCTTCATCCCTCTGCACACTTCCCTCTCCCCTCTCACACTGAAGGAAGTCATCAGAAGCCCCTTCACATCTGCAGGAACCTTAATTGTATATTGTCAATGAGGGTTTTTTTTTTTTTGGCAACAGCAGCAGCAGAGGAGTTGATCTAGATCAGCTGGAAGCATGGTTAGTGCCCCCCCCACCCACACACACACACTGCAGCTCTTAATTGCGCTCATGTTTCCTTCCCTTGGATCGCTCCCTTGTCTTCCACTGAAGACGTGAGGAAACGAGTCAAAGAATGACGTAAGGAGAGTGAAATCAAGGACATATTATTTAGACATATCTGGCATCCGTCATTTAGATCAGCTGTCTGAACTCCTCTGCAGAGTCTGCAGCAGTGTTACACTTCACATTTGTCCATAGATTAATTAGTCTGTCCAAATAATATTAAATGCAAAGTGTGGCACACAAGTCAATGCACTGAAATACATAAAATACAAACTCTCTCTCACCATGTTCAATTAAAATAAAGTGGTTCACAAGCATTTGTACATGGAAAGCAACGCCTGTGTAGAGCTCAAATTATGGTTTGCAGTTTCAGTTAATAAACTGAATACACATGAGCTGTCACATTACTGACACAAACTTTTTTGTGCATCTGCATTTTTTCCACATGTATATTATTTAATAATCCAGATGAGATTTAATGATACTATAGCACTGGTTTTAGTAACTGTTATTATTGCTTGAATCCAAATTATTTCTGCACACAATCTATAGGGTTTGTTTTCCAGTGTCAGCTGTGCCTGAATGATACCAATAAATAAATGCAAAAAAAAACAAATTCACTTAAGTGCTCAAAGACAAACTGAAGCTTTCCAAATAAAGACACCGACAAATTTAGAGACACAAGAAGAGGATGAATGTTGAACCTCACTGTAAATCCCACTGACAGGTAACTAAGAGCCCTGTCCCACTGGCGTTTAGGAGGATTTGCGTATGGATTGCGCAAAAAATTTCCTCATATTCGCTTAACTTCCGCAATATGCGTGAAACATGCTTGTATCAAATCCCCCGCCTGACTGGAAAATCACTAAGGACCCTTGGGCAAGGCCTTTAATCCTCTATTGCTCCCAGTGTGTAGTGAGCGCCTTGTATGGCAGCACCCTAACATACAAGTAAATTGTAAAGCGCTTTGAGCGTCTGATGCAGATGGAAAAGCGCTATATAAATGCAGTCCATTTTACCATAAAGAAGCATGAAGTGTCTGTAGACCTCCGAGACAGGATTGTCTCGAGGGACAAATCTGGGAACAGGTACAGAAACATTTCTGCTGCTATGAAGGTCTCAATGAGCACAATGGCCTCCATCATCCACAAATGGGAGACTTGGATCCACCAGGACTCTTCCTAGAGCTGGCCACCCATCTAAACTGAGCGATTGCGGGAGAAGGGCCTTAGACAGGGAGGTGACCAAGAACCCGATGGTCACTCTGTCAGAGCTCCAACATTCCTCTGTGGAGAGAGAAGAACCTTCCAGAAGGACAACCATCTCTGCAGCAATCCACCAATCAGGCCTGTATGGTAGAGTGGCCAGACGGAAGCCACTCTTTGTAAAAGGCACATGACAGCCCAACAAAAGGCACCTGAAGGACTCTCAGACCCTGAGAAACAAAATTCTCTGGTCAGATGAGACAAAGACTGAACTCTTTGGCGTGACTGACAGGCGTCACGACAGTGAAGCATGGTGGTGGCAGCATCATGCTGTGGGGATGTTTTCAGCAGCAGGAACTGGGAGACTAGTCAGGATTGAGGGAAAGATGAATGCAGCAATGTACAAAGACATCCTGGATGAAAACCTGCTCCAGAGCGCTCTTCACCTCAGACTGGGGCGACGGTTCATCTTTTAGCAGGACAATGACCCGAAGCACACAGCCAAGATATCAAAGGAGTGGCTTCAGGGCAACTCTGTGAATGTCCTAGAGTGGTCCAGCCAGAGCCCAGACCTGAATCAGATTGAACATCTCTGGAGAGATCTGAAAATGTCCGTGCACCGACGCTCCCCATCCAACCTGATGGTGCTTGAGAGGTGCTGCAAAGAGAAATGGGCAAAACTGCCCAAAGATAGGTGCACCAACAAAGTATTGAGCAAAGTGTGTGAATACTTATATACATGTGATTTAAAAAAAAATAAATGTGCAAAAATTTTTAACTAAAATAAACTTTTTTCATGTTGTCATTATAAACTGTTGTGAGTAGAATTTTGAGGAAAAAATAATAATTTACTCCGTTTTGGAATAAGGCTGTACCATAACAAAATGTGGATACTTTCCAGATGCACTGTACTCAGTACTGCAGGCATTTCCTAGGAGAGAGTTCATTCGGTTCTGGCAGAACAATTGGGTACGACAACTTTCAGTATGACGAGTCCCAAGGTTTCTCACAGCTGATCAGGAACACACAAGGTTCCAGGTGTCCAGGGATTATCTTCATCATTTTGAGGCAGAGCAGGGTAACTTCATGTGACAATTCCTGACTATGGACTATGGGGAGGTGATGGTCTAGTGCAGGGGTGCTTAAGTTCGGTCCTCGAGAGCTACCTTCCTGATAGTCTTAGTTGTCTCCCTCCTCCAACACACCTGAATCCAATGAAAGACTCATTAGCAGGCTTTTAATGAGCCTTTCATTGGATTCAGGTGTGTTGGAGCAGGGAGACAACTAAGAGTATCAGGAAGGTAGCTCTCGAGGACCGAACCTGCGCACCCCTGGTCTAGTAGTTAAGGCATTGGGCCTGAGACCAGAAGATCCTTGGTTCAAATCCCAGCCTGACTGGTCTTTAATCCCCTATTGCTTTGTATGGCAGCACCCTCACATCGGGGTGAATGTGAGGCATTATTGTAAAGCGCTTTGAGCGTCTGATGCAGATGGAAAAGTTCTATATAAATGCAGTCCATTTACTATGTACCATATGGACAAGACCTGGGCCCATCATAAATACTTATGTACATGTGATTTCTTAGTTTTTCATTTTTAATAAATATGCAAATATTTCAAATATTATAAAAAAAATTTTCATGTTGTCAATATGGGGTGTTGTGAGTACAATTTAGAGGGTAAAAAAATGAATTTACTCCATTTTGGAATAAGGCTGTAACATGACAAAATTAGGAAAAAGTGAAGTGCTGTGAATACTTTCCATTTGCATCTTAGATAATATGGTGATGCTCCAGTATTACTATTGAATGAAATTTTCACATTATTTAACTCGCATGTTATCACCGCTGGCAGTAATTAGCAGTTATGGATAGCTTGTTATCTTAGTGCCACTAATGGTACCACTGCAAACACACAGAAGTATCCACAACACAGCTGTTTGCTTGTGACGTGTTTGAAATGTGACAATCTGTTGGTCCGCCAACAAAACAGAAGACCAACAAATATGTTCTGCTGAGTCCACAGTTACCCACTCATGATACTTGTAAGTGGCATCAAGGGAACAAAATCTCCCACTGACAAACCAAGACAATGACTCCTTTTAGCAACTGAGCCTGGCATCACTGGACAGAATCCCACCAGTGTTCTGTGGGAACAAAGAGGAAGAGACAGCGGGCAGGAAGGTCAGTCAACTGAGCTAACCCGTCTTTAATGCCGACACTGTAGCTCTGACGCAAAACAAGTCGCAAATCATGATGGCGCATACATGAATGGACACATGGGCAGTAATGACTGTGTGCAAGCTTGCAGAGATCCAGACTTGTTGCCACTGGACAGATATACATGTATGTATATATAAGCCACTGACCTTCAGCCCACAAGGAGACAGTTGCCACATTCAGTCTCCGGCAGCCAAAAACAAGCACCTCCAGTAATGCAGCCTCAACGGGGCAACTATTCTTTGCAAGGGAGCATTTATAAACCTGCTGTGTGTGCTAACTGAAACATAAGTGAGACAGATAACAGAGTGAGGAGCAGGGGCTAAAATGAGCGCTGTGGCAATGCAAATGTGGCATGCAGCTGAAGATTAAAAAAAAAAAAAGTTTATTTTGGGATGACTATATGCATTTGGAGAGTTTTGGATTAGACGTTGTGATTGAAACACTCTCATGCAAGACAAACTCTCAATTCAGTTTCCACTCGTGTCAAATGCTGTTTGAGCAAATTTCTGAAGTACTTGTGTAGTGCAAATTAGTAGCTGCCACAATACGTTATGTACAGTAGTGTTCAGAATAATAGTAGTGCTATGTGACTAAAAAGATTAATCCAGGTTTTGTGTATAATTCTTATTGTTACATGGGAAACAAGGTACCAGTAGATTCAGTAGATTCTCACAAATCCAACAAGATCAAGCATTCATGATATGCACACTCTTAAGGCTATGAAATTGGGCTATTAGTAAAAAAAAGTAGAAAAGGGGGTGTTCACTATAATAGTAGCATCTGCTGTTGACACTACAAACTCAAAACTATTATGTTCAAACTGCTTTTTTAGAAATCCTGTGAATCGCTAAATTAGTATTTAGTTGTATAACCAGTTTTTCGTGATTTTTTCACATCTGCGAGGCATTAATTTTGTTGGTTTGGAACTAAACTTTTGCCCAATTACTAGTGTGCTTGGGGTCATTGTCTTGTTGAAACACCCATTTCAAGGGCATGTCCTCTTCAGCATAAGGCAACATGACCTCTTCAAGTATTCTGACATATCCAAACTAACCCATGATACCTGGTATGCGATATATAGGCCCAACACCATAGTAGGAGAAACATGCCCATATCATGATGCTTGCACCACCATGCTTCACTGTCTTCACTGTGAACTGTGGCTTGAATTCAGAGTTTTGGGGTCGTCTCACAAACTGTCTGTGGCCCTTGGATCCAAAAAAAACAGTTTTAATCTCATCAGTGCACAAAATATTCCTTCATTTCTCTTTAGGCCAGTTGATGTGTTCTTTGGCAAATTGTAACCTCTTCTGCACGTCTTTTATTTAACAGAGGGACTTTGCGGGGGATTCTTGCAAATAAATTAGCTTCACACAGGTGTCTTCTAACTGTCACAGCACTTACAGGTAATAGGCAGTGTGGCATTCAGTCAGTGAGTCAATTTTGTGGAACAAACAGGTGTGAATCGGGTGTCCCCTATTTAAGGATGAAACCAGCACCTGTTGAACATGCTTTTCTCTTTGAAAGCCTCAGGAAAATGGGACATTCAAGACATTGTTCAGAAGAACAGCGTAGTTTGATTAAAAAGTTGGTTGGAGAGGGGAAAACCTATACGCAGATGTAAAAAAGTATAGGCTGTTTATCTACAATGATCTCCAATGCTTTAAAATGGACAAAAAAAAAAAAAAAAAACAGAGACATATGGAAGAAAATGGAAAACAACCATCAAAATGGATAGAAGAATAACCAGGATGGCAAAGGCTCACCCATTGATCAGCTCCAGGATGATCAAAGGCAGTCTGGAGTTACCTGTAAGTGCTGTGACAGTTAGAAGATGCCTGTGTGAAGCTAATTTATTTGCAAGAATACCCCACAAAGTCCCTCTGTTAAATAAAAGACATGTGCAGAAGAGGTTACAATTTGCCAAAGAACACATCAACTGGCCTAAAGAGAAATGGAGGAATATTTTGTGCACTGATGAGAGTAAAACTGTGCTTTTTGAATCCAAGGGCCGCAGACAGTTTGTGAGATGACCCCCAAACTCTGAATTCAAGCCACAGCTCACAGTGAAGACAGTGAAGCATGGTGGTGCAAGCATCATGATATGGGCATGTTTCTCCTACTATGGTGTTGGGACTATATATCACATACCAGGTATCATGGATCAGTTTGGATATGTCAAAATACTTGAAGAGGTCATATTGCCTTATACTGAAGAGGACATGCCCTTGAAATGGGTGTTTCAACAAGACAATGACCCCAAGCACACTAGTAAACAAGCAAAATCTTGGTACCAAACCAACAAAATTAATGCCTCGCAGATGTGAAGAAATCATGAAAAACTGTGGTTATACAACTAAATACTAGTTTAGTGATTCACAGGATTGCTAAAAAAGCAGTTTGAACATAATAGTTTTGAGTTTGTAGCGTCAACAGCAGATGCTAGTATTATTGTGAACACCCCCTTTTCTACTTTTTTTTTTACTAATAGCCCAATTTCATAGCCTTAAGAGTGTGCATATCATGAATGCTTGGTCTTGTTGGATTTGTGAGAATCTACTGAATCTACTGGTACCTTGTTTCCCATGTAACAATAAGAAATATACTCAAAACCTGGATTAATCTTTTTAGTCACATAGCACTACTATTATTCTGAACACTACGGTAAATAAAAGACAATAACCTGGAAAAGCTTAAAAGAAGCAGCTACATGTTCTTCAGCCACGACAGTGAATGTCACACAGGTTCAACTGCTGCTTTCGAGAAACTGAAAAAAATCTTCGAGGACAAGAAATATTCTGCACTATGACTCCAACAAATTTAACTCCAGCATTTTCAGTCCCAACAGAACGGGCTCTCCTGAGTAACGTGAACATTCAGGAGGTACTTCGTGGGCAGCCTGCTGCTGGCCTACTTCTCCTAATAAGGGGATTCCTCTGGATGCCTCTCGCTTGATACTCAGATGGCACAATCTGAGCCAGCTGCACCGGGGGAGTTTATTATGATGCCGACAGGGCTGTGAACTGTGACTCATAATGAAATTGTGGAGCAATACACGGGGTCTGATCCACTTAGGGGGCGGGTCAGGTCTTTCTCCCTGCAGGCGCACCAGACAGGAGCTGAGCTGGAGCCACGTTCAGGGAGAAACACAGATGTCAGGTCACTGCTGATTCAATAAAGAAATTGCAGGCTGCTCTGTTAGGCATTTATTGCAAGAATACGTTGACATTACGGCTCTGGGATTTTATTACTGCGCTGTTCAGCGATCATGCTGAAAGGCTGAACACACTGATGGGGATCAGAGTTGGAATTAATCCATTTTGCTGTTTTACGTTGACAGTTTCTCAGAGTACATCACTGAAGAGGATGAGATAAACATTTAAGAATAAGAAAGAACTTTATTAATCCCAAAAAGAAACTTTACTGACTGTAAGTACGTGGACATTGATCTGCAATGATTTTCAGCTGATCTGATGAGATACTTTTAATAATAACGCAATGCTAAAATACCCTCGGCCATATGAGCACAAAAATAGGAACCAGAATGTGACCTTTTGACCTCTTAAAATAGGTCAAGGGTAGCCATCTTTGAACTTGTCCAAGGTCTGTGTCCCAAGTATGGTCACTGTGAATTTGAAGACCCTGACAGTAATAGGACTGGACTTATGCTGAGCACAGACAGACGGACGCAAAGTTTTCTCAATAGCCGATGGCCATATTTTGGCCTCAGGTAAAAATTAATTGATAAAAGTGTTTCTAAGATTAAAGCTGCTTGTCCTGAGGTTTTCTGCATCTCATGTTAGTTCTGTAATGTCAGTCTTTTATACATTGAGGTTTGGTTCTCGCATCTGGGTGTAACGATACACAAAAATCACGGTTCGATACGTACCTCGGTTTTGAGGTCACGGTTTGGTTCATTTTCGGTACAATGTGGGAACAAAATGCAAAAATTTGCTTGTTGTTTAAACCAACATTTTATTGTAACATTATACAAACAGGAAAATGAAATAATTGCAAAGTGCTGCCTGGTAATAAGTTAAATAAATTGTTCTCAAATAAACAACATATATGTCAATTGATGCTGTCAATTGATTTCCTGAAAGCTGCACTCATGCGGTGTAAATATAAGGTCTTACCTGTGCGTTTTACTGAAGAAAAGTCACTCTGCGGCACTTTGTGCCGTGAGATCAGTAAGCAGAGCGGAGCCTTCTCCCCCCCCTCCTTCCCGACCAGGTCTCTGTCTTGGTGTAACAAGTCAAAAAAGTCACAGCGCCTCAATAACATCTCATTTACCACAGCCTCCAACCGATCCTGGCTGCACACGCGATGAAATCTCAAGAAAAAGTTATAAAATTATTCAGTTCTCTGTGTGGAGCAGGGACACTGTGCACGCGCTGGATGAAGTGCACGTCAATATTTACATGTAACACTTCAGGGAAAAAAGCAATTACGCTACGTATTTAATTAAAAGTTTAAAAATCTTTATGTCTAACATCTTTCTGTGTAAATATCTCATGTTACAACATGGAGACCTGCGGCTTATTTATGTACAATTTCTTTTTTCTTTTAAAAATTGGTGGGTACAGCTAATATTCAGGTGCGCTTTATAGTCCAGAAATTACAGTAAACACATGCAACGCCTGTACCGAACTGAACGTCCCATACCTAAATGGTTCAGTACAAATACATGCATCGTTACACCCTTACTGATCATTTATTTGGGCAGATTTTATATGTTGGCGATAATGAAATAACTGAAAATCAAAGGGAGAAATATTATACGTCCTAGATAATAACAACAACAACTACTGCTATCATTGTTATTATTAATATTGCTACTTGCAAAACAAATCCACCCTATGGCAGTCCGTGTGTGTGTGTGGGGGGGTGCTTTGGGTTGTAAGTGGACCGTGGTTTTGTGTGTGGAGGGGTTGTGTGTGTTTGCACTTTGCCACATACATATACTAAAAACTTCAACTGAACTTGACTAAATAACTTCATCACGTAAACTAAGTCAATAAGGGACATAGGTAATAGAAAACAACCCTGGGTAAACTAGAGAGATACCAACCAAGACACTGCCCAAGTACATTTTCAGGTGCATGGTCTTACATGCACCTGAAAGGATCCCGGCTTGCGGTCTTTCCCTGCAGTCACTGGAACTTTCCACGGAATCAGTCTTAAGACAGGGCTTCATAAGCTTTATATACACCTTGCAGTGCAGTGGGGTCCAGAGTAGTACCCTCTTAGCTCACCCACCAACTTCAGCAGGTCTGCACCACCACTGGAAACCCTGATATGTTATACACATGCAAGCACACACAATACCACCCACTAAATTGACAAGTGCCATAGCTACTGGAAAACAAACCTACGTAAACTACAACCCGTCCCAACGTAAACTACAACTACGTCCCAACTTTTTTGAAACGTGTTGCAGACATCCATTTCAAAATTAGCAAATATTTGCACAAAAACAATAAAGTTTATCAGTCTGAACATTAAATATCTTGTCTTTGTGGTGTATTCAATTGAATATAGGTTGAAGAGGATTTGCAAATCATTGTATTCTGTTTTTATTTACATTTTACACAATGTCCAAACTTCATTGGAATTGAGGTTGTAGAGACATACCACCCCAGACTCTGCCCAAGCTCATAACTGGCCTGCAGGTCTTAACTTCCAGCTTGTGGTCTATACTGGCTTTATCATTGGTGCATGAACTGCAAAACCCTCTATGACCTGCCATCTTTTTCTTAACCATTAGTATTATATTTGTCAGGATGCAAACAAATCTCAACTCCAAAATGCAGACACAAGCACACTGAAAAAGGTGGAAACAACACAGTTTAGTAGAGTCAAAAATGGCAAAAATATAGTTAAACAGAAAAGGATATCAAACCAGTACAAAAGACAAGTCCAAAATTGGGTTGCGTTTTCTACCCACACTGGGGAAAAAAAGGCAAATCAAGCCAACTGTGAGGCAGCTGTGAAGACTAACGAGGTGCAGCAGTGTGCAAGACACAGGACAAGGTGAAAAGCTCAAGACTACAGACACACAGGGAGAAACTCATACACAGTGAACGTGAACTTCAAAGAAACAGAAGTGGTGAAAAACTCAAACCCTTAAGACACACACTAGGATATATCATGAACTGACAAGGACCTGATGAGTGCACAAAACCAAAAATAGAACTCAAAAACACCTCAAGACTGAATTAAAGGAACACTGCATAAAAACCACAAAACACACAAACAAGAGCTACAAACATGTAACAAACTGGACAAGACAACGACAAGAGATGGATGGTGAAAATACTAGCATTAGTACTCATTATTATTACAAGCATTATATTACTATTACTAGGAGTTATATTAGTATTAGTAGTAGTTATTGTTATATTACTATTATTTATTATTATTGTAACCTATTAGCATGCGTAGTTATGATTAAGTTTTTCCATTGCAGCAGCACTTCTTCACATTTTTTATTTTGTCATTTTAATACAGATGTAATCTGAGAATGACAGAAGCATTGCCCAGTTATTCCTGAATCAGTCCCAGGAATCATCTAGTCCCAAACCAGATGGTCAGGTTTTTATTCTTACCAACTGAAAACCAAAGACTTGGAGCTTTGCTTTGTTTCCAAGCACCTATTCAAACCCAGACATCCTCACTGAGTGAAAATAGAGACTGCTTGTGCTAATACCAAATGAACAGGTGCTTCTATTTAAAGGACCAAATCCTCTCCAATCCAACCCAGACCTCTTTCTCCCACACACCATACTGCACTTGTGCTTCATTCTTTCTCCTTCTGTCTGAAGTTCCTGGACTATGCGAAAGGCTCAGGCAGCCAGACAAAAGCACAGCCCCCCGAATTAGATGTGGAAACCTGTATGGGGAAAACCACCAAAGAAACTGTAGCCCTTACCTCCCACTTACCCTGAGTGAGTGCCAACTGGGAAAAATGTAGCATTCAAATACAATGATGAGCTGGAACTATTGTGGTTTGAGTTCATGTTACATATAGGGATGTGCAAAAATCTCCAGAAGATTTTTAAATATTAAATGATTTACTAAGTATTAAACATTCAATACGTGACCGTCCTTTACTGCTAAAATTATGCCGTGAATTTTGTGTATTTTTACTGCAAGCAAGAAATTTCCAAAATCCAACTAAAATAATGCAGTTTTGAGAACAAAAATCACGGTACACTTTTGGAGCTAAAAAAAAGAAAGAAAAAAAAACTGTGAATGAATCTTGTCTATTTTTTTAGTCAAAAACTTATATTTGGGGGTCAAAATGTTTAGTGAGTCAAAATGTTGTGTTTTCAATTCAAAAGGTTTTGCACATAAAAATCGTTTTGCGAGTCAAAATGTTTTGCCTTAAAAGTTGAACAGGACATAAAGACGTCAGTCCTGGCCGTAAAACGCAACGGTATTGGCTGGTGATACTCCTGTCGATACATGACAGTGGGCTCAGCCCCCACAGAGCTAAGCTGTCTAATGTCTAATTAACGTATACAAATAGAAGCTGAAACATAACTTTCACTTTTAGACCCGTTTAAAAAAATTTATTTGCACCATTGTTGTGTCTAGACAAACTCAAGCTCTTCCACATGTCCCTACGTAGTGTGATTATGTAACGCTGCGGTGGAGCGCTGGAATTTGGTTTTCCTCATAGCTTAAGAATTTATGCCTTTTTAAAAAATTCATATGATAATTAAAGATTTAATTGATGTATGTTATTTTTATAGAAAGATGGGATTTCAACACAATCGCAGCTTGTTTATGAGGCTTGTAATCTTTTTTTTTTCTTTTTTTTTTTTTTACAGAAATGGTCAAAAATAACAAATAAATGAAGTAAATGTAACATTTCTGCATACATTACACTACAGCCAAAATAATGTACACCAATTAAATATTTAACTATTATATACATCAGACAAATAGGATAAATGGACTGTATTTATATAGCACTTTTCCATCTGCATCAGACGCTCAAAGCGCTTTACAATTATGCCTCACATTTACTTCCATCTGCATCAGACGCTCAAAGCGCTTTACAATTATGCCTCACATTTACCCATTCACACAAACACACTCACATACCGATGTGAGGGTGCCGCCATACAAGGTGTTCACTACACACCGGGAGCAACTAAGGGATTAAGGACCTTTCCCAAGGGCCCTTAGTGATTTTACGGTCATGCTGGGGGTTTGAACAGAGCCACTAGACCATCACCTCCCCAGGATGAATAATTAGTTCAGGGGAAGACAAGATGTGTTTAAGAAGTAAAGTCACAAATTCACATACTATGTGGAAAAGCAAAACAGACACCACCGGGCCTCAAACCAGCAATCCAGTATTGTGGGTCAGGTTAGATCCAGTTCAAGGTGAAAACAGAACTTTTTGACTCACAAAACAATTTGGCCAAAAAGCAAATGCTTTTGACTTGAAATGACAGAGGATGGACTCACAATCAATCAATCAATCAACCAACGAGCCAATAAACAATTGTTTTTTGACTTTAAAAAGTCTAAGGAATGGGTGGGCCAGTTGATTGTAGGGGTAAATTGAGCCACCACCTCCCAGCCAGTTGGATTAAATTAGACAGAACTTTACTGATTTTTTGGGAAGACTCCCTCAGGGAAACTGAGGTTCCAGCAGCATTGTATAGCAGCACACATCAAATCAAATCAAATCAACATTATTTATAAAGCACTTTAAAAAACAGCTGCACAGCTGAAACAAAGTGCTGTACATGGGACATAAAAAGCAACAAACCACAAAGTACAAATAAAAAACAAGCCCAAAAAATTAAAACTGAAACAAGTAAAATCAGGTAAAACAACCAAAACAGTTAAAAGCCAGTGCATAAAAGTGGGTTTTAAGATTGGTTTTAAAAACAGAAAGTGAAGAGGCCTGCCTGATGTGGAGCGGTAGAAAAGAAACAGAAAAAGCTCGGTCCCCTTTGAGCATACGCTTGCACCTCGGCAACTCCAGGGGCAAGCATAAGAAGCACACAGAGTATCAAAAGTGATAAAAAGAAAAACAGTTTGCAAATATAAATATAAAAACACATTATGAATACCAGACATACTGATCAATACTGGTTTACTGGCTACTACTGTTCCTCTCATTCCTGACCTCTGTCTTCCTGTTACTCCTTATAAATCAGTCAGCCAGATCACTGGTGCCATCTATAGATGACCAATAACATTATTCCAAACCCCTCAATTTTGTTTCCTAGACTGAAACAGAAAGTAAAGACATTAAAAAAAAAAGAAAAAATCAGATTTTTAGTCATAACAGTAAAAAGGTGTTAAACAGGTGTGCAACACAGATATGATATGGATATCTGATTGACAATTGCCCAGGTGTGGGTCTCCACACTTGTCATAGCCATGGGTGCATAGGTTATGTGTTTATGTGTAGACACCTCAGGAAGGTCAGACTGGGGTAAGCTGAGCCAGACCTTACGGGGTGAGTTGAGCCATGACTTACCCCGATATGTTGATGTTGAAACAAATTGGGAAAATGCAATTCTGATACTGTTCCTCATCACCAAGAATAACACATGTGACGCCTGATGGCTTGTCAAATGTCAAATACAAATCACGATTTGTGCATTACATTGCTCGGGTTGATGTGCTCAGTGGAGAGGATTTCAAGTTTGAAGGAGTCTTCCTGCAAAAGCTGGAGCTGTTAACGCAGTGTCTGTTCAAATCCAAAAGATGAAGCAAGCTTTGAGCTGGAAGACATTGTATATAAACTGCCACAGCCTAAGAGTGCTGGGAGTTCTGCCTGTTGTTCTGGCCAGCTTATATGTTCAACTGTGACTTATTAGTGTGGCAGCTTAATTTACTTGATTTCTGAGATCTTCTAGCTCAATATCTAAATGATAAAGCTGCAAATGATAAGCAAGATATTGTGCCTTATTTGCCACAATCTGACTGTTGGGATTTCTGGGTGTATTTGGGACATTTGTGTTTAATTATGACTTGAAACTGAGGCAACTGAATAGGGGGAATGCATGGGAATGGGTGTTTGGCTCAGCACAGAGACGATGCAGTGCACACTTACTGATCTGAATGATCTCAAAGATGCGTACTCAAGATTATCACCATTACTTACAACAGTTATTTTATTCCTGTGGGAAAATGCCAAATATTAAGCATTTTATGAACATTTGCTATTGTTTAATTTTCCCCATCACTCACAAGGTAGTAACGCCGAGAAGCAAGTTAGTCAGAAGATACCTCTATCACATCCTTTTTCTTGCCTTTTAAACTTGCAATTCTGCACTTTGACCATCTTTTTAGTTCCGCTACTGTTGCTGTCTCGAATGATGAGTTAATAACAGCACCAGGTACATCTGGGTACATCTCCAAAATTGGCTTAAAAGTACCGCATTTCTCTTTGTTTACATCTACGGATGCCAGCTATAGACATACAGACTATCCCATGATGCATTGCGTGAGGGCTACTTCCAGGCATGCACACTGGCACATGCAATCCCCCTATTGAATTGACTTTTGTTACCACGGTTGATAATCTTGACTATTCTATTTGTTTATAAGTGATTTCTGTAACCATGAACACAAGGTGTTTATTTCATTTCATTCAGTGCTGTAGTTACAACATTTTTTTTTTCAGGCAAAACAACGGTTTTGTATTGCATTTATTTTTATTGTGGGGTAATTATCAACTTGCCTCTGTGTGGCACAACCTACCCCAGAGGTTGGATTAACTTATCCCCCAGGTGGGGTGAGTTGAGCCAATTGATATTAATTTTTTCAAAGGCCACTGTAACGTTCATTTTGGGGACAGAAAACTTAAAAACTAGCTTCAAAATATTCATGTCCGCAATATCATTCAGTCCTAACGTGCCAAGATCAAAAACTGTCTCAACTTGGCCCACCTTCAACTACTTTGATTTTTGTTCTTGAAACTTTTTTTAATAATTATTTCTTGGTGGCTTAAAAAAAAAAAAAAAAACACAAAAGTCACTCCCCAAAGCTGATTTCTTAATAAGTGTGAAATTGGCAGAGTTTATACACTAGTGCAGCAGATAACAGAATAGTTACAGAGGAATCCTTCAAATCTGGAAAGAAGCACCAAAGTTGGCACAAATACTCCTTAGACATTACTCTTTTGAAAAAACTGAGTAGCCACTTGAATTTTCAGTAGGCGGCCAGGTACGGGTCAATTGAAGAATTACACAGGGGTCAAAATTTAAAAATGTTTCAATCATATTGAAAGCTATACCACATTATTTGTCTGATCAAAACAATACCAAAAAGATATAGTTTGGACTATCTATGACTGAATGTTATGGAGTTACGGGGTAAAAACAGCAAGAATGGTAACAAAGGTCAGCATTAGTTTTTTACAGGGATCAGATGTTAAAGTTGCTCTAAATATTGCAAAATGTGATGCAAATTACTGGTTGAGTTAATAGGGTTTTAAAAAGGAATCGTTTGCACTATGTGGCATGCTTAGTTATCATGTTACAGGGTAACATATGTCACATGGTAACATATGTCACATGTCATAGAATCCAATGGACGTCGACATTGCTCTACCTTTACCTTGCAGACCAAGCATTCAACACAGTCAAAACTATTTCATTAATTAATCCTACTAGGCTTAAAACTTTCCTTTTTGCTAAAGCTTATACACTCAACAAAAATATAAACGCAACACTTTTGGTTTTGCTCCCATTTTGTATGAGATGAACTCAAAGATCTAAAACTTTTTCCACATACACAATATCACCATTTCCCTCAAATATTGTTCACAAACCAGTCTAAATCTGTGATAGTGAGCACTTCTCCTTTGCTGAGATAATCCATCCCACCTCACAGCTGTGCCATATCAAGATGCTGATTAGACACCATGATTAGTGCACAGGTGTGCCTTAGACTGCCCACAATAAAAGGCCACTCTGAAAGGTGCAGTTTTATCACACAGCACAATGCCACAGATGTCGCAAGATTTGAGGGAGCGTGCAGTTGGCATGCTGACAGCAGGAATGTCAACCAGAGCTGTTGCTCGCGTATTGAATGTTCATTTCTCTAGCATAAGCCGTCTCCAAAGGCGTTTCAGAGAATTTGGCAGTACATCCAACCAGCCTCACAACCGCAGACCACGTGTAACCACACCAGCCCAGGACCTCCACATCCAGCATGTTCACCTCCAAGATCGTCTGAGACCAGCCACTCGGACAGCTGCTGGAACAATCGGTTTGCATAACCAAAGAATTTCTGCACAAACTGTCAGAAACCGTCTCAGGGAAGCTCATCTGCATGCTCGTCGTCCTCATCGGGGTCTCGACCTGACTCCAGTTCGTCGTCGTAACCGACTTGAGTGGGCAAATGCTCACATTCGCTGGTGTTTGGCACGTTGGAGAGGTGTTCTCTTCACGGATGATGCGAAGGAGATGTGTTGCACTGCATGAGGCAAATGGTGGTCACACCAGATACTGACTGGTATCCCCCCCCCCCCCCCCCAATAAAACAAAACTGCACCTTTCAGAGTGGCCTTTTATTGTGGACAGTCTAAGGCACACCTGTGCACTAATCATGGTGTCTAATCAGCATCTTGATATGGCACACCTGTGAGGTGGGATGGATTATCTCAGCAAAGGAGAAGTGCTCACTATCACAGATTTAGACTGGTTTGTGAACAATATTTGAGGGAAATGGTGATATTGTGTATGTGGAAAACGTTTTAGATCTTTGAGTTCATCTCATACAAAATGGGAGCAAAACCAAAAGTGTTGCGTTTATATTTTTGTTGAGTATAGTTAGGGCTGGATCAGGTGACCCTGAACCATCCCTTAGTTATGCTGCTATAGACTTAGACTGCTGGGGGGTTCCCATGATGCACTGAGTGTTTCTTTCTCTTTTTGCTCTGTATGCACCACTCTGCATTTAATCATTAGTGATTGATCTCTGCTCCCCTCCACAGCATGTCTTTTTCCTGGTTCTCTCCCTCAGCCCCAACCAGTCCCAGCAGAGGACTGCCCCTCCCTGAGCCTGGTTCTGCTGGAGGTTTCTTCCTGTTAAAAGGGAGTTTTTCCTTCCCACTGTCACCAAGTGCTTGCTCACAGGGGGTCTTTTGACCGTTGGGGTTTTTACGTAATTATTGTATGGCCTTGCCTTACAATATAAAGCGCCTTGGGGCAACTGTTTGTTGTGATTTGGCGCTATATAAATAAAATTGATTGATTGATTGATATTAGTTCAACCAATAATTTGCACCACTTTTTTTTTATCAAAATTGGAGCAACTTTAACTTTTGACCCTGTACAAACTGAAATTGACCTTTGTCACCATTCTTGTTGTTTTTACCCCATAACACCATAAGATTCAGTCATAGATAGTCCAAACTATACCTTTTTGGTATCATTGTGATCAGACAAATAATGTGGTATAGCTTTCAATATGATTGGAGCATTTTTAAATTTTGACCCCTGTGTAATTCTTCAATTGACCCCTACCTGGCCGCCTACTGAAAATTCAAGTGGCTACTCAGTTTTTTCAAAAGAGTAACATCTAAGGAGTATTTGTGCCAACTTTGGTGCTTCTTTCCAGAAATGAACAATTGTTACAGTTATCTGCTCCAGGACACTTGATGTGAGAACTTGTACAGCAAAAATCTCAACTCCTATGTTCACATTTTCGCTGGTATTAAATATTCACACACAAACTTAATTTGAAGTCACAGGAAGGAAAAAAAAACACCAGAACTTGTAGAAAAAAAATGGGCTTGCTTGCTGTCATTTTCAGTGGTCGAAAGTATTCACAAACCCGTGAGAAAAATACTCACAAATGTGCAGATTGATAATTACATAACTATAATACGTACGCTGAGACAGGTGGACAGTGAGAGACGGGAAAGTATGCTGCACCCCTTCAGTGCAGGGATCGACACGGCAATAGCAAAGTGCAGCAAACCAGTGCATTTTTGAAAGCAGCCAAGTTTCAGCTGTGCTAATTATAAGTTTTCCCCGGGGCAAGAAACCAATTTGTCTAGTTTTCAGCAGCACCGTTTCCTCGTCAAACTGACAGAATGACTCAAGGCGCTATTCAGAAAAAAAAAAAAAAAAAAAAGGAATGAAAACTTTTTCTTCCATAAGCCAGTAGAGAGTCAGACTTCCCCCTTAAAATATGGAAAAATGTAATCCCTCCTATCACGGAAAACCGACGGAGATGCCAACCAGCAAGTCGACATCAATTCTACTGCAGCAGCCTAAACGTGTTATGGTGTTATAATGGGAATAAGGCTGGCAAGACCCTGGGGTCAGTCTGAAGAACCAGCTATTCACATGGGTACAATCACGACCTTTCAGAACATGAATTTATTATGGCCTGTGCAGCTTTGCTTTCATGCAGACACAATGTGACATGCATGAGTTGCATCAACCCACCAACAGATAGAAAGATGGTAGAGGAGGAGGAGGGTACAGTATCCAAGTGAAGGGACAAAGTTTTTATGGTTTCTTAAAAGCACTCCATTTTTTCCCTTTCCTGTATTTTTGCTTGATGATTCCAAGTGAAATTAGAAATAACTGTCAAAATTATTTTTCCCCTAAATCTCTCACCTAATCAATGGACCAGTTAAAATACACAGTTTTATTTTACATATATTCAAGTTCTGTAGCTCCCTTAGTCAACTCCAGGTGCTCAGTAACTGTTTTCTTAAGTTTTCTTCATAAATTCTTCAAAAAATACATTCAAATATGTTATTTGAAAAACTTTACAAAAACAGTGTTTGATAAATCAGTAGTGATGCCCTGATCAGTTTTTTTTAACCGCAATCCGACACATTTAATGTTCAATATCTGCTGATGCAGAGTCCCAACTCAATACCTGTATTTTCCTACATATTGCACTTTCACTGGACACACAGCAAGGACATTAAATCAAACCAAGGTACATGCTTGAAAATTTAACAGCTCTGCCATGTATTAAAAAGAAAAAAAAAAAAATCAGTTTTTTTGGCAAAAAAATACAACTGCATTCATGTATATATGTAAGACTGTTTTGCAATGGTCACAAAAGCACTGTGGCATAACATACTCGTATGCACAAAGGTGGTACCATTGTTGTGGGACGGTCATGCAAATGGACCATGAATTTATAAGACAGTCTTCCATTTTTCATAAGTCTCATAACTGTGGCGGGACTGTCATGCATACATAGACTGTCATGTGGGGGATTCTTGCAAATAAATTAGCTTCACACAAGCGTCTTCTAACTGTCACAGCACGTACAGGTAACTGCAGACTGTCTTTGATCATCCTGGAGCTGATCAATGGGTGAGCCTTTGCCATTCTGGTTATTCTTCTATCCATTTTGATGGTTGTTTTCCGTTTTCTTCCACGCATCTCTGTTTTTTTTTTTTGTTTTGTTTTTTTCTTTTTTGTCCATTTTAAAGCATTGGAGATCATTGTAGATGAACAGCCTATAACTTTTTGCACCTGCGTATAAGTTTCCCCCTCTCCAATCAACTTTTTAATCAAACTACGCTGTTCTTCTGAACAATGTCTTGAACGTCCCATTTTCCTCAGGCTTTCAAAGAGAAAAGCATGTTCAACAGGTGCTGGCTTCATCCTTAAATAGGGGACACCTGATTCACACCTGTTTGTTCCACAAACCTGACAAACTCACTGACTGAATGCCACACTACTATTATTGTGAACACCCCCTTTTCTACTTTTTTTTTTTACTAATAGCCCAATTTCATAGCCTTAAGAGTGTGCATATCATGAATGCTTGGTCTTGTTGGATTTGTGAGAATCTACTGAATCTACTGGTACCTTGTTTCCCATGTAACAATAAGAAATATACTCAAAACCTGGATTAATCTTTTTAGTCACATACCACTACTGTTATTCTGAACACTACTGTACCTACACATCACAGTGGCACCACTGTGGTACGCTTCTTCAAAACCAGTTGCCGCATTTTAGAGTTGTAGGAATCGCAGTGTGTATTTTGAACATGTTCAGGATATACTCTGTGACACATCGCAGACACCCAGTTTTCTGTGACAGTCAAAAAAATGTGGTGTGCAAACCTGTCACATTTCATCTTGAACCTATTGTTGTGTGGGCCGCCAGAAGAGGAGGTACTGCTGGCCCACCACCAGAGGGCGCCCTGTCTGGAGTGCGGGCTCCAGGCACCAGAGGGCGCAGCCGCCTCACAGGAGCAGCCAGGGTGACAGCTGTCACGCATCACCTGCAACAGCTGTTACCAATCATCTGATCGGCAGGGGTATATCAGCAGGACGACGTCTCCACCTCTTTGCCGAGATATCGTTCTACCTGGAAGGTAACGTACCTCAGCTGTCTGCTTGACAATATCCTTTGTGACTTTTGTGCATTATTTTTTGGACTGTTTTTCCGAGAGGTGGAGGTAGCTTTCCTGCCGTGCTGATTCCTGGGTGCAAACGCATCCTCATTCACTTGCTTTTTGTTCCTCGCCAGCAGTACCAGATCCGACACGCGGAGGCAGTGGCCACCTGGGAGTTCGGGACTTGGCGGCTCCAGTATTCCCGGGGTCTGGTGGCGGAGGAAATTGTGTGGTTCCGGTTCTGCTTTGGACAGGCGTCTCCTATCTTCGAGCCTGCCCACACGACACCTTGTGAATTGACTATTGTCTATTGTTGCAATCTGTTGTATTTGTTGTGCACATTCACAACAGTAAAGTGTTATTTGACCTATTCCATTGTCCGTTCATTTGCGCCCCCTGTTGTGGGTCCGTGTACCTACACTTTCCCAACACCTATGGGAGGATGGCTGTAATATCCAGCGTGGCCGGATCGTAAGCGGCACCACAAAGCTCGTCAAACAACTTGTTAGTGATAGCGCAGAGCTTCTTTCCACCATAAAACAGCCTCTGTAACTCAAGTAGCCTGTTAGCGATAATTTGTGAGTTAACAGCAAACATTACACGGTAGAGTTTATTGTATTTTGTCGATTAACCAAATGAAGCACATAAAACGGTGAATGAATGCTAGCATTTAATACTAGTTAATAATAGTACTTGTCCAATTGTTTTCTTACCTTTGTAGTTTTGTATGTATGGCGAAACATACTTTATTTGCTAGGTGGGGCTTTCATCGTGCCACAAATGCAATGAACGTTGGTGATGTTTCATTTCAGAAACTCTTGCATGCATCGGGTGTAGAACGTTACCATTGTTCGCAGTCGTAAGTAGAACACAGAAGTGATTGTGCAAGTATCTTTACAGCTGTAGAGATTGATTCAGTTTTAAAACAACGTAAGAACAAAAACACCACTGTCAGCTAAACTCGAATTTCTGTTTTTAAAATTTTCTCTGAAATCATTATGTAAATGCAGCACAGACAGACTCTGTCTGGGAAGGACCCGTAACAAAAGCCATGCCAACATTTTTGGGGCTTGTGATTCATCACAGCCAAAATGTGATTTAGAAAAAGAACAAACAAACAAACACTGTTTTTAGAAAGAACATGGTACTAAACTACTGTAACTTGGCAGGCAGCCCTTTGTGCCACCTCCCAGTACCACCTGTCAGCAAAACATCCAAATGTCCACTGTGGGATGAGAAGGAGAATGAAATTCAAGTGGAAAGGAAGCATATCAGTCAGATTCATTTTTAATCCCTCCTTAGTAAATCACTTTAGCTTTACTGATCTACCGTGCAACCGGAAAGTATTCACAGCGCTTCACTGTTTCCACATTTTGTTATGTTACAGTCTTATTCCACAATGGAGTAAATTCATTTTTTTCCCTTCAAAATTCTACTCACAACACCCCAGAATGATAACATGAAAAATGTTTTTGAAATATTTGCAAATTTACTAAAACAAAAAAAAAAAAAGAAAAAACAAAAAAGAACAGAAATCACATGTGCATAACGCCCTTTACTCAATACTTTGTTGATGCACCTTTGGCAGTAATTACAGCCTAAAGTCTTCTTGAATGTGATGCCACAAGCTTGGTTCACCCATCTCTGGCCAATTTTGCCCATTTCTCTTTGCAGCACCTCTCAAGCACCATCAGGTTTGAAGGGGAGCGTCGGTGTACAATTATTTTCAGATCTCTTCAGAGACGTTCAATCAGATTCAGGTCTGGGCTCTGGCTGGGCGACTCAGTGACATTCACAGAGTTGTTCTGAAGACACTCCTTTGATATCTTGACTGTGTGCTTAGGGTCATTGTCCTGCTGAAAGATGAACTGTTGCTACAGTCTGAGGTCAACAGCGCTCAATCCTGACTAGTCTCCCAGTTCCTGCTGCTGAAAAATATCCTCACAGCATGATGCTGCCACCACCATGCTTCACTGTAGGGATGGTGCCAGGTTTCCTCCAAACATGAAGCCTGGTATTCACACCAGAGAGTTCAATCTTTGTCTCATCAGACCAGAGAATTTTGTTTCTCATGGTCTGAGAGTCCTTCAGGTGCCTTTTGACAAACTCCAGGTGGGCTACCATGTGCCTTTTACTAAGGAATGGCTTCTGTCTGGCCACTCTACCATACAGGCCTGACTGGTGGATTGCTGCAGAGATGGTTGTCCTTCTGGAAGGTTCTCCTCTCTCCACAGAGGAATGCTGGGTTACCTCCATAACTATGGCCATTTTCCCCTTATCGCTCAGTTTAGACAGGCAACCAGCTCTAGGAAGAGTCCTGGTGGCTCTGAACTTCTTCCATTTATGGATGATGGTGCCACTGTGCTCACTGGGACTTTCAAAGCAGCAGAAATGTTTCTGTACCCTTCTGCAGATTTGTGCCTCGAGACAGTCTTGTCTCACAGATCTACAGACAGTTCCTTTATGCTTGGTTTGTGCTCTGACATGCACTGTTAACTGTGGGACCTTATACAGTGAGGAAAATAAGTATTTGAACACCCTGCGATTTTGCAAGTTCTCCCACTTTGAAATCATGGACGGGTCTGAAATTTTCATCTTAGGTGCATGTCCACTGTGAGAGACGTAAACTAAAAAAAAAATCTGGAAATCACAATGTATGATTTTTTAATAATTTATTTGTATGTTACTGCTGCAAATAAGTATTTGAACACCTACCAACCAGCAAGAATTCTGGCTCACACAGACCTGTTAATTTTTCTTTAAGAAGCCCTCTTGTTCTGTACTCTTTACCTGTATTAATTGCACCTGTTTGAACTTGTTACTTGTATAAAAGACACCTGTTCACACACTCAATCAATCACACTCCAACCTGTCCACCACAGGCAAGACCAAAGAGCTGTCTAAGGACACCAGGGACAAAACTGTAGACCTGCACAAGGCTGGGATGGACTACAGGACAACAGGCAAGCAGCTTGGTAGAAGACAACAACTGTTCTGATTATTTATTAGAAAGTGGAAGAAATACAAGATGATTGTCAATCTCCCTCGATCTGGGATTCCATGCAAGATCTCACTTTGTGGGGTAAGGATGATTCTGAGAAAGCTCAGAACTACACAGGAGGACCTGGTCAATGACCTGAAGATAGCTGGGACCACAGTCACAAAGATTACATTAGTAACACATGATGCTGTCATGGTTTAAAATCCTGCAGGGCAGCAAGGTCCCCCTGCTCAAGCCAGCACATGTCCAGGCCTGTTTGAAGTTCACCAGTGACCATCTGGATGATCCAGAGGAGGCATGGGAAAAGGTCATGTGGTCAGATGAGACCAGAATAGAGCTTTTTGGAATCAACTCCACTTACCATGTTTAGAGGATGAGAACAACCCCAAGAAAACCATCCCAACCATGAAGCATGGGGGTGGAAACAACATACTCTGGGGGTGCTCTTCTGCAAAGGGGACAGGACGACTGCACCGTATTGAAGGGAGGATGGATGGGGTCATGTATTGTGAGATTTTGGCAAACAACCTCCTTCCCTCAGTAAGAGCACTGAAGATGGGTCATGGCTGGGTCTTCCAGCATGACAATGACCTCAAACACACAGCCAGGGCAACTAAGGAGGGGCTCCGTAAGAAGCATATCAAGGTTCTGGAGTGGCCCGGCCAGTCTCCAGACCTGAACTCAATAGAAAATCTTTGGAGGGAGCTGAAACGCCAAACCTGAAAGATTTGGAGAAGATCTGTATGGAGGAGTGGACCAAAATCCCTGCTGCAGTGTGTGCAAACCTGGTGAAAAACTACAGGAAACGTTTGATCTGTTGGGGAAAGTGAGGAACACGGACCCACAACAGGGGGCGCAAATGAACGGACAATGAAGAAAGTCAGATAACAAAGCTTTACTGTTGTGAACACGCACAACAAACTCAACAGATTACAATTTCGGTCACAAGTCGAATTCCAACGGTGTCGTGTGGGCAGGCTCGACGATAGGAGACGTCTGTCCAAGTCAAACCGGAACCACCCGATTTCCTCCGCCACCGAACCCCGGGAATACTGGAGCCGCCAAGTCCCGAACTCCCAGGTGGTCACAGCCTCCGCTCGTCGGATCCGGTACTGCTGGCGAGGAACAGAAACAGTCAGATGTAGGTGCGGCTGCACCCAACAACACGTGGGGTGGAAAACACCACCTCCACCTCTAATCAGACACAACACTGTAATGTAGGAATAAGAGTACTTATCCAAATACGTCCTTCTCAGTCTTCAGTTGTTACACACAAGCAACAAGGTATTAATCCGTATGGCTGGCTGAGTTTGTTACCTCCGTGGTAGAGCGATATCTCGGCAATGAGGTGGAGATGCCGTCCAGCTGATATACCCCTCCGCTGATGGATGTCAGTTGTCTCAGTTGATAGGTGACGGCTGTCACCTTGGCTGCTCCTGTGAGGCGGCAGCGCCCTCTGGTGCCTGGAGCCCGCACTCCAGGCAGGGCGCCCTCTGGTGGTGGTGGGCCAGCAGTACCTCCTCTTCAGCGGCCCACACAACATGACCTCTGTAATTGCAAACAAAGGCTACTGTACCAAATATTAGCAATGATTTTCACAGGTGTTCAAATACTTATTTGCAGCAGTAACATACAAATAAATTATTAAAAAGAATCATACATTGAGATTTCCAGATTTTTTTTTTTTTAGATTATGTCTCTCACAGTGGAAGTGCACCTAAGATGAAAATTTCAGACCCCTCCATGATTTCTAAGTGGGAGAACTTGCAAAATTGCAGGGTGTTCAAATACTTATTTTCCTCACTGTATGTAGACAGGTGTGTGCCTTTCCAGATCATGTCCAATCAACTGAATTTACCCCAAGTGGACTCCAATTAAGCTGTAGAAACATCTCAAGGATGATCAGTGCATGCACCTGAGCTCAGTTTTGAGCTTCATGGCAAAGGCTGTGAATACTTATGTACATGTGATTTCTTAGTTTATTATTATTATTATTATTATTCATAATAAAATTGCAAACATCTCAAAAAAAACCTTTTTCACCCTGTCATTGTGGAGTATTGTGTGTAGAGTTTTGAAGGAATAAAATGTATTTCATCCATTTTGGAATATGACTGTATCATAACTAAATGTGGAAAAAGTGAAGCACTGTGAATACTTTCCAGATGTACTGTAACCACAAAATACCAAAACATAGATTCTGCTCATGATCACAAGTTCCACCACAGCTTAATTATAATTTAAACAAACAAGTAAACACTGACATTTTATGGGGCATCACATCAGATCTGGGCATCCCTTCACTGGCTTCCTGTTCCTGTGAGATCAGATTTTAAGGTTCTGCTACTAGCCTATAAAATTGTTCAGGGACTAGCACCTCCCTACCTAGCTGATCTAATTAAACCATATGTACCGTCCCGGACTTTGCATTCTCAAGGTGCAGGACTACTTAGTGTCCCTAGGGTGAATAAAAAGTCTGTGGGTCACAGAGCTTTCTGTTATTGTGCCCCTGTTCTGTGGAATGATCTCCCTGCATCAATAAAACAGTCAGCTTCTGTAGAGACCTTCAAGTCCAGACTTAACAGTTTCCTTTTGTATGGCTAGCATACTGGCATAGTGTGTTTATATGCTTTTTACCCTTTTAATTCATTTTATTAGGAAACGGAGCATGCCATGGCCTCAACTTTATCTAAATTCTGAGTCTTTTAGTGAAGCTAGTGGCCGACAATCATCTTAGTATTTCTTCTGTTTTTCTTGTTGCTTAATGCTGACAAATTACACTGTATTTGTCTTTCTGATGCTTGATTCTGCTTTTTTTTCTTTTGTCTCTGTTTGAGGTGCGGCTCCATCCTGTCTGTTCCAGAAACCGTCCTGTGCACCAGCAGCATTTCCTGTATCTTCGCTTTGTGAATTGTTTTGTAATTTGTGTTTGTAGCATGGTCCAAGCAGATGGTCACCCCTTTGAGTCTGGTCTGCTTGAGTTTTCTTCCTCAGAGGGAGTTTTTCTTTACCACTTTTTTTCTGGGGGTTGGTAAGGTTAGACCTTACTTGTGTTAAGTGCCTTGAGGCAACCTTGTTGTGATTTGGCGCTATATAAATGAAAATAAATTGAAAATAAATTGAAATCTTATCTTACTCTATGTTAAAACTGAACTGAATTAGTTCAACAGTATTTCATGTAGTGCACACTGTGCATTCAGAGGTGAGGCTCATCTAAAAAACAAACAACAACAAAAATGTTCATTGCCAATAACTTACCCTAAGTATAATTAATATATCATTAGATATACATCTCTATATTAACAATGCTTATTGCCGGGACATCATCATTTAAGGGACACATTTCTTTCTATTTGACCCAATCATTAATAAAACAAGAGCCAGCTGGGGCAATGAACTGCAGATTACCATGTCGGATGACTTCTGGAAAAAAGTCGTGCATGCTGTCAATTCCTCTTCCAGCTGTGCCAGACTCATCTTAATTCAATTTAAAGTACTACACAAAAGTAAGGCCAGATATGCCTAGCTTTATCTAGGCAAACTAGATGACGGATGTTGTAGATGTTCTAGGACCCCCTGTGACTTGACCCACATAGTTTGGTTGTATCCAAAGCTTTCCAACTACTGGCATGCCTTTTTTTGATAAAACCTCAAAGATTTTGGATTTGAAAATCTATTCTCCCCCCACATAGCTATTTTTGGCCCCACCAGATGATATTAAAGTGTCGGTGACTCAAGTGAGTGTCATTACGTCTTTGCTCACTTGCTGGAGAATTTTGCTTTTGTGGATGTCATCTTTGCCACCTTCAATTAAGGCCTGGCCACATGATGTGTTGTTTCTTTTGAAACTGGAAAAAATTAAGTACAGGATCAAAGGCTCTTACCACTACTGTAAGCCTCTGATTAACTGTGAAATCTCTCACCTGGGGTGATCATCCTGCAATGTACTGTGCAGATGCAGAACTAAACTGTACAGCATCTTTAGGTGAATTAGAATGCTACTGAAGGTCACAATAGTTTAGCAAATTTTTTTGTAGGTCCAAGTTCATGAGGGACAGTACTGACAAGAGGGGTTGTCACATCAGGAAATCGAAGCCTGTGCTGCCTCTTTATTACATTTCAGACACAAGCTGAATGAAGCATCAGTCCTCAAAGAAAGCATCATATTACCTGAAAAACTGCTGGACCAGTTCAGGGTGTTCGCCTTATCTTTATGATACCTTTGTCATTATCCTGAAGGCTCACCTCCACTTGTGAAAAAAGTAGATTGATAAAGTTAAACCAGGCATCAAATGATGATTAAATCTTAATGCTTTGGTTTTCCAACTTCAACACTTACTGAGTAATAGCAGCACAAGTAAAGAAAGGATCCAGACTGACCTGAAATTATTATATTTAATGATGAATTGTATTCAACTGTAGCAGCTGTTGAAAATGCATTCGGGCAGATTTACAGAATTACAGAAGTAATATACACAAGTGATTTCTGAGACACAGATGACCTCACTGAAAAAGCCATGAAGACAAGTTGCTGAGGGGAAATTCATCTAACAGAGCTTTCTTTGTAGGGAAACAACTACATGACATTGTTAGTCCATCCCATGACACTACATCAGGGAGTTGTATCTTATGTGAAGCAATGATCAGAAGGCCAATCAGCTGGCTGTGTGAGACCAGTGTTTCATAACGCCATGAGGCATTCTTTTAAGAATCATAAGAAGGCTTATACTCATAATTTCTGAAGTTTAAAGTAACTCTCTTCCTTGATAATAATTGCGATCTCACCCTGCATTTGAGCTCACATCATCAATAACATTTACTCGGGCAAGATTGTGAAGATAAACCTGCCCAAAGTGTGTTCTATTTAAAATAAATAAATAAATAAGTTAACCCTTTATCTACGGCGATGGCGCCCACTAGTGCGCCGACGATTCTCATTACCGTAAGTTCTCATGTAAGCCCTCAATCTGAAAAATTTCAACACTGACAGCAAGCCAAGAACCCATGCTTTCCAACAGTATGCTATATGTTGCATATATTATGGTAAAGTGCGTTCGGTGACTTTTGAAATGAGGGAAAAGTATGAAAAAGAGCGCAAAAGTGACAGAAAAGTACAGAGACAGACAGCAAACATAAATGTAGTAATTTTTGAGGAAAAGGCAGGGTGTTTGTAAAATTAGCCTCTGTCTTCAGCCAGACAGAAACTGTTACAAACAGTACCACACTGACTGATGTAGTTTAGATCTAATTTTGATTCTTGGTTATATATTTGTATATAGTTTGACACTTTGTTTTATTCATATTGTATAATTTTGCACAAAATGAGTGATCAAATGAGTGATTTATTGCACATTTTAATAATACAGATAATAACTGATATATTTATATATAGTTTTGCACTTTGTTGTTATTCATATTGTTTGGTTCTGCACTTTAAAATTGGTTACTTTTTGCATATTTTCGCCTTGTAAAATGTTTACTTTTGCACTGTTTCTGCGCTGTTTCTGAGTTCTAGACACACAAAATTAATTATTTTGATTTTAAACACTTACAGCTTCCTGTTAAAAATGTGAAATCCAAACTTCCTTTACATAATCATTTTTCACTAAAAAACTGAAAAAAAAAATCAAGTTCGTTTTTGTGTTTTTTCTCATTTTAAATGCTAAAACTTACAAATAATGTGTATAAATAGTTAATCAGGTGTAATATAATTGAAATTCAGGTACTCTTGGAAAAGGGTACCAAAGCACACAAACATAGAACATTATTTCTTAATTTTATTGCTATAATAAAAAATGATAACCAATCGTCCATTTATAGCCTCAGTAGGTAAAGGGTTAATGCACATGGCACTATGTGATGCAACTGGATGCAAAGTTCATGTTTGGATCCCCCTTCCAAAGAAATTAGTCTGCAGGACAAAATGCTCATTTTCTTGTGAGTTCCCCACATGTCTGTACTGGACGAATTTAGGATTCGAATACATCAAATCAAATCAATTTTATTTATATAGCACCAAATCACAACAAACAGTTGCCCCAAGGCGCCTTATATTGTAAGGCAAGGCCATACAATAATTACGGAAAAACCCCAACGGTCAAAACGACCCCCTGTGAGCAAGCACTTGGCAACAGTTAGCTGCTGGGCTGACCCGGAACTCCACCTCCCCGATGGGTGCAGGTTTCTTTTTTGTGGGCAAGAAAGACGGCGGACTCCGTCCATGCATTGACTACAGAGGGCTGAACGAGATCACGGTTTACAATCAATACTCTTTGCCCCTGTGGGATTCAGTGTTCACGCCCCTGCATGGAGCCCAAATTTTCACCAAACTAGATCTCAGGAATGCGTATCACCTGGTTCGGATCCGGAAAGCAGACAAGTGGAAGACGGCATTTAACACCCCGTTAGGTCACTTTGAGTACCTGGTCATACCATTCGGCCTCACGAATGCTCCCGCGACGTTCCAAGCTTTGGTTAATGATGTCTTGCGGGACTTCCTGCACCGATTCGTCTTCGTATATCTGGACGATATACTCATCTTTTCCCCGGATCCTGAGACTCATGTCCAGCATGTACGTCAGGTCCTGCAGCGGTTGTTGGAGAACCGGCTGTTTGTGAAAGGCGAGAAGTGCGAGTTCCACCGCACGTCTTTGTCCTTCCTGGGGTTCATCATCTCCTCCAACTCCATCGCCCCTGATCCGGCCAAGGTTGCGGCAGTGAGAGATTGGCCCCAACCCACAAGCCGTAGGAAACTGCAACAGTTCCTCGGCTTTGCAAATTTCTACAGGAGGTTCATTAAGGGCTACAGTCAGGTTAGTAGTCCCCAGACAGCCCTGACCTCCCCAAAAGTCCCCTTCACCTGGTTGGATCGGTGCGAAGCCGCGTTTAGGGAGTTGAAACGTCGGTTTTCGACCCGATCCTTGCCGCCAGTTTGTGGTTGAAGTGGACACCCCTGACTCAGGGATAGGAGCCGTGCTATCCCAGAGCGGGTAGTCCAACAAGGTTCTTCACCCATGTGCCTACTTTTCTTGCAGGTTGACCCCAGCTGAACGGAACTATGATGTGGGCAATCGGGAACTCCTTGCGGTGAAAGAGGCTCTTGAGGAGTGGAGACACCTGTTGGAGGGAGCTTCGGAGCCATTCACGGTTTTCACAGACCATTGGAACCTGGAGTATATCAGGACCACCAAGCGGCTGAACCCCAGGCAAGCCCGCTGGTCACTGTTCTTTGGGTGTTTTGACTTCCGGATCACCTATCACCCCGAGAGATCGGACGCCTTGTCCCGAGCACACGAAGACGAAGTCAAAACAGGGCTGTCGGATCCACAGGAGCCCATCTTACCTGAGTCCACTATCGTGGCCACCCTCACCTGGGTCGTGGAGAAGACCGTCCGGGAGGCCCTGGCACGGAGCCCGGAACCAGGAACCGGTCCGAAGAACCGTTTGTACATCCCACCAGACGTCAGAGCTGCTGTCCTGGACTTCTGTCACGGTTCCAAGCTCTTCTGTCATCCAGGGGTGCGAAGGACCGTGGCAGTGGTCTGGCAGCACTTCTGGTGGGCATCTATGGAAGCCGACGTCCGGGAATATATCAAATCAAATCAATTTTATTTATATAGCGCCAAATCACAACAAACAGTTGCCCCAAGGTGCTTTATATTGTAAGGCAAGGCCATACAATAATTACGGAAAAACCCCAACGGTCAAAACAACCCCCTGTGAGCAAGCACTTGGCAACAGTGGGAAGGAAAAACTCCCTTTTAACAGGAAGAAACCTCCAGCAGAACCAGGCTCAGGGAGGGGCAGTCTTCTGCTGGGACTGGTTGGGGCTGAGGGAGAGAACTAGGAAAAAGACATGCTGTGGAGGGGAGCAGAGATCAATCACTAATGATTAAATGCAGAGTGGTGCATACAGAGCAAAAAGAGAAAGAAACACTCAGGAAGCCAATGAAGAGAGGCCAATATGGGTGAGATAGATAGATAGATAAAGCTGGGTATCATCTGCGTAACAATGAAAATTTAAGCAATGCCGTCTAATAATACTGCCTAAGGGAAACATGTATAAAGTGAATAAAATTGGTCCTAGCACAGAACCTTGTGGAACTCCATAATTAACCTTATTCTGTGAAGAAGATTCCCCATTTACATGAACAAATTGTAATCTATTAGATAAATATGATTCAAACCACTGCAGCGCAGTGCCTTTAATACCTATGGCATGCTCTAATCTCTGTAATAAAATTTTATGGTCAACAGTATCAAAAGCAGCACTGAGGTCTAACAGAACAAGCACAGAGATGAGTCCACTGTCTGAGGCCACAAGAAGATCATTTGTAACCTTCACTAATGCTGTTTCTGTACTATGATGAATTCTAAAACCTGACTGAAACTCTTCAAATAGACCATTCCTCTGCAGATGATCAGTTAGCTGTTTTACAACTACCCTTTCAAGACTTTTTGAGAGAAAAGGAAGGTTGGAGATTGGCCTATAATTAGCTAAGATAGCTGGGTGAAGTGATAGCTTTTTAAGTAATGGTTTAATTACTGCCACCTTAAAAGCCTGTGGTACATAGCCACAGGCTTTTAAAGCCACATAAAGATAGATTGATCATATTTAAGATCGAAGCATTAATTAATGGTAGGGCTTCCTTGAGCAGCCTGGTAGGAATGGGGTCTAATAGACATGTTGATGGTTTGGAGGAAGTAACTAATGAAAATAACTCAGACAGAACAATCAGAGAGAAAGAGTCTAACCAAATACAGGCATCACTGAAAGCAGCCAAAGATAAAGATACGTCTTTGGGATGGTTATGAGTAATTTTTTCTCTAATAGTTAAAATTTTATTAGCAAAGAAAGTCATGAAGTCATTACTAGTTAAAGTTAAAGGAATACTCAGCTCGATAGAGCTCTGACTCTGTCAGCCTGGCTACAGTGCTGAAAAGAAACCTGGGGTTGTTCTTATTTTCTTCAATTAGTGATGAGTAGTAAGATGTCCTAGCTTTACGGAGGTTTTTTTTTATAGAGCAACAGACTCTTTTTCCAGGCTAAGTGAAGATCTTCTAAATTAGTGAGACGCCATTTCCTCTCCAACTTACGGGTTATCTGCTTTAAGCTGCGAGTTTGTGAGTTATACCACGGAGTCAGGCACTTCTGATTTAAAGCTCTCTTTTTCAGAGGAGCTACAGCATCCACAGTTGTCTTCAATGAGGATGTAAAACTATTGACGAGATACTCTATCTCACTTACAGAGTTTAGGTAGCTACTCTGCATTGTGTTGGTATATGGCATTAGAGAACATAAAGAAAGAATCATATCCTTAAACCTAGTTACAGCGCTTTCTGAAAGACTTCTAGTGTAATGAAACGTATTCCCCACTGCTGGGTAGTCCATCAGAGTAAATGTAAATGTTATTAAGAAATGATCAGACAGAAGGGAGTTTTCAGGGAATACTGTTAAGTCTTCAATTTCCATACCATAAGTCAGAACAAGATCTAAGATATGATTAAAGTGGTGGGTGGACTCATTTACTTTTTGAGCAAAGCCACTTGAGTCTAATAATAGATTAAATGCAGTGTTGAGGCTGTCATTCTCAGCATCTGTGTGGATGTTAAAATCGCCCACTATAATTATCTTATCTGAGCTAAGCACTAAGTCAGACAAAAGGTCTGAAAATTCACAGAGAAACTCACAGTAACGACCAGGTGGATGATAGATAATAACAAATAAAACTAGTTTTTGGGACTTCCAATTTGGATGGACAAGACTAAGAGTCAAGCTTTCAAATGAATTAAAGCTCTGTGTGGGTTTTTGATTAATTAATAAGCTGGAGTGGAAGATTGCTGCTAATCCTCTGCCTCGGCCCGTGCTACGAGCATTCTGGCAGTTAGTGTGACTCGGGGGTGTTGACTCATTTAAACTAACATATTCATCCTGCTGTAACCAGGTTTCTGTAAGGCAGAATAAATCAATATGTTGATCAATTATTATATCATTTACTAACAGGGACTTAGAAGAGAGAGACCTAATGTTTAATAGACCACATTTAACTGTTTTAGTCTGTGGTGCAGTTGAAGGTGCTATATTATTTTTTCTTTTTGAATTTTTATGCTTAAATAGATTTTTACTGGTTATTGGTGGTCTGGGAGCAGGCACCGTCTCTACAGGGATGGGGTAATGAGGGGATGGCAGGGGGAGAGAAGCTGCAGAGAGGTGTGTAAGACTACAACTCTGCTTCCTGGTCCCAACCCTGGATAGTCACGGTTTGGAGGATTTAAGAAAATTGGCCAGATTTCTAGAAATGAGAGCTGCTCCATCCAAAGTGGGATGGATGCCGTCTCTCCTAACAAGACCAGGTTTTCCCCAGAAGCTTTGCCAATTATCTATGAAGCCCACCTCATTTTTTGGACACCACTCAGACAGACAGCAATTCAAGGAGAACATGCGGCTAAACATGTCACTCCCGGTCCGATTGGGGAGGGGCCCAGAGAAAACTACAGAGTCCGACATTGTTTTTGCAAAGTTACACACCGATTCAATGTTAATTTTAGTGACCTCTGATTGCCGTAACCGGGTGTCATTACTGCCGACGTGAATTACAATCTTACCAAATTTACGCTTAGCCTTAGCCAGCAGTTTCAAATTTCCTTTAATGTCGCCTGCTCTGGCCCCCGGAAGACAATTGACTATGGTTGCTGGTGTCGCTAACTTCACATTTCTCAAAACAGAGTCGCCAATAACCAGAGTTTGATCCTCGGTGGGTGTGTTGCTGAGTGGGGAAAAACGGTTAGAAATGTGAACGGGTTGGCGGTGTACACGGGGCTTCTGTTTAGGGCTACGCTTCCTCCTCACAGTCACCCAGTCGGCCTGCTTTCCCGACTGCTCGGGATCTGCTGGAAGGGAACTAACGGCGGCTAAGCTACCTTGGTCCGCACCGACTACAGGGGCCTGGCTAGCTGTAGAATTTTCCACAGTGCGGAGCCGAGTCTCCAATTCGCCCAGCCTGGCCTCCAAAGCTACGAATAAGCTACACTTATTACAAGTACCATTACTGCTAAAGGAGGCCGAGGAATAACTAAACATTTCACACCCAGAGCAGAAAAGTGCAGGAGAGACAGGAGAAGCCGCCATGCTAAACCAGCTAAGAGCTAGTAGCTGCGCTAAGCTAGCGGATTCCTAAAAACACACAAAGTGAATAATGTGTAAATAATTTAGAGGTGATTCAGCAGAGGGAGTGCTTTAGTTAAGGCACGTGAAGATTACACTGTGAAACAAATCGTTATCTAGTTAACTAGATCAATCTAACTGCGCAGATTAAACAGCTAACAGATACAACAAAACACCGCTGTGCTCCGGAACAGGAAGTGATACAATACCGCAGTGAGAGCCAACCACCAGTAGAGGCAAGCAAGAGGAATACATGTGGAATGCATGGCCATCTCATATATGAGAGAGAAAATGGATCAATATGCATACAGTCAATATCAAACTTTTTAACTCCAGAACTCCCGTTGCTGGATGGTAGGCCATACTGGGGAGAAGGTGGAGGTGTGGGAATTCTCTGATTTCAATCAATGATGTGGAAGCAATAGAATTATCAGCTTTATAATGATGTCTGTTTTAGCCTTGTTGTCCATAGTTAGCATATGGTCAAGCATTAGCAGTCAACAGCTAGTGAGGATGTATTGTATTTGCTAGTGCTAACCGTAGTGCAAGCCAAATGTTACCACTAACCATAGTTACCAGAAACTACAGTTAGTGCAACTGCATATGCTAACATAACACATAAGTACTTCACTGAAAAATCCAGGACATTACAATGTGCAACCTAAGCAAAAGGGGTGCTTGAATGATATGATAGTCATGTTCTCTGATAATCACAAAAACATGTCAGTCCACCCCCAGTGGATACTTGGGTTGTCTACACTTAGTTGCCATTACAAAGGTTTTGTGAGAATTATTGGTTTCCAGATGTGGAATGTGATAATATTTATCCTATGATTGTTGTGTTGACAGTAGCACATCTGACTACTAATGGTCAAAACTAAAGAAAATGCTAATCGTGGTCAGCGGTTGCACATATAGTTATGCTTTAGCAGTTAACAGTTAGTGAGGAGGTATTTGATAGCGTTAAGCACAGTTGAAGCCACCAGTTACTGTTAACAACACCGTATCCATGCATAGGAATGTCCTCCTCGAAGGGCAGGCGGGTGAATTCACAAGCGTGCGGCCAATAATACGTTCGTTGGAATGCCTACTCCTCCATATATTTCAATAAAACGTCTGATTCATCACAAATAACTCACCCATTTAGTGTCAAATGGCGCCAGATCCGTTTCGCCTTGTCTATTTAACTTTCGTACTACAAACTGTCAAATTGACATCATTTTCATGCAACCACTCCCAATTTTTAAAAAAAAATGGGGAAAAAAGTCATTGTGTCTTTGTACACACATACAAAGTTTGGTGACAATCAGGCAACTTGGAATGAAGTTATTGCACTCGCAATATTTTTTTTATTTTTTATTTTTACAAAGTATGCTCAGTGACCTTAATATTTTGATTCACAAATTATTAGAATGCTTGGCATCCTTACGCGTAATGCATATAAAAACATTGATGACAATCGGACCAGTAATCTTGCTCACAATATTTTAGTTAAGTACGCCACAGTGACTTTGACCCTTAAATCAATAGCCTTATTGGGGTCAATATAAGCACATACCACATTTGGTAACAATTAGGCAAGTACAACTCGAGTAATGTCACTCATAAGACAAATGTCAGATGACTGACTGACGTCTAGTGCTCCATAACAGCTTGAAGGACAAAGGTGCAAACATCTGGAATACTGATGGTAATGTCAATATGATTTTTTTTTTCTACACTTAATGAAAACAGACAAAAAAATCCATTTACACACTGTGAGTACAGATATGACAGAGATTCAGCTCCCCTCATATTTATGATGGTGGCAGACAGCCAACTGGAGTAGAGACTTCATAGTCTGTTATGGCTTCTTAAAGCTGATGGGGTTTGGGGGAGCGGAGGGTTGCTACAGGCACCTCTCTATAAAGTCAAGAAACAAGTCATGCGACTGTAAGCCTTTCAAACAGAAATATTCATCTATTTCCACTACGTGTCAGAACTATAAATAAACAGCGGTTTAAAAAAAAAAAAAAAACCCTCAAGTCCCACTTCCCAGCCAAGAAGGATTTAATTAGGAGGATTATTTCTCCCATTTACTGTCACTCTGTGGTTGTGTTCATCAGTTTTGTGACATCGGTGGTGGGCTGGAGGGAAACTGTCTGCAGGAAAAAGTTGCCGAGTGGGGAATTAATTGTTCCACTGTCAGCCCACCAGCAGACATCTCATCTACGAAACATTCATCATCAAGTGCTAGGCAGCCAAAGGCCGCCGGGCCAAAACTACATATGTATGAAGACAATTTGCAGCAGCAGACATCTGACGAGGAAAGCCATGTTTGGACTCCCGTGGTGTGCACACTGAAACACCAGCAGGAGGCTTCTCCGCATCTTTTTGTGCATCTTCTCAGATCCTCAGCAGGAGAACATCATGTTGACTGTGAGCATGTAGGGATTACGTACTAAATACACATATGGCATGTGAATTTTTCCAAAATGACTCGTCTGTAACAGCAGTGCTTCTCTTTTCCACATTCCATAACCTCCCTGGAGTCCACATTATCAGAAACACAGCTCGTTTCAGCTCTCAAGCTCTACGGAATTGTGAATAACGCAAACATTTCACAAATCAAATGCTACATCCACACCTATTCGTGCGGAGAAAAGTCAGCCGTTACAGGGTGCAGCATTTCCCTCCCTCAGCTCAGTGAATAAATGGAAGCTCTATGGAGCCTGGATGGTCTGCTGCTTCAACCCACAGTGGAAAATATGACGACCCACCAGCAGCAGCAGGTAGGAGAAACAGGATGCCGGGAAAGCAGGAGTGGGAGGCTCTGAACACCAGTAATCAGTTCTTAAGTGCAAGGTTAAAGGTCCAGCTTTGTCTCAAAATAATGCCTGTGCTCACAATAACTCCCTGTAAGAATAATGACAAATACATTAATGACCAAATTAAGGAATTAGGCTGACAGGAAAAGCTGAAAGCTACAGTGAGCAGGATTTAGTGTCATCTAGTTGTGAGGTTCAGGATTTTACTTCCCTTCGTGTTTTCACTTCTTTGGTGATGGGGATTCTCTTGAGAAAAGCAACATGTATGATCCTCCATTTCACAAAACTGAGGGTTCTCAAACTTAAGCCTTTTATTCTTCTCCGTCTCTGCCGCTCCATAGCAACGCAGAGCCCTCTACGTTGCCTGACATGCACCTCCCAAAAACTGAAAATACACATTGAAATGACACAAAGGCTGTGGTTGGTCACTTTTCCGGCTTCACTCATTCCTCTCCCGTCAGATTTAAAAGTTTTTGCAGTTCACACGCGGATTACATTTCGATGATGGATCAAACAGAGGAACGTTTGGCAGAAAAGTCCGCAAATATGACCAACTTTACAACACGGGGTCAAAAAACTACAAAGACACTCAAATGACCCAGAATTCATGGAGGGAAATTGCACCTAACGTTGGTTTGTTAGTAAGCGTTTTACCTCGCTGTCGTGTTTTGACAGTTCTCTTTTGTATTATCACCGTTTCTTGGTCACCAAGACTCTTGTTGTAGTTGTTTGCTTTTGTCATGTTGGATTTTTGAGTCACCTGTGTTGTCACTGCCACGTTGGGAGAATTAACCACCCTGTTTCTGCACTTTACCCTCGTGATTCCTGCTACCTGCATCCTGGGGTCCAGCCCTAGTTCGTAGTGATTCCAACCACAACATCTGATCGGCCCCATCCCTATTAAAAAAACCTGCTCATGCAATGAGAAAAATGGATGATTTTTCAGTCTCACTTGATCACGAACGCAGCAGTACAACCTGCAGAAGCATTTGGCAGTACTTCAGCCTGCCTGTGAGAAAACACACTGCACCTCTTGTGTCATCTTCATCTCCTGCAATCATTCTTTTCCCGTGTCCATCCCTTTCCAGTCTTCCTTTTTCCTACACAGTCAGGCTTTAAAGTCAACTAATGACTCAACATTTGTCCAGTGTTCACAAAAGGATGAATTTCCCCTACAAGCTGCCCACATCCACAGAGAAAGAGCTCTTTGGTCTGGAGGAATTATGACATTTTGACCGGAGGAGTAAGGCAACAATTTTGTCACGTTTTCAACAAAATCAACAAGTCGGTGTTACTGTAAATTCCAGCAGTACTACATCAATATTTTACACGGTGTAAACAAAATTGACAAAATTACTTTGTGTTAAAATGTACTTCTTACATAGTGCATTTTTTTTCTGTGGTATATCACAAAATTACAACTATTTTTTTCTGGCTGGTAAAGGCATAGAGGCAGAAGTGCACACATCACCAAGCTCTTGATACCTGCTAATTACACTGGTCAAAAAAAAAAAAAAAAAAAAAAATTGGGGGTGCAGAATCCAAATCTGAGCTCATATTTCCTCTGTCACGTCACATTTTTTGTCATCTGTATGTTCCGTATTGATGGATTACACAAAAGTTGCTCATTCACTCACAAGTTTGATGCCACTAATCATGCACAAAAGCAACTTCAAAAGCATTGGTTTTTAAACCAGGTTTGCGAAATGTGAACAAGAGCTGTAATATCGTGTATAGTTCTGAAGAGGTGTGTGAGACTGCAGCTTTTGCTTCAATGCTTGATAAGAGGAAATATGTTTTTATATCTCAAAAATGTGATGTGATTGGCAAAAACTAAACACCAGATTCGGATTCAGCGCTCACAAATTACCCAAAATCTGCTGAAAAGCTCCATGTAAGAAAAATTGTGTTGACCAGTGTTATTGCTAATGGTGCAAATATACAAATTAAATAATACTGGAAGGCTGACTTGTTGGTCTGTTAGTCCAATTAACCACACAGCAAAACATATTATCTTTGAACTTTGTAGTAAAATGCTCAGAATGGAACTAAGAAATCACAGGTACATAAGCATTCACAGCCTTTGCCATGAAGCTCAAAACTGAGGTCAGGTGGATCCTGTTTCCACTAATCATCCTTGAGGTGTTTCTACAGCTTAATAGGAGTTCACCTGGGGTAAACTCAGCTGATTGGACATGATTTGGAAAGACACACACCTGTCTACATATAAGGTCCCACAGTTGACAGTGCATGTCAGAGCACAAACCAGGCATGAAGTCAAAGGAATTGTTTGTAGACGTGTGAGACAGGATTGTCTTGAGGCAGAAATCTGGGGAAGGGTACAGAACATTTCTGCTGCTTTGAAGATCCCAATGAGCACAGTGGCTTCCATCATTTGTACATGGAAGAAGTTCAGAGCCACCAGGACTCTTCAAAGAGCTGGCCGGCCGTCTAAACTGAGCGATTGGGGGAGAACGGCATTAGTCAGGGAGGTGACCAAGAACCTGATGGTCACTCTGTCAGGGCTCCAGCATTCCTCTGTGGAGAGAGGAGAACCTTTCAGTACAACCATCTCTGCAGCAATCCACCAATCAGGCCTGTATGGTAGAGTGACCAGATGGAAGACACTCCTTAGTAAACGGCACATGGCAGCCCACCTGGAATGTGCCAAACGCAAATGAGACTATCAGACCATGAGAAACAAAATTATGTGGTCTGTCGTGACTAAGATTGAACTCTTTGTTGGTGTGAATGCCAGGTGTCATGTTAGGAGGAAACCAGGCACCATCTCTACAGTGAAACATGGTGGTGGCAGCATCATGCTGTGGGGATGTTTTTCAGTGGCAGGAACTGGAAGACTAGTCAGGATTGAGGGAAAGATGAATGCAGCAATGTACAGAGACATCCTGGATGAAAACCTGCTCCAGAGCGCTCAGACTGGGGCAACAATTCATCTTTCAGCAGGACAATGACCCGAAGCACACAGCCAAGATATCAAAGGAGTGGCTTCAGGACAACTCTGTGAATGTCCTTGAGTGGGTCAGCCAGAGACCAGACCTGAATCTGAATGAACATCGCTGGAGAGATCTGAAAATGGCTGTGCACCAACGCTCCCCATCCAACCTGATGGTGCTTGAGAGGTGCTGCAAAGACGAATGAACAAAACTGCCCAAAGATAAGTGCACCACGCTTGTGGCTTCATATTCAGGAAGACCTGAGGCTACAATTGCTGCCAGTATTGAGGAAAGGGTGTGAATACTTATGTTCATGTGATTTCTTAGTTTTTTATTTTAATAAATTTGCAAAAATTTCAAAAAAAAAATTCATTTTGCCATTATGGGGTGCTGTGAGTAGAATTTTGAGGTGAAAATGAATTTACTCCATTTTGGAAAAAGGCTGTAACATGACAAAATGTGGAAAAAGGGAAGCACTCTGAATACTTTCTGCAAAAATACAATAAAGTACTGATTAAACAAAATGTAATAAGAGCATATCCACTGATCTGTGTTTAACTGGAGCCAGATATCCCATCATGCAACAATTACCAAACATCACACCTTTTTAAATTGCAGAAACAGGTCAAAGTTCTCTCTCACACACACAGAAATGATTATACACAAATAATCTGTAACACACCTGAGTTAAACATCTCCCCCTCAGTTTACACCTGCACTGTTTTGCACACTTTTGCACACCTTTGTTCTGTCTGTTCAAGCTGTTGAGTCTCACAGAGGGAGAAATGTGCATGCATCTTTGTGTTTAAATGCTTATATTTAGAGTTCAACACAAAAACATATTGAAAATGGATAGTCTTCCCTGTGCTGACTCTGTTTCTCTGTCTGCCACAGAGCTCACCTCTGACCTGCAGGGTCAAATTAATAAAATACCCATAACCCCGTGCCAACATCCCCATACAAGAGATGCGTCACTATTTCTCGCCTGCTGACACACTCATAATGGCGGTGAAAATTTTGTGCTGAGAAGGTTGTCTTGACAAAAGGATGGAGAAAAGCCATTAAGCTGGTGTTCAAGCCTGGAAAATACAGAGAGGCAGTGTTCTGCCTGCTGCCAGATAAAGTCAGCTTCCCTAAACTGCTGACAAGTTTTATACATCCAGCATCTATTTAAATAAAAATACTAGCTCCCTGTGGAGCACTGGAAATAATCTATGTATTATTTAACAGCAGCAAATATCATTCCAGCAACAAGCTACAACAGGGACTCTAAATGCACTGATAATTTATCAGCCATTCCTTCTATATTTTGTATTACTGTGTATTTTGTTCATCCCAGACTGTAAAACACATTTCCTCTTAGCAGCTCCAACATTTATGATGTTACTCTCCCGGCTCTTTGTGTATTTCTGCCCCTCACAAAATACAAACTCAAACTATTCCACACTTTTAAATTTATTCAAAGTCACGATGGAATTCAGGCCTGGATTCTGAAGAACTTCTCTCACACATGAGATCCGTCCGTTCAGAACCAAGAACAATGGGTACAAACAGTTTTATAAAACACTACATGGGCGTAACAAAGGCGGACCTTATTTCGTAAAATCCTTCCCTCATTGGTCCCCGTGGGCATTCGAGGGAGGTTCCACCCCCTGCCGCTGACCAGCACGATAACGGAACATTTATGATTTATAATGTAACCTGAATCTCTTTGTTCTGAGTGGTAAAACCGGTTAAATCCAGTTCGACATGCACATTCCAACAAGTAACAGATTAAGAATATATTAAACCAAGAATACAATCCTGAGTAAAATAACTACTTTAATACCAAAACAAATAAAGAAAACAATAGTTAAACACTCAAATATATCTAACAAAGAAGCGACAAAATGTTGCATCAACCTGTCACACTTCAATGTTAAAACCTGCTTTTTAAAGCAGTTCTCCAGCTGCTACTGTTTTTCCAACAGACTGAGTTAATACATGATAAGCAGCCACTGCTGGGTGTCTGCGTGCAACCGTGCACACGTGGCCACAGGCGACTGTGTGCAGGACTGTTATCCCATTGAACAGCTGTCCCTCCCCGGTACAACATACGGCTATAAACTTAGACTGCAGACATATGTGAAAAAAAAAACATAAATAACAATAAACCCCGTAATTGGCCGTGTGTGTGTGAACAAATTAACAACAACAACAAAAAAGCACAAAAGAAAAGAAACTGGACAGATTTTCACCAACATTCTATATCGGTTGGCATTAAAAAAACAAATACATGAAATCACTGTTTTGAATACTTTGAAAATGTGGTAATTTTGATTAAACTGTATCTGAAGTGGTTTAAATATAGTCTGAATCTGTCTGTCATTAGTGCAAAACAGTTTTAAAAAAGCTGCTCAAAACATAAAACTGTGACACCGGGCGGCAGCCTGGCACCAGGAATGGCTGGACCCGCAATGCAGACTCCCAAACCAGGCTTTGGTGTATAAGAAATCATTGTCTTTATTCCATTCTTGGGTTCAGTACACAGGCAATCAAGCAGCGGAGTGGAGGTACAAACAGGATCAGGCAAAAATGCAGTCATAGTTCAGAAGGGGTCAGAGGCACGAGCAAACACGGTAGTCATGGATGAGGCAAAAGACGTGGTCGAGAAATACAAAGCAGAAGACGGTACACGGCTAAACAAAACAGGACTGTGATCAAAAGGCTGGAATGTGTGCTAAGAGCAACGAGAACCTGGCAAAGGTGTGATGGCTGGGAGGAGATTAAATAAGCAAGTGTTAACAAGGTGCACATCAGGAGAAGGATCTAGAAAGGGGGCATGGCTAGTGAACAAAGAGTATGGACGGGGCAAGACAGTGACGAAGGGAGTGCACAAAGTGATGTGGTGTAATAGACAAAGACACGTGAGCTGGTGCAAGAGCATGAGTGAATGGAAACAAAACAGACTGAATCAAAGTGAGGGAAAAAACATAATGGCAGGTGCAGGGTGTGGAGTGAACCTAATTAACTGGGCGTGAGGGAAACTGAGAACTATGGACAAAAGTAAAATAAAAAGTGAGGGCAGAATAACATAACCTAGAACAGGGTATGAACATGAAGACTGAAAATGGAACATAAATACTTAAGCAAAACTAAACTAGGACAACAAGGTGGTAAACGAGCTATAAGAAAAACAAACTACATGAAAACAGAAAGCAAAACTGACAAGTGATAAACGATGATCAATAATGCAAACACAAACCGGCAGAACAAAACTAGAACGGAACTGGATAATGGCTTAAGAATGAAAAGTAACAAAACAAAGTAACACAGCAAAACTAGAACAGAAAATAACCACATGATGAAAAAAAATAACTAATACATCAAAGCTGGGGCAGGAGGTGAGCCAAAGGGAGAGGGAAAATAAGGGTCAAGGCCTAGACCCAGGCCGGGCATGACAAAAACAAACAAATCTTCACTTCAGAAGCAGGAACGACTTCAAAATTTGGCAATTTTCCTTCAGAATGACAAACCATAATTCAGTTGTCATTGCGGTTGTGAATTGTTTTTCTCTCTAATGAAAAATCATTTCACCTTGGAAGTTATGACAGAAATACCTGCTCTGATGCTCATCTCCTCAGATGGTGTCTGATATTGTGAGCAAGCCGTCAACAGATTTGCCATCACAATATCATTTTTTAGACAACAGTGTGATGGTAACTGGCAGCACCACAACAACAGCGTCACCAAGACACTCAATTTCCTGTCACATACAGCAGGTGGAAATTTAGAACAGATGACTGTCCCCATCCAGTCCAGGGAGGCTAATGAGGATGGACGCAGCTTCTTAACATTAAAATATCTGTAGAATACCGGGAACCTCAGTGGCCAGCACGCACTGACGCTCATAGATCTAGTCAAGAAACAGATGGAAAATGCCCAAAAGCTGCGCATGTTGGCAATGCCACAACCGGAGGAAGAAGCGAGACAACATTTCCTATCTTAAGTAAGTAGTTTTGGTTATTCTTGTTAATAACAACTGACAGAACTTTAACAGAACTGACATTTAAATGGATTTACCATGTGGAATTAATTAATACAGCCAGTGTGCCCAGCCTGGATTGTGTGTATCACGGTATTATGCCTTGTTATGTCTGCAGAATTTGTAAACAATTTTAAAATTAATTTTACTGGCTCGATATCTAGGTCAGAACGATATTTTAACACATATTTTGCAAGCTCAATATTTTGCCTGGTGTGAAAATTGCACATCGCTCTCCATGAAGGAACATTCGTGTTAAGTAGGCAGCATTGCGAGTGCAGACTCTAGTACTCACATAAGGCTCTATGGCTGTGACTTAGGCAGACTAAGCAATGCCAACATGTCGATGCCCAGAGCTGCACTTTTTGAACTTCAAAACACTTCACAGAGGGTTTGTCTATTACACAGCGGTTAAAATAAGTATTTAACATGTCACCATTTTCCTCAGTAAATATATTTCTAAAGGTGCTATTGACATGAATTTTTCACCAGATGTCAGTCACAACCCAAGTAATACACACATATAAAGAAACCAAAACAAATAAGTACAGAAAATAGATTATGTGTAATAATGTGAAACAATACAGGAAAAAAAAGCATTGAACACATGAAGAAAGGGAGGCCCAAAAAGGCATGAAAAGCCAAGACACCACTTGAAATCGATCAGTAATTACAATGCAATCCTGCCCTTTGTAAGTGCAAATTAATATCAGCTCATTCAGTCCCAAATGATGGCCTATAAAATGGCATCTCATTACCAAGGTCTCACACAAGAAACATCTCATGATACGTAAAAGCAAAGAGCTCTCTCACGATCTTCGCAACCTTGTTGTTGCAAAACATAATGATGACATTGGTCACAGAAGGATTCCTAAACTCCTGAACAATCCTGTGAACACTGTGGGGCCATAATCCGGAAGTGGAAAGAACATAATTTCACCATAAATTGGCCATGACCCAAGACTTCTGACAGAGGAGTGAAGAGAATTATCAGAAGAGTTGATCAAGAACCAAGGACCCCTCATGGAGAGCAATTGAGCAATTGCTTCAAAGAAAACAATAAATAATGCACTCACCCACCATGGTGTGTATGCACGCTCACCACACAAGACTCCATTGCTGAAGAAAAAGCATGTTGAAGGTCATTTAAAGTTTGCTACACAACATTTAGACAAGCCCGTGAAATACTGTGAGAATATAGTCTGGTCAGATGAGACCAAAACTGAACTGTTTGGATGCCGTAATGCACACCGTGTTTGGAGGTCAAACGGCACTGCACATCAGCCCCAAAACACCATACCAACAGAGAGGTTTGGAGGTGGGACCATCATGGCATGGGGTTGTTTTTTAGCACACAGCAAACTTCATATAATTGAAGGAAGGATAAATGGAAAAATGTCTTGAGACATTCTTCATAAAAATATACCAGGATTATGAATATGAAATGAGAGTCGACATTTTAGCAAGACAATGATCCCAAACACATAACCTGGTTTCAGAGAATTTTTTTAAGGATTCTTTATCATTGCAGGATAGGGCCAATTTCAACATTTTTGCATCCAACTTCATGAAGACGGGTCACAAAGGCTGAACAAAAATTAAGTTACAACACAACAATAATTTAGCATTTGTTTCTCCTCATTGAATAAACTTATTAGAAAATAAAAAAACTTGTGTAGTTCATGCAGTTTCTCTTTCTAAATACATTTGCTGAAGATCTAAGTCTTTAACCACTGAATCTGAAACATGACGGTAGATGCGTGAAACGACGTGGAATAAGTCTCTTTGCCAAAGGGTATTCCATGTGACGTCAGTGACCTTATGGCCTTGGCGGAGGTTTGCGCTCTCTGAGTGCTTCGAGTTAAAACTTTGATGTCCCCCATTGAGAGTTTTTGTAAAAATAATACATGTAAATAAAGTTTGAAAAAAAAAAAAAAAAGCGTCTGTTTACGTTTTGCTTCCAGAAACACGAGTCCGATATGTGATTTTTGAACGTACAATGTGAGTAGTCAGATCGCATCAGAGCATCGGGCCGTACAGTGTGAGAACATAAATCGTGCGCTCTGAACTTTTACACCCTACAGTGTCTGCCCAGCTTAATCTGTTCTGTTCAAATTCACTCCAAACAAGCCGCAGCCACAGCTGAGAGTCGACAGACTGATGACCGCTGGGTGCTCAGAAGAACTGACAGATGGGTAATAGCATATAATGTCACCAAGGAGTCAACATCTTCACGAAGGCAGTGAGACTTCACAAAATCCATTTTTTTTTTACTTTTCTGCACCAAGCCTACTGGGCTTCAAATATGTTAGACGTAAGTTTGAGTCCCTGTCACGCTACCTGAACAAGATACTTCATCTTCACTGTCTGAAAATGGGTCCTGGACTCAGCTGAAGTAACCTGTGTCCAGCTGCCGTCCCGTCCAAAGGGAGTCGTAGACTCTCATCTGATTCCTACTACAGAATCTGGTGGTAAACACCTGCACCAGTGGGTGATACAGGATTTCATCTTTTGTATACTGGATGATGATTGATTGATGGAAAAGTTAACATTGGAAGGATTAAAATTTCAGACCGTATGTTTGGTAAACACACTTGCTGGTCTTTTGAGTTTGCGATGATTAAGATAAAGTCCAGCGGGTGTCGTTTGAAGATGATGCTGGCAGACGGTCAGTCAGACAGTCATACGGAGACTCATGGCCGCCAGAGCAGCTTCATAACGACACATAAAAGAAAAACCCCAGGGGGGAAAAATAGTGTGTGTGTGTGTGTGTGTGACACAGTGGATAGATACAGTTCATGCTACCAGATCTGATTATTTTAATTTTTTTTGAACTGAATAAAATTTTACCACATAAAAAAAAGCCTTTCTGTAAAACTTAGCACTGGATGGCCTAATAACCTAAACACAAAGGGCATCTGATACCTCAGCTGTAGGCTGAGCCAGAATTTTGTGCCTACCTCAGGTAATATAGCCTCTATGAGTCAAAGGTTGGTTTTGCAGCTACTGACCCTGTGACCTAATTAATATGCAAATCAGGTCACTGTTGCTATGGTGATCGTTCACCCCACTGGGTCTGCCCATGTGCCACATTTGAGCCCAAGGGCCTTAGAGATGTAGCAGTACGTATTATATTTATTATTAAACTATTACTTCTGTTGTTCATTTATATTAATTATTTTCATATTCCTGAAAAACAAAAGTAAATTGCAAGGACAGTTTTTTTTTTTTTTATGGGGGGGGGGGGGTGCAAATGAGCTTGCACATCTGTCTGTCTGTAGAAGACATTTCAAATAGTTGTTTACTGACTGACAACATTTTATGGGGATTTTTAATTTTTTTTTTTTTTGTGGCGGTTACCCAAATATACAGGTGGTTTTTTTCCTTTCTACCTTCTGTAAATTGTAGTTATTTATCGATCAGTCTGCTCCTCTCAGTCTGTGCATCTCTCGATCACTTTAATTGCGTTCTTGACACCCGTGTGCCAGTTGTGCGAGCTTGTTTTCATCGGCACTACTTTACCTCAGTTCACTGTGCACAATAATGCCAGTCTCGCCACCCTTCCATGTGCAGAATGCAGGACAAACATTGGTCTGTTTGTGTTTGTCGTTGGAACCCTATCGACGCATTTGAAATATCATGCGTTGCTGTGGTCACAAAATCATGAACGGGTTCAGCGGCGTGCATGTGCTCACTCTGTGCCCGTGTGCAAGAGACCAAAATAAGATGCCACTTCTCAAACAATCTGGTAGATCGATATGTAACAAAGCTTCTGAGTTTTGTCATGTTTCCTTAATCTCTGAGAAAAGGTACTGCTGAGACTTTTCCAAAAAGGAAACAATTTCATAGAGTCTACCTTTAAAAATAAACCAAATGGTACAAACAGGATGAGAAAACTCACTAATGCATAAGCATCAAACTGATTCCAGAAAGGGCCAAGGGGGTGGAGGAGGGTCCACTGGTCCTAACATCATTATATTATTTGATGATGTATATTACAACCCCAAACTGATTTTATTGACAATTAAATGTAACAAACCAGATCCAGTTTTGTTCAATTTACAAAAACAAAACATGTGATTCTCTTGACATACACCATTAATCACCTTTAATTGTACTGCTGTCTATGAATCTGTTGAATTGAATAGCAACAAATAATGGTAATTCACCATAATTAAATGTTTTTTTTAATTGTCACACTTTTGTAACATTATGTAACCTACTTTAGTGCAACATATAGTCTACTATAAATGTAAAAACAACAACATATTCTCCGTAATACTAGGACTAGTGTGAAGTTCCCAGAAGGTGCAGGTTTTCTTTGTAACCACCAACTCCACCAGATGATTTCATTGATGAACTCGTCCCATCTGCTCAAAGTCATATTAATCAGTGAAATCATCTGGTGGAGTTGGTGGTTCCAAAGAAAACCAGTATCCTCTTGGTCCTTTCTGGAATCATTTGACACCTATGCACTAAATGTATGAGGTCTATTAGAAAAGTATCCGACCTTATTATTTTTTCAAAAACCATATGGATTTGAATCACGTGTGATTGCGTCAGACAAGCTTGAACCCTCGTGCGCATGCGTGAGTTTTTCCACGCCTGTCGGTTGCGTCATTCACCTGTGATCAGGCTTTGAGTGAGGAGTGGTCCAGCCCCCTCGTCGTCGTTTCATTGCCAGGAAATGGTGGAATGATTTGGGCTTTTTTCCATCAGAATTTTTTCAGAAACTGTTAGAGACTGGCAGCTGGAAACCATTAGAAAAATTTATCTGGCTTTCGGTGAAAATGTTACGGGCTTGGTAGAGAATAAGGAGTGTTACTGTCGCTTTAAGGACGGCCCCCAGTGGCTGTGGGGTGCGCTGCGCTCCGAAGCCGCCATCGACAGGCTGAACGACCATTTCATTTCTAAACGGATGGCTGTCTGGATCCGTGACCATCGTGTGCCATTTCTCTGGTTATCACAAGAGCTGGACACAACCATTTTCCGGCAGATTTCACTTTTAACAAGAGATTTTGTCATGGAAAGCCGAGCGGAGGCTTCGCGCGTCACGATGGATTCGCTACTGGAGCGAGACAAAACCATCTCCGTTTTGGTCTCACAGGACGGCTTTGAGATGGCGTTCAGACAGCTGTTGGTGGTTTTTCCATCAAATGATTATCCGAGAAATTGTGGATGTGCCTGGACATGCCAGAACATGTCCCATGAGGCTTCATCACGGCGTTGCTGTGCGCCATGCGGCACCGCCGCGATGCGTGAAGCCTCCGCTCCTCTTTCCATGACAAAAACTCCTGTAACAGTGGAATGTGCCGTTCATTTCCAAACTGGACGTTGTGTTTTATCCGGGATGTTGTCTGACTAGCACAGGAATTGTGAAAAGACGTGGACATCAGCACTTTTTCGGCACATTGAGACAGACGTGCGGAGGAATTCCACGCGTCGCGGCGGTGCCGCATGGCGCAAAGCAACGCCGTGATGAAGCCTCACGGGACATGTTCTGGCATGTCCAGACCCATCACAATTTCTCAGATAATCACTCGATGGAAAAACCACAGACAGCTGTCTGAATGCCATCTCAAAGCCGTCCTGTGAGACCAAAACGGAGGTGGTTTTGTCTCGCTCCAGTAGCGAATCCATCGTGACGCGCGAAGCCTCCGCTCGGCTTTCCATGACAAAATCTCTTGTTAAAAGTGAAATCTGCCGGAAAATGGTTGATGTCAAGCTCTTGTGATAACCAGAGAAATGGCACACGATGGTCACGGATCCAGACAGCCATCCGTTTAGAAATGAAATGGTCGTTCAGCCTGTCGATGGCGGCTTCGGAGCGCGGCGCGCCCCACAGCCGCTGGGGGCCGTCCTTAAAGTGACAGTAACACTCCTTATTCTCTACCAAGCCCGTAACATTTTCACCGAAAGCCAGATAAATTTTTCTAATGGTTTCCAGCTGCCAGTCTCTAACAGTTTCTGAAAAAATTCTGATGGAAAAAAAAGCCCAAATCATTCCGCAATTTCCTGACAATGAAATTCCGACGAGGGGGTTGGACCACTCCTCACTCAAAGCCTGCTCACAGGTGAATGACGCAACTGACAGGCATGGAAAAACTCATGCATGCGCAGAGGGTTCAAGCTTGTCTGACGCAATCACACGTGATTCAAATTCATATGGTTTTTGAAAAAAAAAAAATAAGGTCGGATACTTTTCTAATAGACCTCGTATCTACATCACTTGCGAAAGGTGTACTCCTGGTGTTTTAGTGTTCTTCGACAATATATCTCTAGCAAGACCCCCAACACCCTATATCACAATGCTGAAAAAGTGGAAAACTAATTTTTTATTCAGTATGTCGGAAAAATCAAATCCTTATGCTGAAACAAATGAAGAAATTCTATAATAACCCACAAGTGTGTGACCAAACAACACCTCTTTGGCAGAGGTAACAACGTGTCCATACAAAGTGATTGACAACTACTTGCCTTTAGCCCTGTTATCCAGCACCGTTCTACAGTTACATGGGGATTTAAAAATAGGCCTCACTCAGTCCCCACTTAGCCTACCAATGTGGAGAGCAGATTGTAAATGAGCACAGAGTAGAGCCTGAATGGCACTCCTTGTCACTTGCTCGCTAGACTACTGCTGATACAGAGGTTCAATCTAAAGCGGTGACACGCTGAAAGCAACTGAGTGGTAAAGACACTTATCATGCATTAAGGGCCTGCATGTAGAGCAGATAAGGACACCGGCTCTGCAAGTGTGTGAAAAGAAATATCTCATATTTAGACCATTTCTGACTCTTACTATGTAGGTCATTCATGAAGACGGGCTTTTGCTGCAGATTAAATAACCTGTACAGGCCGACACTAATGTGACCATTAATTCATCTGCACGTGAATGAGAAATTATGAGACCATAGCAGAAACAGTGAGGTAGGGCAAAAATCACCATTGTCATTATTTTGGTCAAACAGGAAGTCATGATTATTAATGGTATTACTGAATTTTCCACAGTGCAGAGGTGGTGGCCAAGTGGTTAACACATTTGGTTTCAGTGCAGAAGGCTTGAACTGGGAACCTTCTGCACTGAAAGGAACCAGTGCAGAACTACCACCGCCCATACCACTGACAATAATATGTCAGTGGTATGGGTGACATGAGATGGTGGCAAGATGGCAAGGAGGTGCAGTGAGGCAGGGGCTGTTAACGTCTTTTTAGCTATTTTTTCTAATCGTTTTGTTTGTGATCAATGCCACAAAACCACAATTTGGCAGGAAATTTACAACACGCTTTTTATAACGCTGTTGCTGGTTGCTATTGTTGGCCCTTCATTTCATGTCTGCATGTCAGGGAGGCCATACGCAGAACAGCTGTGTTCTGACGGCTGTCGAATGCAGCGGGCGGCCTGGATGAGAGAACACTGGAGGTTGTGCTCGGACTGGGCCGTAAATACTCGGGCCTTATCCTATCATTATAATCTTCTTGGATTTTATGTCATCTACTCATTTGTTCTGCGTGATGGTTGTGCTACGATTGACCAACGTAACCATCAAAGGCAGCGGGGACTCGCCTCTTCTCCGCAGAAGATCCACAGTGTGGGCCTGTTGTTCCTCTTGCTGCTGTTGTCTGGGGACATACAGCTCAATCCAGGGCAAGTAATTACTCAGAGCGCATCGTGGGATATCGGTGCTGGACTCCCCTTGACTTCAGTGGCAACACTGTCTGGGGAGGTGAGTTTTTGCCGGTTGTCTGTACCTGGCCTCCCCCCGGCTGGGGTGGGTGCCTTTGGTGGGCTGGCTAGCACAATAACGACACTAACAGGGGAACTCCAGCCTATAGACTTTGCTGTGAATGCTGTCAGGTGCATTAATCCCGCTGTTAAAAAACAATTCTCATTTAAGACATTTCAAACTGTCACTCACGCAAAGGTCATCTGGGATCCTAAGCGGAAGCCGAGGGGACTTCTCGGTGGTCACTTAAACATCAGAAGTATCGTCTCAAAAACTGAAAAGCTGACTCATTTACTAGTGAACTCTAACTTGGGCTTCTTGTGCATATCTGAAACATGGTTACAACAATCTACTCCTATTAATGTATTTACAGTGAGTGGATTCCAATGTTTCAGGTGAGACAGGACTGTGGGAAAAGGGGGCGGGATATTAATGTATGTGAAAGATTCTATTAAGTGCGAACGTATATTCTTGAAGCCGGCAATTTCCTTGGAGTATGTTGCACTAAAAGTTGTTTTGTCTCAGCAGATGTCTTTTATTATTATAGGCCTTTATAGACCCCCGGCTGCTAGCGATACATTTTATGAAGAATTTATTGAAATTTTGGAAGAATGTGACCATAACAAAGAAATTATTTTAATGGGGGATTTTTATCTGAACTGGGAGGACAAATCTACGAGGAGGAAGTTAAAAGCTATTACAGATAAATACCATTTCAAGCAAATGATAAAAGGCCCAACTAGAATCACAAAGCATTCAAATACGCAACTTGATCTTTTCTTCTCCAATAAACCTGAAAGGATAACAAAAAGCTACAATTTGATTATTGGTCTGTCTGACCACACTGGTGGGAAGGAAATTAACTAAAAATAGATTTTAGAGTCCTATATCAACTGTGTTCTGTATACCTAAAAGTAAATGGGATACATTTGACAATGAGATAAATAATTTGGATTGGGAAGATATTTTATCCTCAGAAAATCTGGAGTGTAGCCGTCAGTTATTACATCTAAAATCAATGCTGTTAGGGATAAATTCACTGTAAAAATTTATTGAAAAAACAGAAGCAAGATCAGCCTGCCTTGGTTCAACGCAAATTCATGGCAACTGATGAAAAGTAGAGCTACTGCTCTAAAAAAGGCCATCAAAACCAGAAGAGATACGGATATTTTAGTTCATAAAGGTTTAAGGAATAGAGTGATTAATGAATTGAGAACAGTTAAGTCACACTTTTTCCTTCAACTCATGAATGATGCTAAGGGCAACAACAATGAAATCTGGAAAAATATTAACAGTTTAACAGGGAAAGACCACCGTTATACAGGGGATATTCAGCTCACAGTTCAGGGTGAGACAACAGACGATGATGTTAAAACTGCTTCTACGTTTAATTCCTTTTTTATTGATTCTGTTCAGGAACTAGGAGATAATTTTAAGTTTAGGGAGCTAGGCATTAATTTGCCTGTTGCAGGGCAAGGCCTTGATTTAGTTACAGTAACTGAAGAGGAAGTTAAGAAGGTGATTTGCTCTTTAAGAAATTCAAAAAGCAAACATACTTCCCATCAGGACACAGAGTTTATTAAAAAACACTCAGCTGCTCTAATTTCCCCCATTACTCATTTACTAAATCTTTCCATTACACATAGTTTTTTTCCTGTGGATTGGAAGCATGCCATCGTGAGTCCAGTTTTTAAATCTGGTGATCATTGTATAGTTGGTAACTATAGACCTATAAGCATATTGCCAGTAATCTCCAAGATAGCAGAGAAAGTGGTCATAAAACAACTCACAGACCACATTAACAGTTGTAATTCTGGTCTAAATCCAGCCCAGTTTGGATTCAGCAAACATTACTCCACAGAAATGACCATTTTACATCTAACAGAGCAAATTCGATCTCATCTTGACAAAGGTGAGTTGTTGGAGCTGTGTTCTTAGACTTAAGTAAGGCCTTCGACACAGTTAACCATACAGTTCTGATATCCAAACTTTCCAGCTTTAATCTATCAGCTAATACACTTGCATGGATGTCATCTTACCTATCCAATAGGAGCCAGTGTGTGAAAATTAAAGATGTATATTCCAGTTACTTGAAGTGCACAATGGGTATGCCACAAGGATCTGTATAGGCCCACTACTTTTTAGTCTTTACATTAATGACTTTCCACAGTTTTGTCATGATCTGGAGATGCAACTCTACGCTGATGACACTGTTTTATATACCCATGCAAAGTCAGCTCAACAAGCAGCTGAAAAATTAAATACTGCTTTGGTTGGAGTGGCTGAGTGGTTAGACCACTCCTGTCTCACTTTAAATGTAGGTAAAACTAAAGATATGTTCTTCTCTAAAATGAAATTGAACATCTCAGATGTAAAAGTCTGCATTGGGGGTGAACAAATTGAGACTGTTACTGAATTCAAATATCTTGGTGTGTTACTGGATCTGAATTTGAGCTATAAGAAACATATCAAAAAAAGATAAAAACTATTAAATATAAGCTGGCCCTATTTAGACAAATTAGATCCTTTTTATCTACTGAGGCTGCCAAGATATTTTTGCATGCTTTAATTTTTCCCCATATTTCATACTGTATTACTTGTTGGGATCAGGCTAGCCAGACAGCAATTAGGCCCTTAGAATCTCTGTACAAACAGGCCCTGAAAAAGTCTGACAAAAAGCCACTGAGGTATCACCATTGTAGTATATTACACAAGTACAATCTATTAGCTATCTGAAAATTTTTGGATATTTTTAAATTTATGTGCTGTTTACAAAATCTTAAATGGCTTGGATCCCGCCTATTTGTGCAAGTTTGTCTGTTAACGTGGCTTTGTAAGGTCTACGAGAATAGCTTCCATACATGACTGTGTCTTACCCCTTCACTACTCAGCATTTGGGCAGGCAGCCTTTCTGTTAAAGCTGTTACACAATGGAATGCTATTCCAGACAACATCAAAATGCCTGGTGATTTTAAAGTTAATATCAAAAAATATTTAAAGCGTTCACAACAATGCACCCACTAATAAGTTAGTGCTATTTTTTTGTGATAAGGAGTGTGTGTGACTGCGGGCAGTGTTGTGTGCTGTGCATGCTACTACACCCTATGATTATGTATATGTTTGAGTGCTTATGAGGGGCATTTTATTTACAATACATAGTGTTGCTACATGTTTTTATCTGTTAAGTGATGTTTAACATCTTGGCTGTATTTATTCATGATGTTTGATGATTTTATATGTGTCATATTTATTTGTGATCAGGGACTGCAGATGTAAATTAGCCTAAGGCTAACTCTGGTGCAATGCATCAAATGGTAACATTTATGTTTTAATTGCACATGGTCCCTTTCAAATAAATTGAAATTGAATAACAACAACAATAAATAATAATAATAATAGTGTATACAGGATAACAAGAACCAAAACAATTTATAAACACATTAAGACAGTAAATTAAGATTAAAAATGATGTAATTAACAGAACATAAAAGGGCTGAGTTCTAAAAACTGTTGAGATCTAAGGTCTAATGTTCTAAAACATTCTGGACACACACCATTCCAACTCATTACAGAAACAATTTATTACCACCCTTGACAAATGTCAGCTACCTATTTCATAAACATGCTCATATCAAGGCAAAATGTTTTTCATTTTTAGTCTGCTAAGAATTTTATTCTTTCCAGACAGTTTTTGTACCAGAGTACTTGTTTTGAGCATTTATTTCATTCCGTATTTGCTATTGTATTTTAAGTCTAGCTGTACTACATTTGTGATAAATTACCTACCATATATCCTTATTTAAAGATGGCACATAATAATAATTATAAGTAATACTGAGTTTAAGAACATTTTCTTACATTAAGAAAATAATTCCAAGATATTCTCCTTGTTTTAAGTCAAAACACATGCGTTATATCCATGTTTTTTAAACCTACATATATTTACTTGTTTTTTAAAAACATGACAAGTCATATTTTCTTGTTCTGTTGGCAGATAATTTTGCCTGTTTTACATGATATATCCCTTAAATTATATTTATACTTATAATTATATATTTTTTCATTTTACTTTAAGCAGAGTTTTTTGCAGTGAGGCAGCACAGTGGCACTACTGCCTTAAGGCAAGAAGGTCATGGTTTCGATTCCCACCTGTCTCCTTTCTGTGTGGAGTTTGCATGTTCTCCCCTTGTTTGCTTGGGATCCCTCAGGGTGCTCCGGTGTTGTAGACCGAATGGTCCGTCCTGTCTCCACTGTCATTTGGACCTCAGCAGCTCGTCTGAGACGGACTCTCTTCACCCAAAATGATCAAATGGATTGATGGGATTATTAACCATCAGATGACAAGGTAAAACCCCTTAAATCCTTCTGAAGTCAGTTTTATGCAGAAATGAGGCAAAACTTGGTGACGCTTCAATATGACCGACGCACGGTCACATATCAGCTAGCAGCTTGTGTAGTTGCAGCACTCTGATTGCTTCCTCTGTCTTTGATGATGAAATAATGCTGAATTTATGTGGAACTGATTGTTGTACAAAAACTTCAGATATCTGTCGCTGAGACAGATGATGACTGGAGTGCAGTTTGAAGCAGAAACGAGGTGATAATCTGTGAGCCACGGCTGATGACGCATGCGCAGTGAAGGCAGGATGGACCAATTTTTAGGGGGGACTGTTCGGTTGGTGACACCGGCTTCTTCCCACATCCAAAGACATGAAGGTTAGGTGGACTGGAAAAGTAGGTGTGTGTGCAGGTGTGAATGTGTGTGTCTATATGTGGCCCTGTGACAGACTGGCGTCCTGTCCAGGGTGTACCCGCCTCACACCCTATGACTGCTGGTATAGGCTCCAGCACCCCTGTGACCCTTAACTGGAGTAAGCGGTTGAAGATGAGTGAGTGAGCGAGTTTTTGCAGTGAACTGAAAGGACTGTTTTCCAGTACTTTAAAATTTGCTTTATTTATTTACCATATATGCACTATGATGCTCCTGAAATAATACTCATATGATGCACATTTTCTTATAAGTATGACCCATGATGTACAGTCACGAGAATTATTTAACTTTTTCCCCATGTGCTAGAAAAAGCAAACAAAAATCCATAGAAATATTATATACGAGGTCTGTCAATAAAGTATAGGTCCTTTTTATTTTTTCAAAAACTATATGGATTTCATTCATATGTTTTTACGTCAGACATGCTTGAACCCTCGTGCGCATGCGCAAGGGCGTAGGTTTGGTCTCAGCTTTGGTAGGGACAATACCACGCCCCCCCCCCGGCCCCCCTGCTCACCACCATCACCCCCTACCCCACTCATACCATTAGACGCACAAGTACAGCATAATACATAACATATGACGACATAATGCTGAATAATTTAACACTTTATTTACAATATTAAGTGTGTAGGCAAACAAACAAATAGCTTAAATAACAAAATTGCACCCAAAATCACGAATCTATTCTATAGGCCTACACCTGAGAGAACAAGACAACAACAAAAAAAATACTCGTGGAGCTAACAAAAAAAAAAAAAAAGTTTTTGCAAACAAGATGTATAATCTATTATCTTCATCAATAATGCAGTTGTAGGTATCTGGCAACCTAATTTGCCAAAAAAAAAAAAAAAGGGATTTCCAATGATATATATGGTGTATTACGGTAAACGTAAGCCTGTGATATCATAACGCAGAGGAAAAACACAGACGTTTCACACTAGTGCGCCGCTGATTCTCATTACCGTAAGTTCTCATGTAAGCCCTCACTCTGAAAAATTTCAACACTGACAGCAAGCCAAGAACCCGTGCTTTCCAACAGTGTGCTATATGTTGCATATATTACAGTAAAGTGCGTTCGGTGACTTTTGAAACGAGGGAAAAGTATGAAAAAGAGCGCAAAAGTGACAAAAAAGTACATAGACAGACAGCAAACATAAATGTAGTATTTTTTGAGGAAAAGGCAGGGTATTAGTGTCATTTGTGAAGGTGTGTGCAGTTTATTTTAAGTGTGGCGCACAGCATTGTTCGCAACCCCTCCCCCCCGCCCTTCTTGTTTTTCTGCACCGGAGCAGTGTTGCCAGATATCAAATATGAAACTATCGTACCAAAACCTCAAAATTATCGTATTTTGGGAGAAATTATTGTACACAAACAAAACGCATACAACGTAGCTATTTTAGCGTTTTTTTTTTTTAATTTACAAAGAATTTTATGTCACATTTTTAAACAGTAATTATAGTAATGGGGAAACTATGGCACAAAAAGAACGCAAATGCACAAGCAAGACTGTGAAGTAACACAAACGTGTTAATTTCCAGACTAGAAAGAGTCAAATTCAACCTCGAGGTCGCTGTCGTCATCCGATGCCATGGCCACTTGTGCAGATTTTGTTGAACACAGAAAAAATGTTGACACCTCCATAAGGAACTTGAACTTTTTTTTTATTTTTCTTGTATATCTCTTTGCTCTTGTGTTTTGTTCGTTTGTTATTGCATTTGTTGAAATACAGTTTCGAAAAAAAAAACATGTTGGTTGGGGAATCTTCCTGTCCTGTCCTGCAGAGATTGGATGGGAACTCATTACTTTGTATGGAGAGGGGGCGGGCTTTCAAATGACTGTCCCGGCAGCCCAAAGCCAGCAGCAGCCCTGTGTGTGGTGTGTCTTTGATGCCGCCTGAGTGCAACGCCTGCAAAATGATTCTTGGGTGTCAGAGAGAGATGCGTGTTTGGGCAACCAACTGAAATTATCGTACATATTGGGTTTTTTCCCATTATAAATTGTACATCGTACAGATGGCAAAACTATCGTACAAATACGATAATTATCGTACATCTGGCAACACTGCACCGGAGCCACCCATCCTCTGCGCTCCGGGACCTCCCACTTTACAAATTAAGCACTGCCTGCCACGAGATGCGCTTTGTTTACGTCCATGTGAGAAGAACGTGAGCCAATGAAATTGCAACATGGGTAACCCTGTCATTCTGGCACGTCGAAAACACAAAACGTGACGACTAAAATTATAGTATCGAGTTTGCAAAAAAATAGTGAATGATTTTGTTATATAAACAAAAATGCTAAATATTGGTATGGACTATTTTGCCATCCCAAAATATTGGTTGTGACTTGTCCCTATGGTCCATATGCAAACCTACGCCCCCCATGCCTGCCAGTGACGTCATTCGCCTGTGAGCACTCCTTGTGGGAGGAGTCGCCCAGCCCCTCGTCGGAATTCCTTTGTCTGAGAAGTTGCTGAGAGACTGGCGCTTTGTTTGATTAAAATTTTTTCTAAACCTGTGAGGCACATCGAAGTGGACACGGTTCGAAAAATTAAGCTGGTTTTCGGTGAAAATTTTAACGGCTGATGAGAGATTTTGAGGTGATACAGAAGAAGTCGGTTTCAGCATTTTATCCGGATATTCCACTGTTAAAGGAGATTTTTTTAATGAAAGACGTGCGGGCGGATTGCAGCGTCGGCTCGCAGCCGCCGCGACGCTCCGCCACAGGAAAAACACCTCCGTTGGAAGCCTTAAGGACAAGTTGGAACATGTCCAGCTGTTAAACAATTTCTCATATACTCACTCCACTGAAAGCCATCAAAAACCGCCTGGATTTTACAAATGGTTATCAACACGGAGGTGTTGCCGGCTGCGTCCCGATGCACGGACCCGTCCGCACGTCTTTCATTAAAAAAAATCTCCTTTAACAGTGGAATATCCGGATAAAATGCTGAAACCGACTTCTTCTGAAACTTCTCTGTTCTCTCACGACGTCCTGGATCAATAGAGCCTGAAATGTGGAGGTTTTCAGCTTGAAACAGACTGACGACGGCGCCTGAGGGTGCTGCGTGACATCCCGCACCGTGGGAAGTCCTTAAAGCGACAGAATCACCTCAAAATCTCTCATCAGCCATTAAAATTTTCACGAAAACCAGCTTAATTTTTCGAACCGTGTCCACTTCGATGTGCCTCACAGGTTTAGAAAAAATCTTGATCAAACAAAGCGCCAGTCTCTCAGCAACTTCTCAGACAAAGGAATTCCGACGAGGGGCTGGACGACTCCTCCCACAAGGAGTGCTCACAGGCGAATGACGTCACCGACAGGCGTGGAAAAACTCACGCATGAGCATGAGGGTTCAAGCATGTCTGACGTAAAAACATATGAATGAAATCCATATAGTTTTTGAAAAAAATAAAAAGGACCTATAGTTTATTGACAGCCCTCGTATTACATATAAATGTAGAAGCAATGCAGGTTTCACTAACAATTTTGACCTGTATGTTCAATATATTTTGTATTCACTTGTTGCATTACCACCCAGTGTCCTACTTGCTCATTTTATTACTAATGTAATGAAATCCTCATGGGAGCTATCCTAATCTAACCAAATCTAATACATGACAAAACAGAGAAGAGTACTTACACGCTCACCCGTCTCATTGCCTACAGTACACCATTAAAAAAAAAAAAAAAAAAAAACTAAAATGATGCTGCCGCTGCTGGCATGTATGACTGAGCCCTGCCATTGCATTCCTGACCATCACCCACTACGTTCACCCACTACGTTCACTGTGGAAGAAAATAATTAGCTTCTGCGTGTGTAAAGTCTATTAATAGGAAGATCAATACTCATTATCCCTGTGATTCATGAAGCTCACCAAAAGGCATCACCTTGTCAGGGCTTGAAAAACATGTTGACAGCACAGGCAGCTCCTGTCCTCACTGAGGCTGCTCTCAGAACAGCGCCGCGTGCCTGCTAACACTCTACAAATTACAGGGAAAAAAAAAAAAAAAAAAACTGCTTAAGGTCTGGATGGTGATTGTTCCAGCCTATTCCAGCCACCTTTGAGCCCCTGAAACATGGAAAAGCAGGAATAATAATGATAATACAGAAACGTGCCAAGCGTCCTTCCACCCGTCACAGTTAATGTCCTTACTAATTGTGGTTGTTCTGCCAAATGATTTAAAATATTGTGGGCGGTGTATAACTAGAAAACACCACAAACGTCAAAGGCCCTGGTGTGCTGCTGTGTGCTTTGTAAATGTGCATACTTAAGGTTTAAGGACCAGACGAGCAGGACATGATGAAGTGTCTATTAGCAGCACTAACCTGCTTCTTTAGTGCGATTTGGCCTCAGGTACACGGCCTCTAATGGCTTGGGCTTACTGAAGCTGCAGGAGATCCACTCAGAGCATTAAGGTACTTGTCAGATCTGCAGTATCCTCCAGTACATGGGACATGTAACAAGACCAACAATGCATTTTTCCTATGGTTAAACATTTGTCCAGCCGGGTCCAGTTTTACGTCATTTCACACCATAACAGGCCCCATTACAATCTGGCACTCCTCTGGTGATTTCACCAAGCAGCCCTTGGCAGGCAGCATTTAACAATGAGTCTTCTGGAGCAGGTACACTACTTGGAAAAAGTGCAGAAAAGTCATTGTTTCCAGGGCTTGGTGGACTTCCAGTTACCTCTGCCCCACCTGCATCCATCTGAAGGTGACGCAGGACAGGCATGGGAACTTGGTGTAACTCTGTTCAAACATGGTGGACACTCCAAATGGTGTATTAACAATTTCCCTGTTCAGCAAGAAAAGCAGGCACTGAGTTGCATAGAGTTCCTCACAACACTGAGGTGGTTGAGCATGAGGTGGCTGATGTGGCTATGAGTCCAACTGAGTTAGTGGAATTTTTCTTCCATGTTGTAATCTGGCATGAGTTTAACTGACCTTTCACAATATGTGCTAATCTCTGCAGAGCAGCATGCTGATCTCCTACAGCTTGTGAAAACTCAGTGCTGACCTATGACAGGGGTGATAGTTGCCTAATATAAATTATATACCCAGCCCTTTTTCAAGACATATTTTTGACAAATGATGTTTTGAAGAACAAACTATTGCAAAAAAAAAACTCCAAAACAATCAAAGATATATACAGGAAAATAAAAGCAGATTTCTTGCACAGCCGCGCTTCAATTTTTCATTTACGTGCTGACACATTGCTTCTTTTAGGATCACAGTATGCATTTTTTTGGGTTGTCATTGAAAATTACACTTTTATGAATTTATTTCTTGGATGCTTGAGAGTTGTTTGATGACTGTTGTGGCACCGTATAATGTAAATACTGTAAATGTTTATTTATTTATTTCAGATGCACTTCCAAGATCACCCCCACCCCCCACCTGTATTATATTTAGAACAATATGGTATATATGATAAAAATTTTCCAGTGGGAAATGGACTGCATTTATGTAGCGCTTTTCCATCTGTATCAGACGCTCAAAGCGCTTTACAAACAATGCCTCACATTCACCCCGATGTGAGGGTGATGCCATACAAGGCGCTCCCTACACTTTGGGAGCAACTAGGGGATTAAGGACCTTGCCCAAGGGCCCTTAATGATTTTCCGGTCAGGCTGGGATTTGAACTGAGGATCCTCTGGTCTCAAGACCAACGCTTTAACCACATCACCTCCCCTGATGCTAACAATAGGGTAATTATCTGGATTCCAAATAATTATAAACATTTTAAGGATGCCTTATCTTTCAAACAATTTACAACATATTTAATAAGAATTTGTTTGAATCATTTTGTAATCTTGTCAACAAACAACCTCTTTGGTGGAGAAAACATACAGTAAACATTACGTGGACATCTTTTATCTTCAGACAAACTGTTGTGTGTTGGGGGGGGTTTGGCTGGCCAAGATATTGTTTGTGTGTTTTGTGTATACTTCGGGTGGTTTGTGGGGGGCGTGTCTGAGGCTGTGATGATGGATGAAGCATCTCTCACCCTCCACTGTCATCATGCCAACCCCATGCACCTGATGAGCAGTTCATGTGCAGATCTAGAGGACTACCAGCTGAAGAGGATGCACCTGATGAGCAGTTCACGTGCAGAGCTAAAGGACTACCAGCTGAAGTGGATATCCTGATCAGCAGTTCACGTGCAGTTCCAAAGGACTTCCAGCTGAAGTAGATATCCTAATAATGTACTACATTTAAGCCATGACTGCTCTGTGTAAGGTGCTGGGGACTCAACCTTGTTACTTCTGTGTGACGACTGTTTGTCCAACACTGTGACGCCGAGGATTGCTCCAGGTTTGACGCACCGTGCCTGTTAAGGAGAAGGGTGAGGGACACGCTCCATCAGCACACCTCAGAGGTAACCAAAGCTTAAATGACTTTGAGTAATTAACAGTAGTAATTTGGCGTCTTGCACGCAGCAATATTTGAGCTACTCTGATAATTGTGTAAATTCGCTCTTCACAGCCGTGGCGTGCGGATTGATGGTCCTCCACAGGCTGTGAGAGCTGTCTCTTTAATTTGAGTCTGAAGTAGAACCTGAATGTGTTTGCTGATGGTGTGAATCCTAAACAGTATTTGTGTGAACAGTGACTTACCTCACCTCTCGTCCTTAACAGGCGCTGTCCGATTCATTAACCACCTGGGGGGTGCCGGCGGGAATTTCTGGGTCCAGAACTGTCGGGCTCCAATCCCTTGGGCGCTAGGGAGAGCGCGTCATCCTCCACCCCGCCAGGCCGTTAATTCACCTTTTGTTTATATATAGCACTTGTAAAATAAATCTGTTTTCTGGAACCGCTCTCTGTTTATTTAGCGCTGGGTCCTTGTCAGACGCTGGTTTCAGCCTCTCTAGACTCAACACCACAAAATCATTGTCCATCGCTACTAGGCTGAAACTGAGTCAGATTTGTGTTTGTGTCTAAACTGAGCCCTAGAAATGAGACCGCTGTACTTCTGCTCCTTTTACACGACATGTTTCTTCCTCAAGACCGGCATACTAATTGACAGCTCTACTTTATTCATTTATTGCAATTCCTCTGACTCTCTTGTTCTATTCATTTGGGGTTCACACCAAACCACCGGCAGCATTGTTGTTGGACGCTGCGGCTCCCTGATTGATCATCTCACTAGCAGCCTCGATCTGCACTCCAGCTATAAAAGTTTCTCCCAAAAGCAATTGAAGCCTGAATGAACTGATTTCCTGCTACAAGGCTGACTACACCACACACACAAGGACTTTTTTTTAAAATTACATTTTCCACACACAGTATCATGAGGTTCATGACAATGGGTGAAAAACCTCAAGTTAGTGTGTGCTTGAAAGCAGTTGGAAAATGTAAGCGTACTAGTCAATCTACAATACTGAATTTCAGTGTTGCCACAGTTACTTTGAAAAAGTAATCCAATTACTGATTACTGATTACTCAATTGTAAAAGTAACTAAGTTAGATTACTAGTTACTTTTTTAGTTACTTTCCCCAGCTGCCGACAACAACCCTCTGCCACCTCAACATGACAATGATACCTGTTTTGCCAAAACTTACTTTATAGTCACCCTTTCTTGACTTCAATGAAAATAAATACTTGTTTTATAAAAAGTAAACTAAAGACCTCTTTCTTGACCTCATATTTAACTGTTGACAGCACTGTAACAGTAAAACTTGCAATTTCGAACCTACATTGTTTATAAATGTAACTATTAAATTCATTCTAGCATTTTTCTAACATTTAAATTCTCTCTAAATATTTTACTTGTCGAAATTATTATTATTTTAAGTAGTATTAGTAGTTGTAGTAAAAAAAGGCTTCAAAACTGGACCTTTAATCCAGGTGTGTTGTGGGGGGGGGGGCACATCCCTCCCCCACGCCCCCATTCTATCTGGATTCACCCCTGCTTTGGCGTTTGAGCACAAAGAATGGATAACATTTATTTATGCAGAAAACGTGACCAGATTTACAGGTAAGAAAGTTTTATTGCGTTTTCACATCATGTGGTCCTCAGAAAGAGAGTTTAGGTGCATTTGAGTGGAAAATAGTGTTAGTTGTTGACGTGTCGCGGAGGATCAGCTGTTTTTAACGAGACGATATGGAGCGGCTCAGCTCACAAGTCTAAATAAAGGAGAAAAATAAAGCATAAAAATGTCTTTGTAAAGCTCAGTGCAGGTGTGCTGATCACTGCGCTTTAAGAGGTGAGGACGAGTCTAGCAGCTGCAAAAAACCGCGGATGAAAAGCTCACAGCTCGCTTAAAGTGGGCAGTTCAGTCGAACCCCGACCCCCTGCCCACGGACCAAGTGTAATGGTGCTGTCGACCCACAATGAAAAAATAATAGTAACGCACAGTGACTTGGAGAAGTAACTTTAATTTGATTACTCATTTGGAAAGATTAACGTGTTAGATTACTCGTTACAAAAAAAGTGGTTAAATTAGAGTAACGCGTTTTATTATATATATATATATATATATATATATATATATATATATATATATATATATATATATATATATATATATATATATATATATATATATATATATATATATATATATATATATATATATATATATATATATATATATATATAAATAAATAAACAAGTCTTTCATTGGATTCAGGTGTGTTGGAACAGGGAGACAACTAAGTGTCAGGAGGTAGATCTCAAGGACCGAACTTGGGCAGCCCTGAACTAAAAGATGGAATGTTTGCTTAAATGAGAGGAATATTCTTTCCATTGCATGAATGAAAAACAGTCATTATTTATTTTATATGACACCTAAACAGATCCACCATGCAGTCATGGCAAAGTCAACGTGCCACAGACAGCTTGCTCGTACCCTGGATGCATTTTTATGAAAAGGTAGCAGATTTATTCACGGAGCAAAAGGTACAGAACCAAAATTAACAGAAAATGGAATCAAACAAGGAAAAATGGCGTAAGTCATACAATGTACTATTTTTCTATACAATGAAACAAATAAGCAATGCCACATGACATACAGTGAGGAAAATAAGTATTTGAACACCCTGCGGTTTTGCAAGTTCTCCCACATAGAAATCATGGAGGGGTCTGAAATTTTCATCTTGGGTGCATGTCCACTGTGAGAGTCATAATCTAAAAAAAAGAAAAAAAAAAAAGGAAAAAAAAAATCGAGAAATCACAATGTATGATTTTTAAAAATAATTTATTTGTATGTTACTGCTGCAAATAAGTATTTGAACCCCTACCAACTAGCAAGAATTCTGGCTCACACAGACCTGTTAATTTCTCTGCACTCTTTACCTGTATTAACTGCACCTGTTTGAACTTGTTACCTGTATAAAACACATCTGTTCACACACTCGATCAATCACACTCCAACCTGTCCACCATAGCCAAGACCAAAGAGCTGTCTAAAGACACCAGGGACAAAACTGTAGATCTGCACAAGGCTTGGATGGACTACAGGACAACAGGCAAGCAGCTTGGTAGAAGACAACGACTGTTCTGATTATTTATTAGAAAGTGGAAGAAACACAAGATGACTGTCAATCTCCCTCGGTCTGGGATTCCATGCAAGATCTCACTTTGTGGGGTAAGGCTGCATGATTTATAGCTCGGCAACAATGGAGCACAGCAGGAATCATAAATTGGCGTCGGGTAGCGTTATATTGTGTGGGTGTGGCATCCAGTCAATTTCAATTTGTTTTCATTTATATAGCGCCAAATCACAACAGAGTCGCTTTAAGGTGCTTCACACAAGTAAGGTCTAACCTTACTAACCCCCAGAGCAGCAGAGGTAAGGAAAAACTCCCTCTGAGGAAGAAACCTCAAGCAGACCAGACTCAAAGGGGTGACCCTCTGCTTGAGCCATGTTACAGACATAAATTACAGAACAATTCACAGAACGAATATACAGGAAATGCTGTTGGTGCACAGGACAGGAGGGTCGCCAGCACAAATACCACACCCATCTCTGGATGGAGCTGCACCTTAAACAGAGAGAAAAAAACAGAATCAGGCATCAGAAAGACAAGAAATACTGTATAATTTGCCAGCATTAAACAACAAGAAAAACAGAAGAAATACTAAGGTGATTGCAGGCCACTAGCCCTACACTGTCTGTACTGGAGCATCTATTTTTGGACTGCATTTAAAAAAATGTGACATCTTTAAAGTGGATATGACACTTAAAGACAACATAGTCTTATTACATGTAACAAAGGTTATATAATTCGGTCAACCTAAGCGTTTTGGGAAAATGGACATGGTTTCTCCCGTTATATACAACATTTGAACGTCCCGCCACTGAAAAATGTGCGCGCCCCGTGACCAGCTTCCCGCTAAGCACCAAATCGGAAATACGTCACTGCGTGTAGACCATATTGGCTTGCGCGCCTGGCGGCTGTTGTTTACACTTTTTTTAGCGGCAGAAACTTTGATTAAACACACAGCTCTCAGGGACTTGTTTGTCAATATGCCTGACCAGTGTGTCGCAGCATATTGCACAAACACAAGGGCGAAAGGTTTTAGCCTTTTCAAGTCCAGGCAGATTGATCAAAAGCAGCGGTTTTGTGTGATGCACGAAATGTCAGGCTGCTGCTCCCTTTGCTTGCAGACACGCATTTGCTCCCGACAGCAGACACTTTCCTCTACCGTCTCCATGTTCCTCACACCGCTCACAGGAACACCTAAAATGTCAACCCCAAATAATACGTTCACAATAATCTTGAAATGGTCAAGGAACTTGTAAAAATATCAGTGCAATACGTAGTAAACACGGCGGCGGAATGTTCACTGTTGTTTTCGGCGATCTTTTTCGAAACTTTTGCCGTTTATTTCTTATTCTTTCATGAAAATAATTAAACTAAACATGGATGAATGCAATGCCAGGCACTCGAAAATGGCAAAAACCCGAACGTAATAACGGTGGTCCGCAAGTAGTAGCTATACTATCGCGGCTCCAGAAAAATAACAAAAGCATGAAACAGATGCTACAATCGAAAATGCTATAATTATAGTGTTATAAACAGCAGCAACAAAAATCAAAGCCTACCTTACCATTCCGTATTCTGCAGCCTTTCAAAATCCATCGGAATTGGCACGTCTCTTGCCTCTGCTTTGGCTCCGCCATAAACACCGTCGGCATTAGTGAGGTTTGTCAACAAAAAACATAAAATGGCATTGTTAAAACAGGGACGGAAACTCAAAGGAACAAACGTATTCATCAATGAACATCTGACCAAAAGAAACGCAGACATCGCCAGGAAAGCTCGTTTCTTAAAAAAGCAGGGAAAAATTCAACAGACTTGGACATCCAACTGCAAAACATTTATCAAATTGAATGGAACACCAGAACAAGCGAAGGTTATGGTAATCAGGAACATTGAGGAACTGGACAAATACGACCAATAAGGTATGAGGACACAAACACATCACAACACCATGACACAGACTAGAGGAACCTATTCATCTACTACATCATCAACATCTGGAGACAAGAAGGCTATAACAAAGGATTGCTGATCATGGAAAAGTAGAAGTGAGAACATTTAAATACACAGACCACAATGTACTGGACTTGGAGCACGATATAGACCCGGACAATAATTTCTTCTCAAATATCAATGACAGTTGTTGCTATTATACAGATGAACACTTTAATCGGATCATTAAAAGGGATAACAAATTATCAATAATCCATTTCAACAGCAGAAGTCTATATGCAAACTTTAACAACATTAAAGAATATTTAAGTCAATTTAAAAAATATTTAACATAATTCTATATCAGAAACATGGATCAATGAAGATAAAGGAATGGATTTTGAACTGGATGGATATGAATTTAACTGTGTAAACAGAAAGAATACGAGTGGAGGAGGAGTGGCTGTGTATGTGGATAAGAACATGGATTATAAAATAGTAGACAATATGACAACTGTGATCGATAACTTATTAGAATGTATAACTATTGAAATATGTGAAGAAAAAAGCAAAAATGTATTAGTCAGCTGTATATATAGAGCACCAGGATCTAGTATTGAAACATTCACTGACTGTATTTGAAAAATGTTCTCAAAAACTAATCAAAAAAGTGTGTTCATTTGTGGTGACTTAAATATTGATCTGCTCAATCCAAATAAGCATAAAATAACAGATGAATTTATCAATATAATGTACAGTATGAGTTTATATCCAAAAATCACCAGGCCAAGCAGAATTGCATCCCATAGTGCTACCTTAATTGATAATATATTCAGCAATAATATTGAGAATAACACTGTGAGTGGATTATTAATCAATGACATTAGTGATCATCTACCAGTTTTCATTGTTTATAATAGAAACCATCGGCGGAATCAGCCAGAGGAGAAAATAAAATACAGGCGAGTGCGGACAGAGGAAAACATGAACACACTAAAGAAGGATTTACAGGAGCAAAACTGGGAAAAGGTATACAGTGAAAGTGATGTTGATAGTGCATATGAAACTTTTTTACAAATATTTACATCATTATATGATAAAAATTGTCCAATTAAACAAGGCTACAGAAAACAAAAAATCCAAGCTCGACCATGGATGACGAAAGGGTTACGAAATGCATGTAATAAGAAAAATACACTGTATAGAGAATTCATAAAACTAAAGACTAAAGAGGCAGAAAATAGATACAAGAAATACAAAAATAGATTAACTAATATTATACGGGTATGTAGGAAGGAATATTATAGTAACATATTATATAATAACAAAAACAATATTAAAGGAATATGGGATATATTAAATAGCATTATCAAAAATGGTAATAAAAAACAGTTACCCTCAGTATTTCATTGATAATAATGTCAAGAAGGAAAATAAGGATGAGGTAGTCAACGGTTTTAATAATTTTTTTGTAAATATTGGACCAAGCTTGGCAGAAAAAAATTCCCGATTCCCAACCTGAGGATTGGGATAATAATCTCATAGAAAGAAATCCCTGTTCAATGTTCCTCACAACAGTGGATGGAAAAGAAATTATAGACATTGTGAATAATTGTAAATATAAAACATCTACCGATTTAAATGAAATTGATATGGTGGTGGTAAAACAGGTCATTGAAAGGATTGCAGAGCCATTAACATACATCTGTAACTTATCATTTCAAACCGGTAAATTTCCCAATCAAATGAAAATAGCTAAGGTTGTGCCGCTGTATAAGACTGGGGATAGACACCACTTCACAAATTATAGACCTGTTTCTTTGCTTCCACAATTTTCCAAATTATTAGAAAAGTTATTCAATAATAGATTAGACAAATTCATAAATAAACATAAATTACTTACTGATAGTCAATATGGATTCAGAGCACATAGTTCAACATCACTTGCATTAATAGAATCAGTTGAGGAGATTACAAATGCCATAGACCACAAATTACATTCAGTTGGAATATTTACAGACCTTAAAAAGGCTTTTGATACAATCAATCATGATATATTAATCAATAAACTTGAACAGAATGGGATTAGGGGGTTGGTGTTGCACTGGGTGAGAAGCTACTTTAACAGAAAACAGTTTGTGAAGTTGGGGGAATATACATCATCATGCTTGGACAATGCTTGTGGCGTCCCACGGGGGTCAGTATTGGGTCCAAAACTGTTTCTAATTTATATAAATGATAGTCAATGTTTCCAAAATATTAAAATTAGTATTATTTGCAGATGACAAGCATTTTTTGTTCAGGGGGGGATTTGCAGGAGTTACTGTGGAGGATCAGTATAGAAATGGGAAAATTGAAAATATGGTTTGACAGAAACAAATTATCATTAAACTTAAGTAAAACAAAATACATGTTATTTGGCTATTGTAATACAGACATACAGGTTCAGTTACAAATCGAGGGGGTAGATATTGAAAGGGTACATGAAAATAAGTTTCTGGGGGTGATAATAGATGATAAGATAAACTGGAAGACTCATAAAACATATACAAAGTAAACTGTCAAGAAGCATTTCAGTTCTAAACAAAGCGAAACATATTCTGGACCACAACTCACTCCGCATTCTTTACTGCTCACTGGTTTTACCATATTTACAGTACTGTGCAGAGGTATGGGGTAATACTTATAAAGTTACAACACAATCACTATCAGTAATGCAGAAAAGAGCTATAAGAATTGTTCATAATACTGGCTATAGAGATCATACAAATCCACTATTTTTACAATCCAAAATCTTAAAATTCACAGACTTGGTTCATTTTCAAACAGTACAAATCGTGTATAAAGCAATAAACAATTTACTTCCAGCAAATATTAAAAATATGTTTTTTAACAGATCAAGGGATTGCAATCTGAGGGGGAAATTTAATTTAAAGCATCAGTGGGCACGAACAACATTAAAAGGTTTCTGTATTTCTGTCTGCGGGGTGAGGATGTGGAACAGATTGGGAGTGGGGGCTCAAGCAATGTCCAAGCATGAACCAGTTCAAACAGCGGTACAAAAATATGTTTTTTTTCTAGGTATAGGGAGGAGGAAGGGTAATGAGGGTTAGGGTGTTTTTGTTTTTTGCTTCGGCTTGTAAATATATAGTATTTTGTATGTAAGTAGGTATGTGTAGCTGTATACGAGGTCTGTCAATAAAGTATAGGTCCTTTTTATTTTTTTCAAAAACTATATGGATTTCATTCATATGTTTTTACGTCAGACATGCTTGAACCCTCGTGCGCATGCGTGAGTTTTTACACGCCTGTCGGTGACGTCATTCGCCTGTGAGCACTCCTTGTGGGAGGAGTCGTCCAGCCCCTCGTCGGAATTCCTTTGTCTGAGAAGTTGCTGAGAGACTGGCGCTTTGTTTGATCAAACTTTTTTCTAAACCTGTGAGGCACATCGAAGTGGACACGGTTTGAAAAATTAAGCTGGTTTTCGGTGAAAATTTTAACGGCTGATGAGAGATTTTGAGGTGATACTGTCACTTTAAGGACTTCCCACGGAGCGAGACATCGTGCAGCGCTCCCAGGCGCCGTCGTCAGCCTGTTTCAAGCTGAAAACCTCCATATTTCAGGCTCTATTGATCCAGGACGTCGTGAGAGAACAGAGGAGTTTCAGAAGAAGTCGGTTTCAGCATTTTATCTGGATATTCCACTGTTAAAGGAGATTTTTTAATGAAAGACGTGCGGGCGGATTGCAGCGTCGGCTCGCAGCCGCAGCGACGCTCCGCCACAGGAAAAACACCTCCGTTGGAAGCCTTAAGGACAAGTTGGAACATGTCCAGCTGTTAAACAATTTCTCATATACTCACTCCACTGAAAGCCATCAAAAGCCGCATGGATTTTACAAATGGTTATCAACACGGAGGTGTTTTTCCTGTGCCACCAAAGCGCGCCGGCTGCGTCCCGACGCGCGGACCCGTCCGCACGTCTTTCATTAAAAAAAAATCTCCTTTAACAGTGGAATATCTGGATAAAATGCTGAAACCGACTTCTTCTGAAGCTTCTCTGTTCTCTCACGACGTCCTGGATCAATAGAGCATGAAATGTGGAGGTTTTCAGCTTGAAACAGGCTGACAACGGCGCCTGGGAGCGCTGCACGACATCTCGCTCCGTGGGAAGTCCTTAAACCGACAGTATCACCTCAAAATCTCTCATCAGCCGTTAAAATTTTCACAGAAAACCAGCTTAATCTTTCGAACTGTGTCCACTTCGATGTGTCTCACAGGTTTAGAAAAAATTTTGATCAAACAAAGCGCCAGTCTCTGAGCAACTTCTCAGACAAAGGAATTCCGACAAGGGGCTGGACGACTCCTCCCACAAGGAGTGCTCACAGGCGAATGACGTCACCGACAGGCGTGGAAAAACTCACGCATGCGCACGAGGGTTCAAGCATGTCTGACGTAAAAACATATGAATGAAATCCATATAGTTTTTGCAAAAAAATAAAAAGGACCTATACTTTATTGACAGCCCTCGTATTTATGTTTGTGTATATATATCGGGTTAGGTGTGTAGGAATCTATGTCTATATGTGGCAAAGGGTATTACTGGTTGTGGGGAAGAAGGGGTAGGGATAAATAAGCTGATGCTTCACCCTACCCCTTTTCGGACATGTTGGGTACACAGTAGGAACTTTTTTGTTGATGTCTTCACTGATCTATCTTGTATTTGTTGTTGTATCAAATGTTCAAAATAAACAGTTTTCATTCATTCATTCATCACTGACACACCCATGCGTGGCTCATTATTCATGGCTTATTATTCGGTGGGACCCAGGCATAACATACACAATTGTAAATGAACTAGTGCCTCCCTGTCTGGCTGATCTAAATAACCTTATGTACCAGCCCGCACTCTAGAGTCTTAGCATGCTGGGTTACTGTATGTTCCAGATTAAAAATGTGATTCCATTGACTCAATCAAATCCAGATTAAAGACTCATCTTGTCTCTTTCATATGACTAATATAGGTGTTTGTATTGAATTACATCTCTCGTCTGTCTTAAATTTATCTTACTAAATGTTACAGTGGAACTGGACTCTCACCTCATCTAAAATACTCTTCTGATGAGTTGTACATTCTGGCTGATTGATGTTTGCTCTGTTCTGTCAGAGGTCCTGTGGATGATGAAGCTGCACAAGGATCACCGTCGATCTTGCAAGGCGCTGTCCAGATGATCACACACATCTCAAAAGGACTCCCCCTACCATATCAGTAAATGTAGCACTGTGACATTGAAGGTTTAAAGGACATCACTCACTCACTCATCTTCAACCGCTTACTTCAATTAAGGGTGACGAGGAGCTTGAGCCTATCCCAGCAATGACTGTGCATGAGGCACAGTACAGCCTGGACAGGTCGCCAGTCTGTCACAAGGCCACATATAGACCAACAAACGCATTCACACCCACGGAAAATTTAAAGTTTCCAATCCACCTAGCCTGTACGCATGTCTTTGGACATGGGAGGAAGCCAGAGCACCTGAAGTGAACCCACTCAAACACGGGGAAAACATGCAAACTCCAACAGAAAATCCATAGGTGGGAACTGATCCCATGACCTTCTTGCTATGAGGCAACAGTGCTTACCACCAATCCACCATGTTGGCGTTTTGAAAGACATGTCACATATTATTTAACATCCTGCCCAAACGAAACAAGAAATCTGGATTCTTGTTGGCATTGTTTAACCTTCACGCAGCTTCGTTCCTGTAGCTGGCACTTCGTCAGGATTTTTAAACTGTCGAAAAATTTTAATGAATGCCGCCGAAAACCTCAGTTCGTCCATATTTAATTTTGCTGTCATTCTTTACTTTTTTTCAATCGTTTGCTTAGTTTTTGTAACGTTAAAGTTCGACCAGCTGAATGTTTTCATACAGTGCAGAAGCCGGTTTGTGAGCACTGCTGCTGCCGCTGCGTTCATATACCATCAGAAATTACAGGGCAAACTCAGCCTGTTTGCTTGGACTTTTTTTTTTTATATGGGTGGGGGGTCAGCTTCACTGTGCTCAGGCACCTTATATAGGCCAGAATTAATTTTTTGTGTGGATACAATGAATTATTTTACCAAAAATAAAATGAAAACCACACTCCTGCCACAAGCAACTGCTGAATTTGAAACAACAAAAAAAATTGTATAATTTCCGACAGTAATTGAAGGCAATGGCAGCAGCAGCGATCACCTCCTGCGTGCGCTTATTATTTTTCATTAAATATAACAATATGAGTGTAGGAATGACAATCCAGCTCATCTGTATATGTGGCAACATGTGGATGATTCAGGTGATTATATAAGAGTTGTTCTGGAAGGCAGAATGCAGCTGATCCACAACACAGCCGATGGAAATAACCGCACATGGGGAGTCAATGAGCTGCATTCACACGGACTGGTCAATTTACTGCTCTGATGAATTCAATCATCTTTACACTTATATTTATTCCCCCTTTTGACCATTTTCTTTTACAAATCAATATATATGGCTTAGTAACATAATACAGTGATACAGCAGCCACCACGGCACACCAGCGTTTTGTTTTTGTTTTGTTTTGTTTTTTTAATTGGAGCAAGACGGAGTATGCAGCATGTCGTCAGTCTGAACCACACAGTGAGGATTCTGATGATGAAGGAGATGATCACTCTGTTGTTCTAGATGAGCAACCAGAGCAGGTGGATCCACCGATGTGCACACAGATCTCCTCAGTGGGTCGGACTGTGCGCCTGTTTGCAGCTTCTCCAGGACTCAGGCGCTACAGAGCTCTGTCCCAGCACCGAGTCCTGGAACATAGAGCAGGATGCAGACACACACTGCTCCAGCAGTGGCTGCAGGCACGTTTCATTTAAAGCATGGAGATCAACCTTATTTGTCTATTTGGTGATGGGGAAAGTCAAAAGCTAATTCGTTCACCTTTTCTCAAAGATTTGTGACTTTTTACATTTTTTCCTACGTTCAGGAATCGTTGTATGCCATGTGACTGGGCCATTACCAACAAAACATGAAAGTATTCATGATTGTAAGTCTATCCACACACATGCGGTAATAATTAGTGGTTGCTGATGTATTTTATTGTTAATTATCCCTCTTGTTCGCCAGGTCAGTAAGTGTATTTCTGGCAAACATCTTATTCAGCATTTCTAGTCATTTCTCGGCGTGTGATGTACATTTTAGGAAACACAGAAACATCCTGATGGCTGCCAGACAGAGTGAAACAAATGCTGCTACGTTCTATAACAAAGCTTCTTTGCTTTAATTCGAAAGTGATGGCTTGGATTTACAGAGGATGTACAGAGAGAAGGCGACACACTTCACCCTGAAACTTAATTTTTTGAGAGTCTGACAGATTGTGGATCCTAACGTACTGACTCTGCTGTCTGTCGCAGGACACTATTTTACTGCTGCTGTGAACGTGCATGTGGAACATCTCCACGACAATGTTTTTACAGGCTGCCTGAACATGCAGGTGTGGTTTTTACATTGGAAAAAGTCGGAATATATTATTTTCCGTAGATAATGGGCTTTCTACTTAACGTGCCAGAATCATGAGAGAACTTTGTGAGGAGCTGATGACGGAGCACTCCAAAATAGTGGAGATGATCAGAGAGAGAGCCACTTTTAGAAGTGGCCAAGAGAGTCCAGCAGCTATGGGGAGTGGGGAGTGGGCTGGACACACCTGTCCACAGCAGCTGGGATTATCCTTTTTATCTTATTTTTATCCCTTTTCTTCTTTTTCTCCTTTATCTTCTTCTTCTTCTAAATCAGGACCAGGATGGGAAAACATCTCATGCTGGCAGCTGCGGTCAGCCCCCATGTACAGAGGTGGGCTAAATCACAGCAGAACCGTGGAGGACATCTATCCACAGGAGGATGCCATGGACCTGGACATGATTCTCCGGCTGGTGATCATGTGCCATCTGTGCATGATGGTGCCAGTCGGGGCCCCTTTGATGATGTATGGCTGCCAAATGCATGTGATCTGTGCGTGAAGATTTCTTTGATGGTGTGGACTTTCATATTTAATCTTGAAATCATTCTATGAGTGGGTGAGTTCAGTGTTTTTCGGTTGTGAGAACTAGTTTGTTCCATCTACATATTTTATCTAAAGTAAAAGGGTACCTGCCCCATAAAGATTTTGAGACTGTAATTCATGCTTTAATTAACACGTTTGCATTACTGTAACTCATTGTGTTTTGGCCTGGACCACTCACTCTTCCACTGCCTGCAGCTGGTACCAAATGCGGTTGCCCGTCTCCTTACTGGCAAACGCAAGCGGGACCACATTATCTCCTGTCCTAGCCTCACTGCACTGGCTTCCAGTTGCTTTTAGAATTGATTTCAAAATATTATTGTTTGTTTTTAAAGCTCTTAATGACCTAGCCCCCCAGTATTTGTCTGAGCTCCTCCATGTCTACGCCCCTGCCAGAACACCTAATTGGAAACAGGTGTCATGATTGGGTATAAAAGGAGTATCCCCAAAAGGTTCAGCCATTCACAAGCAAAGATGGGGTGAGGATCACCACTTTGTGAACAACTGCATGAAAAAATAGTCCAACAGTTTAAGAATAATGTTTCTCAATGTTCAACTGCAAGGAATTTAGGGATTCCATCATCTACAGTCCATAAAATGATCAGAAGATTCAGAGAATCTGGAGAACTTTCTACATATAAGCGCCAAGGCTGAAAACCAACATTGAATGCCCGTGACCTTCGATCCCTCAGGCGTCACTGCATTAAAAACCGACATCATTGTGTAAAGGATCTTACCGCGTGGGCTCAGGAACACTTCAGAAAACCATTGTCAGTTAACACAGTTCGTTGCTACATCTACAAGTGCAAGTTAAAACTCTACCATGCAAAGCGAAAGCCAAACATCAACAACATCCAGAAATGCCACCGTCTTCTCTGGGCCCGAGCTCATTTGAAATGGACACAAAGTGGAAAAGTGTGCTGTGGTCTGATGAGTCCACATTTCAAATTGTTTTTGGAAATCATGGACGTAGTGTCCTCTGGACAAAAGAGGAAAAAGACCATCCAGATTGTTACCAGCGCAAAGTTCAAAAGCCAGCATCTGTGATGGTATGGGGTGTATTAGTGCCCATGGCATGGACAACTTACACGTCTGTGATGGCACCATCAGTGCTGAAAGGTACATCCAGGTTTTGGAGCAACACATGCTGCCATCTAAGCAACGTCATTTCCAGGGACGTCCCTGCTTATTTCAGCAAGACAATGCCAAGCCACATTCTGCACGTTACAACAGCGTGGCTTCATAGTAAAAGAGTACGGGTACTAGACTGGCCTGCCTGCAGTCCAGACCTGTCACCCATTGAAAATGTGTGGTGCATTATGAAGCTCAAAATACAACAACGGAGACCCTGGACTGTTGAACAACTGAAGGCGCACATCAAGTAAGAATGGGAAAAAATTCCACCTACAAAGCTTCAACAATTAGTGTCCTCAGTTCCCAAAAGCTTATTGAGTGTTGTTACAAGGAAAGGTGATGTAGGGTGAGGTGATGGTCTAGTGCAGTGATTTTCAACCTTTTTTGAGTCGCGGCACCCTTTTTATATTTACAAAATCCTGCGGCACACCACCAACCAAAATAATATTATAATGCTATTACCTCTGGTTTTGCGCAAAACCCAATTATCGCAATAGAAAATCGATACAGAAAACACCGCATTTCGAAAATCCTCAAGCATTTTGCGTTCTGATCTCAAGTAGGGCTGTCACGATTAGGAATTTCTGGAGACGATTAATTGTCAGACAAATAATTGCAATTGACGAATATATTGTCTATTTTTTTTTCTCCCCCTTCTTTATATTCTACTATTGTGGTATAATTACACAACTTTGGAAGAACGTTTGGCTTCTGTGAGTGGAGAAACTGGGAATGGTGCAACATTTTTATTTTTATCTTCATTTTACATACAGTCCCAACTTTTTCTGATTTGTGGTTGTTTCTGTTGCATTTCTGAAATTGTTTCTCCTCATCAGTCACGTTTTGTGCTTCAACACTGCATTAAGCTCAAGATTGAACAAATAAATACCTTTGGAAAATAACAGCTGTTAAAGTTCAGAGTTCTCACCTGCTTTTTGTGATCTCTGCGTCTGAACATTTTTTTTTTTTTTTGTGGCTCAGTTCATTCATATATTCTCATTTTTTAAATATGTTTTTAAAGATATTTGACCGTTTATTTCATCTCATGATCTCATAAATTCAGCATACGACGCGCACATGGTGTGAACAGGATGGTAACGGCAGAATCACACCTTTAGAGAAAGTTCAGAGAGAAGTAAAAGCAGCTCCACGTTTCCGTTAACATGTTTAATAGGGGTAAAATCCTCTCTCTGCTCCGCGCTCGCTGCGCACTGAACGTGTCGCGCCTGCATTCAGGAATCTCCCTCACCCACCCCCTCCCTCGCAGTCTGCAGTCTGTTAACGCCGCGCGCGCGCACACAGGCACACACACACACACCGACAGCTCCGCATTTTAGACGGCTTTTGAAGGAGACGGCACTGTTTTAATCGGCCGTCAGCCTCCTTGTTATTGTCCCGCCTTAAGACGAGAGCGAGGCTGCAACACGTTTGACATCAGATTCTGAGTCGTTTTATGCTTTATGGATAAAATAAATAATTCACGGTAATCGCGAATATGAAAAATAATCGCGAATATGAAAAATACCCACGGCACCCCTGACGATCGATCACGGCACCCTAGGGTGCCGCGGCACCCCGGTTGAGAATCACTGGTCTAGTGGTTAAGGCACTGGGCTTGAGACCAGGGATATATGTGAAACTTAACACCATGTTACACATATATCCCTGTTAGTTTTTGCAGTGTGCCACCGATTCCATTTTGATCATCGATCAAATAGTGGAATTTTTGGCAGAAACATCCGCAAAAACTTTACAACACGGAGTCGAAAACTACAAAGACACTGAAATGATGCGCAAATCATGGAGGGAAATTGTATGTACCGTAACATTGGTTTGGAGGTTAATGGTTGTATAAAGAAGTGGAGCTTGTTGAGGGACAAACTGATCCAGAAACAGCCACTGTTCCTGCAGTAAATTGCATTACGATGCCCACCAACACGACAGAAAACTTTAAAAGGGTCACGCACACGTCAACGTCATTGCATGGCCACAGAGCTACAGAGTTGTAGAAGCATAAATCAGGCTTTAGGATTTTAAAGGTACCACTCCGCAGCGGACTTAGAAAAAAAAAAGTGACTCGACAAAATGTAATCCTTGTTAATGCACATAATGCCCGGCGCTTATTTAAGGCAGGTGTTTATTTTTTTCAGTTGAAGTTTTGACCCTGCCATTAAATTAACCAGGCCCTGATTCAAGGTCAGGCATTTAATCAAGGAAATACGTAATTTGTGCTGGGGATTCTACATAGATCATTTAGCACCTCCTGACCGTAACTAATCTGTTACATACATATGTGGGATTTTGTCTGTTTTACACATATGGGGGATTTCAATTATAACAGAAATTTTGCTGGTCCACCTGAATCCATTACATGTGAGTTTTACTGTAGACGGTATAATCACACAGGCTGACATTGCATTTGCTATGTGATTAATCATGCAGCTTTTGTGTGAACCAGTGCTTATCCTAACTGCATCCTGTGTTTCATTTTAAGACATTAGCAAAAGCTTTTGGCAGATTAAATCTCATTCCCAGAAGAGTGAATCACACGGACTCTAGCTGGTATCTTCTCAGAACACCTGGTGGAAAAATGGAAAAAGAAACAGAGGATGGGACTAAGTATAATCACTAGTACTGGCTTTGTATAATGACCAGGAACACAATCTAATTGATATTCCCAGGTTAGTTTGCCTGATAATCACTGAGGTTAACCGCAAGAGTGTTTGTGGGACTAATGCACATAGGTACTTTGTAACTAATGCCAAGTATTAATCTTAAATGTCTGAAGTAGAACTGAAAAAGAGGTTCAATCAAAGAGAAGGGGCAAGAAAGCGACAAGGTGAAAGAGACCAGAGTGTGGCAATGACTTTGTATCCTTAAAGATGGGCATAACAATGTGCACTGTTATGCCCATCTTTAAGGATAAGGCAGTTATTAAAGGGATCAAATAGATGTTACATACAATGTTGATCTTAGAAAGTATTACAAAGAGAATGCTAAGGGAGAAGACCACCTTTAGAGGACATTTGGTTTATGTCAGGTTACAGAGGAACAACTGATGCAGTGTTCATATTGAAACAGTTTATGGAGGCATTAAAGAAACAAAAAGGCTTGTTTTGTTGTTTATTGATGTGGAGTAGGCCTGGTTCCAATTTTACAGTATACCACAGTTTCAACCATGAAGAGTTCTTTTTCATCAATAAGAGCTCTATGAACAAATCTTTCCACATGGTTCTATCTGGGAGCTTCAAGGAGCTAAAATCTGTGTGTAATGACTGAAAAATTGTGGGAAATACTTCACTTGCTTTAAAAGAAAAAAAAGACCACAGCTTAAAGGAAAGCCACCTAATGTGCAACATATGTTTCTGAAGAGTGACTGCAATGTTGCCTTGGCTTTAACATTGGAAACAGACTGGTCTTTATAGCAGGTGACAATATGAGACATGGTCATTTTTCAGTGTTATTTATTTATTGAATTTATTTTGGCACACATGGATCTAAACAATTAACAAAACATACAAAGAAAGAAAAAGAGAAAATAGTCCAACAAAGAAAAAGAGAAAATAGTCCAACACCGCACCCATGCAGCCAAAAGAGGGTAGGCAGAAGCAAAGCTTGTAGATGCCTACCCCATTAACCAAATAAATAAAAATTGTACATATGTATATTAAAAAAAATGATACATCCATCCAGTTAAATCCAGTCCAAAAGGAGTGAGGGGGAAGCAAAAATAAACATTTATTCCCATTCCCTATTTCAACCACTCAATCACTGCAACTCATAGGAGACAATCCCAATGTTACCAAACAAACTACATTCACAATACAACAACTCAGAGCACAAATTCATTTTTCTTCATCAGTCACATATCTGGAGAATATCATTTCTTTATACTGATATTTAAACTGAATAATACGAGGTCTGTTAGAAAAGTATCATACCTTTTTATTTTTTTCAAAAACTATATGGATTTGATTCATATGTTTTTACGTCAGCCAAGCTTGAACCTTCGTGCGCATGCATGAGTTTTTCCACACCTGTCGGTTGCGTCATTCGCCTGTGGGCAGGCTTTGAGCACTGCTCCACCCCTCTCGTCGTCGTTTCACTGCGAGGAAATGGCGGAATGATTTGGGCTTTTTTTCCCATCAGAATTTTTTCAGAAACTGTTAGAGACAGGCAACTGGAAACCATTCGAAAAATTTATCTGGCTTTCAGTGAAAATTTTACGGGCTTCACAGAGAATAAGGAGTGTTACTACAGCTTTAAGGACGGCCCACAATGGCACGCGGCACGCCGCGCTCCGAGCCACCATCGAGAGGCAGAAACCACCACATCATTTCTAAACGGATCGCTGTGTGGAGCCGGGACCGTCATGTGCAATTTCTCTGGTTATCACAAGAGCTGGACATCAGCCATTTTCCGGCAGATTTCACTTTTAACAAGAGATTTTGTCACGGAAAGTCGCACGGACGCTTCGCGCGTCACGACCGATTCACTGATGAAGCGAGACAAAGGAACACCTCCGTTTCGGAGTGTTAGAAGACAAGTTGGGACACGCCCAGCTCTCCACAATTTCTCTTATACTCACTCGACTGGTAAGCACTGAAAGCCGAGATAGAAAAACTGAAGATGCAGTGGAAAGCGGACAAGTGTTGCAGTCTGTTTATGACCCAGAGCTCAAACATGTTGAGGCGGTTGTGCAGGCGAGAGACCACAGCTACTCTGTCAAGATGTGTAGGCAAATGCCGCATTCACAGCGGGCACGACGTGAGCGACAGCAGCGACAGGTGGCCATGTAATCCCTATGGAAGGACGCGTTTTGGCGCCAAGTCACGCAGCGCGACGGACGCGAATGAAGCGATTTTGAGCAACTGGCGTGTTTGTGGCGCGATATTGCGTCGCGTCAAGTCACATTGCCCTCCTCCCCAAGTTGAAAAATCTGAACTTTTTCGTCTTGTCGCACCGCGATGACCAATCAGGGACTGAATATGTAGTGACGTGAAGATGTCTGGAGTTTGACTGAAGATGTGAACAAGTCCTGTCTCTAGTAGCCAGCCTGTGAGCAGGACGTATGTCCCTTTTGTCCTTTATTTCACAATTATGACAGTTTTTGGAGCGAGCAGCAGCCCCGCAGCAGGGGGAGTGTAGGTTTTTTTTTTCTTCTTTTTTACGTGCGTGCTAGGGAATCGTCCGTGGAGATTATTTTACTTATTAACTACACAGATGTATATTAAAACAAATGGTGACTGGTTTCTAAACACAATTATGACAGAGTTTTTTGGGGAAGAGCAAGCAGCAGCCCCACAGCAAGCAGCAGAGTTTTTTTTTTTTTATTGTTTACATGTGCGCGCATGAACGGGACAGGAGGTCCTCAAACTGGGTCCTGCAGAGGCGGAAGGACTGCTGAAAGCGGCCATCATCCAGATGCAGCTCCTGCAGCAAATAATGATACTCCCCAAATTGGGAGCTTTCCACAACAACTCGCTCTGTGTGATCAAGGTCTGTCATGTTAACTTGACTGACAACCGGAGCCGGCGAGCAGAATGGAAGCTCCTCCTATTTGATCACGCACTGGGGCAAATTTTCGCAGCGAAAGTTGAGCGACACACCATTTGCCTTGTCATCGCTTCTCCACTGGGAACTGAAAAAAAACTGCACATTTCAAGAGTGCTTCAGTGATTGCAACCAAAAACAAAACAGTACACCATATTTCCATTAGAAGTGATGCTGTGATTGTGTAGACTGTCCCCGGAAGTGGTCAAATTCTGCAGTATCACGCCAGGGTTCAAATAAGACTTTTGTTCCCTATACAGTGCCTTCCAAAAGTATTGGGCCCCTTGGTATTTCACACATTTTAATTTGTTTATGCCATTTCAAATAGAAAAAGTAAATCCGGCTTCTCAATATAAAAATTTCTAAAATGATCTTCCTTAAACTGAAACTCAAAGCAAATGTCTGCAACTTGATATAAATGAAGTAAAAATATAAAAGCCAAGATGATGGGCTGCAAGTAATGGAATGCTTTGGTATAACACCTGTAAATAATTTGTTTTACCGCCAGTTTTCTTCAGACAAGTCAGGGGATGGATACATGAACATTTCCAAGTCATTCAAGATGTCTTGGAGTTTATTTACATCAATTATGAAGAAATACAAACAGTATGGCACTCTATGCTAAATTGGTGTGGAGTAGACAGTTCTCAAAAACTGAGTGACTGTGCAAGAAGGAGAAGAGTGAGGAAAGCCACCAAGACACCCAGACAGCCCAAAAGAAGTTATACGCTTCTGTGGCTGTGAGTGGAGAAATTGTGCATAGTGCATATTCTGCATTTTGTATCACCAGTTATACAACTTCATGACGAAGTGGTATAGAGGAGGATTTTCTTTCACCTAAACATCAAATCTAGGCTTGCATCTCAGATGTACCTTCTGGCAAATTGTAGCAGAATTTTCAGGTCTTCTTCTCATGAAGCTGACAGATGTCTATGCCCCTTTCAGAGTTGTTAGGGGAATGTCAATGGCTTCCCAATTATCCAAGGCCAAAATATGGCCATTGGGTATTGCGAAGACTTTGCGTTTGTCCGTCCTTCTGTGCTCAGCGTAAGTCCAGTCCTATTACTGGCAGGGTCTTCAAATTCACAGACAGCATTCTTGGGACACAGACCTTGGACAAGTTCAAAGATGGGTAACCTCGACCTATTCTAAGAGGTCAAAAGGTCACATTCTTTTTACACACTCTTTCACTGATTACATTATATTATATTATATTATTTTCTTGTCTTCCTTCACAGGAGCTCTGCACGGTAGAACTCCCTTCTCTAGACAGATTTAACATACAGTACTATACTATGTGTTCCCTAACGCCGGTGGTCGGCGGAGTCACCATGTATGCCACGTAAAGCCACTGGCTATTATATCTAATGTGTAAAAAGAGCCTACCATTACGCTGGTATATAGAATTACACATGCAGGCGACTAAGCTATGTAGGGCTCATGAAGACATGCACGACTCGGCTGCAGATTCATTAAAACAAAAAACTTCCAGTAAGATACTGGCATCCAAATTAATGAATATTTGTCTTTATTTGTCTTCTGCATTAATAAAATATTTCTGGTCTGATGGGGCTTTTTTCTTCATGTTTCACAGACCAGAGGCCAGCTATAATGTCTGTGTTGTGTGGGTCGCTGAAGAGGAGGTACTGCTGGCCCACCACCACCAGAGGGCGCCCCGCCTGGAGTGCGGGCTCCAGGCACCGGAGGGCGCTGCCGCTGAAGAGGAGCAACCCAGGTGACAGCCGTCACCCATCACCTGAAACAGCTGACATCCATCAGCTGAGGGGTATATCAGCTGGACGGCATCTCCATCTCATTGCCGAGATATCGTTCTACCAGAAAGGTAACGCACTCAGCCAGTCATCATATTTCTGAGGACTAACCTGTTTTTGCTTGTGCTTAAGACAGCTGAAGACTGAACTTGATCCATATCGGATAAGTACCCTTCACTGCAATATTGTTTGTGACTAGAGGTGGAGGTGGTGTTTCCACCCTACGTGTTGCTGGGTGCAGCCGCACCCACATCTGACTGTTTCTGTTCCTCGCCAGCAGTACCGGATCCGACGAGCGGAGGCAGTGGCCACCTGGGAGTTCGGGACTTGGCGGCTCCAGTATTCCCGGGGTTCGGTGGCAGAGGAAATCGGGTGGTTCCAGTTCGACTCGGACGGACGTCTCCTATCGTCGAGCCTGCCCACACGTCACCAGTGGAATTGGTTTATTCTTACAATTGTGATCTGTTGTGTTTGTTGTGCGAATTCACAACAGTAAAACCTTGTTATTTGACTTCTTCATTGTCCGTTCATTTGCGCCCCCTGTTGTGGGTCCGTGTTCCTCACTTTCCCCAACAGGATATCTCGGCCAACGTCATGGATCCCGAGGGGCGTCAACCGGCTGTTGAACGGCCAATGGAAGAACAGGACGCGCAGGCGTCCGCAGGAGGGGCAATTGGTGAGTTGCAGCGGATCCTCACCGCTTTCACGACTCGGTTAGATTTGATGACCGAGCAGAACGTCCTCCTTAACCGCAGGGTGGAGGCTCTCGCCGCGCAGGTGGAAGCGCGCTGTGGCTCTCCCTCCCGTAGACCCTGTGCGTAACATTGACGTTCCACTGGTCATTCAACGACCCCTCCCACCTTCCCCGGAAGCATACATAAGCCCCCCAGAGCCGTACGGAGGCTGTGTGGAGACGTGCGCGGATTTCCTCATGCAGTGTTCGCTCGTCTTCGCACAGTGTCCAGTTATGTACGCGACCGATGCTAGCAAGGTAGCTTATGTAATAAACCTGCTTCGCGGCGAGGCACGCGCTTGGGCTACAGCGCTCTGGGAGCAGAATTCACGGCTCCTTCAGACACATGATGGGTTTGTGAGGGAGTTCAGAACCGTGTTCGATCACCCTAATAGAGGAGAAACCGCTTCAGCTGTGCTACTGTCGATGAGACAGGGGCGTCGGAGCGCAGCTGCCTATGCAGTCGACTTCCGCATCGCGGCTGCGAGGTCCGGCTGGAATAGCACTGCCCTCTGCGCCGCCTTTGTAAACGGACTGTCATTGGTTCTTAAGGAGCACCTGGTGGCTAAGGACGAACCGCGGGATTTAGATGGGCTCATCGATCTTGTCATACGATTAGACAACCGGTTAGAAGAACGTCGGCGGGAACGAGACGAAGGGCGTGGCCGGGCATGCGCCGTCCCTCTCCCTTCCGGTTCCGACCGCGCTCCGCCTTCCCCACGCTCCACGGCCCCTGCGCTCCGTGGGGCCACAGCTCCCCCTGCTGACGAAGCAATGGACATGAGTAGGGCAACATTTAGGGCACCAGGTGCACAGAGGAGGCAGGCCCACGGAGCTTGTTTTGTTTGTGGCTCGATAGAGCACCACGTAAAAGACTGCCCCGAGCGGTTAAACACCAGCGCCCGCCCCTAGAGACTGGGCTAGGGGTGGGCCAAGACATTCACGTGGGGCACACCCACATCGCCACATGACTCCCAGTTACGATCCTTTATGAGGACTCAACCCTGAAGGCCCCAGCACTGGTGGACACGGGCTCAGAGGGGAATCTGTTGGACAGCAGATGGGCTAGGGAGGTAGGGCTCCCTCTGGTGGCGCTCACCTCGCCTGTGCAGGTGCGGGCGCTAGATGGCTCCCTACTCCCTCCGATCACGCATAAGACACCACCTGTAACTCTGGTGGTGTCAGGAAATCACCGGGAGGAGATCGAGTTTGTTGTGACTCCTGCTACCTCCCGTGTGATTTTGGGGTTCCCCTGGATGGTAAAACACAATCCCCGGATCGATTGGCCATCCGGGGTAGTGGTGCAGTGGAGCGAGACCTGCCATCGGGTATGTTAAGGTTCCTCGGTTCCTCCCGGCTCCCAGGCTAAGGAGGAGGTCAGAGTCCCGCCCAATCTGGGGGCGGTGCCAGTGGAGTACCATGACCTGGTTGACGTGTTCAGCAAGGATCTGGCGCTCACCCTTCCCCCCCACCGTCCTTATGATTGTGCCATTGATTTGGTTCCGGGCAGTGAGTTCCCGTCCAGCAGGCTGTACAACCTCTCACGGCCTGAGCACGAATCAATGGAGACCTACATCCGGGACTCGTTAGCCGCCGGGTTGATCCGGAATTCCACCTCCCCGATGGGTGCAGGTTTCTTTTTTGTGGGTAAAAAAGACGGCGGACTTCGCCCATGCATTGATTATAGGGGGCTGAACGAGATCACGGTTCGCAATCGATACCCGTTGCCCCTGTTGGATTCAGTGTTCACGCCCCTGCATGGAGCCCGAATATTCACGAAGCTCGATCTTAGAAATGCGTATCACCTGGTTCGGATCCGGAAGGGAGACGAGTGGAAGACGGCATTTAACACCCCGTTAGGTCACTTTGCGTACCTGGTCATGCCGTTCGGTCTCACCAACGCTCCCGCGACTTTCCAAGCGTTGGTTAATGATGTCTTGCGGGATTTCCTGCACCGGTTCGTCTTCGTATACCTAGATGATATACTCATCTTTTCTCCGGACCCTGAGACCCATGTTAGGCATGTACGTCAGGTCCTACAGCGGTTGTTGGAGAACCGACTGTTTGTGAAGGGCGAGAAGTGTGAGTTCCACCGCACGTCTTTGTCCTTCCTGGGGTTCATCATCTCCTCCAACTCCGTCGCTCCTGATCCGGCCAAGGTTGCGGCGGTGAGAGACTGGCCCCAACCCACAAGCCGTAGGAAGCTGCAACAGTTCCTCGGCTTTGCTAATTTCTATAGGAGGTTCATTAAGGGCTACAGTCAGGTAGTTAGCCCCCTGACAGCCCTGACCTCTCCAAAAGTCCCCTTCACCTGGTCAGATCGTTGCGATGCCGCGTTCAAGGAGTTGAAACGTCTGTTCTCGTCTGCACCCGTTCTGGTGCAGCCCGATCCTAGTCGCCAGTTGGTGGTTGAAGTGGACGCCTCGGACTCAGGGATAGGAGCCGTGCTGTCCCAGAGCGGGAAGACCGATAAAGTTCTTCACCCGTGTGCCTATTTTTCCCGCAGGTTGACCCCGGCCGAACGGAACTATGACGTCGGCAATCGAGAACTCCTTGCGGTGAAAGAGGCTCTTGAGGAGTGGAGACATCTGTTGGAGGGAACGTCTGCGCCATTCACGGTTTTCACTGACCACCGGAACCTGGAGTATATCAGGACCGCCAAGCGGCTGAATCCCAGGCAAGCCCGCTGGTCACTGTTCTTCGGCCGTTTTGACTTCCGGATCACCTACCGTCCCGGGACCAAGAACCAGAGATCGGATGCCTTGTCCCGGGTACATGAAGATGAGGTCAAAACGGGGCCGTCAGATCCCCCGGATCCCATCATCCCGGAGTCCACTATCGTGGCCACCCTCACCTGGGACGTGGGGAAGACCGTCCGGGAGGCCCTGGCACGAAGCCCGGACCCCGGAACCGGGCCGAAGAACAGGCTCTACGTCCCACCAGAAGCTAGGGCTGCGGTCCTGGACTTCTGCCACGGTTCGAAGCTCTCCTGTCATCCTGGGGTGCGTAGAACCGTGGCAGTCGTCCGGCAGCGCTTCTGGTGGGCATCCCTGGAGACCGATGTCCGGGACTATATCCAGGCCTGTACCACCTGCGCCAGGGGCAAAGCCGACCACTGCATGTCCTCGGGTTTGCTACAGCCGCTGCCCGTACCTCATCGCCCCTGGTCTCACATCGGCCTGGATTTTGTCATGGGCCTCCCGCCGTCCCAGGGAAACACCTTCATCCTCACGACAGTGGACCGCTTCTCCAAGGCGGCCCACTTCGTGGCCCTCCCGAAGCTCCCAACGGCCCAGGAGACAGCGGACCTCCTGGTCCACCACGTCGTCCGGCTGCATGGGATACCATCAGACATCGTCTCCGATCGCGGTCCCCAGTTCTCCTCGTATGTCTGGAGGAGTTTCTGCCGGGAACTGGGGGCCACGGTCAGTCTCTCGTCCGGGTATCACCCCCAAACCAACGGGCAAGCAGAACGGGCCAACCAGGAGATGGAGCAGACTCTACGTTGTGTGACAGCCACGCACCCGGCGGCCTGGAGTACTCATGCGGCCTGGAGTACTCATCTGGCCTGGATCGAGTACGCCCACAACAGTCAAGTGTCGTCAGCCACCGGCCTCTCTCCTTTTGAGGTGTGTTTGGGGTATCAGCCCCCATTGTTCCCGGTGGTTGAGGGAGAGGTCGGTGTGCCCTCGGTCCAGGCCCACCTGCGGAAGTGCCGTCGGGTGTGGCGTGCCGCCCGTTCTGCTTTGTTGAGGGCCCGGGCGAGGGCTAAGGCCCATGCAGACCAGCGGCGGACCCCGGCTCCTACGTATCGCCCCGGGCAGGAAGTGTGGCTATCCACCAAGGACATACCACTGCAAGTAGCCTCCCCGAAACTCAAAGACCGATACATAGGACCATATAAAATCCTCCAGATCGTCAATCCCGCCACAGTGAGGCTTCAGCTTCCGGCCTCACTGCGGATCCATCCTGTATTCCATGTGTCCAGAATCAAGCCACATCACACTTCACCCCTCTGTACTCCCGGTCCGGCGCCACCACCTGCCCGGATCATCGACGGCGAGCCGGCTTGGACCGTGCGCCGGCTTCTGGATGTCCGACGGATGGGCCGGGGTTTTCAATACCTGGTGGATTGGGAGGGGTACGGCCCCGAAGAACGCTCCTGGGTGAAAAGGAGCTTCATCCTGGACCCGGCCCTCCTGGCCGACTTCTACCGCCGCCACCCGGATAAGCCCGGTCGGGCGCCAGGAGGCGCCCGTTGAGGGGGGGGGTCCTGTTGTGTGGGCCGCTGAAGAGGAGGTACTGCTGGCCCACCACCACCAGAGGGCGCCCCGCCTGGAGAGGGGGCTCCAGGCAGCGGAGGGCGCTGCCGCTGAAGAGGAGCAGCCCAGGTGACAGCCGTCACCCATCACCTGAAACAGCTGACATCCATCAGCTGAGGGGTATATCAGCTGGACGGCATCTCCATCTCATTGCCGAGATATCGTTCTACCAGGAAGGTAACGCACTCAGCCAGTCATCATATTTCTGAGGACTAACCTGTTTTTGCTTGTGCTTAAGACAGCTGAAGACTGAACTTGATCCATATCGGATAAGTACCCTTCACTGCAATATTGTTTGTGACTAGAGGTGGAGGTGGTGTTTCCACCCTACGTGTTGCTGGGTGCAGCCGCACCCACATCTGACTGTTTCTGTTCCTCGCCAGCAGTACCGGATCCGACGAGCGGAGGCAGTGGCCACCTGGGAGTTTGGGACTTGGCGGCTCCAGTATTCCCGGGGTTCGGTGGCAGAGGAAATCGGGTGGTTCCGGTTCGACTCGGACGGACGTCTCCTATCGTCGAGCCTGCCCACACGTCACCAGTGGAACTGGTTTATTCTTACAATTGTGATCTGTTGTGTTTGTTGTGCGAATTCACAACAGTAAAACCTTATTATTTGACTTCTTCATTGTCCGTTCATTTGCGCCCCCTGTTGTGGGTCCGTGTTCCTCACTTTCCCCAACAGTCTGCCTGACTGACTGAATCACTGGCGGTAATAATTTTGCAGCTTATGTAAAAGGTGATAATAGGTAGCACCTGTGGAGCAAGAACTATTCTTAATGTGCACCACTGACATGTGACACAACCAAAGTTGCCATATCTCTTTAGAATACATGACTTTGGTCTTTGTGTGTGAGTGTGTGTGTGTGAGGACTGATGTCAAATAAAGCAAACAGGAAAACCATGGGTCTGAAGATTCCAGCAATCCAGTACCATGAACACAAATTACAATTCCCAAAAGCCACGGCCACAAAGAAGCAAACCACCAGACAAATAAACGCCTGTGGTCATCACTCAGTTAAACACACCAGCATCCTCACAAACCTACATTCAGACACGCATCAGCCACAGAGGCTGAGCTTGACGGACCAGTGAGCACATTCAATCAATCCACAGTCTGTGAAATGATCCACTCAAAAATAGATACACAGACTCACTAACTGCACATGTTGAGAATGGTATTTTTTCTTCCTGCAGGATGCACACTTGATGATTGTCCACTTTTAACTTGTATCCCATTGTTCATCTTGTAAGCTCATACGGCCAAAGTTATTTTAGCATTGCATTATATTTAATCAGAGCAGGGATTTTGCAGCAACAAGAGACAACCGTCGCTGTGCCCCCAGCTAACCAGGTGAGAAGTCTACTGTCAATCAGAGTAAAAAGACAGCATGACGTCAGATGGTTGTTCGCTCAAACAAATCAATCCAATATGGTGGAATACGTGCCGAAACAGCTGTATTTCTTTATAAATCTAATACATTGGCATTTTTTCCTCGTATTTATAAAAGAAAAAACAGTTCTAAATCTGCAAACACTGTTTTTGTAACTGGCTAATACCTCTGAAGTGCTTTACAAGACATTTTACAGATATGTTAACAACTGTACATCTGTACTCATTTTCATTTCATTTTCATTTATTTATTTATTTATTTCATTTAAAAGAAAAAATAAAACAGAAAAGCAGAAATAAAGCATCTCCATTACCAGAATGAAAAGGAGCAGAGAGAAGAACAAGTCTTATATTTTCTGCCCCTTTTTACAATACAATCTTTCAATATCCAGCGTCATTTTTCAACATTATTTAACAGATTGTATTTCTTTAACTTGTCACATACCACTGACTTATTTCATAATTATGACCATTATTAAATAGATTACATCTCTGACAGGTTACATTTTTAAACTTAAAACATTTTATACATTATTAACAAATTACATTTTTTTTTTTACTTCCTTACAGCCCACTAACTTATTTTATAGTTTCATACTTACTTAATACATCTAGTTTAATACGTTTTTTAAATAATTTAAGCGACCTTAATTCTTTAATTTCTTTGTTGAGATTGTTCCATAATTTTACACCATTTACTGCAATACTCCGTTCTTTTACTCTGGTTCTGTATCTTGGTTTTCTAAAGACTTCTATTCCTTTCAGTTTATAACTACTTACTCTTTTCTCAAACATATTTTGAATGTTTGTTGGTAAAGCATTTTTATTAGCTTGGTACATTGTTTGTAATATTTTCAAATCGACCAAATCACGAAATTTAAGTACCCTGTACTTAATGAACAATGGATTAGATGGATCTCTAAAACCACTGTTACTAATCACCCTTAAAGCCCTTTTCTGCAGAATAAACAAAGGTTGTATATAAGTTGTATATGTTGATCCCCAGATTTCTACACAATAAGTTAAATATGGGAAAATCAATGAATTGTACAATGTTAATAAACCATAACTATTTAATGAATATTAAAAAACTCATAGTGTCAGGTTTTCCCAGGCTTTATAATCTGTCAGGAAACACGGTGCACATTAACACCAAGTAACCGCGAGTTGGACACGTCCTGGGAACGCCCAACAAATGGCAACTACGTGTCACACTCATATGTAGCTAATATGTCCACAGAGCAAGGATAAATATGCAATAAAATAATGCATATCAATTGTTTATCCCCCTCCCCAGTACCTTACATTTCTTATGTACATCAGCAGCTACCTGCACCAAACTAAGTAGGGTTAGGATGACTAGTCATAATTGAGTACAACACACAGCTATCAAAAACAAACAGGGTACCCTTGAATAGACCGTTTCCCCAGAGAACAGAGATCAAGCAGGAACCCACATGTACCAACATCCACCAGTAGCCAGCACTTACTTCACTTAAGGGCTCTGTTAATTAGAACCACAAATATTGTTTCCATGTAGTTCACTGTGTATATGTTTTTATGTATACCTCTGTAGTTGTTCTTTTAAATCTAAATCCATGTGAAGTTCCACAACTGGTTTTGACCTTAATTTAATGCCAAGATTATTTGTTGACTGAGAGGGTACAGGTTTTCTTTGCAGCCACCGACTCCACCAGGTGATTCCACTGATTAACATCACTTTGAGCCGATGGAATCAGTTAATCAGTGAAATCACCTGCTGGAGTGGGTGGTTACAAAGAAAACCTGCACCCTCTCTTCCCTTTCTGGAATGAGTTGAAGACCTCTGCCTTAAGATAGTCCCCTTTTAAGTTACTTATACTATTGTGCATGTGTTGCATATCAAAATGTTCAGTACAATCCGAGCTTTCTCCATGTGAGACATATATATGGCTAGAACCCTGTGTAAAGACATGATATATTAATAGATATATGATGAAAAAATGACTAGGATACAAGAGAGCATCACTGGGGCTTCTAAGTGACTACGTTTACATGCCGTTAATATTCGGGTTAAGGTCAATATTCCAGTTTCTGAATCATTAGGAATAACCTGTTTACATGTTTAAGGAGACAGAGTTACTCCTGTATACATGGTCACTGGTATCATTTGGAATATCCCCATCTAAACAGCGATGCACGTCTTCCACCGGTGCTTGATTTGGTCTGGCGTTCGTGCAAATCCTGCTTCATGTAATCCTGCTTCGTGTAAAATCCCTCACTACACACTTTATACACTTTTCTCAAACAGGCATTAACATTTTCTCACTTTTCTCTCCTGTGTAAACACTCTTTTTTTCTTCTGGGTGAGAAGATTATAAATAGACACACGCAGAACACAATGTGCATGCTATCCCTTCGCTCACTGCCTCCGGGGATAGGGATGCGGGACCCGCAAAGAATCCAAGTCATGGCCACGAAGCTCTGCGGCTGAGGTATACCAAGACCCTGCGGTGCTGTGGCTTTTTTCCGCAAGAAATCTATCCTTGCGGGCTGCCTCCACATCAAAACAGTGAGCATAGTCTCTGGACCTGTTGCCACAGCTCCACACAGCAGAGAGGGGGGCGGTGTGAGTGGCCTGCTGCCGCGTTTACCGAGCCCGCAGACTCAGTAAGCGCATCGGAGGCAGAGCAATCGCGGTGATGCCGATCGATGCCACCTGATAAGGACGCAGAACACAATGCGCTGTTTATCTATGCTTCTGTGGTGTCTGGTGGGTTACGCGCGCCGCATACAAGTAGTTGCCGTACTCAAAAGATTCCTTGTGGATAGGACATGTGCAGAACACAAAATAATGTTTCTTTCTATGGTGATATCCCGATGTGCGTTTATATGACCTGATATTCGGGTTAGAAAAGGAGTAACCCAGGGGTCTTATTCAGGTTTTTAAAAACCGGCGCATATTCCGTTTTTTGCTGGTGTTTACATGGCCGTGCGCAACTGGGTTATTGCTAATATTCCGGTTATGAAAGGGTTATGAAAGGGTTATTGGCTGCATGTAAACGTAGTCAGTGATAATATCAAATGTTGGGCCATTTTGAGCCACTTTACAAGACTTTAAAAGATGATATGGTAAATAAAAATTTAACTCCTGAGAGAGAAAAAACTTGTTACAAGTTTTGTACAAAAAACACACACGCAGGCTGGTGATCAGTTAAAAGCAGGCCTTCACTGGGTTTGAAGAGAAACGCTACTAAATCAATTTAAAGGATCAGGTGGATTTGGCTGTGTTGCTAATGAGTCCACAGCACTTTAAGCGGTACTTTAGTAATTACCGACTCTGTTGAGGACACACACGACAGCTGCAGAGATTGGGGTGGTGTGTGTGTGAGACAGACAGTGAGCAACAAAATCTGTTCTTTGTGTCAGGTCTAATCAAGTGGTTTTAAAGTGCTAAAACATCCTGCTTGAACCCCTGCTTGAATTAGATCACTGCCTCGTATTGGCCGAATTAGGATTAAGTAACTAATTTAGAGTCAAGTGGCCCCATTGGGTCCCACTGAACTCTGGGTGCTCCCAGGACTCAAGAGCCCCGTCTTGACATCATTGACTCACGTCACGACTCCCGTACCTGTTAGCATTTAGCACAATTTCACCTGCAGTGTGAAACACAAGAACATTAACAGGTGGAGTAAAAAGGTCAGATTTTAGGTTCAGCCCATTTTAAAGATGGATCATTTTAATCAACAAAACAGATGAGACAGGATGAAGCTCCATATCTACGCCTTCAGGTTACGGGACAATCTCAAGCCCTGGAATCTGAACAACCGGCTCCTGATACTGTTACAGAAAAAGCAACAAAATCAACCAGTTAAATGATTGCTGTGTTTGACTGAACCATATCACAATGACATGCATCATTCTAAATTTAAGTGTGCAGCTTTGAAATTATTCCAACATTGTTTTTGCCTGTGAAAGTATCACTGATAATCATTCCCGAAAGAAAAGCACAAAATACTTTGCTCACAGATCCAACGGTAAACGCAACAGATGAACCTATGAGTTCATCAACTTTACGGAAATAACAGACACAAAGTGACTGCACATTTTTCTGCAGAATTCTGCAAACCGCTGAGCCAAAAAAAACAAAACAAAAAACAGATCTACAGTGAAGCAGATTAAACCCAGAGTGGGTGGGGGGTGGGGGGGGGCTGTGGTCGACGACTTCCTCCCCATCATCAAGAGTATTAATTCATGACACACTTTATGCAGTCAGAAAAAAGCATACTACAGTTGAATATACTGGGGAGGGGGTTTGCTTTAAAAACAAAAATTAGTAAAGAAAAACTGAATTTTGACCTTTCAAAATTAGTATTAGGATTTTAAACTCTGGCAGAACACAGCGTGGTCATAACAGACCATAATTATGTGGTTGGAGCAGACTGTCCACCAACAAAAGCGTAAGGTGTCCAAATCCTGTCTGTGTTGAAGAGTGAGACACAGAAGGCACCGACTTTATGGAGCAGCCTACCAGCTGACAGCGGTGTAACGGACTGTAGTAGATTCCTCTACATCTTTACATTCTAGCTGCATTAAAAAGTCTGCATGTAGACAGCTGAACAGCCAAACTGAACTTTTTCGGGAAAAGGAATGTGATTACCATTTCAGAAAAAATGAGAACAGATGATGGTGGCGGCGTAGAAAACATTCAAAGACACAGTGTGGGTTTGATCAAAGGGATATTCATGATCTGATGAAACGCTAAAACTCTGATCATTCAAGTCGCATGAAATCAGTTTGGTTTTTTCCCCCAAATCTGTTTCAAGATTGAAATTCAGACCAAAAATAAATTTGTCAGAAAAATTATATTTGAACACTCAGATGGGATTCCAGGTGTGTTTTGTTACGTCTGACTGAGGTAAAACTCTAAGGGGGGGTTGTGTGTGGTGAGAGCTATACTCCTCTCCCCCCGTTGCCCCCACCTCCTGCAGATCGCTTCACTCTCTCTCAATTTTCACCCCACTCCAATAAAGTCCCTCAATGCTTGTTCCAAAAAATAAAAATCATTCCACATGATTTGTGTTTACGGGGATGTGCTATCAAGTAACAGCTGAAGCTAATGAGCCAGTTGGGTGTGGGGCGGAGGATACGTGCATGCACACACACACACACACACGCCCAAACTAACCTGCAAAATGGTCACAAAAGACAGAGTTGTGGAATAAAAGTCATATCAAAGACAAAAGATACGGACAGATTGGGCAGTGATGCACCAGTTGTGTGCATACATCACATGTGTGTCATGCATGTCCAACGTGATGCAGTGTGTTTCAGGCCTACTAATACATTGATGTATTCTGGGTCACAGTCATGCTTCAGAACCATGATGTGAGTGGGTCCAGCTCTGGTATGTAAAAGTGAATCGAGAGATTAAGATGACACTCCAATTTCTCTTTTTTTTTCCAGAATATGCTGCTCCATGCTCCATCCACATGGCCTGCAAGGACTATGAAATTACTATAGCAACCAATGTGGATAAGAAGGGAAATGAAGATTGCCACACAAACACATAGATCAGATCTGGTCACTTGCTATAGATAATGTGACAGTCAATCAGTGAGATCAGATCTGAATAAGATTTGAACAAATATATATGAGGAGAACAGAGGTGGGCAACTTGTACCAGAAAGGACCAAGAGGGTGCAGGTTTTCTTAACAGCCACTGACTCCACCAGGTGATTTCACTGATTAATATCACTTTGAGCAGATAGAATCAGTATCTGGCGTGGCACAAAATGTAAAGGACACAACTGCAAACTCACGACTGATAGAGTTCAAAAAGGGGTTTAACTGGCTCAACAGGCAGGTGGTCGGTACACGTGTAGTCCAGCAGTGTGGCAGAGGTAGCAGGCAGACAAGAAACAGAGGCGTAGTCAAAAAACAAGCACAGGTCAAAATACACAGCGTAAGGGCAATCAGAGGCAAGACAAAACTCGAGGTCAAAAACAGGCAAAGTCAAAATATCGATAAGCTGGACAAAACCAGGCAGGGGATGGAGGCTGGAAAGTGACACCAAATAGCTATCGATTCTTTTAGTAATCGAGTATTCTATCCATTATTCTGGCGATTAATCGAGTAATCGGATAAAAAGTACTTTTGCATTTTTAAACAACATCAATAGTCCAGGGCTCTCCCTAAGCAATGGCACAATGTCACTGTGCCAAAGTGTTGGCATTTTGCTGAAATAGCGATGGGATGTGGCTTTCTGTTTTGTTTTCTCCAACTTGTAAAATGTAACGATTTTTACGTTTTTTTTTTTTTATAAAGGTTGATGGACTGGGTCCCTGCGTGATTTTTTTTAATCCCTCTTTCTCTGCAATTCAGCAGTTGCATTTCAGCTGGAGGTTGAACATGCAGCCTCGCAGTCAGTTTTTTTTAATTATCATTTTATTTAAGTTACCGTGTTTGTGAAGTGTTGTGTGTTGCACCAAAAAGCAAAAATTATAAAGTCAAACACTCATTGTGAGTCTGAGGGAAACACAGAAGAAAGAGTGGACTTCCGCTGTTTGTCAATGTAGCCGGGGACAGAGCTGTGACTCGCCCGGTCTGAGAGCCCCTCATACTGGGCAAAGAGAGAGACAGCAGCCGGCCACCAGGTCAATAGTCCCTCCCCATGTAGAGCAAACTGTGCTTTTTTAAAAATAGACAAACACACTGCTTCGCTTTAAATGCACAGTAAGTCTATTTCAGATGATCAGCGTGGACCATCTTTCTCTTAAAAGGCTTTATTTTACTCTGTCACGTTGGAAAGCGGTAGCTATCGTTGCTAATTTGATTAGCTGTTATGCTCCAGTCTTCTTCTGTTTTATTTTTGCGGACATTGCAGCGCCACACACAGGCCTGGCATATGTACTACAACATTAAACGAAGCTTCGAGGCACAGAATTTGCCTCGAACATTTTTTGTAATTGAATAATTCGAGTTACTCGACTAATCGTTTCAGCCCTAACACAAAGTCAACAATCTGGCAGTGAGCTGTGAGACTGTGAGGGCTTAAATAACTGGTGGTGTGATTAGTGAAACGAGATGCAGGTGTCGGTGAAGGTTCTGGAAGGGGGCGTGACTAGTGAACAGAGATATGCATGGGACAATATAGTGAAGGCAGGAAAACAGAGTGGGGTGATGAAACAGACAAAGATGCGTGAGCAGGTGCAAGAGTGGGAGTGAGTGAAAATGCAAAGCAGAGTGAATCAAAGTGTGGGAGACAGACACAAGAGCTGGAGCAGGGGCAGTCAAAGAACAAGAGGCAATAACAGAAACCATGGACAATGCAGAACAACTAAGACCAGTAACAAACTAAGCACGCACATAAGAACTGAAAACACAAATGAGAAGAGCAAAATAAACAACTGAAAAACAGAGAATAAACAAACCCGGTGACTAGAGAATAATGCAATCAATAAAACAAGATAACAGATAAACAAAAAAATGCAATAAATAACAAATGGAACATAATCAAATAAGAAGCATTGCAGATAAATAACAAAACCCTGTGACTAAAGTATAATACGAACAATGTGATAACCAGAATAAAACTGAAAGTAAATCCACATAACAGAAAGCAAACAATAAATAACACAGCAAAACAATATACGTGGCAGGCACACCAAAAATAAATGAAACAAGACAAAACATAACTGAAGCATGACAAAGGCAACTGGATATTATATAAATAAAACACAGAAGACTCAGGACATGAAGAACCCAAAACTTAGGACATAAACCCCCCCTGGGCAGGAGCCTGACAATCACTTAATCAGTGAAATCACCTGGTGGAGTCAGTGGCTGCAAAGAAAACCTGCACCCTCTCGGCCCTTTCTGGAACAAGTTGCCCACCCCTGGGGTAGAATAAGAGTTGTCTGTCCTTTAAAAAAGCCTGTTTAATGGGGCAAAACGGTCAAACCATTAAACAGGTGAGAAAATTCTAAAACCCCTTGAATTTATAGCAAAAACACAGTCTTAGAATATACTGTGCAACAGAAACATTACATGCCAGGTTTGTCTAAGGAGGATTGTGCATGCCAGTCAGTAGTATTAGGAGTGCCCTGCATGAACTTGTGTGAAGGTGCCTGAACAAAAAGGGCCATTTCTATCTAAAGTACGAGGTCTGCTAGAAGAGTATCCGACATTATTATTTTTTTCAAAAACCATATGGATTTGAATCACGAGTGATTACATCAGACATGCTTGAACCCTCGTGGGCATGCGAGAGTTTTTTTCACGCCTGTCGGTTACGTCATTCGCCTGTGGGCAGTCTTTGAGTGAGGAGTGGCCCACCCTCTCGTCGATTTTTTCATTGTTTAGGAATGGCTCAGAGACTGCTGCTTTGTTTGATCAAACTTTTTTCAAAACTGTAAGGCACAACTGAGTGGACACCATTCAATAAATTCAGCTGGTTTATGGTAAAACGTTTAACGGCTGATGAGAGATTTTGGTCTGGTAGTGTCGCCGTAAGGACGGCCCACGGTGCCGAGGCGGCAGCGTCTCGCCGTTTCAAGTTGAAAACTTCCACATTTCAGGCTCTGTTGACCCAGGAAGTCGTCAGAGAACAGAGAACTTTCAGAAGAAGTCGGCATGAGGAGTTTATTCGGACATTCCATTGTTAACGGACATTTTGTAATGAAAGAACGTGCGGGCAGAGTCGCATGTCGGGCCGGACCCGACCGCGGGGGGTCGCAACAGGAAAAACACCTCCATTGGAAACCTTAACGGGCAAGTTGGAACATGCCCAAGCTGTTAAACAATTTCTCAGTTACTCACTTGTTGAAAGCCATCAAAAGCCTCCTGAATTTTACAAATGGTTTTCAACACGGAGGTGTTTTTCCTGTCGCGGCGCACACAGATTCGCCGAGTCGTCACGGAAACGACCTGGCGAATTTGCGTGCACATCTTTCATTACAAAATGTCCTTAAACAGTGGAATGTCCGCATAAAGTCCTCATGCCGGCCTCTTCTGAATCTTCTCTGTTCTCTCACGACGTCCTGGGTGAATTAAGCCTTAAATTAGGATGTTTTCAGGTCGAAACAGGCCAACGACGGTGCCTGGAAGCGCTGCGCGACGTCCCACTCCGTGGGAAGTCCTTACAGCGACAGAAACACCCCATAATCTCTCATCAGCCATTAAACTTTTCACCGAAAACCAGCTTAATTTCTCGAATAGTGTCCACTCAGATATTCCTCACAGGTCCAGAAAAAATTTTGATAAAGCAACGCGCGCCGTCTCGAGCAGCGTGTGAAACAAAGGAATTCAGCCGAGAGGGCGGGACCACATCTCACTCAAGGCCTGCCCACAGGGAAATGACATCACCGACACGCGTGAAAAAACTCACGCATGCGCACGAGGGTTCAAGCATGATTGGTGTAATCGCACGTCATTCAAATCCATATAGTTTTTTAAAAAAATAAAAAAGGTAGGATACTTTTCTGATAGACCTCGTACATGACATCTGGCAGGTCTCACTCTGATAAATATGAATGTAAAACGGATGCCTATTCATAAACTGTCCAAAGAGGAGTGAAATAACAGCATGTGACAGGAAAAGGTCACCTCTGTAGTGAACTACAAAAGGAAACTGCTGCAGTCTAGCAGAGGCTGGAGCCTCTTGGATCCATGGCATCAAAGAGAAGAGCCACAACTTATTAGATCATTTTACTCACACATTAGAGACATGACAGAAATATTACCTTAAAGCTTATTTTTGCATGAACATACTCTAACGCAGTATTTTTCAGTGGCACTAATATTCAATGCTACTTGTATCTGCAGTGTTGAGTCACCTCCACCCCCATCCAGTAAGTTTAAGAAGCTTCACAAGAGCAGAAGTGTTGTGTGGGCCGCTGAAGAGGAGGTACTGCTGGCCCACCACCACAAGATGGCGCCCTGCTTGAAGTGCGGGCTTCAAGCACGAGAGGGCGTCGGAGCAACCAGGAGTGACAGCTGTCACTCATCATCTGTACCAACTGTCACTCATCCACTACTCATCACCACCACCATAAAGGCCGGACTGCAACTCCACCTCCCCGCCGAGAAATCAGCTACCATTCAGGTAATTTCTCTGCTGACTGACACTTTGTGTGTATAACCAGAACTTCTGTTGCAGCCGTTTTCCTGGAGTGTTGCCTTGTCTGAAGAATTGGCGTTTGGTGTGACAGCGACGGTTTCGCCTCACACTCCAAACCAGATAAGTGGTTAACCAGGAGCTGCACGAGTGTGTGATTGGAGGTGGAGGTTCTCCCTCCTTTACTAAACACTGACTGTGGGATTACTGAGTGTGCGAACTCACACTCATCAGGACTGTCTCTGTTCTCTGCCAGCAGTACCGGGTCTGACTGCTGATGACAGCGGCCACCTGGGGCGCAGGGCTTGGCGGCTCCAGTGTTCTTCAGCTCCGTTGGTGGTGGAAGCTGTGTGGGGATCCAGCTCTTCTCTCGCCAGGCGTCTTCTATCGTCGAGCCTGCCCACACGTCACCTGGTGTATGATTGACAGTCCACCATATTGTTATTGTCTGTACATCGTTGTGCGATTCACAACATTAAATTGTTACTTTTGGCTTATCCATTGTCCGTTCATTAACGCCCCCTGTTGTGGGTCCATGTCACGTCACTTTCACAACAAGAAGACCTGTCCTCACTGAGGATTTGTAAAGACATCATCAAAAGCCGTGAACTAGTTTACAGCATAGTGGTGATCAGTGGCCAGTGATCAGTGGCCAAGTGGTTATTGTGCAGAAGGTTCCCAGTTCAAAGCAGGACTGGAAGATGAATGCATTAACTTAATGTTAATCAACAAATGCTGAATCACACTTCACAAACAAAGTTTTCAGTTTTACAAATGCCTTTTATTTTTACAAACAAAGAAATTATATATTTACAAATACACATTTATTTGTAAAAAACCAACACACAAGTTACAAATCGGAAATTTATGTTTGTGGATCACAAAATGTGTGCAAATCAAGGAATATTTGTAGATCACCCTCTGTGCATTTGCAGGTATTAATGAGACAACTTTAACTCCATATGAAACAGCTATTCTTTTTGAAAAGAACATGGATGGCGTTTGTCTTTTTCAGGTTGAATAGATAAATATATTACAAATTCCAACAAGTTTAGATGGCAAAAAAAGCTAGGATGTTGAACAGGAAACCTGAAACACTTCTATATGGTTTTAAACAATTAGCTTATTTTATCACAAGAATAACATTAACCATTTTCAAATATGCTAATTGAACATTAAAAACAGAATAAAAACAAATCAATTAATAATATCAATTAGGGATGCACCGATCTACAATTTTTCACTTCCAATTCGATCCTGATACCTGAATTTGGATATCTGCCGATACCAGTACTTTTCCGATCCGATACCAGAGCTCTGTTTGCGTTAATATTATTTTTATCATTACTGTTGATTTTATATGAGGATTTTCTTAAAGAGGAGACCTGAAAGTTCAGCTACAATTGATCAGAAGGTGCATCTAAGATGAAAGAATAGATTTGATGTTTTGGTAAAAGAATTAAGTACTTTTATTTTGCGAGTGTGTTGCCGAAATGTTCGCTCAGCTGCATGTTTGTGTTCATAAACGCTGTACCAGCCACTCCACGTGTGCACGCAAAAACAGGAGCTGTGCATCCAGACAGCGCTGGTAGTCTTGTGAAAAATCCATTTAGATGTTTGATCAGTATATACTTGCATTGCTAGATTTCATTCATCTGGCTGGACTCCTAACTGCTGCTGATTTGTGCTGGCAGTGCACCAACTTCCCACATGTGTGCAACGTTCAGATGCAGCCAGTGGACTTTATCTTTTCTCTTTTTTAAAACTATTTTTTGTTGTCATTTACTTGACACACATCTTAACACAACTGTAGTTGGATTATCGTTAATGAACAGCACTTCACATGGGATTTATTCATGCCAGAGGTGGATTATGTATTTGTCATCTGATCAAAGTTGCCAGCACACAGCACAGCCAAGTGAAAGGGACTTGACCAGTTGTCTGCGCTGCGCTGTGTAACGCGGGGGACCGGAGGTGAGTTACATGTTTATTTATGTCGTCATGTGCTGGACAAACATTTCCACATCATACCTGCTACAGACTTAGGAGGTGTACGTGTAATAATATGTGTGTTACAGCAGTGACATCCCGTTCAGCTGCATTGTGGCGCTGCACCGAGCCTCTGAAATGTGCACAGTGCCACATACATGTTATTACATAACATTTCCTTCACCCTCCCTGGCCGGGGTCCAATGGAGGTGGACAAGTGTGTCACAACATGTCGGCAGGCTTTGCTGTGACCGATCGATCTCAGATCTCAATCAACTGCGATCAGATCGTTTCAAATGCTGTTTTGATGGTGTAAGAATATGTAAATTGTGGTCAGATGGTCGTCAGATTACACATGGACTGCTGTAGGATATGTGTCCCATCTCGACAGTGCCCGGAGAGTTTTGAACACGTGCATCACACTATGGGCTGCCGGCTGATTTTGACCAATTGTTTCGACTTCCGTAGATGGCTGTCGGAACATTTTGGAACTGAAATCCAACACTTCGGATGTGCGCCAATTCATAAATCCGACACCACTTTGCATGATTCCAGCTATGTGTGATGGGGTATAAAAATCAACCATAAATTTCTAAATATATCATCACTGATGCTCACGTGCAGGACTTTAATGGAGAATTTTTCCCATTCAGCAGACAGTATCTCTGTTCGACTGTCCTCAGCTGCGATCTGAGCTGGTGTTTCACAGTCTTGGGATGCTGAAGTGGCTAACTTTTTAGCATACATTTTCAGCAACAATTCAGTTCATTTTTTAGAAAATCCGTGCTCGACGAACAGACAGTCTGAACCAGAGAACCGTGCAGAAATTTGCCGCTACCCGCAGCTAGAACACTGTGAAAGAGAGCTTTCTCAAACAGCCCGGCTTCAGAAAACCTCCCCCTCCTCACGCTTGGCAGCAAACAAAGCAGAGAGGAAACAGCAGCAGTTGAGAGGATTCACAGTTGCTCCTCATGTGTCGGAAAACATCGCGGGTTGCATCTGTATTTTCCGATATTTGAATTGTGTCGTATTGGAAGCCGATCCCGATACCGGATCGGATCTGTCGCAGCCTTAACATCAATTAATTGAATTCTGCTGCTCCTTAATTCAACATGTGACACATGTACATTTAAATTTATTGATTTTGAGATGTGGTTGGTAGTGGCTGTGCTAAACTTATGTGTGGGCCCTGAAAACCCCTTTTTAATAACAAAAAGTTTAACATTTTTCAAAGTGGTGAGTTTCCATTCTGCAATGACACTGGCTATGTTTACATGCTGTTAATATTCGGGTTAAGGTCAATATTCTGGTTTCTAAATCATTAGGAATAACCCGTTTACATGCTTAAGCAGACAGAGTTACTCCTGTATACATGGTCATTGGTATCATTTGGAATATCCCCATGTAAACAGCGACACAAGTCTTCCACCGGTGCTTGATTTAGTCTGGCGTTCGTGCAAATCCTACTTTGCGTAACTTTTCGGCCACCTTCTTGTAAATGTCGCTATCTCTGTACTTTCTACCCTCAATAAAAGACATTATATTCATGTCTTTCACAATACTAATGAAGTACTCGGTTTCCTCCTCGCTCCAAAAGTGTGGTGCTGTGCTACTGCGTCTGGATTTCCCCATGCTTGTTTACCTCTGCTTCTGTGGTGTCCAGTGGCTTTGCGTGTGCATACAAGTAGTTGCCGTACTCAAAAGACCAAGATTCCTTGCAGATAGGACATGCGCAGAACATAAAATAATGTTCCTTTATATGGGGATATTCCTATGTGTGTTTATATTCGGGTTAGAAAAGGAGTAACCCAGGGGTCATAGTCGGGTTTTTAAAAACCGGAAAATGAGCATATTCGGATTTTTGCGGGTGTTTACATGGCTGTGCGCAACCGGGTTATTGCTAATATTCTGGTTATGAAAGGGTTATTGGCTGCATGTAAACGTAGTCACCGTTCCAGTTGAGCTGAAAGTGTTAGGGCTCATTTTAATTTTAGTTTATGGTTTTTCCTCATTTCAGTACATTTGTTGATTTTTATGTTAAATCTGTATCTGGTGCTTATTTTTAATGGATGTTTAAATTTCATCTTTTAATTGTTGTGCTTTGAATTTTGGTGTTTGAAGGATGTTAGACTGACCCCAGGAAGCTCTACTTTTTCAAGACCTACCTGATCAACCATGTAAAGACCCCAGATGGACTGCTTTTGATTTCAATTAAGGACCCTGTTTTTGTTGCTCTTCTGGGTTTTTGTTGTTGTTGTTGTTGTTTCTGTTTTCTGGTTCTTCTGTTTGTAAAGAACGTCTTGCAAAATTCGAAAAAAAAAAAAAAAACCTTGTTACTGTCAGAATGGTCTAAGCAGTGGGTCACCCTTCTGAGTCTGGTCTGCTTGAGGTTTCTTCCTCAATATCATCAGAGGGAGTTTTTCCTTATGACTGTCACCTGTGTGCTTGCTCGAGGGGTTGGTAAGGTAAGACCTTACTGGTGTGAAGTGCCCTGAGGCAGTGTTGTTGTGATTAGGGGTTATATAAATAAAGTAGAATTAAATAAATTGAATGGTATGAACAGTAATTTAACGTGTTGTATTAACAAATGTGTCAATCGTTATTATGTCCACCAAGGATGTAATAAAATCATCTGCTTTTACTTATTTATCTGTTTTTTAGCATGATTATGTCAAACCTACTGCACGGATTTGGATGAAATTTTCACCACAGGTAGATATTAGGCCATGAAAGACTCCATTAAATTTTAGAGGTGATTTACGAGGTCTGTGATAAAAAAGCGGTCCTTTTTATTTTTTTCAAAAAATAAATGGATTTGATTCATATGTTTTTACATCAGACAAGCTTGAACCCTCGTGCGCATGCGTGAGTTTTGTCATGCCTGTCGGTGACGCCATTCGCCTGTGGGCAGGCTTTGAGTGAGGTGTGGACTCCCCCTCCTGTCAGAATCTCTTTGTCTGAGAAGCTGCAGGGAGACGGCGCGCGTTGCTTTATCAAATTTTTTCAGGACCGGTGAGGGATATCCGTGTGGACACTATTCGAGAAATTCAGCTGGTTTTCGGTGTAAAGTTTAACGGCTGATGAGAGATTGTGGAGTTTCTTTTGCTTTAAGCACAGCCCACAAAGCGGATCGGCACGGCGCGGTCGGAGGTGGCGTCCGTCTGGCTGTTTCAAGCTGAAAACATCCTAATTTAAAGCTCTGTTCACCCAGGACGTCGTCAGAGAACAGAGAAGTTTCAGAAGAAGCCGGCATCAGGAGTTTACCCGGACATTCCACTGTTAAAGGAGATTTTGTAATGAAAGAACGTGCGGACGAATTTGCAGAGTCGGATCCGTGACGACGTGGCAAATCCGTCTGCGCCGCGACATGAAAAACACCTCCATGTTGAAAACCATTTGTAAAATTCAGGCGGCTTTTAATGGCTTTCAACAAGTGAGTATCTGAGAAATTGTTTAACAGCTGGGCATGTTCCAACTTGTCCGTTGAGGTTTCCAACGGAGGTGTTTTTCCTGTGGCGACCCCCCGTGGTCGGGACCGGCCCGACATGCGAATCTGCCCACACGTTCTTTCATTACAAAATCTCCTTTAACAGTGGAATGTCTGGATAAACTCCTGATCCCGAATTCTTCTGAAAGTTCTCTGTTATCTCACGACGTCTTGGGTCCACAGAGCCTGAAATTAGGAAGTTTTCAGCTTGAAACAGCAGGACGACGCCGCCTCGGAGCACAGATCACCGTCAGGCACCGTGGGCCGTCCTTACGGTGACAGTGAAACTCCAAAATCTCTCATCAGCCGTTAAAATTTTCACAGAAAACCAGCTGAATTTATCGAATGGTGTCCACTCAGTTGTGCCTTACAGTTTTGAAAAAAGTTTTATCAAACAAAGCAGCAGTCTCTGAGCCATTCCTAAACAATGAAAAAAAAAAAAAACGACGAGAGGGTGGGCCACTCCTCACTCAAAGACTGCCCACAGGCGAATGACGTAACCGACAGGCGTGAAAAAACTCTCGCATGCCCACGAGGGTTCAAGCATGTCTGATGTAATCACACATGATTCAAATCCATAGTTTTTGAAAAAAATAATAAGGTCCCTTACTTTTCTCACAGACCTCGTATATCCGAATTCTGAATCAGGATTTCACTTTATATAGTCTTTGAAGGATTACGTCAAAACTACTTCACAGATTCTCACCAAATTTTCACCACAGATAGATATTAGGGCAAGGAAGACTGCAATGAATTTTGGAGGTGATCTGGAATCGGATCTGGATTGGTGGACGTCAGAAATCTCAGTTTGCGCTTGTTGTTATCACTGTTGTGTTAGTAACGGTCACATTTTATTGCTTCTTGGTATTTAGTATTTTGTGTGTGTGTTATCTTTTGTGTTCTCTACAACAGTGTGGGGCCCCGTGTGAGTTTGTGCAACTGGTCTTCAGCCTGTGCATTAATCAGCCCTGTTCAAAATATGTGGATTGATCCTGGCATTACTTCACTCACAGTTCGGGCAGCTTTTTACTCGAGACAACATAAAGTGTATAGATTATTAAGACATCTCTAATGAATTTATGCACTGATTCATTCATTCATTTTGTATACCTTTTTACCCTAATAAAGGGTCATCGGCACAGCTGGTAATTTTGAAGACAACCTCAATATGAATTTTCTTGCTATGGTTCATGCTTCTGACCTGCTTCAGCCGCTCTATTGTAAAGTACACAATCCGACAGGGTGAATTGTATTTTAATGTCAGGGTGCACACAGACCACAGTGCAGCGTGTGCAGATGATTTATCGCAACCTTTCAAGCGTATATAATCACATGGGTGTGATTATACATTATTAATCACAGAGTACTAATTATTATGATCATGATGACCATGAGGCTGTTTTGTTGGCCACTCCAACACTTGGTGCCCTATGTACAAAGCGTGGTGGGGAGCGGCGGCTCTCGCTGTTTGAAGCACTATCACCAAAATGGCGCTTCAGATGAATGCAGGGAGTGACGACATGACATGCAACTCTTCTATAATCAAAGAGTCTATCTGTCTTTCATCATGTGAGATCAAGAGATGACACAGGCTGAAGCTCACCAGGAGAATCAGCTTGATGCAGACTCCTCCATCTCTCTCCCCAACTGAGGGAGTCAAGATGTAGAACTCTGTTTTTACTTATTACCAGTCACGGTCTCCCTCTGGCAAAACAAGACGAGGGGAAACAGGGTGGAGACACCCAAGGCGGGAGAGGCTGGAGGTATAAATTAATCCCACATGTTCCCTAAGATGAGAATTTCCAGGCGGCCTTGGCTTGTTTGCCTGGTGGGGGAGTACAGCACACTCTAGGAACACCTCCCTACGCGTTCCCGCCCGTCAGCCCACACACTGCTGTGCACCAATTCCACGTGGACCCATTTAACCCAACTGTGGCATCACAAGGCGCAATTTTCTTTTTTGGCAAGCAAAGTCTAGAAAGTCACTGCTTCAGAGAAACCAAAGGACTTTAAATAGCAAGAATTCTAGTGAACTTCACTCATCTACGGCTCAAAAGACCAACTCCAACAAGTTAAATGCATTTCCTCTCTGATGTTCAAAGCATAATAAATTATTGTGATTCACAAGAAAAGAGAGTGGACAAGTTCAGAGCATGGCAAAAACTGGACATATAAAATAAAAAAAAATAAATAAATACAGATTTGTATTCAAGCTCAACGTATGACAGAAACTCATGCCAGGAACATGATTTATTGGTGGATGTCATTGGGGGCAGTTGTGGTTTCTCTTTTTCATTTTGGCCTTTTTGTTTGTTTCTTTTTGTCCAACCATCACAATGCCTCAAAAACCCAAAAAAAATGATTTCAGCAACAAAAACTAAAGCATATGGTAGACTGATAGATCACTGGCACAAAATACACATTTAACTTTAAAAAGTGACAAAAATGTGCATTTTTGATCAAGCCTGATTACGCTCCAGTGCTCAAAACAAAGACTAACCTTCCAGCAATATGAACGACGTTTAGAGAGATCTGATTTGAATGAAGATATGTTTTAACCAATTTTTCTTCGCTTTGTCTTTTGGCTGACCCTCAGTCACTCCACCAAGTTTGTTCCAAAGCAAATCTAAACTCTTCAAGCTATTTTGTTCACACAGGGGCTGACATACAAAATCAAAAATGATTCTATTGGAAATTATATGCTGTGATATCTTTTCCTGTCTCTGCCACTCCAGGACTCTGTTGGTGTGGACACCATCAGGTACACACTTTGGAAGTCAGGGCCCCACTACACCAAAGTAGGATAAGGGACTAAGCATAGATATTGTGGTTATCCTGGCTCAATTTATCCGTGATCCGGTTGCACAAAAGCGGGATAATGGAAAGTTGGGATATGTTATGGCATAAGACAGCATGGAGATCTATTCTGAGGAGCTAGCCCGCTCCAGACCAGGCTAAATGCCAGGATCTATTTAATGCTGTTAACCCCCAAAATGTGAATCACTGCAAATTGTGAATTATTCACAAACCACAAATTGCAAAATGTAAATACTGAACAAATATCTCCTGAAATGTGACTGCACATCTCGCAAAACGTGAATTTCTTCATGTTTAGTGTGCCGTATGTTCTTGGCTGAGGAGCCAATGGTGCAAAGCTACCATCTGTTGGATTATGACTGTGGAGCCCTCACTGTCATTGCACCACGGGGTTTTGCGTCACCCCTCAACTCTCGCGCGTTACCCTTTGACAGGTGTACCACCCCAGTCAAGCTCCCCGCCTGCTACTGTCCCCAGAGCAGGTCATGGCCAGTGGGGTCAGGCGCTTGACAGCAGAAGCATGTGCCCGCTTGAGGCTCACCTATGGGGACATTATTGTAGCAAAAGCATTTGCAAACGTGTATTTCGATCTGTGTGTGTGTGTGCGTGTGTGTGTGTGTAACCAGATCCACAAATGTGTGAAACAAATCTTTATTGTTTGTGAAGTGGATGGACACACGGTGTCTGTGCGCTCCACCATCCATCCTGCACTTTTAGATGAGATGGTGCAGAGAAAGGTGAAGGATGGAAAGGAAGGACCCTTGACTGTGAAACACAATCCCTGTCTTATGCCTATAGTGGCCTATAATAAAAACATGGGTAGCGTTGACCTGTCCGACCAGCTCATTCAATACTACTCCAACCATAAAAAAACTGCTCGCTGGTACAGGACCGTGTTGCTGCACTTCCTTGACACTGCAACCATAAGTGCATTCATCATGAGCCGTGAGATTAGCAATGTCAAGCAGGTGCAGCCCATGACACACAAAGACTTCATGGTGGAGTTGGTGTGTCAGCTTTGTGGGACAGAGAAGGCAGGTGTTCCACAGAGCACAGATCACATTCCTGTGCCCATTGCAACAGGCACAGATTCTGGCCAAGAATCCACCAAAGGCAGATTGAAGTGCCAACGCCGCCTCCAGGTGGACAACAGAAGGAGTAACACACCCTGGAAGTGTCAGGCCTATGATGTACCCCTCTGTCTTGTGTTGGACAGGAATTTTTTTTTTTGAGTGGCACAAATAATTTGTGTGGCATCTTATTTTGACATCTGATTGTTTTGTAAATACTTCCCTGCAATTTAATGTAATTACTTGTATATAACTTTGACTGTAGGGGTGGTGGCCAAGTAGTTAATGCGCTTGGTTTCAATGCGGAAGGTTCCTGGTTTGAATCCCACCCCTACCACATTTCTCCATGTAATGTGGAGTTGTGTCAGGAAGGGCATCCGGCGTAAAATTTGTGCCAATTCAACATGCAGATCCACCTTGGATTTGCTGTGGTGACCCCGAGTACAAAAAACAAGGGAGCAGCCGAAGGGACTTACTTTACTAGTATATAACTTTGTTGTTTGCTACATTAGTATATAACAGAGGTCTTAAACCGATTCCAGACAGGGCCGAGAGGGTGCAGGTTTTCTGTGCAACCACCCACTCCAGCAGGTGATTTCACTGATTAACATCAATTTGAGCAGCTAGAATCAGTTAATGAGGGAAATCACCAGCTGGAGTGGGTGGTTGCACAGAAAATCTGCACCCTCTCTTCCCTTTCTGGAACCGGTTTCAGACCTCTGGTATGTATGTTTTTGAAATTTACAATTTATATTTGCATTCTAAATCCTATTGTGACATCTGATTTTTTTGTAAATAGTTGTTATGTGTCGGACGCAGCTCGGAGAACCGACCAGCGTTTGAAGGACCCAGTATGAAATAAGCAGAGCACGGTACAAAGGCTAACTGAATTTAATACATAACAGTGATACAAAAAATAACAAAAGAAAGTGCGGTCTGGCGTGGTGCGCTCCCAGCAGCGCTAACGGTCCGGAGCCAGAAGCTGTTCGGACCCAAGGACCCCGCCGACACCCCCCAGGTGGCCGCAACAAACCGAGTCTGTGAAAGAAGGAACCATTATGTGAGTCCACACTCTACACACGGAGAGAACACTTAAAGGTGTACAAACAGCAAACACTTCCTGGCTTGATTACTAATCAGCTTCCCAACCTGCAGGCATGGAACATCCAGTTCACAAAACTCCACTGCAGTGGAAGCCGATACATGACTAACATACAGCTCAATATAATAAAGGTGTGAGGGACACCACATTTACTGACTGTATAAATGTTAGTCACAAAATCTAACGTACCTCAGGAAGTGTGCTGACGAGCGTGAGACCTCACCCCCTCCTCTTTCACAGACCGTGCATCAAACCCTGGACGTTCTCTGCATCCACTGATGATGAGATGGCTCCCGAGACGACGATCTCACCCGTCTGGTCACAAGGTCGAGTCTCTGGCAAATACACACTGTATACTCCAGTCTTAAATGCCACCATGTTCCAATCCATATAGATGCACCTCAGCTGTGAGTCCTGACGAGCCGCAGGTGATCAGGGTGAGGTCCTGATAACCTTAGCAACACAGCCACTCAGTCCCAAATGCAAGCCACCTGGAAGGAAAAACAAAAGACAGAAACAAAAAGGCAGCCAGGCCCCCCAGCCATACAACAATAGTTATAAAAAATGAATTTACTGAATAAAATTACTCATGCACGCACACTTTAAATATATAGATGATTTACCGCCCCCTGCTGGAATGGTGTGTGAGTCCAAAATGTAATTATCAACAACCATTGTTCAGTCTTGTTAGCGAATATCCATAGTTTCTCCAAAAATATTAGTCCTATCGATGTTACATTTTGGCGGCGTTCATCCTTGACCCAAAATACATAAGCAAACCAAATGGCAAGTTTCTCCGTGATCGTAGCCATACACATGCACGCATGCATACACGCACATGCACTACATTGTTTGGCACATGCACCGAGTAGTCCGCAACTCACCCATGTAGAATGGCAGGGGGAGCAGAGCCTGTTAATGCGGGCAACACATGCCTGTAACATTACCCCCAAAAAAGTGGACAACGTCCCTTAAACATGTCCCAGATGTGACAAACAGAACAATAAAACAATATTTTGTAGACAACATTGGCGCTGTCAGATGTAATCTGTGCACAATGTGGGCACATTTCTGTCAGCTTTATTCATGAAAATCATTCTGTATTACAATAATAAAAATAGCTTGCGTGAAACTACATTTAATATATTGATTCAAACGTGCGTCTCGCAACTGATAGCTGTGTTTGGGAGGAAAGCTGGAAAAACTGAGTTTTCCATCAGGAAGTGCTGTCAGGGAGATTGCAGGGAATGCTGTAAAAAAGCAACACTCCATTCATTCATCAAAAACATTTAAAGTGTACTGCTCCAGTGTTCGTGAAAAGAAAACACTAATTCAATATTTTTCAAGTGTTTAGAAACAGTAAAACACATTCTAATCCAATTACATTTTTTTCAGATAATCTGACTGGTTAATCTTGTGAGATTTCAGACTGTATAATATCGGGGTAACAGTGGCAAAACATTCAACTGTTTCACATTTGGATGTATTACTCCGCGCCCTGACGGTGGTCTGATGAGATGTCATTCCTGTTGACAGGCCAGCACTCCGCGCAACTGCGCATGCACAATATTGTCAGGACACAGAACTGTCGATTTATGCAACGAGACACACAATTCGACAGAACACCAGCTGTGTGCGTTGCTACGCAGATGTCATAATGGCACTGTTGGATGAGAGCGAGAGAAAGACGCGTACCGACGCCACCGAAATCTGTGAATTTAAGCTACCATATGAAAGCATTAATGTGGACTCTGCTACAGAATTACTGTTTCATATTTGAAGGATTTTCACGTTTGATGGATTACTCCGCACCCTACCTGCTGTTGGAGTGACGCTGCCTCGGTAAGCCTTGCCAACCGAATTAACTACAAAAAAATAAACCGCGCAAACGATGGAATTGGATTAGAACGGGAATAACGCCCTTGTGTCTGATGATTTGCAGATGTTCATGCTGTTATACGGTCAGAAATATCTGTTTTAAAGTGGATATGACACCTAAAAAATTTGGTAAAACTGATATAAATATCAAAATATACATACAGTATAGTAAGTTGAAAGTGGTTTTAATTATTATCACTGAGAAATAACGTTTGTACAGTTTCTCAAAAGTGTGTTTCTTGGAAAGCGCGCTGGTAGCGTTCCATCAGTGGTCACGTGACGCCGTGACATCACAGCGTGTAGAGTCCCGTCTTTGTTAGATTAACAACAGGAACAGATAGACCTCAGCATGGACAGTGATGAGATCGAGAACTTTTCTGACTCCTCTTCAAGTGTGGATTATTTGTGACTCGGATCCTGAGGATGTCGCAGCAGTGATTAGACCCTACAGACTGGAGCCGTATCTTTCGGATGAACATTCAAACCAGGAGCATTCTGGCAGCGAAAATAATGCCGACGGTGTTTATGGCGGAGCCAAAGCAGAGGCAAGAGACGTGCCAATTCCGATGGATTTTGAAAGGCTGCAGAATATGGAATGGTAAGGTAGGCTTTGATTTTTGTTGCTGCTGTTTATAACACTCTAATTACTGTATAGCATTTTCGATTCGAGCGTCTGTTTACTGCCTTTGTTATTGTTCCGGAGCCGCAACAGTGTAGCTATTACTTGTGGACCACCATCATTACCTTCAGGTTTTTGCCATTTTCGAGTGCCTGGCATTGCATTCATCCGTGTTTAGTTATGTTATTTTCACGAAAAAATAGGAAATAAACGGCGAAGGTTTCAAAAAAGATCGCCGAAAACAACACTGAACATGCCGCCGCCGTGTTTACATGCCACCGCCGTGTTTACTACGTAAGTTCCATGACCATGTCAAGATTATTGTGAACATATTATTTGGGGTTGACATTTTATGTGTTCCTGTGAGCGGTGCGAGGAACATGGAGACGGTAGAGGAAAGTGTCTGCTGTCGGGAGCAAATGCGTGTGTGCGAGCGGAGGGAGCGGCAGCCTGACATTTCGTGCCTCACAAAAGACAGCGGCTTTTGATCAATCTGCCTGGACTTGAAAAGGCTAAAACCTTTCACCATTGTGTTTGTGCAATACGCTGCGACACACTGGTCAGGCATATCGACAAACAAGTCCCTGAGAGCTGTGTTTAATCAAAGTTTCTGCCGCTAAAAACAGTGTAAGAAACGGCCATCAGGCAAGCCGATACGGTCTACACGTAGTGACGTATTTTAGGCTTGGTGCTCAGCGGAAAGGTGGTCACGAGGCGTGCACATTTTTCAGTGGCGAGACGTTCAAACGTTATATATAAAATGGGAGATCTGTGTCCATTTTCCCAAAACGCTTAGGTTGACCGAATTACATAACCTTTGTTACATGTAATAAGGCTATGTTGTCTTTAAGTGTCATATCCACTTTAAAACTCCTTTTTACTGGCTCTGCTAATGTGTCACCGGTAAAGCTCAATTTGCGACTGTATAACCAGCATGAACATCCGCAAATCAGACAAAACAGGGTTGTTCCCTAACTGAAAGCAGCTGAACGTCTGGCTGAGGGCACAATTTACTTTTGTTTTGAGTCAGATTGTCAGGTTTGCACCTTACAAACCAGCTTCTTAGTAGACTGGTTTTGGATCATGGACGATCATAGTACAAAAGCGGCCTGTGGAATAAGCTGCCAGAGCTATTCCTCATAAGAGTTTTGGACAAATAAACCCAAACGCGTTTTCACCGAGCAACCATTCGCATGTGTGCAGGAGTATGAATTCTCGCCTTCGGATTCACCACTTCACCGGAAGTAACGTCTACCCTGCGAGAATTAGCATGCTAACATCTCCACATGATGTCTTGTAAATCACTTCACAGGTGTTTTGGATTTTTTGTTTAGTTCTTGCTAATTTTTTTTTTTTTTAATATGAGAAAAAAAAAATGCTAAACAGATCTGCACAGAAACAGGTTTTTCAAACCATATTCCACCACACTAGATTATTTTGCTCAAGTGAATAACCAGCTGACGCCACGCTGCCTTTTTGGTCGGATTGGCAGATGATGTCTCGCATCGTTCAGCATTTGCATAAAATGGCCTTCTCATCTGTTTTGGCCCCGCCTAGCTGCCGGCATAGTGACCGTTGTCTCTTCTTGCTGCAAAACGTTCACTCTGATTTAAATGAATGACAAATCGCCGCTTTGCTTCTGTCACTTGAATATTTTGGGCAGCACGGTGGCTTAGTGGTTAGCACTGTTGCCTCACAGCAAGAAGGTCATGGGATCGATTCCCACCTGTGGCCTTTCTGTGTGGAGTTTGCATGTTCTCCCTGTGTTTGTGTGGCTTCCCTCCGCGTGCTCCGGTTTCCTTCCACATTTAAAGACATGCAGGTTAGGTGGATTACAAACTTTATAATTGCCCAGGTCTCCCTTGCAAAAGAGCTCCTGATCTCAATGGGACCAACCTGGTTAAATAAAGGTTAAAATGTGACCATAGGGATGGGTGCACATGGAGGCGGACCCTCTGAGAAAATTAAATGACTACCTAATGTGACACAGGTTGTCACACTATGCAAAGCCATTACTGCCATTATCCTTCAGTATTTATCTGTACAAACTAGCAGAGTGAGCCTCAAACATTTTATTTAGAACACAGATTGGTCTTACTTTCCTATCAGCAAGTACTGTTGGAAACATATGGTCTTATCAGCTTTCTGTTGAGCTTATCGGACCTATTCTCTGTGGAGTGTGAAAACAGAATCCTTATCCACCTCAGCCATGCATAAGCAGAAATATTACAATGTTTCTGATGTCAGGACACGGAGGTACACGCCAAATGTGAATATAGATGAGCTCAACAAAGCCGAATTGTACTACAGCATATTCAGTGGAATCAGGGATCATTTATTTTAAGCTTTCTTTAAAGCTTAAGATCAGGTGTAGTATCAGTCTCTCTAAATTTGATGGTGTTATCACATTACAAGACAAAGATGCAGTTCTCTGTATTACTCAAACCAACCACTCAATACACAAAAATCACACTGGGTGCATATGTCATTAGTTTCTACGGTTTGACTAATTTATGAGCATTAAATAATTTTGGCAGCAGATGTGGCCATTGTAAAAGGTGACGTAGCTTAGATGATGCATGTTTATCTCTCTGTAAACAAAATCTATTCTGTGCTTAATAAATGCATTCTTGTGTTTGTTATTATCCACATAAACTCCTAACAATATCGAATACACAAGGTGTTATGTTCTGTCTCATCTTGTGCAGGAACTCATCAAATGCTGCAAATAATCTGTATACTTTGCACACCCTGCATTTACTTAATATTTCTCTCTTAAAATGCCACTTTACATCAGCCACAGATGAGAAAAACCACTGCAGTGCTGTGTACAGAGTAGAACTCCTTCTCCCGCTTCACTGCCTGGATACAGGCGCACACACAATGAATATACTGTGTTCTACACTTATTCTGAAACATGTTTGTACATTGTGTTGATACTGTGTTACATTAATTTGCACAATCATATCGTGTCATCACATCACTTTAGAATCAATACCTCATAATCGTGCTGCAACGAATGACTATGACCTTGGCCAAGGAGGTAACTTTTTTTTTTACTTGTGTCTTTCATTAGGTGGTTACTTTGTTTCATTGTTTGTTTGTCCACAGGATTATTCAAAGCAATGCTGATGGTTTTCATCAAAATTCATGGAGCAGAAGGGCAAACGTCAACTCAATTCAAACTTTATTAATAGAGCACATTTAAAACAACCAGGGTTGACCAAAGTGCTGTTCACATTAAAAACAAGATAATCAATAAAATGCAGCAATTACAATAAATAAATAATACTAAAATACATAACTCAGTGCTATAAAATAGATTAAAATGAAATTAATTAAAATTTTTGCCAGAAGCACACTTAAACTTGAAGCCAGGAAGAAGAGGTGTGTCTAGGGAAGATTTAAAAATCTCCATCGATCCCGCAGAGCGGATGTGGCAGACCAGGTTGTTGCAGGGCCAAGTGGCCGCTGCCACAAAGGTTCTGTCACCTTTAGCTTTTAGCCTCATTTTTGGGGTGACCAGGAGCAGTTGATCTCAATGCTCTGGTGAGGGCATAGACTCGGAGCAGCTCAGTCAAGTACTGGGGGGCTCGGCCATTAAGAGCTTTAAAAACAAATAATAAAATTTTAAAATCCATTCTAAAAGCAAAATTTGTTGTAAAAGCAACCAAAAATATTAAGAAGGAACTTAAAATTTGGTGCAGCTCCAGACAAACGCTGATCTTGGAATTTATATATATATATCTATATATATATATATATCTATATATATATATCTATATATATATATCTATATATATATATATATATATATATATATATATATATATATATATAGAGAGAGAGAGAGAGAGAGAGAGAGAGAGAGAGAGAGAGAGAGAGAGAGAAACAAATTCAAATGAAAAACATGAAATTAAATTTATTTACAAACATGTGGCATTTCATAATATGATTTAGCATTAGCATCCGTCCATCCATCCGTCTGACTGTGCTCAGTATAAGTCCAGTCCTATTACCGCCAGAGTCTTCAAATTCACAGGGAACATTCTTGGGACACAGACCTTGGACAAGTTCAAAGATGGCTAGCATTGACCTTATTATAAGAGGTTAAAAAGTCACATTCTGTTTCTATTTTTATGCTAATGGCCAACAGCATGAACCATGGAAATCCACTTTTTGGGTGGGGGTGGGGTGGGGGTGGTGCGCAATTCTGGGAAGGACACGGTGACAGCCAATCAGAGTAAAGAGGCACAGGCTGGTCTCTCTCTGGCTGTTAATCCGACATGGTCAAATCCGTTGCATTACACAGAGTCAAAGGCAACTTCCAGTCTTTTCAAATGCTCATGTATGCACACACGCACACCCTCCTGCAGACTAAGGATGCACGATCCACAATTTTTCACTTCCGATCCGATCCCTGAATTTAGATTATCTACTGATACTTTTCCAATCTGATACCAGAGCTCTGTTTGCCTTAATATTGTTAATTTGATTTTATATGAGGATTTTTTTAAAAAAAAGGAGAACTGAAAGTTCAGCTACAATTTGCCAGAAGGTGCATCTAAGATGAAAGCTGAGATTTGATGTTTTGGTGAAAGAATTAAATTATGAGTAAAAATTAAGCTCTCTCTCTCTTTGTGTGTGTGTGTGTGTTTTCATGCTGCGCAAACTATGAACTTTTTGGAAACATGAAGCCTTTCAACTGTAAAATAAACCATAAATTTCTAAATGTAATATCAGCAGCAATCACGCGGGTAACTCTGGATTAATACTGAAGGATTTTAACTGAGAATTTTCCCATTCAGCGTAGAGAGAGAAAGTGAATCTCTGTTCGGCTGTCCTCCTCAGCTGCACTCTAAGCTGCTGTTTCACAGCCTCGGGACGTTGAAGCGGCTGATTTTTCAGTAACAGTTCAGTTCATTTTTCAGAAAATCCATGCTCGGCGGCACAGACCATTTGAACCCAAGAGCTGGATGGAAATTTGCCGTTATCTGTGGCTTAAAACCCTCGCCTCTCTGCAGAACAAACAGCTCACCTGCAGCTCAGAAACCTCCCCCTTGTCCCTCCTTGCCTCCCGCTCAGCAGTAAACAGAGCAGAGAGCATGGTTTCACAAGGTTCCACAGACATGGTTTCTCTCCAGTATCGGAAAATCCCACAGGTTGGATCGGGGAAATTCCGATCCGTGAATTACGTTGGTATCGGAACCAGATACCGATCTGGCATCGGATCGGCCCCAACCCTACTGCAGATGCTGTTAAAAAGGTACATGCTCATATGGCCGAGGGTATTTTAGCATTGTATTATATTTACACTTATTGACATTACAAAGAGGGTGTGTTCTGGGCTTTGGTTGTAGTACGTATCTTAATGAGTGCTAGTGCAGTTGCTGAATGCATAATATTTGACAAAATGTATAACGGTACTGCATGCTGTGTTCTCTTAACAACAACAATTTGAAACCATATTGTTTGCTTTCCTCTTTTTCTGCCTTCTCTTAGTGAACACATCAGGAATAGCTTTAAAAACCATGTCCAAGAAATTCTACATGGAGAACAGATGCACAACAATGGTTTCTTTAAGATCTGAATGAAATTCCAACTCAATAGATCTATGTTGAAAAGGAGGAAACAGATGTGGAAGCTGAAGATTAGATTCCTTTCAGGCCTGTTTGCATGCTCAGCTCTGGTCAAGACGGAAGATATTCTGGCTCGAAATGCCATCGCTGACGGCAAGTCTAATAATTCACCCCCACATGGGAAAAAGTGCTGAACACAGGAATGATTGATTAATACTTCCCCACAATTAGCCATGCATAACAATAAGTACGGACCATTAAGCTTGGCGGTGTATATAATGATGTGGCTGTTCTGTTTTTGGAGAAGGTTATGCATTTAGCAAAAGCACTGATTATTTGCAAAAAAAATCACCTGTTCAGCCTGCTGCCCTCGAGCAGAAGATACAGGTCGATCAGAGCCCAAACAGTTTCTTTCCCTGGGCTGTGACAACATTAAATACTCATGCACAATAACTCGGACATTGCATATACAATAACTCTAAACACCATGTGCAATAACTGAAATCTTATGGATTATACTCATACAAATATGTGCAATACAATTTTCTCTGTGCCTTATGTAGAATGTATATTTATTTGTTTAAATACCTTGTACATATCCTCACTTATTTATAACTCACATTTTTCACTTGGTCTGTTAAGTTAGTTATTTACTAGTCATAGCTGATAGCTTCTTTTTATCTTTTCTTATTCTGAAACTCAGTTGCGGAGTGACACCCCTAATTTCATTGGATGTGTACAATGACATAAAAAGTTTCTATTCTATTCTAATGCAAATGCCTTGTCAATGAACACAGCCATGTAGCCTGGCGTGCACACTTGGAACCAGACCCTGGTCGATATAGTGGCAGTTCAATCCCTATCCCACACAACCACCAGCTCTGTGTACAAACAAACATAGTTTCAGTACAGTTTACGTAGCAATAGCGTATATGGCCTAAAATTAATATTGTATTGTTAATATTTTGGATGGTGACTGCGTTATGTCAAGCTGTAACCCCCCCCAAACACACACATATACATACACTCACCAGCCACTTTATAGATACATCATGCTAGTCCCGGGATGGACCCCCCTTTGCCTTCAGAACTGCCTTAATGCTTTGTGACATAGATTCAACAAGGTGATGGAAACATTCCTCAGAGATGTTGGTCCATATTGACATGATAGCATCACTCAGTCACCCATTCAACCAGTCTGCCCATTCTCCTCCGACCTCACCAACGTATTTTTTCCCACACAACTGCTGCTCACTGGATATCTTCTCTTTTTAGTCCCATTCTCTGTAAACCCTTGAGATGGCCATGTGTGAAAATCCTAGTAGATCAGCAGTTTGTGAAATACTCAGACCAGGCCATCTGGCACCAACAACCATGCCAGCTTCACACTCACATACAAAAAAACCCTTTCTTCATCATTCTGATGCTTGGTTTGAACTACAATACTCAACAAAAATATAAACGCAACACTTTTGGTTTTGCTCCCATTTTGTATGAGATTAACTCAACGATCTAAAACTTTTTCCACATACACAATATCACCATTTCCCTCAAATACTGTGCACAAACCAGTCTAAATCTGTGATAGTGAGCACTTCCCCTTTGCTGAGATAATCCATCCCACCTCACAGGTGTGCCATATCAAGATGCTGATTAGACACCATGATTAGTGCACAGGTGTGCCTTAGACTGCCCACAATAAAAGGCCACTCTGAAAGGTGCAGTTTTGTTTTATTGGGGGGGATACCAGTCAGTATCTGGTGTGACCACCATTTGCCTCATGCAGTGCAACACATCTCCTTCGCATCATCCGTGAAGAGAACACCTCTCCAACGTGCCAAACGGCAGCAAATGTGAGCATTTGCCCACTCAAATCGGTTACAACGACGAACTGGAGTCAGGTCGAGACCCCGATGAGGACGACGAGCATGCAGATGAGCTTCCCTGAGACAGTTTCTGACAGTTTGTGCAGAAATTCTTTGGTTATGCAAACCGATTGTTCCAGTAGCTGTCCGAGTGGATGGTCTAAGATGATTTTGGAGGTGAACATGCTGGATGTGGAGGTCCTGGGCTGGTGTAGTTACACGTGGTCTGCGGTTGTGAGGCTGGTTGATGTACTGCCAAATTCTCTGAAACGCCTTTGGAGACGGCTTATGGTAGAGAAATGAACATTCAATACACGAGCAACAGTTCTGGTTGACATTCCTGCTGTCAGCATGCCAATTGCACGCTCCCTCAAATCTTGCGACATCTGTGGCATTGTGCTGTGTGATAAAACTGCACCTTTCAGAGTGGCCTTTTATTGTGGGCAGTCTAAGGCACACCTGTGCACTAATCATGGTGTCTAATCAGCATCTTGATATGGCACACCTGTGAGGTGGGATGGATTATCTCAGCAAAGGAGAAGTGCTCACTATCACAGATTTAGACTGGTTTGTGAACAATATTTGAGAGAAATGGTAATATTGTATATGTGGAAAAAGTTTTAGATCTTTGAGTTCATCTCATACAAAATGGGAGCTAAACCAAAAGTGTTGCGTTTATATTTTTGTTGAGTATATATACATACACATATACGTATATATATATATACACGTATATATATATACACGTATATATACATACATACATACATATACATATACATACATATACATATACATACATATACATATACATACATATACATATACATACATATACATATACATACATATACATATACATACATATATATACATACATATATATATACATACATATACATATACATACATATATATATATACATACATATATACATACATATATACGAGGGCTGTCAATAAAGTAAGGGTCCTTTTTATTTTTTTTCAAAAACTATATGGATTTCATTCATATGTTTTTACGTCAGACATGCTTGAACCCTCGTGCGCATGCGTGAGTTTTTCCACGCCTGTCGGTGACGTCATTCGCCTGTGAGCACTCCTTGTGGGAGGAGTCGTCCAGCCCCTCGTCGGAATTCCTTTGTCTGAGAAGTTGCTGAGAGACTGGCGCGTTGTTTGATCAAAATTTTTTCTAAACCTGTGAGACACATCGAAGTGGACACGGTTCGAAAAATTAAGATGGTTTTCAGTGAAAATTTTAACGGCTGATGAGAGATTTTGAGGCGATTCTGTCGCTTTAAGGACTTCCCACGGTGCGAGACGTCGCTCAGCGCTCTCAGTCGCCGTCGTCAGCCTGTTCAAGCTGAAAACCTCCACATTTCAGGCTCTATTGATCCAGGACGTCGTGAGAGAAAAGAGAAGTTTCAGAAGAAGTCGGTTTCAGCATTTTATCCGGATATTCCACTGTTAAAGGAGATTTTTTTTAATGAAAGACGTGCGGGCGGATTGCAGCGTCGGCTCGCAGCCGCCGCGACGCTCCGCCACAGGAAAAACACCTCTGTTGGAAGCCTTGAGGACAAGTTGGAACATGTCCAGCTGATAAACAATTTCTCATATACTCACTCCACTGAAAGCCATCAAAAGCCGCCTGGATTTTACAAATGGTTATCAACACGGAGGTGTTTTTCCTGTGCCGCCGCGCCGCGTCGGCTGCGTCCCGACGCGCGGACCCGTCCGCACGTCTTTCATTAAAAAAATCTCCTTTAACAGTGGAATATCCGGATAAAATGCTGAAACCGACTTCTTCTGAAACTTCTCTGTTCTCTCACGATGTCCTGGATCAATAGAGCCTGAAATGTGGAGGTTTTCAGCTTGAACAGGCTGACGACGGCGCCTGGGAGCGCTGAGCGACGTCTCGCACCGTGAAAAGTCCTTAAAGCGACAGAATCACCTCAAAATCTCTCATCAGCTGTTAAAATTTTCACTGAAAACCAGCTTAATTTTTCGAACCGTGTCCACTTCGATGTGTCTCACAGGTTTAGAAAAAATTTTGATCAAACAAAGCGCCAGTCTCTCAGCAACTTCTCAGACAAAGGAATTCCGACGAGGGGCTGGACGACTCCTCCCACAAGGAGTGCTCACAGGCGAATATATATATATACATACATATACATACATACATATACACATACATACACACACACACATATATATATATATATATATATATATATATATCTGAGGTAAAGTTTAAAGGACATGTCGCACAGAAATCATAACTTAACTTACCATGAAAATGACACTGGGTTTCTTTCTACTCTCCCCTATGTAGAAGCCTAAGTGAGTAATATGGTAAACTTAATGGCTAATTACCTTTAGCTGTATTAACTTCTGTGCCACTCTCATAAATAAAATTAAGGAAAAATGTACCCCCGTATTGCATCTTACACTGCCTAGTTTTGTTGTCCAGAAGAGATACTGTTGGGTTCAACATAATTGGAGGCTGTGTTTCAGAAGACACGGCCTAATGTGTGCATACGGCTCCCCAGGGGGTCCCATTGTTCAGCACTCAATCCTTTTAGTAGTTTACGGAAAATAAAGGAAAAACAGTCTTAATCCCCACCCTTAAACCATCTGCTGAGCTGGTGAACCTTAAAACATGGATTGTAAACCCTAAAACCAAGAGGACTAAATTAATAACAGATTTTTAAATCTGTGCAGGGTAAAAATCCTCTCATGTTGTTCAACCTAAACCACCGTGCACTCATTCTACATCCAAGCCTGCAAATTGGGGCATTTGTTTATGCAAAGATTTTGACTATGCAACAAGGAGTGCTGTAATTTTTCAACCTAATATCAACCTTGCCAGGGTAATGCACCACCATATGTTTCCTACGTTCCTTCACCCTCAGCCGATGTCCTCAGAGTACAAAAATCACTCAGGGTGAAACTATTTTCTATTTTGCTGAATTTATCCAGATGGGATACATCTTGTACAACTGCGTGCACATGCTGCATCCAAAAAACACAGTTTCCACTACAAAAGGGCATCAATAACAATAAATTATACGAGTACAAATGGACATTAATGATAATATTGATCTATGGCATGATATAAGCAAGCACTGAAGTGAGACAATTATTAAATTCAAACCCTATTAAAAAGAAATTGCGAAACTGGATATCGTTTAAAAGCAATGACATAATCTCAACATTTCCCCAGAGTGATATACGGGCTTTCGATGTATTTCATCATCACGCTGTGTAACATTCCTCTATCAGATAATAATCATGCATAACAATTTAGCTGATAAAGTAGAACTGTATAATGAATGAACTGAGTGGTTTCACCTGGTAGGATGCGTGATACACAGGATGACAAGGAAAAAAGTCTCGCCAGTATGACGCAAAATTTTGTAGAGATGATCTGCAATGAAGTCACAGGTCAAGAGTTGTGCCATAAAGTGTCAATCGTGAAACCGGATGGCCCTGTTGTTCCAATTCAAGATGTTAACAGGTCGCCTTGGTTCCAGTAACTTAGTCAAGGCTTTTCATCAGGTAAGATTTTAGTTAAAACTAGGACTGGGATATTAACATGTTAAAGGTGACATTAATGCCATGTCCTTCAGCTCAGATGGCTAAACAGCAGATAGATCAAGCCTAACAGAGGACATATTTACATCAACAAGCCACAACTTTATGATCTTATGATACCATACTTTAAAAAGAACCGGCAAACAGTACGTAATGTGGCTCCTCAAGCCAATTACTCAACATTTAAGAGCCATGGTCTGTAACTGTGGAATGGTTCATAGAAGGGGGTGATATATCATATTTCCCAAAATGCCAAAAGTTGTGACTTGAAGCGCCACCTATAGGTGGCGCCCTCGGTTAGCCTTGAAAAATATAACGCTAAATGGGAGAACTCCATCCATACATTCATATACCATAAACTCAATGAGGCTTACTGAGGGAGCACAAAGATATTTAAAAGGTCAAAATCCACATTTTGACTATGTCACTGTTTTGGCCCCTTTAACCCCTACCCTAAAAAGGGCCATAATTTTCCTCCAGAAGGGATCTTTGGATAAGAAATGTAATTTTTGTCCGTTTGGACGATACATCTTCCCCTAAAAAAAAAAACTTCAGTGGCCTACTGAAACATGATATATCACCACCCATTTGAAAGTTACAGATTCCGGCTCTTAAAATGTAGATATGACAGACTCACTCTAAGCTCCATAAAAAAAATAAAAAAAAATACTGATTCATTGCTGCAGGTAATTAAAAAATGGTTATGAATGCTATGTTCCATTTTTGCTCATAAACACCCATAATTCCTACATAATGTAGCTTTCGCATGCCTTTCCCCAAATCCTTTATCCCCAAACTGTCTTTCACACTACCTGCCTTTCTATCCTTCTCTGTTACTCTCTTGACTATCTGATATGCCCAAATAAATGTATGTTCAAAAGGTGATGTATGTACAATAACTGCTAAGATCCATATTAGCCCATCTTATGTAGAGCTGGTCTTCTGTCATAAATGGTAAATGGACTGCATTTATATAGTGCTTTTCCATCTGCACCAGATGCTCAAAGCGCTTTACAATAATGCCTCACATTCACCCCGATGTCAGGGTGCTGCCATACAAGTCACCCACTACACACCAGGAGCAACTAGGGGATTAAGGACCTTACCCAAGGGCCCTTAGTGATTTTCCAGTTGGTGTAAATGGAGGGAACCCTTGAAAATTACACTAAAAATGGTATCATTTCACACATTCTGAGAAGAGAACCAATGATCATTCTATGCTGAGAGTATTCATTTGCCACAGCCAGGTGACAGAGGGGTGTCCCCTTAGCCTCCAGTTCCCGGAGTCAGGAAAACATGTCAGCGGGCTGTAATGCTGTGGATCACTTATGTACCCAAGTCCCTGGAGAGACATAGTACCAAATACACCCAGTCTTTAGTCACTGGTTAACTTCCAAACAAGAAGACCAGAGAACCTGGAAAGACTTGGATAGACAATGCACATCAGTTTGCACCTTTGACCATGGATGCATGGACAGCAAATAAATCTTTTCTTAGAAGAAAATGTGAAAAAAGTGAGAGGAAGTCTAGGGTATTGATACCCTTTAGTTTGCACTGATATACGGCAGCATATAGTGTAAAACTTTAAAAGCTGCACAACCCTAACATGATACCACCACAGATTGGAAAAAAAGCCGACATCAATCCTGCTGGGAAAATTACACCAAACATCTCCAATGGACAATAATCGGGGCTTCTGCAAGACTTTTGGGGTGAAAACTTTCAAATTTGTTGAGAAATTTGCTTTGCAGTTATTCGCAAACAAGGAGCATGGAACGCAAATAAAATAAAATGAAATCTCACACCACTGGGAGATGTCCTTTGGGACACATACACTCTTAAATCTGTTATTCCACCAAAGTGGCTCAATCCACGCGTGCAAACTTGAAGCTGCACAATCTGGACGTGCACAGCGAGTGAAAACAACAGTTTGCGGCAAATAACCGCAAGCAGCGCAAACTTACGTGAACACGAAGAATAAAGTGGTGGATCCCACAAGGAGCGCGGCAGCTGTGGCTACCGGGATGTATTTGGTGGGTTTAAATCTCTTTCCAGCGCTGTTGGGCATTCTGTAATTTCCACATTCCTCAGTTATTTATTCCAGTCGGAGGCGCATGTGAAAAGAAACGATCCAGTGACCGTTATACGGGCCTTTCTGTCCTTTTCAGTCGTAGAAACTACATGGATCCACGGAGAAAGGCAGGAACCCACGGAGCTGCGAACGCCTGGAACTCCCACCCCGGGGCCAGCCCACTGATGACGTCAGAGAGCCGCGTGAAAGGGTGGAGCCTCTCAGTCAGAAGTCACGCATGTCATTGGTCATTCTGGACAAGGGAACTCAATTAAATACGATTTCGTGCCGTTTAAGCAAATTTAATACCACACCTGCTGTAAATATTAGGGCGCCAGTATTTAATGCAACCCTGAGGATTTTTATGATAAACTAACCGTGATACAGCAACGACAGATGTCATTCTGAAATCTGCAATTTTATAATTATTGCCGTTTTGTAGACGTTTTTTTTTTTCTTGCAAACGGATAAAACTGTTTAATCACAAAAGCCGACCAGTGCTGTTAACGATGAAAAAAAAATTATATTCACTCCTATCTCACGCCATATTCTGGCTGCAGCATCATAACACCGACTATTAAGGGTTTGTTTTTCTTGTAGTTTGCTGTGGCTTTAAGCTTCATCAGAAGCTGTTTTCTTGTCGACTTTACACGGTACCTTTATCAAGGTTAGAGCGCCCTCGTGTGTCCCAATTTGGCATTGACCCGAATGTTAAATGAATTTTGTCCTCGACGGCTACCGTGTGTTTTAAAAAAAAAAGTGCTAACAGCTAGCTCTCTTTTTCTCTTATCGTTTTCTTTTAGCCTTCAGATAAGAACTGCCGCGCAGTAGATGTCGGTGTTGTTACCTCCTTTATTTATGTATAAATTCCGAGTTAACGACTATAATTGAGTAGAAACTTACGTCGTTCATGTACGTCATCGTTCGCTCTCGCACACATTTGACTCAGATAGCGGCAGTTTTTTTTTTTTATTTTGTTTGTTTTTTAATTCGGCGGCTCTCAGCATGTCTTACAGGAAAACCCTCAAACTCCTGTGTGGGTTCGCTGGAGGTTCTGCTCTCTTGGTGTTAGCGGCGGCCGACTCCCGCGGCTACCTGGGCGAACAGCGCGGAGAGTCAGCCGGCCGGTGGTCGAGGTTATCGGTGCTCCGAGCGGCGCAGCCAGCGGCCGCTCACACCGCCACCGCACACACCTGGGACTTCAACTGGGACAAGTATGTGTCTTCACACCACTTAAAACGTGTCCAACCTTTCCCAAAAATGTACGTTTAGTAAGGGACCTCTTTGCTTAGGGACTTTTGTTCTTTGTTGGCTTCTGTCACACGAACAACCTTCGTACCCCAAAGATCTATAAATGTGGGTCAGCTTGTTTGTGTCGTATGAGATTTATTGGTACCTTGCTGGAGCTGTGGTTGGTGTTTGATTAGTGGAGGCGTGTTTGTTACTTTTCATTGCATTACACAGGCGTGTCTAATTTTGTGGTTACTGCGGGTCTGTGTGGACTAGTGTAAAACAAGACTCAAGACTCACCAATCCTGCTGTTTATAAGGAGAGAACACCACCCCCCAGTCCCATCAGGGCCTTTGAACCTTAAGAGAAGCTTGAAATGTTCAATCAACAACTTTATTCATCCCACAAGGGGCAATTTCATTTGAGCAGTCCGTTTAAGAAAAAATAAAATACAATAACAATATATAACAACAATAAAACTAACAAAAAAAAAAAAAAAAAAAAAAAACAGACTTAAGTTAAAATGAATAGCAAGAATAAATAAATAAATAAGAACATGGCAAACCTACAGAGCATTTAAAAGTTGAATTGCCGAAGGTATAAATTACTTTAAAAACCGCTTGGTTCTACACACCGGGGATGCATAACGGCGTCCTAAAGGAAACAGGGAAAACTCTCCTAAAAGAACATGACCTGACATGGACAAAATAATTTCAGCCTTCCGGAGGATCTGTTGATTACAAAAGAGTGTAAGTCTCTTTGTTTCACTCCGATAATCTTTGAACAAATTTTAACAATGTTGTTCAGGCTGTTTTTTTCACTGAGAGGCTGTGAAACCAGCAGATAAAAGAAAAACACAAAAGACTCTCAATAAAAGACTGATAAAAACGACAGGATTGCAGGTCTGACAGAAAAAGAGTTCAGTTTACGGAGAAGATAAATTCTCTGCTGTCCTCGCTTCACAATGGCGTCTGTGTTCACATCAAACTTCAGCGTGTCATAAAAAATAGTCCCCAGATACTTATATGATGTGACAAGTTCCACTTTTTCCATTGTGTATGATACTCTCCTTGGCCACATCCCTGCTTCGTCTGAAGTCAGTGATCATTTCTTTAGTTTTGGACACATTTAAATCCAAAAAGTTATCACACCAACAAATGAAATCTGATAAAACAGCTTTGTGGTCTGATTCTGAACCGTGGAGAAGAGATCATTGAACATTGTACAGTGAATGCACAGTTAGAGCTGTAAGTCATTTGCCTCTCTGTGCACAGCCTCAGTGCAGTTGAAATTAAACCGTCAAGAGCTCCTTGAAGTGTGAGCTTTCATCTTTTAATTTGACAAAACCCAACTCCAACTTGGAAAAATGTAAAAGAGCGAATTGGAAAAGTGCAGTGGAGCAGCCATTCAGGTCACAATTCCAAGTCTGAAACTCAGGCAAGATCCCTATAGATTGAGTTCCTCGATTTGGCATCCAGCAATACTGTGGTGCACGCAGTGAGCAATAAGCAGAATTACCTTCTTGTCAATTTTTACATAATGTTTTATGCAATAAATTTATGTGACTTGAGTTGTTGATCTTGATGTTGCTGTAAGTACGCCAATGGGCAACAAACTTGTGGCAATCTCTCGACAAAGATGGCAGATGAAAATATCGTGAGAAAGCGCTCATTGTCCCGATCCATAGATTTGCTGTGGGCATTTGTGTTTTCCCAAGCAGATGCTGGAATGCATTTAGATTGGAAGTTGAAAATATTGACTTGGAATTATCGACTTCCAGCTTTCAACGGACTGCAGCATGAGACACACCCAATGAGCTGCATCTGTGACCTCTCAAAAGGGGCGTGGCAAGCTGTAGCTCCTTCCGCTTTATGAGGCTGTTTCTTTGAACTGATTTTTAAAATTTTATTTTCTTCTATGAAGTGCACTTATCTGACGAGTAATGTCTGTCTGTATCACGTAGCTGCAAACTTTTAGGACACGTGGTGACCTGTATTTGCGTCATACAAAGGTGGATAATAGGACTCCTTTAACTCATGTTTAAGATTAATTTTGTAAACAAAGTAACTGTAATCTCATCTCTGCCCCACTCAGGAGAGACCCCTCAATGCTGCCCATTGAGAAGAAGAAGGCGAATACAGCTGAAGACCTCAGCTCTGAGCAGGACAATGGAAAACCCAGGGCTACACGCAACATTCTCCTCATCAGACACTCTCAGTATAACCTGAGTGGCAGCACTGACAAGGACAAGATCCTCACACCATTAGGTCTCATAATTCAACAGCTAGTTAAACCCCTGCCAATGAACCAGTTGCTTTGAAGTTGTGACCATTAAATGGACTCTGTTGTGTACGTTCTCTCAGGTCGTGAGCAGGCTGAGTTAACAGGCCAGCGTTTGGCAGCGCTGGGACTGAAGTATGATGTTCTGATCCATTCCAGTATGGCCCGAGCCAAAGAGACAGCACACATCATCAGTAAACACATCCCAGGTCAGTGTTATACTGAATTATTCCCAAATGTTTTTCACTTTCTTTTAAGTCTGACAAATCAGAAATAAACTGAAAAATGACTTCAGGCATTTCAGCCTAAAATTATTTCCCAATGTCCCTAAAATACACAAGTTCACACTACATGTATTTGTAGATGCTCATTTCTGCATGATATATTGTCTCTTGCCACCCGTGCTGGGTTGGGGATGTAGAATTGCATTATGTCTGTGTGCATGTCTATCTTTCACATTATTAATTATTAATTGCTTTATCTAATTTATTCCAAAATTGTTATACTTAATCACACACTATGTTTATTACCTATGAGCTTTTGGGCTATCTATCAGTGAGGATTATTACAACAGAGCCACTTCAACACTATAGATTCTGTACATTATATCATTGTTGAAGACTGTTGATAACCTCTGTCTGATTGCTTCCAAAATACTAAGTTTTGCCACCCTATGAATTTTTGGGTCATGTAGCATTGTGTACAGTCTGTGTGCATGTCCCTCCTTTTCTGCATTATGAGTGTGACTTAAACATGAATGTTTCAGTTACTACTGGCAGGGGGATGCTCTGCCACGAGGTGGCTTGTCAGTGATTAAGAAGTACAGTAGTCTGTTAAAATACTGTATTTTCCAGACAGTAAGACATTATTTATTTAAGTAGTTTCAGAGGTCCTGCAACTTATATACTCAACAAAAATATAAACGCAACACTTTTGGTTTTGCTCCCATTTTGTATGAGATGAACTCAAAGATCTAAAACTTTTTCCACATACACAATATCACCATTTCCTTCAAATATTGTTCACAAACCAGTCTAAATCTGTGATAGTGAGCACTTCTCCTTTGTTGAGATAATCCATCCCACCTCACAGGTGTGCCATATCAAGATGCTGATTAGACACCATGATTAGTGCACAGGTGTGCCTTAGACTGCCCACAATAAAAGGCCACTCTGAAAGGTGCAGTTTTATCACATAGCACAATGCCACAGATGTCGCAAGATTTGAGGGAGCGTGCAGTTGGCATGCTGACAGCAGGAATGTCAACCAGAGCTGTTGCTTGTGTATTGAATGTTCATTTCTCTACCATAAGCCGTCTCCAAAGGCGTTTCAGAGAATTTGGTAGTACATCCAACCATCCTCACAACCGCAGACCACGTGTAACCACACCAGCCCAGGACCTCCACATCCAGCATGTTCACCGCCAAGATCGTCTGAGACCAGCCACTCGGACAGCTGCTGAAACAATCGGTTTGCATAACCAAAGAATTGAGTGGGCAAATGCTCACATTCGCTGGCGTTTGGCACGTTGGAGAGGTGTTCTCTTCACGGATGAATCCCGGTTCACACTGTCCAGGGCAGATGGCAGACAGCGTGTGTGGCGTCGTGTGGGTGAGCGGTTTTCTGATGTCAATGTTGTGGATCGAGTGGCCCATGATGGCGGTGGGGTTATGGTATGGGCAGGCGTCTGTTATGGACGAAGAACACAGGTGCATTTTATTGATGGCATTTTGAATGCACAGAGATACCGTGACAAGATCCGGAGACCCATTGTTGTGCCATACATCCAAGAACATCACCTCATGTTGCAGCAGGATAATGCATGGCCCCATGTTGCAAGGATCTGTACACAATTCGTGGAAGCTGAAAATGTCCCAGTTCTTGCATGGCCGGCATACTCACCGGACATGTCACCGATTGAGCATGTTTGGGATGCTCTGGACAGGCATATACGACAGCGTGTACCACTTCCTGCCAATGTCCAGCAACTTTGCACAGCCATTGAAGAGGAGTGGACCAACATTCCACAGGCCACAATTGATAACCTGATCAACTCTATGCGAAGGAGATGTGTTGCGCTGCATGAGGCAAATGGTGGTCACACCAGATACTGATTGGTATCCCCCCCCAATAAAACAAAACTGCACCTTTCAGAGTGGCCTTTTATTGTGGACAGTCTAAGGCACACCTGTGCACTAACCATGGTGTCTAATCAGCATCTTGATATGGCACACCTGTGAGGTGGGATGGATTATCTCAGCAAAGGAGAAGTGCTCACTATCACAGATTTAGACTGGTTTGTGAACAATATTTGAGGGAAATGGTGATATTATGTATGTGGAAAAAGTTTTAGATCTTTGAGTTAATCTCATACAAAATGGGAGCAAAACCAAAAGTGTTACGTTTATATTTTTGTTGAGTGTATGAAAAAATACTGCATTATCATATGACAAAATGATCGCTCCTGTTCTGCGTGCCGGACTCACACACACATGCTGTGTAGCGCCCACTAACATTTTTCCAGTTTCATGATTAATCCGGGTAACAGCGTACTGAATAAACTGTCCCTGCGTGTCTCCACATAATTTTCAGTCCTTCATGTGTTCATGTTGTCTAATGTGACATCATGGGGAATCCCTGCTCAAAAACCCTTTTTACATGAAATTGCATATTTAAATGGGTGTGGCCAGGGAGGAGTTTGGTTCCACACTCAATTCCACGTTCAGTGGGAATGTGCGTGGATTCATGCCTACGCAGACTTTCATACATCTGAATATTTTTGTGCTTACGCCAGATTCAGGGTTTTGGTGTATGCCAACTTTTAGTAGAAAGTCCACGCAAGTCTTTGTACATGAGGCCCCAGGTGGGAAGTAAACCCAAGAACTTGCTGTGAGGCAACACTGCTAACCACTAAGCCATCGTGCTTGCCCATTATCACACATGCAGTTTATTTATTTTTTTGTTATTTTCCTTCCCCGTCTCTGGTGATTATTTAGGAGTGGAGCTGGTGAGCTGTGATTTGCTGAGAGAAGGAGCGCCCATCGAGCCGGTGCCACCTGTCTCTCACTGGAAACCCGAAGCTGTGGTGAGAGAATTTCCATCCACTGTCCAATATCACTCTTTAAACCTGGCTTTCTGTTTTAGCATATCATAATTATGGATCTTTGTGTTCGTCACATGTCCGTGGAATGTCCCGTCAACATGTTTGTGTTCACACCTGAATGCTTTAGCCCCGTGCAGTCAGTACATGAGTGCAACGCCACCGACCGAAGAAGAGTTCACTTCCAAAACATTTAAAGCAAACATTCCCATAGTCAAAGGACATCTTTGTGTGTCATCTTTTCAGTTGGGACAAAAATTAAATTGACTGTTGTGAGCTAACCAGTTATAGTATTATTGTACAAACTAATGTGAAAGCACTCAGTCAGCTGCTTCTTTTTGTTGCTGCTGCACAGGAGAAATGTCATTAGAAGTGTCTCGTAGCATGAGAGGATCCCTATGGAGGTATACTTACACGATTACTTCACTACATGTAAATAAACTTATTAAATGTGAGCTCATACAGTTAGCTGCTTACCTTAGCTTCAAAACAGTATACTGGTACTGAAGCATTACAAGTTGATCGCCAATGAAGCGCTGTGCTTTACAGAACGAAGCTCTCTAAATATTCTACAGATTACTGTAGTTTTTGTCCCGTGTGAAAAGATGACCCCTAAAAATCCAAAAGGAGAGTTTGAATTGAAAAAATTATGGGGTTTTCCTTTAAGAAAGGCACAGCCCACTTTGCAATCTAACAATCTTCTGCGGCCCAGCCAAACCTTTCATCACAATTTAACTTTTATTACTTGTGATTAAATTTTTTAAATAATCATATTTTGGGGTAATTTTAAACATGATTTTAAAACATTGAAAATCAAACATGTTTTTATACATTGCTTCACAGCGCAACAGGGGGTTGCCACCCAGACTTTGAAAATCACTACCTTAAAGGAATCTGGATTACACTGAACTCATTAATTGGACGTTTATTCCATTTTTAAATATGAAAATCAGTTTTTCCAAAAAATACGAAGGGACAGTCAATCACATTATGTAACCATTCGTTCAGAGATGAAAACAGTCTAGTGGAGTGTGCATCTTACCCTCCCCGGTCTTCAGAAAGGAGCTAATGTTGCACTCAAGTTTGAAGAGCTCTGCTATTTAGATCTCTGTCTAGCAAATTTTACACCCACCAAAAGTCCAGGGTTCTCATTTATCAACCGTTTGTGTGCACAGATTTGTACTTAATCTGTGTGTATGAACATTTTTTTAACCTTTCTTTAACCAGGAGTAATCCTATTGATATTAAGAATCTCTTTTGCAAGGGAGTCCTGGCCAAGAGAGCTACACAAAGTGTGAAATGTACCAACTTGTACTTAGACTTAGGACTGTGTGTAAATGTACACACAGCTCTGATCATGCATAAACCCATCCAGTGATAAAACAGGGAAAGTGCAACCAGAAAGTATTGCTGCAGTCACAGCATACAACCAGTGGTGGGCATAATTCAGCTAATCCAGTATCAGATAATTATTGAAGCTAATGTTTTTGCTATCGGATTAGCTTTTCAGATAAGTTTTAAAACCATCATCGGACCAATAATCTTCCGATAGCTTTCAGTCCGATAACATTTTCTTTGCTGGTAAAGTTTAATGGTTGTAAACCCTAAAATCAAACATTTTAGTCCGTTTATGGTGTTTATAGCCACTGAGCAGACTGGCTACCTGTCGTTTGCTGATGACGTCATCATTAAGCACAAAATAAGATTGTTCCGGGTGACACAGGGAGCATTGTGGGTAGTGTATTTCAGGTTCACTTTGGGCGTTACAGTGACTTGTCCACTCAACATATAAACAAAACTAATTTTAACATTATTTTATTTTATTTCTTTGTGGCTGTAATTTAATCGCCAAGACTTGGTGGGGGAGAGGAGCTCTCATGGCGCAGCTCGGTGAACAGAGGGAGGGACTTTTCTTCACATTTTGACACTGTTTTGGATTTTAAAAAAGGACGCTTTATGTGGATTATTTATTCAGATGAATCCCACTGAAACAAGAGGTAAGAATTTATATTTACTATGTCTATTTTTACTCCGCCAATCAATGCTTTAACCCCTTAACGCCTATTGTCGCATATATGCTACAATATGTGACTCAAATATGCAACATACCAAATTGACCAGTATGCCCGTTGTCGCAAATTTGCAACATACATTATTATTATTATACATTATAACATAAATTATTACCAAAATACCAAAATTACTATTTATTTTTTGTGCAAAAGTGCAATTAATAATCTCAACATTATTTACCATCTACTTAAAGGCAAAAACACGCACAAAACATTTTTTATATACAGCTATATAAATTCAGGCGTTAAGGCGTTTTGACCGTTGGGGTTTTACATAATTGTTGTATGGCCTTGCCTTACAATATAAAGCGCCTTGGGGCAACTGTTTGTTGGGATTTGGTGCTATATAAAAAAAAAAATTGATTGATTGATTGAAGGGGTTAAAGGATGTATTTCGGTTGTTTAAGCCGCAGGGTTGAAAGCGTGTGAAAACAGCGGCAGCTTTTAGTTCGTAAATGACGGTGTATCTAATACCGAGATAAACTGTGACTTCTAATACTGTGTTTTACTGCTTTGGAAAAATAATGACTGTTTGGGGTTTTATTTTTTGTTTGTTCATTTTTTGTGCATTCTTTGTGTTTATGATCCTTGAATTTACCCAGTAGCCCCTGCAGCGCTCAAAGTGAAACTGGTTTATCAGAAGCTGACAGTGTAATCTGATGTGGCCGCGTCCGAATCAGTACTAATAGTTATCGGTTATCTGTAATAAAGATACTTTTTTTTTTTAGCAGTTTATCGGTTTATCGTCATAAAAGATAACTTTTCAGTTATCAAATTATCATTTCTCTACATTGATTGAGGACCCACTGGTTCAGATTTAGAAGCAGCGCATCTACAATTTATTCATCAACCTATATCAAAGTCATATAAAGATGTTAGTCATGACTCACTTTTCTGCTGATTAAAGTCACTAAACGGGACTCTTTCCGCGACAGTTGTCCATTGCTTCACAGAGTTTTTATTTGTTTGTCATTAACGTGCCTTTTTTGTGGGGCAGCCAATGACGCGGATCTCTGCCGTGGACTGGAACATTAATATGTCCGGCTTCTCTGGTTCGTAAACTAAAGTTACTGTCCCTCATGAAAATAATAATAATAATATCCTGCGCTCCGTGTGTGTGTTTTGTGGGATTTGCTGCAGCTCTCTGCCAAGTAAAGGTGGAAAGACGGATCATTCCACAATCAATAACTTCAAAGCAAATCGCTGTTTTAGTCAAATGACGCCTCTTTCCAAACGTTGTAAAACAGACAACATACTACAACCGACCAAAACTGTTTTCCCCCAAAATGAGACATCCTCCGTTTCGTCGGGGAGAACATATCTGGGTGTCACAGCCTCAGCACTCCAGGCTGAACACAGCTGCGTTACAGACATGAGTACTGCAGGGGAGATCGGAGCCAAAGTAACATTTTACATTTATATTCCTCTGAAACACTATTTCCTGCAATTTGAGGGCCAAATTTTAAGTAAAGCCATAGTTTTTTTTTTTTTTTTTTTTTTTTTTTTATCTTTGTTACAGCCTTACTTTATAGCCAAAAGAAAGGAGACATCAGGCCAAAACATGGAAGAGTGTAGAAATGCATGTCACTGCACAGGAGCATCAGAACTGCTTACTTATACATAGCAGTTTACTATTGAAAATCCTCACTTTTTTTTTAACTTCAAGATTCATTTCTGATTACATTTTGAATTTTAAAATTACACCACAGAAGGACCTTCGTAAGCCCATAAAACAAAAGCTTTGGGGGGGTCGAAGCCTAAGCAGTCCCCGAACCCCCGGCTTCTTAAGGTGATTTTTTTTCCATCCCATTACACTGAAAAAAAAAAATCCTGCTGAGAAGAAAAAAATATATATATGTGTGTGTGTGTGTGTGTGTGTGTGTGTGTGTGTGTGTGTGTGTGTGTGTGTGTGTGTGTGTGTGTGTGTGTGTGTGTGTGTGTGTGTGTAAGCACACGTGATTCAAATCCATCAGGTTTTTGCAAAAAATAAAAAGGTCCGATACTTTTCTAACAGACCTCATGTGTGTATATATACACTCAACAAAAATATAAACGCAACACTTTTGGTTTTGCTCCCATTTTGTATAAGATGAACTCAAAGATCTAAAACTTTTTCCACATACACAATATCACCATTTCCCTCAAATATTGTTCACAAACCAGTCTAAATCTGTGATAGTGAGCACTTCTCCTTTGCTGAGATAATCCATCCCACCTCACAGGTGTGCCATATCAAGATGCTGATTAGACACCATGATTAGTGCACAGGTGTGCCTTAGACTGCCCACAATAAAAGGCCACTCTGAAAGGTGCAGTTTTATCACACAGCACAATGCCACAGATGTCGCAAGATTTGAGGGAGCGTGCAATTGGCATGCTGACAGCAGGAATGTCAATCAGAGCTGTTGCTCGTGTGTTGAATGTTCATTTCTCTACCATAAGCCGTCTCCAAAGGCGTTTCAGAGAATTTGGCAGTACATCCAACCAGCCTCACAACCGCAGACCACGTGTAACCACACCAGCCCAGGACCTCCACATCCAGCATGTTCACCTCCAAGATCGTCTGAGACCAGCCACTCGGACAGCTGCTGAAACAATCGGTTTGCATAACCAAAGAATTTCTGCACAAACTGTCAGAAACCGTCTCAGGGAAGCTCATCTGCATGCTCGTCGTCCTCATCGGGGTCTCGACCTGACTCCAGTTCGTTGTCGTAACTGACTTGAGTGGGCAAATGCTCACATTCGCTGGCGTTTGGCACGTTGGAGAGGTGTTCTCTTCACGGATGAATCCCGGTTCACACTGTCCAGGGCAGATGGCAGACAGCGTGTGTGGCGTTGTGTGGGTGAGCGGTTTTCTGATGTCAATGTTGTGGATCGAGTGGCCCATGGTGGCGGTGGGGTTATGGTATGGGCAGGCGTCTGTTATGGATGAAGAACACAGGTGCATTTTATTGATGCCATTTTGAATGCACAGAGATACCGTGATGAGATCCTGAGGCCCATTGTTGTGCCATACATCCAAGAACATCACCTCATGTTGCAGCAGGATAATGCACGGCCCCATGTTGCAAGGATCTGTACACAATTCTTGGAAGCTGAAAATGTCCCAGTTCTTGCATGGCCGGCATACTCACCGGACATGTCACCCATTGAGCATGTTTGGGATGCTCTAGACCGGCGTATACGACAGCGTGTACCAGTTCCTGCCATTATCCAGCAATTTTGCACAGCCATTGAAGAGGAGTGCACCAACATTCCACAGGCCACAATTGACAACCTGATCAACTCTATGCAAAGGAGATGTGTTGCACTGCATGAGGCAAATGGTGGTCACACCAGATACTGACTGGTATGCCCCCCCAATAAAACAAAACTGCACCTTTCAGAGTGGCCTTTTATTGTGGGCAGTCTAAGGCACACCTGTGCACTAATCATGGTGTCTACTCAGCATCTTGGTATGGCACACCTGTGAGGTGGGATGGATTATCTCCGCAAAGGAGAAGTGCTCACTATCACAGATTTACACTGGTTTGTGAACAATATTTGAGGGAAATGGTGATATTGTGTATGTGGAAAAAGTTTTAGATCTTTGAGTTCATCTTATACAAAATGGGAGCAAAACCAGAAGTGTTGCGTTTATATTTTTGTTGTGTGTGTGTGTGTGTGTGTGTGTGTGTGTGTGTGTGTGTGTGTATATATATATATATATATATATATATATATATATATATATATATATATATATATATATATATATATATATATATATATATATATATATATATATATATATATATATATATATATATATATATATATATATATATATATATATATATATATATATATATATATACGAGGTCTGTTAGAAAAGTATCGGACCTTTTTATTTTTTGCAAAAACCTGATGGATTTGAATCACGTGTGCTTGCATGAGCAAACCTTGAACCTTCGTGTGCATGCGGGAACTTTTTCACGCCTGTCGATTGCATCATTTTCTGGTAAGCAGCCTTTGTGTGAGGACGTGTAGTGCGCTCGGTGGATTTTCATTGCAAGGAAAAAGACGGAACAACTGGAGCAGCGCTGCATCAAATTTTGCCAGAAATTGGTGCTGTGACCATGCTCTCATGGTGGGCATGTCACAGCATGTCCTGTGAGACTTCAACACGGAGGCGCTTTTGCTCCGCCGTCAGCAGCAGCATGAATTTCACAGCTACTCTTTTCATGGCCAAATCTTCTGTCACAGTGGAATGTACCGAAAAAGTGCTGATGTCCACCTCTTCCGCAATTTCTCGGATAGTCACACGACGGTCCCGCATCACCACAGCTTTCACTTTGGAATGATCTGGTCATTTCAGCATGTTGATGGCCAACCGGAGCATGGCTTGGTCTCCACCATTGTGCAGACGTCTTTAAACCGGATGTACCACTCCTTAATCTGTGTGATGCCCATAGCATTGTCACCGAAAGCCATCTGAATAATCCGAATGGTTTCCACCTGGCTGTCGCCCAGTCGTTCGTCTTTTTCCTTGCAATGAAAATCCGCCGAGCGCACTGCACAAATGATGCAATCGACAGGCGTGAAAACATTCACGCATGCGCACGAAGGTTCAAGGTTTGCTCATGCAAGCACACGTGATCCAAATCCATCAGGTTTTTGCAAAAAATAAAAAGGTCGGATACTTTTCTAACAGACCTCGTATTTATACGTGTGTCTTACATAGAGTTAATGCTTGTCATTGGGTTATTAACCCAATCATATACTGACTGCTCTGAAGACTTCACACTTCATTTGATAAAGTGGCTTTCAAGCTGTCTCTCATCCTCCAGCAGTACCACGAAGATGGAGCTCGCATTGAAGCTGCGTTCCGCCGCTACATCCACCGCGCTGACCCCAAGCAGAAGGAGGACAGCTACGAGATCATCGTGTGTCATGCCAATGTCATCCGTTATTTTGTGTGCAGGTTTGTGTTGCAGTCAAACTGTGCAGTTGCAGCTCAGCTGAGCGGACTTCGCTAGCTTCCTGTTTTGCTAACATTTGTGCTCAAAATTCAGTGTTTCTGATTGAATGTGTGCTTGTCATTTTGCTTTTTATACTGTGCTTCTGGAAAGTATTGACAGCACTGCACTTTCTCCACATTTTTTATGTTACAGCCTCATTCCAAAACGGATGAAATTCACTTTTTTTCCTCTAAATTCTACACACGATACCCCATAATGACAATGTGATTCATTTATTTATTTTGCAAATTTATTAAGAATTAAAAAAAAACTGAAATCACACATACATAAGTATTAACACCCTTTGCTCAATACTTTGTTGATGCACCTTTGGTCGCAATTACAGCCTCAAGTCTTCTTGAATATGATGCCACAAGCTTGGTGCACCTATCTTTGAGCAGTTTTGTCCATTCCTGAGCTGTCCAAAGAAGTGCATCCTCTGCTGTTCCGTTTTTCCTTCAGTCCTGACTAGTCTTCCAGTTCCTGCAGCTGACAAACATCCCCACAGCATGATGCTGCCACCACCATGCTTCACTGTAGGGATGGTGCCTGGTTTCCTCCAAACATGACGCCTGGCATTCACACCAAAGAGTTCAATCTTTGTCTCAGCAGACCAGAGAATTTTGTTTCTCATGGTCTGAGAGTCTTTCAGTTGCCTTTTGTTAAACTCCAGGTGGGCTGCCATGTGCCTTTTACTGAGGAGTGGCTTCCGTCTGGCCACTCTACCATACAGGCCTGATTAGTGGATTGCTGCAGAGATGGTTTTCCTTCTGGAAGGTTCTCTTATTTCCACAGAGGAAAGCTGTTTTTTTAAATAAATTTGCATATATATATATATATATATATATATATATATGTATAACTTTTCAAATTACTACTGTTATGGGGTATTGTGTGTACGATTTTGACAGAAAAAAGTAATCATTTTGGAATAAGGCTGTAACAACAAAATGTGGAAAAAGTGAAGCCCTGTGAATACTTTCTGGATGTGCTTTAGATAATCTGCCTCTGCAAATGCATTTAATGCTCTGGATTTGTTGATTAGTTAGGTGTAGGATCTGTGAAGGATCTGGATCCTTCAGTTGATCCAGCAGGATCTGCCTGCTCAAACTCCAGAGGATCCGACTGGCCTTCCTTCTGCTCAGTGGGGAGGATGGAAGCTTTGTTTTCGTCTTGAAAAGCTGGATGTAGTGTGACATCTAGTGGCAGACATTTTGCTGAATATTTAAAGGGTTTAGTTTAGTTTGACTTGCAATGCAGCCTTCGTATGGAGTGTCTCTTGGGCTCATCTGTGATTTCATGTGATTACTGTGTGTAGAAATGCTCAGTGTTTAGTGTTGTAATGTTGCAGCTGCTATATACAGACTTGATATTCAGCACGTTTGGCACAAATGGACAATGACACTTACCAAGCTAATGCTTATTTCATTATATGAGTGAAGCGACGCAAAGCTCACTCATGGTACAGGGCGTCCTAAACAGGAAGTGCCAAAATTCAAGTCCACAGTAAAACAGGAAATGTTCAAATGTCAAACACTTCCTGGATTGACAGACGAGATCCCATGGAATCTTGCGGGAACTCAGTGGCAAGCTCACACTCAAACAGGAAGTGCGGAATTCTCAGTCGCAGTGAAACAGGAAATGTTGAACACTTCCTGGCATGGGTGGAGCTAGAGTGGAGGCTGGGGTTTCACTGGACTCCCCTGAAATCTGATTGGACACAGATGATTGACATGTCACGGCACCACACGTCTGGTTGAAAGACCTGCATTTTCAAATCAGTGAGTCACATTGACTGCTAGGTTCATCCTGTACAGTAGTTTGTGCTGTGTACCACAAAAAGTTCTAATACACCATAGTAGAAGAAAAATGTTTGCTCCAGAGTTGAACTGAACACGTCGTTTGAACTATGGACTTCTAATCACACCAAACTTATATTGGTGAATAAATGACCGTATTTTATGTCAGAAATGAGGTCCAGGTTGTTAAAAGCAGCGTTTCTCCTTTAATTCAGGTTGTCATGTCTATCTGTTAGCTGTTTAAGAGTGCAAACATGTTTAACAGACAACAGCTGGTTCTGTTGGCTTATTAGTGCAGCAGATAACTGAAACAATCCTTCAAATGGTGATACAAGCATCAAATTCAGCACAAATACAGCTGGAGCAAAATTAATGGAGCCACTTTAAATTTTGACCCCTGTACAAACTGAAACTGACCTTTGTCACCATTCTTATCATTTGTCATTCTTATCACTTATATTTCCATCCCCTGAATTGTCTAAATAAAACTGGCAATAAAACTGATTACGACAACCCCTGGCAAAAATTATGGAATCACCGGCCTCGGAGGATGTTCATTCAGTTGTTTAATTTTGTAGAAAAAAAGCAGATCACAGACATGACATGTTTGGTGCTGTTCCAATGAGATTTATAAAGATGACTGCCTGAAGAGAACATGTAAATTTCCACAGTCATTGATGATATGGGGCTGCATGTCAGGTAAAGGCACTGGGGAGATGGCTGTCATTACATCATCAATAAATGCACAAGTTTACGTTGATATTTTGGACACTTTTCTTATCCCATCAATTGAAAGGATGTTTGGGGATGATGAAATCATTTTTCAAGATGATAATGCATCTTGCCATAGAGCAAAAACTGTGTAAACATTCCTTGCAAAAAGACACATAGGGTCAATGTCATGGCCTGCAAATAGTCCGGATCTTAATCCAATTGAAAATCTTTGGTGGAAGTTGAAGAAAATGGTCCATGACAAGACTCGAACCTGCAAAGCTGATCTGGCAACAGCAATCAGAGAAAGTTGGAGCCAGATTGATGAAGAGTACTGTTTGTCACCCCTTACCAAAAAGTAGTACATGCAAGTATGTTTCAAGTATACTTCCAGTTTACTTTTTATATACTTATCAGTACTATTTTTTGGTAAGGGACTCATTAAGTCCACAGAGACTGCAAGCTGTTATAAAAGCCAGAGGTGGTGCAACAAAATACTAGTGATGTGTTGGAGCATTCTTTTGTTTTTCATGATTCCATAATTTTTTCCTCAAAATTGAGTGATTCCATATTTTTTCCCCTCTGCTTGGTCTAAAAAAGTAACCGTTACTGACTGCCACAATTTTTTTTCCTGATTTCTTAGTGTTTCTTAAAGCCAGAAAGATGCCATTTGAAATGACTTTAGTTTTGTGTCATGGCTGTGATCTGCTTTTTTTTCTACAAAATTAAACAACTGAATGAACATCCTCCGAGGCCGGTGAGTCCATAATTTTTGCCAGGGGTTGTATTTACAGGTTTTATCAATCCAATCCAGTCCATTTTATTTATATAGCACATTTAACAACAAAGACGTTCCAAAGTGCTGCACATAGAATCACGATAGATAAAACCCCAGTAGTCAAGAAATAAATAAAAAATAAGAAAATTAACAATAAAAAATAAAATATGCAAGATAAATAAATAAATACAGCATACAAAAGATAAAACCAATAAAAATCAACCTAAATAAAAACAGAAACAATAAAAGAAGAGGACCACACAACTTCCGCAGTGTTAAAAACCAGAGAATAAAAGTAGGTCTTCAGACGAGACTCAAAACACTCCACTGTGGGGGCTGTTCAGACATGGAGGGGCAGAGCGTTCCAAAGTCTGGGGCCAGCCACAGAGAAAGCCCTGTCCCCCCTGGTTTCAAGTCTCGTCTTAGGCACCACGAGCTGGAAATGGCCCTCAGACCTCGTACCGGAGAGTAAATTTGAAGGAGGTCAGTAATGTATTGAGGGGCCATTCCATTCAAAGCTTTAAAAACAAACAAAATCTTAAAATCAATTCTAAAATTAATAGGAAGCCAGTGCAAACATGCAAGAATTGGGGTTATGTGATCACGCTTCCAGGCCCCTGTTAAAAGTCGCACTGCAGTGTTCTGGACTAACTGCAAACAGGAAAGAGTGATGCTAAAATAAAGTGCGTTACAGTAGTCCAGACGACTTGAAATAAAAGAGTGCACAACTTGTTCATAAAGGTTAAAAGATAAAAATGGTTTTACCTTTGATAAAAGACGGAGATGATAAAAGGACGATTTCAAAACACCATTGATTTATCAAATTTAGTATCGCTGTCTATGGTGACGCCAAGACTGGTGACTTTGGGACGTACAAAGTCCCAAAGTCACCAGTCTTGTTGCAAATCAAGTTTTATAGATTTCCTTTCAGTTTGGGGCAGATAATTTTAGAAATTTTTATTCTTTTTTGTTTTTCTTGTATTTAAAATGGCTTAAACAAATGTGTGAAATTCCAGGTGTTACAATACTTTTGGAGGGCAGAGTATCCTAACCTTATGATGAGTGCAAAATGAGTGTGTTATTACTGTTTTGTTTAAGAATGTTTAATTTTCACTGTTGCTGCACTTTGTGTCAAATCAGTCATATCGTATATCATATTGATATGACAATTCAGTAAGGTATATCTTCTATGATATAGTCCAAATCTAAGGTGGAACTCTACTAGTGTTTACTAAGGTACACCTAAATATCTTAAAAAAAAAAAAAGTAGAGCCACTTAGGTGCCTGGTCTTGAGAACCACGGATGGTCAGTTGAAAAGCTTTTTTTATCCCATGGTAACTCTGCATGGTAACACCCAAGCAGCTCAAGAATATGGACACCCTGTATATAAGTGACATGACAATTTATATGACAATTTGAGATACAATAATTTGGCCATATTGTACAGCCCTACTGTCAACTAGCTGAAAACTTTGAATATTAATTTACATCTACATAAAAAAAAAATGCTTAAAATGGCAGGGGGTTAAGAGGGCTGTAAGTGGGGGGAGTGGGGGTTAGCTGAAAAAAAAAAAAAAAAACAATGCTTCAAAAGGTGGGGAGTATGGGGCTTGAGCCCCTCCAGAAGCTGAACGGCAAAATAAGGAAAATGCTTAAAAAGGCGGGGGGTCTGGGGGAGCAGAGCCCCCCAGAAGCTGAAAGGTTTTAGTCATGCTCATGCTCCCAAGAACAATTTTACTGAAAAAAAAGTCTGAAGGACCTAAAGGACATGGCTAGATGGCGAGGTGCTTTTCCAGACATGTGAGAGGCAAATAAAGAAAAATGCTTAAAAAGGCAGGGGTCTCAAGGGGCAGAGCCCCTCCCCGAAGCTGAAAGGGTTTTTTTCTATGCTAATGCTCAGCTGAAGCGTTTACTCAAAATAAAGCCTGAAGGACCTAAATGACATGGTGAGATGCTGACGAGCTTTGCTCATTCATGTCCGTGACATATGCCTATTACCGTGTACAGAAACATGCAGTGAGTTGTTTTTTTTTTTTGGGAGGGGGGGATTAGATACATGTTTTAGCTCACTGTTGGAAAATGAGTTTGTCCACTGTCGTGGCAGTTGCTCATATTGTCCTTTCATTTGGTTCTCATGTGTCCAGGGCTCTGCAGTTTCCTTCAGAGGGCTGGCTGCGGATGGGTTTGAACAATGGCAGCATCACATGCTCACCATCCGCCCCAGCGGCAGGGTGGCCTCAGAACTCTGGGAGACTCCGGATTCATGCCTCCAGAAAAACTAACACGGACCTGATGACGCAGTGCACCTGCATGACGTAACCAAGATACCCGTCTGCAGGATCCAAGCACACTTTATTCCTCAAGTGTCTGGAAAATGGTATTTGTTATTTGCATCATTTCAGACAGCGGCGGTGTCGTGTCAACTTTTGTGCCACAAAATGCCAGCAGCTGCACTGCAGCTCCTCCTGAATGTAACAGATTTTTTTAACTATGTAAATTTATTTCATCACCTTCATGTTCTTAGATTTTACATAACGCTGAAGCTAATTTATGTATGTTGTATTCTCAAAAAAAAATAAATGCATGAACGTTTTTCTGTTACATGTTTAAAGGGGGACAAAAACCAGAGCTGCCAGTGGTAAAGAGTGAAGTTTTATTGAAAGTAAAGGAGTTCTAGATGTACAGAAATAGAATTAGCCATGAAAGTCGGCTTTAATAAAGCACAGAATGCTGAAAGCACAAGAAGCATGTTTTTAAGTCTTTAGGTGTTTTTGCAAAAGTTCCACATTCATAAACATTGAGACTTCAGTTACACGTTTATCACCTGAGAGCACAATGATGTCAGTACAATCTTCTCAATGAAGCAGTTTGTGCTCGCAAACAGAGTTTTACATTCAGAACACTGTTCTGTCAGAGGAGTGACCATCTGAATGTGAGCACTTGAGTCGCCAATGATTATCTCCGTTTGAACTCTTTCCAAATAGTATGGCTCCAGCAGGTTTCTACACACTCAACTGTTTGACTTGAGGGTTTAAAGCTCTCGTGAGCAGTTTGGATTCTTTTTATGTGGAAGGTGATCTTCTGTACCTTTTGTGTGTTTGAGCTGTTTTGCCCCCGAGTGGGCAGTATGATCATTCACATGGTGGGAAATGCTTACCAAAAAAAGTCAGACCTGAAGGCCGCCACTAGCTGCAGAAAGAAAGTCAGACGAGGAACTGAGAAAATAAGTGAAACATATGCATTTATTAAACAAATTAAAAATTAAACAAATTAAAAATATGGAAGCACTCACTCTGTTATTCCTGTGTTTGTTGCATGTAACCAGCGCAGCGTGAGGTCTCCTTGTGTAGCTACTTGCACGTGTCAACAAGAACTGGTTTACTTCAGAAAATTAAGGCAATTACTGAACTGAAAAAAACGTAGGAAATGGCAGTCTGATTTTAACACTTAATAAAAACATTTGTGCTACTGACCAACATACAAACAAAAACATCTTAAATACTTTTTTTGTTTTTAAGAGAACATTCGGTGAGGCAATCCTTAATAGGGATTCATCACCAGTTTTTGTGATAAACAGCTTTTTTGTTTTTTGTTGCGGTTTTTTTTTTTTTTTTTTTGATCACGTGATTATAAGATGCCCCTTCTTCATATTTCCCACAAACACAGGCATCAATACAGTCCGTCATCGTACAGCACATCAATTACCAAGGGTTTGTTTCTGTTTAAAAGTGGCCACTGTCATAACCTGACATGATAGTTCCTGTTTTGTACCATGCATCAGCAATATGAGTCTTCCAGACACTTGTGCGTATTTCTGGGTTTTCTGAGCTCTGGTGTAGCGCCCCCCTCCCCAGTGCAGCAGACAGGGAGGGATGGGGCTGTAGTGAAGGCAGGAAGGAGAGGGCAGTTAGACCAGTGGCTCCTTCAAGTGCTTGTAGCGGATCAGTTGGATGTAGCTAGCACTGGCAGGGCTGTAACGGCTAGGGCTGAAGTCCAGGGAGGCAGTGGCGGCGGCAGGATACCGGGCGGGACTGAAGCGGCTGCTGGCTGGCGAGCCGGGAGTCTGATGCTGGATCCTGAGATGTGCTTTTACCACAGCAGGGCTCGGCCAACTTGATGACAAAGAAAAAACAGAAAATCATTTGGAAAGTTCCTACATTTATGATAATGGTTTTTAAAGTTAAATTAAAAACCTGTTTTTCCAAATTATTATCCCTACACGAAACATTGCCACTTATTGAATTAAAAACAGACTTAACATATAAATTTAAATCATTATGAAAACCAATCGAAAAGCACTGCATGAACACTGGGCACAGCCAGTGTGATCAGCAGCAAAATCCTAAAAAAGAAATCACTGGTGCACTAAGCAACACAGGCTACGTTTACATACGTTAATATTCGGGATAAGGTCAATCTTCCGGTTTCTGAATCATTAGGAATAACCCGTTTACATGCTTAAGCAGACAGAGTTACTCCTGTATGCATGGTCATTAGTATCATTTGGAATATCCCCATCTAAACAGCGAGGCACATCTTCCACCGGTGCTTGATTTGGTCTGGTGTTCATGCAAATCCTGCTTTGCGTAACGTTTTGGCCACCTTCTTGTAAATGTCGCTATCTCTGTACTTTCTACCGTCAATAAAAGACATTATATTCATGTCTTTCACGATACTAATGAAGTACTCGGTTTCCTCCTCGCTCCAAAAGTGTGGTGCTGTGCTGCCGTGTCTGGATTTCCCCATACTTTTGTTTACCTCTGCTTCTGTGGTGTCCGGTGGGTTGCACGCGCCGCATACAAGTAGTTGCTGTACTCAAAAGACCAAGATTCCTTGCAGATAGGACATGCGCAGAACACAAAATAATGTTCCTTTCTATGGGGATATTCCGATGCGCGTTTATATGACCTGATATTTGGGTTAGAAAAGGAGTAACCCAGAGGTCATTCAGGTTTTTAAAAACCGGAATATGAGCATATTCAGGTTTTTGCGGGTGTTTACATGGCCGTAGCGCAACCGGGTTATTGCTAATATTCCGGTTATGAAAGGGTTATTGGCTGCATGTAAACATAGTCATTGAGACACACACACACACACCACGGAAAACGAGAGCAGCTGAGTGAAATGTTCTAACGGAACCCCCAAAACAACAGGAAGTGACAACAACCAACAATACAGTGATCAAAGAACCCTTCAAGAGCAAAAATTCTGTAGCACACAAAATGCAAACCATTTCAACAGGAAGGCTCTGAACACCATGTTAGAAATATGAAGGACAGAAGTGATGTGCGAGATTAACCTCTACAAGGGTGATGGAGGAAGAAAGCATCTGCTGTTCGCAATCCAAAACACAGTCCGTGAGTAGTTGGGACATTTAGCATTTGTGGAATAGGCCTGTCTCACCTTGATGATTTAGCCACCGTATGCTAACAATCCCGTTTCCACCGAGTGGTCCGGGTCAGAACGGTTAGGTCTGGCTTGGCTTGCGTTTCCACCACCAGCAGTACCTTTTATTGGGAACAGGCAGAGCATTTAGATGCTGACATGCACGTCATCGAGAGCACAAATGCTGTCACGTGGTCTTGCCATTCCACACGGACGCCAAACAGAAATTTAACATTTTATTTTTGCCTTGGTGGATCATGGGATTTATTATCGCGTGCAAAATGTTGACGAGTCGACGGATGCCTGTGGTAAACACTGATGTGTAGAGCCCGACTGATATATCGGCTGGCCGATATTATCGGCCGATATAAGCCCTTTTCAAAGTACTCACTATCAGCTGAAATTTTGCCGGCAGAACGCCGATAATTTCTCATAAACAGAACAGTTACTGAAATAATGTTTGTGTCGGCAATGTAAAATGTCCTTGCACCGTTTATCCAGTAGATGGCGCTCTGACTCCATTCAACTGAGAGATGCTTGCACCCCTGCTTAAATGTGTTCATCACCGGCCCCCGTAGTTCGCCGTCACACTGCACTGTTCGGCTGACAAAAGCATACAAGTAAGTTTATAAGGATGTTGTTTGTAAAAACTTTGCGATTACTTTCACCCCACATTTCTCCCTTTCAGTTCAACTCAGTTTGATTAACTCAGTTTATGTAGTAATGTGTCAAATGTGCTTCATTGTATCGGTCACGCTTTTTATTAAGTCCACGTTGTGTAGACCTTATTTCTAGCGTGAAAAACGTTCATTTACTGCTAAGAGGTTGAAACATTCAGATTTACTGGTTGTCCGGAAGGGTTCTGGGAATTACTGCCATTTGCCATTAACCCTCTGGGGCCGACGCCGTCGGATACAACGGCTGGGACCAAGCTTTACTAAATTGTAAATAACTTTTTAATGATATGAGATAGAAACTTACTTTTTTTTTTGCTGCTGAAAAGTTAACTCCGGACTTTCAATCCACCGTTGGCCATCTTTGTACTCCTCATAGAAGATGTGTGATGACGTGCGCAATATGAGTGTCCAATCGGAATTGGTTCTCCGTCACATGGTTTTCCAAAATCTAATCGTAGGGCAGATTTACCTCACATGATATGGCAAAGATCGTTTTCAGGAGTGATATCTTACTAGTTGGCCCGTTTGAATAGCCCCCTAACTGCTCCAATTACATTTTTGCATTTTTTGAGCTTTTTGAAAATTCTTCTCTGTTATAAAGTTAATATGAGGACAAAGCTTCAGCTTTTAGCTCATACCTTTTTTGTTAAGGGTCCAAAAAAGAACATTTTATTTATAAAAAAAAAAAAAAAAAAATTATCAGATGATTTATTGGCTATCGGCAAATCAGCCGATTTATTGATTATCTGCATTTCTTTCATCCAAATATCGTTATCGGCCTCAAAAAATCCATATCGGTCAGGCTCTACTGATGTGAATGAATGAGGCGCCGTGACTCTCTATTTCTTGTTGTTGCACAAAGTGTCAGCATCCTCTGGTTCAGGCTGAGAAATGCACCAGGAGCAGACAAACACAGAGGAACGTCTTTATAAAACACTACTTCCTTCAGCAATGACAAGGAATTAAAGTATTTACAGATGTCGTTTTCCTAGTTTTTGCAGGCTGTGATGATGAATCCAACTGAAACAGGTAAGATTAACACTTTATATTTACGGTGGGAATGGTTTTAATATTTGTAACAGTCTGAAACTGTTCACATGACCTGCAGCGTTCAGTTGTTCATGCCAATCAATGGATGTATTTCGACTTGTGAGTAACTTAAAAGTAACGTGTGTCAACAATTGCATAACATACCTGCAACTTATGGCCCAAGTATAGGGGACATATGAGCCATACGCTGACATATTGTCGATATTGTGCATGCCCAAACTTTTTTGACAAAATCAAATTTTTGAATAGAATAGAGCCTTTATGTCATTGTACATACGAGGGCTGTCAATAAAGTAACGGTCCTTTTTATTTTTTTCAAAAACTATATGGATTTCATTCATATGTTTCTACATCAGACATGCTTGAACCCTCGTGCGCATGCGTGAGTTTTTCCACGCCTGTCGGTGACGTCATTCGCCTGTGAGCACTCCTTGTGGGAGGAGTCGTCCAGCCCTTCATCGGAATTCCTTTGTCTGAGAAGTTGCTGAGAGACTGGCGCTTTATTTGATCAAAATTTTTCTAAACCTGTGAGACACATCGAAGTGGACACGGTTCGAAAAATTAAGCTGGTTTTCAGTGAAAATTTTAACGGCTGATGAGAGATTTTGAGGTGATTCTGTCGCTTTAAGGACTTCCCACGGTGTGAGACGTCGCTCAGCGCTCTCAGCCGCCGTCGTCAGCCTGTTCAAGCTGAAAACCTCCACATTTCAGGTTCTATTGATCCAGGACGTGTGAGAGAACAGAGAAGTTTCAGAAGAAGTTGGTTTCAGCATTTTATTCCGGATATTCCACTGTTAAAGGAGATTTTTTTAATGAAAGAGGTGCGGACGGGTCCGCGCGTCGGGACGCAGCCGCCGCGACGCTCCGCCACAGGAAAACCCTCTGTTGAAAGCCTTAAGGACAAGTTGGAACAGGTCCTGCTGTTAAACAATTTCTCATATACTCACTCCACTGAAAGCCATCAAAAGCCGCCTGGATTTTACAAATGGTTATCAACACGGAGGTGTTTTTCCTGTGCCGCCGCACCGCGTCGGCTGCGTCCCGACGCGCGGATCCGTCCGCACGTCTTCCATTAAAAAAAATCTCCTTTAACAGTGGAATATCCGGATAAAATGCTGAAACCGACTTCTTCTGAAACTTCTCTGTTCTCTCACGACGTCCTGGATCAATAGAACCTGAAATGTGGAGGTTTTCAGCTTGAACAGGCTGACGACGGCGGCTGAGAGCGCTGAGCGACGTCTCGCACCGTGGAAGTCCTTAAAGCGACAGAATCACCTCAAAATCTCTCATCAGCCGTTAAATTTTCACTGAAAACCAGCTTAATTTTTCGAACCGTGTCCACTTCGATGTGTCTCACAGGTTTAGAAAAAATTTTGATCAAACAACGCGCCAGTCTCTCAGCAACTTCTCAGACAAAGGAATTCCGACGAGGGGCTGGACGACTCCTCCCCCAAGGAGTGCTCACAGGCGAATGACATCACCGACAGGCGTGGAAAAACTCACGCATGCGCACGAGGGTTCAAGCATGTCTGACGTAAAAACATATGAATGAAATCCATATAGTTTTTGAAAAAAATAAAAAGGACCCTTACTTTATTGACAGCCCTCGTATACATATATACAATGAAATTTGTCCTCTGCATTTAACCCATTCTAATTAGACACAATCCAACCACTAGGAGCAGTGAGCCGCCACAGCCTGGCGCCCGGGGACCAACTCCAAATGTAGAGACGTTGCCTTGGTCAGGGGCAGAGAAAGGAGCAGACCTTAAATTACCATATTTTGATTGTGGGAGGAAACCCACAGAGACAAGGGAGAACATGCAAACTCCACACAGAAAGGGCGGGAAGCGATCCCACGACCTTCTTGCCGTGAGGCACCAGTGCTAACCACGTATTCAGCATATCTTTAATACGTCAGCATACACTGGCTAAATCACCAAGGTGTGACAGGGCCTTAAGTTTGCCTCTGAGTACCACCACAATGGAATTTAAACTATGTGGACTTTCAGTTGTAATTCAAGGCATTTATAAAATAACATAAATTAACCATTTATGAATTACAGGTCCTCCATTTTTCAGAAGTCCTAAGTAATTGGACAAACTAAATATAGGTCTTACTGTGAATACAAATCATCACTTTGGATGGATACATGAACATCAAGTAGGGTTGAGTATCGAGAACCGGTTCTTTTTGGGTATCGTTAAGAAATGATTCAATCCACCGACATCAATAGAATTTTTGCTTAACGATTCCCTTATCGGTCCTTCGGAGTGGCCATTGTTTTTGGGGGTGTTTGTTGGGAAAATGATCATGTCTCTATGTTGATTACAGAACCCCTGCAGGGTCTGTAATCAACCGTTTCTGCAGCGTGTCTCTTCTTTGAAGCTTGAAGCAATGAAGCATTGATCCGACCCACTGCTTCATTGGTTCTTTGTTTTATTTCACTTTATCTTAATTTTTCCCCCACTAAAACCCCAAACAGCATATGTCTGAGAGGAATATTTACCTTTTTATGTTAAACCAACCTGTTATGGTCTTCTGAAACAGTTGATAGATGTATTTTATAACTTAATAATGGGACTGATGCTAACGCGTTAGCATATCTATGGCATTTTCAATGTTAAAGTTAGCATTAAGCTGTTTGCATCTCAGCACGTTTGTGTGCATTTGTTTTCTGTATAATAATTTAATGGCTCAACATTTGTTGTCGTAAAAGAGTCAAATGTATTAAAAAATTATTTATAAATCTAGGTTTAGTTTATTAGCTGTTGGGGGTCACAAATATAACTCGTTTGAGCATCCAATTCTCCACTCTGCTCAGGATATTACGCATTGCCACGGTCAGAAGAATAAAAATCAGTCGTATTACTTAATCACTGTATATAGGCCTCCTGGCCCATATTCTGAATTCTTAAATGAATTTGGGTGCATTCATCTCTAACTTGTCAACTAGTGCAGATAACATTCTGATCATCAGTGACTTTAACATTCATATAAATAAGCCTTCTGATCCGTTCTGCAAATCATTTAAGGAAATTGTGGATGCATTAGGATTTTGGCAATGCATTCGGGCAGGGCTCAGCTCAGAGGTACAGAGTGACATTCATGCCAAAATGTGTGAAAGGAAATGCTTTTGACAAAAACTACAGATTTTGTTTATTTTTATTTATGTCCAGGGATCAAGGATACAGTGACTAATTTCATATTTACTTACTTTAAGACTCAATGTTGTTGTTGACATAGAAAACCTGTAAAGCCTACTTTTAATACACAGAAAATTCACAAGCGGTATCGATAAGGGAATCGATAATGAACTGGATCGATAAGCAGAATCGATAATGGCATCGATATCGATAAAGGAAAGCCACCAAGACACATATGACAAGTAAAGGAGTTGCAGGCGTCTGTGGATGACTGAAGAATCTGTACACTGTAGAACTTTTGCCTATTGCATCACCAGCTATACAGCTTCATGGTGCAGTGGAACAAAGGATTTTCTTAAAAGCCAGACATGAAATTTCAGCTAGTATATGCCAGAGGGCATAAAGGAGACTTTAGCCTCGATTCCATCAGTTTTCTTTTATGAGACTGAAATGTGAAATTTGATATTATACAAATTCTACCAGAAATGTTGGCATGTACTGTAAGTCAATGTGTTGAATTCAAGCTTTGATACTGGGCTGAAAGTGGTGTGGAAAATGTAGTGTCATTAAAGTGTCAACAACTTTCAGTACAAGCGAGAAAGGTTCGTCTTTGAACACTGCACCTATAAAAGTCAGAAATCATCAGTGTCAAGCAAGTTGACACGATGTGCTTGCCTCTACTGGTGGTTGGCTCTCACTGCGGTATTGTATCACTTCCTGTTCCGGAGCACAGCGGTGTTTTTCTGTATCTGTTAGCTGTTTAATCTGCGCAGTTAGATTGATCTAGATTACGATTTTCCCAGTGTAATCTTTACGTGCCTTAACTAAAGCACTCCTTCTGCTGAATCACCTCTAAATTATTTACACATTATTCACTTTGCGTGTTTTTAGGAATCCGCTAGCTTAGTGTAGCTACTAGCTCTTAGCCGATTTAGCATGGCGGCTTCTCCTGTCTCTCCCGCACTTTTCTGCTCTGGGTGTAAAATGTTTAGTTATTCCTCGGCCTCCTTTAGCAGTAACGGTACTTGTAATAAGTGTAGCTTATTCGTAGCTTTGGAGGCCAGGCTGGGCGAATTGGAGACTCGGCTCCGCACCATGGAAAATTCTACAGCTAGCCAGGCCCCTGTAGTCGGTGCGGACCAAGGTAGCTTAGCCGCCGTTAGTTCCCCCCTGGCAGATCCCGAGCAGCCGGGAAAGCAGGCCGACTGGGTGACTGTGAGGAGGAAGCGTAGCCCTAAACAGAAGCTAAACTGCAGGATTGTCTTACAGACATAAAGACATGGATGACCTCTAATTTCCTGCTTTTAAACTCAGATAAAACTGAAGTTATTGTACTTGGCCCCACAAATCTTAGAAACATGGTGTCTAACCAGATCCTTACTCTGGATGGCATTACCCTGACCTCTAGTAATACTGTGAGAAATCTTGGAGTCATTTTTGATCAGGATATGTCATTCAAAGCGCATATTAAACAAATATGTAGGACTGCTTTTTTGCATTTACGCATATCTCTAAAATCAGAAAGGTCTTGTCCTCAGAGTGATGCTGAAAAACTAATTCATGCATTTATTTCCTCTAGGCTGGACTATTGTAATTCATTATTATCAGGTTGTCCTAAAAGTTCCCTAAAAGCCTTCAGTTAATTCAAAATGCTGCAGCTAGAGTACTGACGGGGACTAGAAGGAGAGAGCATATCTCACCCATATTGGCCTCTCTTCATTGGCTTCCTGTTAATTCTAGAATAGAATTTAAATTCTTCTTCTTACTTATAAGGTTTTGAATAATCAGGTCCCATCTTATCTTAGGACCTCTTAGTACCATATCACCCCAATAGAGCGCTTCGCTCTCAGACTGCAGGCTTACTTGTAGTTCCTAGGGTTTGTAAGAGTAGAATGGGAGGCAGAGCCTTCAGCTTTCAGGCTCCTCTCCTGTGGAACCAGCTCCCAATTCAGATCAGGGAGACAGACACCCTCTCTACTTTTAAGATTAGGCTTAAAACTTTCCTTTTTGCTAAAGCTTATAATTAGGGCTGGATCAGGTGACCCTGAACCATCCCTTAGTTATGCTGCTATAGACGTAGACTGCTGGGGGTTCCCATGATGCACTGTTTCTTTCTCTTTTGCTCTGTATGCACCACTCTGCATTTAATCATTAGTGATCGATCTCTGCTCCCCTCCACAGCATGTCTTTTTCCTGGTTCTCTCCCTCAGCCCCAACCAGTCCCAGCAGAAGACTGCCCCTCCCTGAGCCTGGTTCTGCTGGAGGTTTCTTCCTGTTAAAAGGGAGTTTTTCCTTCCCACTGTAGCCAAGTGCTTGCTCACAGGGGGTCGTTTTGACCGTTGGGGTTTTACATAATTATTGTATGGCCTTGCCTTACAATATAAAGCGCCTTGGGGCAACTGTTTGTTGTGATTTGGCGCTATATAAAAAAATTGATTGATTGATTGATGTATCTGAGAAATTTTATACAAAGATAAAAGCTTGGACTGCCATGAAATACTGGTCCAACCTTTGCATGTCTGATGTGGTGTACATCTTCATTGTGCTCTTCCATTTATGGATGCTGGGATACTTCTGGGAATCAATGTCGATGCCTTCTATTGCTGACAACACCTCTCTGTCCAACTTGGTTGGAGAATCCCTGTGAAAATACGGATCATTAAAAACAAAAACAACACATCCATGTATGGTCCAAACTACAACTTAACTTGAATAATAGACATTGCTGCTCTGGATCTCCAGACTGGTTCCATCGCTCCCACTTCCACCAACACTTAGATACCTCAATGAACAAAGTATTCCTGGAATTCCCAAATTTCCATGATCTGGAGACAGACCCATATTTTGTCAGGGAATGTTTCTGTGATGAGTGCACTGACTAAATCTCACACTCACGGCATTTGTTTTGGACAAGTGTGAAATTTTCCTGCTCAGTGTTTTAAGGACAAAATAATGCCACACTGCCTCTGTAGGGGGTTGAGCAGTAGCCAGTTTTTGATACCTTTAAACCTTCCCCAAATTATACTGTTATACGATATTACAGTCTGCTTACCTACAACAAGCTGGGGAGTTTGTGATTTGTTATGCCATCTTATCACCCCCGCATAACTTTAGGGCCTTTAGTGGACTTTCTGTCCTTGCTAAAACGGCAACTGTTAGTGGCAGGTTGGACTTAAGGATGCACATTAGCACAGCAGATTTCTTTTTTTAAATGACAGTATTTAAAGGGATACCACTGCCATTTTTAAAGACACTGGGATACAGTATTACTAGAACGTCGTTAAATCAGACTGCAAATGATTCATATAAAGTCACCATCCAGAAAGGGATGTCTGAAACGTGAGCAGAAGTTCAGTCAGATTGACAAAGGTAATGCAGCCACTCTCAAACCCAGTCCTTACGTCCCACTAACCTACACGTCTCCTTGTTCTGCCACTAACTGATAGGTCAGTCAGGTGTCTGTTACCACTTGATTGGCTGAGCACACCTGAATGAGCTAATCAGCTTGTGGCAGACCAGGGAGAAGTGTAGGTTAGTGGTACTTGAGGACTGGGATGACGACTGCTTTTAATGAAAGGCATCAGAGGACTGATGCATACCCTGTCCGTAATCTTTTATTTTTTTACGATCTATAACTTAATATTTGGAGTTCTTTGTCACGTCATCACGTCAGTTAAACCAATCAATCACATATATTACTTGTTTTACTTGTATGTGGGCTGTGTTTTGCTTGGCCTTGAATCAATGTGTTTCAAAAATTAATCTGCTGCAGACACAAATATAAACATTACTGCCAAATTTGGTGAAAATCCATTTAGCCATTTTTTTTAAAGTTTTTTTTTCAGGTGGTGCTAGTGCCAACATTTTGGCCATATGGTGCGCTTCTCTGTGAATGATCCAGCATGCAGGTGGCTGAGTGTTAATGATCTCAGTAGCAGGAGAAGATCAAGTGGACGTCCACACTTCACCTGGCCGTGGGGATAGATGGTACTTTTAGAGATGTGGGGATGGACCGTGTTCTTGGGTAAATGTCATCCAGGACCCAAGATGGTTTCTTGGTGCAGATCCAATGAAGCTCGGCACCAGTACATCAGAATACAATACCCTACTTGCCGCGCGGGCATAGTGACAAAAAGCAGTGAACCAGCAAATCCGCCACACAGCTCTGGGTGATGTAATATGGTTTCTCTGAACCAAAATATAATTTTGGCTGATCAGTTTGGGCCCAAGGGCTGTGGAGATACAATGGTAAATGCTTGGATGTTTTTGACTATACTCCTCACCAATAAGCCTTTACAGACTCCTGCCATGGCTTTGGGTATTACTGATATACAGTGGGGGAAATAAGTATTTGATCCACTGTCAATTTTGCAGGTTTTCCCACCTACAAAGAATGGAGAGGTCTGTAATTTTTATTGTAGGTACATTTTTATTGTAGGTACACTTCAACTGTGAGAGACAGAATCAAAAAAAAAAAAAATTCCAGAAAAACACATTGTATGATTTTTAATTAATTAATTTGCATTTTATTGCATGAAATAAGTATTTGATCGCCTACTAACCAGCAAGAATTCTGGCTCTCACAGACCTGGTAATTTCTCTTTAAGAAGGCCTCTTATTCTGCACTCTTTACCTGTATTAACTGCACCTGTTTGAACTCGTTACCTGTATAAAAGACACCTGTGCACACACTCAATCAATCACACTCCAACCTATCCACCATGGCCAAGACCAAAGAGCTGTCTAAGGACACCAGGGACAAAACTGTAGACCTGCACAAGGCTGGAATGGGCTACAGGACAACAGGCAAGCCGCTTGGTGAGAAGACAACTGTTATGATTATTTATTAGAAAGTGGAAGAAACATAAGATGACTGTCAATCTCACTTAGTCTGGGATTCCATGCAAGATCTCACTTTGTGGGGTAAGAATGATTCTGAGAAAGCTCAGAACTACACAGTAGGACCTGGTCAATGACCTGAAGAGAGCTGGGACCACAGTCACAAAGATTACATTAGTAACACATGATGCTATCATGGTTTAAAATCCTGCAGGGCAGCAAGGTCCCCCTGCTCAAGCCAGCACATGTCCAGGCCAATCTGAAGTTCACCAGTAACCGTGAAGCATGGGGGTGGAAACATCATACTCTGGGGGTGCTCTTCTGCAAAGGGGACAGGACAACTGCACCGTATTGAAGGGAGGATGGATGGGGTCATGTATTGCGCGATTTTGGCAAAAAACTTCCTTCCCTCAGTAAGAGCACTGAAGACATTTCATGGTTGGGTCTTCCAGCATGACAATGACCTGAAACACACAGCCAGGGCAACTAAGGAGGGGCTCCATAAGAAGCATTGGTGGCAAGATGGCGCCTGTGTGTTTGGCATGCCGTCAGCCCTGTCTCTACCGCTCGTCGAGTTTTTTGTTATTTGTAGCTGTGTTTTTGCTCTGCATGTTCTGCCGGGACATCTCTGCCTTGCTTGTGTATAATCGTCAGTCTCTCTTGGACATTAATGCTCTTTATGAGCCGCTGCTGTTGTCTGGGTCCAGGCTGGGAGGGCCCCGCCCTGCTCTGCCATCTGTGCTCGCGGAGGTCCCACTGCACCTGCTCTGTCTTCCTTGCGCTCCTCTCCGGAGGAGGTGCTTTAGAAGGTGCGGAAAGCTGAGCGGTGCGTTGGTGAAATTTAAGTTCTACCCGGCAGCCTTCACTAGAGGGTCTGATCCTCGCCTTGTCTGGGATGAATGATATTTTTGTGCGTGGGAGCGCGCGCTGCGCACGAGAGGCTGCTGGATTCGTCCTGTTGTTCCTGGACTGTCCTCTCCGATGACTGGACCGGCTCCGCTAAAGCTGTGACCGTTTTTGCCGCAGCTTCCTGCTGCTGCCTCTCGCCGGGCTGCAGAGTTTTTACGCCAGTGCTGTCGTCTGCGGGCTTGCAGACATGGTGTTTCACCTGAGCTCCTCCGGCCGCTGAAACATGCTGCGTCACTGGCTGCTGAGGAGCTGAACTTCCGCATGACTTCATTAAAAGCTGCTATGACTTCATTAAATCTGCTATGACTTAATTGTGGATCATCGCCTGGACGTGACTGGGTTATGTGAAACCTGGCTTAAATCCACAGCTGTCCTTCCTCTGAATGAGGCTTGCCCACCGGTGTACACTTTTAGTCATGTTTCACGTGATGTGTGGAAAGGCGGGGGTGTTGCTTTTATTTATAAATCCAGGTTTACTTTATTAACTGTTGGGGGCCATAAATATAATTCATTTGTGCATCTGATTCTCCGTTATGCCCGTGATGCTAAGTACTGTCAAGGTCATAAAACTGGAAATCAGCTATGTTATATTGTCACTGTCTATAGGCCTCCTGGCCCATACTCTGATTTTTTAGATGAATTTGGCGTGTTCATCTCTAGTCTTTCAACTAGTGCAGACAACATTTTGATTATTTAACATTCATATAAATAAGCCCTCTGATCCCCTTGGTAAATCATTTATGGAAATCATGGTTATAGTAGGATTTCAGTAGTTCATTCATGGTTCAACGCATATCAGTGGTAATACTCTGGATTTGGTTCTTGCACGTGGCCTTGCTGTCACAGATATCGACATCCTGCCTCTTGCATCGGCGGCCTCTGACCACCGCTATTAGGTTACAATTACGCTGCCGCATTTAGTGGAGCAACAACCTTGCCTATCATTGCGGCGACGTATTAAACCTTCAACTTTGACTGAACTCAAAGCAAGACTACCAGAAATCTTAACTTCAAGCTTGATGAATTTTCAGTCGGTAGACAGTCTTGCAGATAGCCTGAATTTAGTGCTAAAAACCACACTTGATAAGATTGCACCTCCTCTATTAAGGCCATGTCTTCCCAAGGCACAGACACCTTGGTTCGACAGTTATTTGCGTGACCTTAGGCAGAAGGCTAGAGGGTTGGAATGGAAATGGCGTAGTTCCAAACTAGAGGTGTTCCACCTTGCGTGGCGTGAAGCTATTTTAGATTATAAGCATGCTTTATTGGCTACGAAGCAGGCCTATTACTCTGAATTGATAAACAAAACCAAGCATAATTCAAAGTTTTTGTTTGATACGGTGGCAGTTCTTATTCATGGAGAGCCACCTGTTGGTCGTTCTCCTTTTTCAGCACAGGACTTTCTGGACTATTTCGAAAAGAAAATAGAAGATATTAGGTTCAGCATATCTCAGCATACTTTGGTCCAGTCGTTGTATCCAGCTACTGAGCTGGGGACTACCACTGAGGTGCTACCTAGATTCACAGAATTTGATAGTATCTCACTAGGTGTGCTGACAAAACTTGTGATGTCTACTAAAAGCACAACTCATTTATTTGATCCTATACCAACAAAATTGTTTAAGGATCTTTGGCCCATTCTTGGGCCGACTGTGCTGGAAATTGTTAATCTTTCTCTAAACTCTGGATCTGTTCCAAATTGTTTTAAATCGGCAGTGGTTAAACCACTACTCAAGAAATCTAATCTTGATCCTGGTGTATTGAAAAATTATAGGCCGATATCAAATCTATCATTCTCCTCTAAAATTCTGGAAAAGGTGGTTTCACGGCAGCTTGTAGACTATCTTACTGAGAATGACCTTTCTGAGCCACTGCAGTCTGCTTTTAAAAAACATCACTCCACAGAAACAGCACTTATTAAATTAGTTAATGATCTTCTGCAAGCAATGGACAGGGTGCAGGACTATTGTGTGTCCCGAGGGTGAAGAAAAGGTCAGCGGGTTACAGAGCTTTTTATCACCGCACCCCAGCTCTGTGGAATGATCTGCCTGCGCTGATACGACAGTCGGACTCTGTGGAGACTTTTAAAGCTAGGCTGAAGACACATTTGTTCTCCCTGTTTTATCATTAGTAGTTTATATGATTGTGTGTCTTTTTTATTCATTTTATTTATTTTATTTCTTTTACCTTTTTATGGTAACATTTTTTTATTGTATTTTAATCTTATTTCATTTTATTCTGCTTTTAAATGTTTCTGAAGCGCCTTGAGGCGATTACTCGTGATTTGGCGCTATATAAATTATTAATTATTATTATAAGCATTTCAAGGTCCTGGAGTGGCCTGGCCAGTCTCCAGACCTGAACTTAATAGAAAATCTTTGGAGGGAGTTGAAACTCCAAACCTGAAAGATCTGGAGAAGATCTGGATGGAAGAGTGGACCAAAATCCCTGTTGCAGTGTGTGAAAACTTGGTCAAGAACTACAGGAAACATCTGACCTCTGGAATGGCAGACAAATGTTTCTGTACCAATTCTTAAGGTCTGTTTTTCTAGGGGATCAAATAATTATTTCATGCAATAAAATGCAAATTAATTATTTAAAAATCATACAATGTGATTTTCTGGATTTTTTTTTAGATTCTGTCTCTCACAGTTGAAGTGTACCTATGATAAAAATTACAGACCTCTTCATCCTTTGTAAGTGGGAAAACCTGCAAGATTGACAGTGGATCACTTATTTCCCCCACTGTAAGGGGTCATGCTGCCTTAAATCTTCACACAAGGGCTCTGTGGTCCAGGCTACACTGCACCCAGAAAGTATTCACAGCACTTCATTTTTCCACATTTTATGTTACAGCCTTATTCCAAAATGGATGAAATTTATTTTTCCCCTCAAACTTCTACACACAATACCGCATAATGACAATGTGAAAAAAGTTTATTTTTATTTATTTTAGATTTTTGCAGATTTATCAAAAAAAAAAAAAAAAAAAAAAAAAAAAAAACTAAGAAATCACATGTACATAAGTATTCACAGCCTTTACCATGAAGTTCAAAATTGAGCTCAGGTGCATCCTGTTTCCACTGATCATCCTTGAGATGTTTCTACAGCTTAATTGGAGTCCACCTGGAGTAAATTCAGTTGACTGGACATGATTTGGAAAGACACACACCTGTCTACATATAAAGTCCCACAGTTGACAGTGCATGTCAGAGCACAAACGAGGCATGAAGTCAAAGGAACTGTCTGTAGACCTCCGAGACAGGATTGTCCCGAGGCACAAATCTTGGGAAGGGTACAGAAACATTTCTGCTGCTTTGAAGGTCCCAGTGAGCACAGTGGCCTCCATTTTCTGTAAATGGAAGTTCAGATCCACCAGGACTCTTCCTAGAGCTGGCCGCCAGTCTAAACTGAGCAATCGGGGGAGAAAGGCCTTTGTCAGGGAGATGACCAAGAACCCGATGGTCACTCTGTCAGAGCTCCAGCATTCCTCTGTGGAGAGAGGAGCACCTTGCAGGACAACCATCTCTGCAGCAATCCACCAATCAGGCCTGTATGATAGAGTGACCAGACAGAAGCCACTGCTTAGTAAAAGGCAGATGGCAGCCCACCTGGAGTTTTCCAAAAGGCAACTGAAGGACTCTCAGACCATGAGAAACAAAATTCTCTGGTGTGATGAGACAGAGATTGAACTCTTTGGCATGAATGCCAAGTGTCAAGTTTAGAGGAAACCAGGCTCCATCCTTACAGTGAAGCATGGTGGTGGCAGCATCATGCTGTGGGGATGTTTTTCAGCAGAAACTGGGAGACTAGTCAGGACTGAGGGAAAGATGAATGCAGCAATGTACAGAAACAACCTGGATGAAAACCTGCTCCAGAGCACTCTTGACCTCAGACTGGGGCGACAGTTCATCTTTCAGCAGGACAATGACCCTAAACATACAGACAAGATATCAAAGGAGTGGCTTCAGGACAACTCTGTGAATGTCTTCGAGTGGACCAGCCAGAGCCCAGACCTGAATCTGATTGAACATCTCTGGAGAGATCTGAAAATGGCTGTGCACCGATGCTCCCCATCCAACCTAATTGATCTTGAGAGGTGCTGCAAAGAGGAATGGTCAAAACTGCCCAAAAATAGGTGCACCAAGGTTGCAGCATCATATTCGAGAAGAACTGAGGCTGTAATTGCTGCCAAAGATGCACCAACAAAGTATTAAGCAAAAGGTGTGAATACTTATGTACAAGTGTTTTTTTTTTCATAAATTTGAAGGAAAAATAATTTTTTTTCATGTTGTCATTATGGGGTGTTGGGAGTAGAATTCTGAGGGGAAAAATTAATATACTACATTTTAGAATAAGGCTGTAACATAACAAAATGTGGAAAACGTGAAGTGCTGTGAATACTTCCTGGAGGCACTGTACATGGCCACAGACAGTTCAGGGTTTTTTCTTTTAAAGTCTACTTCCAACAGTCTGCAGAGGAACAAGTGTGACTCACCCGTCTAGGAAAAGACCTTTTCTAATGTGCAGCGATGTCCTGGCTAGGAAATCAGGAGAATCATCTAAGGACCTATATGAGCCTGAGGACCCTGAACTGCTCAGGTCCCTCCCACCATGGTCCCACGATTTGGACCTAGCACAGATGTTGCGTCCCCCCGACACTGAGCCCCTAGTTCTGTCTAGTGCTTCCAGGCTCTCCACTGCTTCAAAGTACTCGTCTGAGCTGCTGCTGCTGCATCTGTCCTCTGCCCCACTTCCTTCTGTTCTCCAGTTTGGAAGCTCCTCCAGCTCACTATCCTGGTCGATGTGACTGATAGATAGCTGGCTCAGTCCAGTGTGTAGATCCAAAGCCGAGGTGGCGCTGTGGGAGTCCCGTACCTCCCTGTTCCGGCTTCCCCCGCTGCTCCTCCTCTCCCTGCAACCCACAGGACTGTCCAGCTTCTCATGTTGAGACATGCGTTCAAACTCCACCATAAGGTTAGAGATGGGTGACGGCATACATACAGAGGAGGACGGGGAGGCAGGGGGGGATGTCGGGTCTCCATTATGAGTCCTCTCTCTTGCTGAAGATGAGCACACACCATTTTTGCAAACAACTCCTGGTGACAGGAGGCTGTCATTGCAGCAACAAAGCAGATCCTGTTCAGCTGCCGTCTCAATCAAGTCGGCCCCACGATGGTGCAGCGCAATGGGCAGGATGTGGAACTCGCGACCACCAATAGCGCCCTTTAGGCTGTCATTAGAGGCAGCGGAGGAGGTGATGCTGGTGAGTGCTGCATTCTGCCGGTTCTTCATCTCTTCTAGGCTGATGTCATCACCATCGTCCAGGAAGGCACTCACAGACACGGAATTACAAAACTTCTTGGGTTTTCCTGCAGCCAGACAAAGACAGACAGCTCATAACTCATTTTACACAAGATGTATTTCTGCATGTCTGCAGGCTTTGTAGCTTTACTTGAAGTTCAGTTCATTCTGGTACGATAATAAAACAAATAAACCTTATACCTGCAACAATTATAGCCAAATTTATGTTAATAATAATAATAGCAACAATCACTGTTTCAAGTGTATGTATTGGGGTGGTGATATTAGTAATGCACGAGTTTTTAAATCTTCTTTCATGCCCCCTTTTAGACACTCATGCTCAACCTTCCAAAAAGAACATCTACCATTTCTCAAACATTAGCAAACATGCAGACTAGTAATAAAACAAGGCAATTTTAATTCATTTTGTTGAATTAATATTGTATAAACTCACCGAGGACTTTCAAGTAAAAAACAAAAAGCATTTATTTCTGACTATATTTTAAATCGTGTACAGGAAAAAAAAAGTGTTTTGGCAATTCTGACCACTAATGTAGGGAGTGCAATAAATAAATAAAGACACTATTTTTAGGTCGTCTAAGGTAGTAGGAAAAAAAAAAAATCCACCAAAACAACTTATGTGCTCCTTGTAAGATAACAAAGCTCAAGTACATTACTGCATGTGCATCCATACTGTTTTCAGAGTTTATTACGTGAACACAGTTGATCAAAGTTTCCACCTTGACATTTCTGAGTCAACATGAATGCAGCATTAGTGTGAAGGTCTCAACAGAACTGGAAGTCGGTTTTCACACCACATGGCACTTAAACAACGCTCTGTGACGTTCTTTTGGGCAACTTTCATTTTCATTACCAACAGTCATGTTGCATCACAACTGGCTTTTGATGACTTTATCCTAGTGAGGAAGTACTGTTTCTACACTTTAAATCAAAGGGAGCAGCCAGAGTGTTTATTTAGTTTTATCTGTGTACACAGCGGGAAGGGGAGGGGATGTGTGCGTTGCATGCTTGCAGCAGTGGTGCTGAGAAGCTGTGTGTTAACTGGAGGAGAAAACGACAATGTTGGTATCTATTTCATTGCAAATGAGTATTCAAACTGATACTAAATTTTTAGTATCGTTTAGTATCTATCGATTTTTTTTTACAACCCTATTTACAACATAGGCTTGATTGTGATGTTATTAATCGTGCTGCCCGGAATGTTATGATTATCATTTATGAGGTAATTTTTTTCCATGTATTATTTTTATTATTATTATTACTATTATGTTATTGGGGGCCTACACACAGTGTGTGATGTATGGAGTGGCAGTGGCAGCTCTGATGTGACCTGTAGCACTGTGGAAACTATAATGGGTACCACCCACGCCTTGCCTGTTTGACCCAGATTCATGCAAATTGATTCCTTGTGGTTCAGTGATAGTATGATATATTGTTCTGTGCTATCAGTTGTGTGCAAAAATAAACCACTTTTTCCTTGACTAACACATGATCCACTTGTTTAACCAATACTGGCTTCAAACTGTTTTGAGTAAAATATTTATGACCTTGAAAGATCAAGCTCAAGGTTTTTTGTTTTTAATCAAATTACTGAGGACCATAATTGAGTTGTGTTGCTTTCTCTCTCTCTCTCTCTCTCTCTCTCTCTCTCTCTCTCTCTCTCTCTCTCACACACACACACACACACACTACAGAAAACAAGCACAGAGTAACAACAAAAACATCTCTATGAACTCCTGGTAACAAAAACTGTGTAGCTAACAGGAAGCTCCATCAGAAATATCAAAACTATGACAGTGGTACAGAGCGGGTGGTAGTACCGGGAGAGGGGGTTCGGAACCTGTTGCTTGTCTCATTCTCTCCAGTCTCCTCATGACGCTGACTGAAATCCTTCTTGCTGAGGAATTCTTCTAGTTTACGGAGCCCCTCGTCGGATGACAAATCCACAAAACTGTCCAGGAAGTCCCAATACTCAGCCCAGGGGTGGCCCATCTCATGAGCCAGATCTCTGCGGACATTAAAGACATGCCCATTAGTCATTGTTTATTAAGACAATTAATGTTTCAGACCACACCTGCTGCAACATATTAAACTCATCATTAGCGCTGCTGGGTTGTCCAACATCCACAGCAGACCCGCAACATGCCACAATTTTTCCACCCGTGAATTAGTTATAAACAATAAAGTGGTTAGACACAATACACACATTTATATGTACTGCTCAGCAGTGTTGGGGAAAGTAACTTTGGAAAGTTACTTCATTAGTTAATTTATACAGTTATATTTTACAGTTACGTCATACAGTTAGTTCATTAGCAGCTGCGGACACCTTGTCGGCAGCTGCTGAATGTAATTAATAAAGTTACTCATAATCTAATTTGGTTATTTTTAAGATTTAGTACTCAGAAAAGTAACTATTAGTTACTTTGCTGATGAGTTACTTTGCTGATTGCTCAATCTTACGAGTAACCAAGTTACATTACTCATTACCTTATTAGTTATTACTTATTAGTTGCAAGTTTTCGGCAGATTCTAATAAAGTAATTGCATAATGCTGCTAATGAAGTAACTGCATAAAGCAACTGTATAAAGCAACTAAAAAAGTAACTTGTCAAAGTTACTTTTCACAACACTGCTGCTCAGTACAATCAGACTGACTACAGGCACAGAGAGGAGCTCCTGCTGCTGCTGGTGTTGTTGCCCTGCATAATCTTATTTCAACAAGGCAAAGGCACCTTTCAGAAAAGTGGACTTCCCCCATCTGTGGACAGAATGCGTAATCTGAGCATGTACACAACCGCTAACATTAAACTCTATGCAATGTAAGCATAACTGTAACCTTACTCTAGCCCTGTGTCTGAAACCTTGCTTAACTAACGTGCACAGATAGTTGCCCGCCTCCTTGCTTTTACAGTTCAGCTCTCAGTCTGATGTCTGCTCAAAGATTTGAGCATGCACAAAACTTTCCAACAGACTCACAAGACATAAGCTAACAAGGAATGCATTTAACAAATGAGAAGAAGATTTGTACCAGACAAAAACGAACACAAACAGATATGCCTATTTAATTTCCATCGCTCATATGATTCCTCAATCCGTCACAGTATGACAGCTGCTTTACCAGTCCTCCTGTTTGCATGATGTCCCTGAGTAAGACAATGGATCCCAACTTATTCTGGACTCAATATAATGTTAACTTTCATCCAGGTCTGCAAATATCAAATAAAAATTAGCCCTGCTTGAAAGCAACTGCATTCTTCTAAGTAATAATAATAAATATATACTGCATTTAGAATTGTGGATTGATCTGATAAAGCAAAGAAAGTCACAACAGCCAGTGTTGTTCCATCAGGAGCACAAGTGCAATCATATAGAATCACAGATCACAAATCGGCAGATTTTCAAAGCTGCAATCTCAGGATGCGATAAATGTTACAATTATTCCAGGCATACCTTCCAACTCTCTCTGCTCCACGGTCAGGATCAGACTTGAGGATATTGTGGAAAAGCTCAGCTCGGTCTCTGGGTGGCGTTTTCCAAAAGCGACGAAAGTCCTCTGCCTACAAAAAGAGGGAAACATCTTGTGCCTTGTGTGAATGAGGCAAATTGTGTTTATATTTGTTTCCTCTTAAGAAGCTTTGAAAATGAGCTGAACTTCAGGAAATGCAGTAATCAGGAACAGCACTTACTTTAGAAGGGCTGAGTGGGCCAGCAAAGGCAGTGACAGCCATCATTGGATCCACTGGGCTTTTTGTGTGCCACTGAATCACTTCTGAGGACTCTGGTGACCAAGGCGCACCAATGACAGGTTGAGACGTGTTGTCAGTTGCCCTCAGCAAAGGAATATAGCAGCGGTCTGTGACACAGCACATTTAATCAAAGATTTAATAACACTGATGGCACTTTAATCCACACAGCACTTTACAGGAGCGCAAGTGCACAAAAATTCAGCAAGTTGCCAATCAACTGTATTAGCCTGAAGAAGATAATGAGATACTCCAGAGAACAATACAGCACTGACACAGTACCAGGGAGCTAAATAATATGTGGGAAACATTTCAGTAAATTGAGCAGCCCAGTCTGTACATGACTGCGTTCTTCTGGGTCACATACCTGTGACTGTGTACACATGCTAAATTTAGCTCTGTATAGAGTAGATATCCATCTTGTGCTCAAACTACCAAGAGTTTTCTTGTGTTTTGTGACAGCAAAAAACACAAGAATGAAGCTGAATCTCCATAAAGGAGCAGTCTGTAATCCCATTGCAATAACTCATAAGTATGATTCTTTGTCGCAATACACTACATACCACCTGTGCAGAAAATGGTTTTACAACTTTTTGGTGCGCCAGCACATACGCAGTCATTGGGAGTACACTATACTGCACCTCTGTATGCGCTAATACTGCAGGACTAGATGCAAACAACTATTTTCATGACTGAGACACCTGGAAAAATGCTAAAACTTGGGCAGGGGGTTGGGGCCCACTGTAGGAGCTCCTGGGTCTTAGGAAAAATTAGACTTATTTTAAGCCTTATTTTAGCAGCCAAGCAGATGCTTGAAAAAGGTCATTGTCCAGATCATCATCATATATATATATATATATATATATATATATATAAAAGTGTTGCGTTTATATTTTTGTTGAGTATATATATATATATATATATATATACTCAACAAAAATATAAACGCAACACTTTTGGTTTTGCTCCCATTTTGTATGAGATGAACTCAAAGATCTAAAACTTTTTCCACATACACAATATCACCATTTCCCTCAAATATTGTTCACAAACCAGTCTAAATCTGTGATAGTGAGCACTTCTCCTTTGCTGAGATAATCCATCCCACCTCACAGGTGTGCCATACCAAGATGCTGATTAGACACCATGATTAGTGCACAGGTGTGCCTTAGACTGCCCACAATAAAAGGCCACTCTGAAAGGTGCAGTTTTGTTTTATTGGGGGGGGATACCAGTCAGTATGTGGTGTGACCACCATTTGCCTCATGCAGTGCAACACATCTCCTTCGCATCATCCGTGAAGAGAACACCTCTCCAACGTGCCAAACGCCAGCGAATGTGAGCATTTGCCCACTCAAGTCGGTTACGACGACGAACTGGAGTCAGGTCGAGACCCCGATGAGGACGACGAGCATGCAGATGAGCTTCCCTGAGACGGTTTCTGACAGTTTGTGCAGAAATTCTTTGGTTATGCAAACCGATTGTTTCAGCAGCTGTCCGAGTGGCTGGTCTCAGACGATCTTGGAGGTGAACATGCTGGATGTGGAGGTCCTGGGCTGGTGTGGTTACACGTGGTCTGCGGTTGTGAGGCTGGTTGGATGTACTGCCAAATTCTCTGAAACGCCTTTGGAGACGGCTTATGGTAGAGAAATGAACATTCAATACACGAGCAACAGCTCTGGTTGACATTCCTGCTGTCAGCATGCCAACTGCACGCTCCTTCAAATCTTGCAACATCTGTGGCATTGTGCTGTGTGATAAAACTGCACCTTTCAGAGTGGCCTTTTATTGTGGGCAGTCTAAGGCACACCTGTGCACTAATCATGGTGTCTAATCAGCATCTTGATATGGCACACCTGTGAGGTGGGATGGATTATCTCAGCAAAGGAGAAGTTCTCACTATCACAGATTTAGACTGGTTTGTGAACAATATTTGAGAGAAATGGTGATATTGTGTATGTGGAAAAAGATTTAGATCTTTGAGTTCATCTCATACAAAATGGGAGCAAAACCAAAAGTGTTGCATTTATATTTTTGTTGAGTGTATGTATATATAGCTGCTACCCAACAAAGGTGAACAGACACAATTACAATTTTTATCCAATTAGACTTTGTAATTATATAAAGAAAGTATAAGATGATCCGAGTGCATCACAGCGTAGTCAAGACTACGATATACCCTGGATCTTCCAGTGTTTTCCAAGGTATGAACAAGGTCTCAAACTGTGACTTTCCCAGATGCATATATCCATGAAAGTGAGAATGGGGCTTAATCATTTTAATTAAGATAATCTAAGAGTCCTTACCCTCCAAAAAGTCACATATCTTCTGCTTTACTTCTTGGGTTTTATTTTTTCTGCTACAAATTACCTGTAAAAAGGAAAAGGAGCTATGATTCCTTAAATATGGACCGCGATTTCAAATTGAAAGCAACCAACAGCAGCTAGCTTCTATCCCCCACTGTTCAGCAGTGCTGTTGGACAACAAATCTCTGCTGAACAGATCTCACTCTCACTCACACACACACACACACACACACACACACACACACACACACACACACACACACACACACACACACACACACACACACACACACACACACACACTTCTGTCACACAACCAAACAATTGCAAAGCAAAAAACCATGCCAGTGTCGCCGACCGAACGGTCCCCCCTAAAAACTGGTCCGCTTTTTGCATCTGAGCATGGGTCATTAGCCACGGTTCACGGATTAAAACCTTGTTTCTGCTTAAAACTGCACTCCAAGTCATCATCTATCTCAAGGACAGATATCTGAAGCTTTTGTACAACAGTCATTTTCACATAAATTCAGCATTATTTCATCATTAATGGCAGCAGAAGTGATCAGAGCGTCGCAGCTACAATAAGCTGCTAACTGATGCGTTCACTGCGCATTGGTCATTTCAAAGCGTCACGGAATTTTGCGGGGTTTCTGCTTAAAATGGCCTCGTTTCTGCTTAAAACTGACTTTAAAATGATTTAAGAGGTTTTACCTTTATCATTTGATGATTAATAATCCCATTAATCCATTTGATAGCTTTGGGTGAAGAGACTCTGTCTTAGACGAGCGGCAAAGCTCTGAAATAACACGTGCAGATGCAAAAGGCGGACCAATTTTTAGGGGCGGACCGTTCGGTCTGCAACACCGAGTGTGTTTGTCCTCACCACAAATGTTGCCAAGTTAAATAGAAACAAAAGACACTTACATCACAAGGTTTCTCTCCATCCTTGTTCTCACGGTTCTTGTCAGTATCAGGATGTGAGCACAAGACATTGACCACCTCTGAGCAGCCAAACTTACAAGCAAAGTGAAGCGGAGTTTCAAAGCCCTGGAACACACAAGCAAACAAAACAGGTCACAACATGAACAAAACTGCTTTCAGTCAAACATATTTCAAGGTGTTCTAATCAGATCTGACCTACAGGTTACAATTTAACCCAAATAATTCTGATTTCCGTTCATCCAGGCATACATTATACATTTTAAGTTGTAAGAATGGAATGCAGTATGTCAGATAAGGTACAAGAACTTACGGCCTTATCTGGAGTGTTGAGGTAAAGATCAACAATGTAGCGAATGCGTTTTTTCAGCATCGCCTCCTTGTCATCAGGGTACATGAGGCGCATGAACTCCGGGTTCTCTAAGGTGTCCAGCAGCAGCTGTGCAACTCCTGCCTGGTCCTCTTTGGCTGCTACATGCATCACATTGTACCGACAGCCCTCCTGATCACACAAACAATGAGACCGCTGAATGGATCGCATTAGCCTCTGGTTAAAAATGAATTAATCTTACTGCGTTATCTATGGATAAGTGACACTTTGTTTCAAAGAGCAGACACAAAGATTTAGAAAATGGAGAATACGACTAATGAATTAAAAGTTGAATGTATTACAAATAAGTGCCAAGTAAGTTGTTTATTCCACTTCACTAACTGCAAGCGTGAGAATGGTATTAGCTAAAGGTTTGGCACTTATGTGGGAAACACATTTATGTATCAACAAATGAAGCTATTCCAACATGTCTATGAACAGCAGTGAAATGTTTCCACTGGGAATGGAGCAATATTTAAGGTGTTTTTTTTTTTTTTTTAATGTAATGGCTATTACCACAAACACTCGCTAAACCCACAGGCTTTTAAGGTGGCAGTAATTAAACCACTACTTAAAAAGCCATCACTTGACCCAGCTATCTTAGCTAATTATAGGCCAATCTCCAACCTTCCTTTTCTCTCAAAATTTCTTGAAAGGGTAGTTGTAAAACAGCTAACTGATCATCTGCAGAGGAATGGTCTATTTGAAGAGTTTCAGTCAGGTTTCAGAATTCATCATAGTACAGAAACAGCATTAGTGAAGGTTACAAATGATCTTCTTATGGCCTCAGACAGTGGACTCATCTCTGTGCTTGTCCTGTTAGACCTCAGTGCTGCTTTTGATACTGTTGATCATAAAATTTTATTACAGAGATTAGAGCATGCCATAGGTATTAAAGGCACTGCGCTGCGGTGGTTTGAATCATATTTATCTAATAGATTACAATTTGTTCATGTAAATGGGGAGTCTTCTTCACAGACTAAAGTTAATTATGGAGTTCCGCAAGGTTCTGTTCTAGGACCAATTTTAATCACTTTATACATGCTTCCCTTAGGCAGTATTATTAGAAAGCATTGCTTAAATTTTCATTGTTACGCAGATGATACCCAACTTTATCTAACCATGAAGCCAGAGGACACACACCAATTAGTTAAACTGCAGGAATGTCTTACAGACAAAGACATGGACGACCTCTAATTTCCTGCTTTTAAATTCAGATAAAACTGAAGTTATTGTACTTGGCCCCACAAATCTTAGAAACATGGTGTCTAACCAGATCCTTACTCGAAGGCATTACCCTGACCTCTAGTAATACTGTGAGAAATCTTGGAGTCATTTTTGATCAGGATATGTCCTTCAATGCGCATATTAAGCAAATATGTAGGCCTGCTTTTTTACATTTGCACAATATCTCTAAAATTAGAAAGGTCTTGTCTCAGAGTGATGATGAAAAACTAATTCATGCATTTATTTCCTCTAGGCTGGACTATGGTAATTCATTATTATCAGGTTGTCCTAAAAGTTCCCTGAAAAGCCTTCACTTAATTCAAAATACTGCAGCTAGAGTACCGACGGGGACTAGAAGGAGAGAGCATATTTCACCCATATTGGCATCTCTTCATTGGCTTCCTGTTAATTCTAGAACAGAATTTAAAATTCTTCTTCTTACTTATAAGGTTTTGAATAATCAGGTCCCATCTTATCTTAGGGACCTCTTAGTACCATATCACCCCAATAGAGCGCCTTGCTCTCAGACTGCAGGCTTACTTGTAGTTCCTAGGGTTTTTAAGAGTAGAATGGGAGACAGAGCCTTCAGCTTTCAGGCTCCTCTCCTGTGGAACCAGCTCCCAATACGGATCAGGGAAACAGACACCCTCTCTACTTTTAAGATTAGGCTTAAAACTTTCCTTTTTGCTAAAGCTTATAGTTAGGGCTGGATCAGGTGACCCTGAACCATCCCTTAGTTATGCTGCTATAGACTTAGACTGCTGGGGGGTTCCCATGATGCACTGAGTGTTTCTTTCTTTTTTTTGCTCTGTATGCACCAGTCTGCATTTAAAAATTAGTGACTGATCTCTGCTGTCTTCCACAGCATGTCGTTTTCCTGATTCTCTCCCCTCAGCCCCAACCAGTCCCAGCAGAAGACTGCCCCTCCCTGAGCCTGGTTCTGCTGGAGGTTTCTTCCTGTTAAAAGGGAGTTTTTCCTTCCCACTGTTGCCAAGTGCTTGCTCATAGGGGGTCGTTTTGACCGTTGGGGTTTTTCTGTAATTACTGTATGGCTTTTGCCTTGCAATATAAAGCGCCTTGGGGCAACTGTTGTTGTGATTTCGCGCTATATAAATAAAATTGATTTGATTTGATTTAAAAAGGCTGGCAACATGATCACTAGCCTACGAGTATTTCACTGGGCTGGACTTTCTGGCCAAAGATTTTAAACTCAATGTGGTATTCCCTCACATGCATTTATTTATTTATTTTGTGGGGGTGGGGGGAGGGAATAATTGCAATCAATTTTATAGATTTAATTTAATTTTATACTGCCTTACATTAAAATGAATCATGATTAATATCGCCATTGGGTATTCAATTTGCCCAATCAGCCCAAAGGTAGACTGCAGCTTCACCCTTTATTGCTTTTCTGCTACAAAGCTCCTGCTCATCACAGTTCTCAGGAATATACGAGGGCTGTCAATAAAGTAACGGTCCTTTTTATTTTTTTCAAAAACTATATGGATTTCATTCATATGTTTTTACTTCAGACATGCTTGAACCCTCGTGCGCATGCGTGAGTTTTTCCACGCCTGTCGGTGACGTCATTCGCCTGTGAGCACTCCTTGTGGGAGGAGTCGTCCAGCCCCTCGTCGGAATTCCTTTGTCTGAGAAGTTGCTGAGAGACTGGCGCGTTGTTTGATCAAAATTTTTTCTAAACCTGTGAGACACATCGAAGTGGACACGGTTCGAAAAATTAAGCTGGTTTTCAGTGAAAATTTTAACGGCTGATGAGAGATTTTGAGGTGATACTGTCGCTTTAAGGACTTTTCACGGTGCGAGACGTCGTGCAGCGCTCTCAGGCGGCGTCATCAGCCTGTTCAAGCTGAAAACCTCCACATTTCAGGCTCTATTGATCCAGGACGTCGTGAGAGAACAGAGAAGTTTCAGAAGAAGTCGGTTTCAGCATTTTATCCGGATATTCCACTGTTAAAGGAGATTTTTTTAATGAAAGACGTGCGGACGGATCCGCGCGTCGGGACGCAGCCGACACGGTGCGGCGGCACAGGAAAAACACCTCCGTGTTGATAACCATTTGTAAAATCCAGGCGGCTTTTGATGGCTTTCAGTGGAGTGAGTATATGAGAAATTGTTTAACAGGCAGGACATGTTCCAACTTGTCCTTAAGGCTTTCAACAGAGGTGTTTTTCCTGTGCCGCCGCACCGCGTCGGCTGCGTCCCGACGCGCGGACCCGTCCGCACGTCTTTCATTAAAAAAATCTCCTTTAACAGTGGAATATCCGGATAAAATGCTGAAACCGACTTCTTCTGAAACTTCTCTGTTCTCTCACGACGTCCTGGATCAATAGAGCCTGAAATGTGGAGGTTTTCAGCTTGAACAGGCTGATGACGCCGCCTGAGAGCGCTGCACGACGTCTCGCACCGTGAAAAGTCCTTAAAGCGACAGTATCACCTCAAAATCTCTCATCAGCCGTTAAAATTTTCACTGAAAACCATCTTAATTTTTCGAACCATGTCCACTTCGATGTGTCTCACAGGTTTAGAAAAAATTTTGATCAAACAACGCGCCAGTCTCTCAGCAACTTCTCAGACAAAGGAATTCCGACGAGGGGCTGGATGACTCCTCCCACAAGGAGTGCTCACAGGCGAATGACGTCACCGACAGGCGTGGAAAAACTCACGCATGCGCACAAGGGTTCAAGCATGTCTGACATAAAAACATATGAATGAAATCCATATAGTTTTTGAAAAAAATAAAAAGGACCGTTACTTTATTGACAGCCCTCGTATAGCACTATAAAGTCATTTTTCACATGAAGGCAGAAATAAGTATCCAGACATTTTAAAATGTGATTCTGCCACATGAACTGCGTGGAGGCAGCTGTCTACCAATTTCTCTGATAAAGCCAATTTCTCCACTTTCTTGTTTTCCAAGGTTGCCATTGAGGAATGCTAAATACGTACATTTGATTCAACCTTTTTTCCTTCAATACCCTGGAAAGTAAGTACTGTAACCACAAACCAACTGACAGACCAACAAAGTAGCTTTAACTCTTCACCTGAACAATGGTGGGATTATCGCCTGAACCAATCAGATAGCGCGGGTTGCTCCAAACCAGCTCGGTGAAGGCGGTCTCATCACCCTTCTCCACAGCTTTCCTCAGTTTGGCAGTCAAGTCCTGAGTGCGCGGACTCTTGAAACTGTTAGCTCGCTCCCGGTTAATGGTGTCAACCTCCATGTTGTCTGATGTAGAAAAGATGGGAATGAATGAGGACTATTCTACGACAACCTCAGTTCATCATAAAATGTAGTGTTCCCTATGGATTCCCACGTGTGATAGGAATTACACGCCTGCATACTCATTTGTGTCTCTGTATAGGCAGACCTCACAAAGTAGTTAATTTTTTTTTTTTTTGGGGGGGGGGGGGGGGGGGGGGTATTACTGGAGCCTATTTTCACAAGAAAAATGTAAATATTCACTGGCACTCTATGTAGATAAAGGCAGCAGACTTGTGACAATTAAAAATAAATGCTTTTTGACGTACAGTTTATTGAAAGAACCATCTTTCAGAAAAGTTTAAGACTGTCACTCCTATTATAGAACAGGAACACATATCTTGACACAAATCTGCATGAAGGGAGGCAAGCAAGCACTTCACTTGTACACACCATCAACACATGCATGCTAATTAGGGTAATTTCCCAACAGGGTTTAGTGGCAGTGGCTGGCACTGCATTCACAGCAAGGGAGCTCACCATGTTTAAAACCTTATGAGGGTGGAGGCCGGTGTGATTATGTCATCACCGTCAGAAAGCAAGGATCCCATTTGCATACCTCATTCAAAGGCTAACAATATGCTGCTTTGAAGTTATACAACCCCTGGCAAAAATTATGGAATCACCGGCCTCGGAGGATGTTCATTCAGTTGTTTAATTTTGTAGAAAAAAGCAGATCACAGACATGACACAAAACTAAAGTCATTTCAAATGGCAACTTTCTGGCTTTAAGAAACACTATAAGAAATCAGGAAAAAAAATTGTGGCAGTCAGTAACGGTTACTTTTTTAGACCAAGCAGAGGGAAAAAAATATGGAATCACTCAATTCTGAGGAAAAAATTATGGAATCATGAAAAACAAAAGAACGCTCCAACACATCACTATTATTTTGTTGTACCTCTGCCTTTTATAACAGCTTGCAGTCTCTGAGGCATGGACTTAATGAGTGACAAACAGTACTCTTCATCAATCTGGCTCCAATTTTCTCTGATTGCTGTTGCCAGATCAGCTTTGCAGGTTGGAGCCTTGTCATGGACCATTTTCTTCAACTTCCACCAAAGATTTTCAATTGGATTAAGATCCGGACTATTTGCAGGCCATGACATTGACCCTATGTGTCTTTTTGCAAGGAATGTTTTCACAGTTTTTGCTCTATGGCAAGATGCATTATCATCTTGAAAAATGATTTCATCATCCCCAAACATCTTTTCAATTGATGGGATAAGAAAAGTGTCCAAAATATCAATGTAAACTTGTGCATTTATTGATGATGTAATGACAGCCATCTCCCCAGTGGCTTTACCTGACATGCAGCACCATATCATCAGTGACTGTGGAAATTTACATGTTCTCTTCAGGCAGTCATCTTTATAAATCTCATTGGAACGGCACCAAACAAAAGTTCCAGCATCATCACCTTGCCCAATGCAGATTCGAGATTCATCACTGAATATGACTTTCATCCAGTCATCCACAGTCCACGATTGCTTTTCCTTAGCCCATTGTAACCTTGTTTTTTCTGTTTAGGTGTTAATGATGGCTTTCGTTTAGCTTTTCTGTATGTAAATCCCATTTCCTTTAGGCGGTTTCTTACAGTTCGGTCACAGACGTTGACTCCAGTTTCCTCCCATTCCTTCCTCATTTGTTTTGTTGTGCATTTTCGATTTTTGAGACATATTGCTTTAAGTTTTCTGTCTTGACGCTTTGATGTCTTCCTTGGTCTACCAGTATGTTTGCCTTTAACAACCTTCCCATGCTGTTTGTATTTGGTCCAGAGTTTAGACACAGCTGACTGTGAACAACCAACATCTTTTGCAACATTGCGTGATGATTTACCCTCTTTTAAGAGTTTGATAATCCTCTCCTTTGTTTCAACTGACATCTCTTGTGTTGGAGCCATGATTCATGTCAGTCCACTTGGTGCAACGGCTCTCCAAGGTGTGATCACTCCTTTTTAGATGCAGACTAACGAGCAGATCTGATTTGATGCAGGTGTTAGTTTTGGGGATGAAAATTTACAGGGTGATTCCATAATTTTTTCCTCAGAATTGAGTGATTCCATATTTTTTTCCCCTCTGCTTGGTCTAAAAAAGTAACCATTACTGACTGCCACAATTTTTTTTCCTGATTTCTTATAGTGTTTCTTAAAGCCAGAAAGTTGCCATTTGAAATAACTTTAGTTTTGTGTCATGTCTGTGATCTGCTTTTTTTCTACAAAATTAAACAACTGAATAAACATCCTCAGAGGCCTGCGATTCCATAATTTTTGCCAGGGGTTGTACTATTAATAATTTATGAACATTCCCGCGCCCTATCTAAAACTTGATATGTTAAATCTGTTTCCTCCCTGAATCAGCTACATGTTGTTTTGTGCACCTACAGGTATGTAATTTACCACCAGGATCACTACATCCTGACACATTGTGACTAGAGCCCGATCTATCCACTGGCCTGTAATATCAGCCGATATTGGCATCATATCTGCAGGTATGATAAATTTTATTACACCAAATGAAAAATGCAGAAAAACACTGTTGGAAATGGTGTCATTACATAGATGGTCCAACAGAGTGCTCTGGCAGCATTGTTTACAATGCTGGCTAGCATAGCTGGGACCCCTTGATTTACCCCATGGTTAAATCAGCTACAAGAGACAAAGACAAAGCAACCACCTGCCATTCATTTTCAATAAAAGTGGCCGTCTTACAGCGACATGAGGCAAGTGATTACTATGCTGCCAGCTAGGTGGGTCAAAAATGCATAGAAAGTCTATTTTTATACAAATGCTGTGTAATGCAAGACAGCGGCTGCCAACTGGAGCGAAGACAGCGTAATGGTAGCATGACATATGCTGGCTGGTTGCTGGTTATATTTTATTTATAATGAAGTTCATGTTTAAATTATAAAGCATTAAGCCTCAATTAGATTTCTTTTTCATAAGGGTTTGATAATTAAATGTTAGGAATCATTGTCATTTTTTAATGTGTGTGTGTATATATATATATATATATATATATATATATATATATATATGACCACACCAGTCTCTGCACTAAGGACATTTCAAACAATGTTCCACTGCACTTAGTGCAGTGCCAAAACTGGCACCAAACCCTTCTGGGAAATTACCTAATTAACGTACATGCTTTGATGGTGTGAGAAAACTAATTCCCAGAGCAAACCTACACAGACAAGGAGATGTCGTGAATGGCACCTATTTAGGAGCTGGGCTGAGCTGGAAGAAACCCTATACCCTAATCATTTTGAGCCAACAAGACAAATCACTGCTCCACCGTTGCCCAAGAAATTACACTAACTGAACGTAAAGCTACCATAATTATTATAGCCAGTGCCATGTGGGGGGAAAACACATCCTGATGAAACTCAGAAGTCCATTTTGTGGGTTTCATTAAAAATAAACCAATGGTGTTCATATAGGACAGTTTCCAAAAAGTAGCGTCATGCCTCCAATCTACTAACCTTTAGAAGCAACAAGGCCTGGCTTGACTGGAGACACACAGCTTGTGGATTTGTTGGGAGAGGGGTAATAGTCACAGATCCCCGTTGCAAACTTTTCTGCATCCTCCCAGTTGGAAAAGGCTTTGAAGCGGGCACCTTTCATCATTTTTACAGCTTGAAGGGCTTGTTTCTTATCTGTATACACGTGTACTCTCTCTGTATACAAAAAGAAGAAAAAATAAACCTCATGATTTAGAACAATCTCCATTACAATTACTTTGCATGAAACATTTTTCTTAATCATTCATCTATTAACCCTCTTCATATCATTCTGAAAGTTCTCTAGTTGTGCCATTATCCTGTAATACCATGTGTGGAGGTGACAAAGCACCCGGCAGATTTACAGCATTGATATTTGGAGAATTTTAAGAATAATTTAGACAGATATTCAATTGAATTACAGTGCTGCTCCTCATTATCAAAGTCAGAAATATGCTCTACGCTCATGAAGGAAAATGTAATTATCAGATGACAACAGCAGTGTTAACTCATAAATTAACACAAAACTTAAGACATTTAAACATAAGGGTACTCACAAAAAACCAACCAGATAATCTCAATGAAGAGGGACTTTAGCTTCAGATCAGCCTTTTTTTGATTATAATCAAAAAAGGCTCAAGGAAATCAAATTTGGTGTGCCAATGGTTTGGAGAGAACTGAAAAACTTATTAAGAAACACAAACACTTACAATACCCCAGTGTACCATCTACTGTATGACCGGTTTCCCACAATGAGAAAATACCCATACCCACTTCACCAAGTTCCCAGACACTGATGAGGAGGAGTTCACTTCTTCCACATCTTCATCCACTTACGATGATGAAGAAGAGGATATAGCACATGAGGCATGGGATGCACATCGAGTTTCTCTGTATAACCAGTCATACTACTGATCATTTTGAAGTGACAGTGTTACCTTTTTATGTATTTTTGCATGCTTTTAATTTAATGCTGCAAATTTAAATTTAATTCTGTGAGAAAGACACAAACCTAAGAAAAAAATTTGCTTTTTAGTGGTGCCTTATCTGTGAGGAGCATAATGCTCCAGACTGCATTTTTTTCAATATATTTCACTTATTTAGTATTTGTATACTCGTACAGTGGCCAATAACGCTCAACCAGGGTGCAAGCATAAAAGTAGTTTTGGAAATGCGTTCTTGAGGGCATAACTGCCTTCCATTCCAAACATTATTCCATATATGCGTGCTTTTACGCAAGGTAAATTTTTGTTAACTTTCTGCAAATATATATATATATATATATATATATATTTGTTTTCATATCTCAAAAACGTGATGTGATTCTCAAAAACTAACATCAGATTCAGATCCAGCACCCCCAAATTACCCAAAATCTGTTGAACTCCATGCAAGAAAAATTGTGTTGACCAGGAAGAAACCTCAAGCAGACCACTCAGTGGGATGACCATCTGCTATGGCCATTATAACAATGCAAAAAAAAAACAAAAAAAACAGCACAGGATTGACAGAACATCCATTGGCAGAAATGATGCATGTAAACAAACATATATAGTCCAGTGTTCACAATGAAAGGATTGTTGAAAGGGAAATGCCAATACTATTACTGCATATGGTACAGCAATGGAGAGGCAGCTAATCAGAGTAGGACTTGGCAGTGTTTTACACACTTACTTGCAGGCCAAAAAAGAAAAGACTTGAGACCAATTGGTTTTATATTTTAGATAGAGGGGCCGGGTGGTTTGAGGAAGATGTCCAACAAGCCATTTTTGTTAAAGCTCTTCAGGGAAGGAACACTGAGTTTATTTCCTGTTCAAAATGCTGCTCTCACAATTCTACCCCAGTGCTTCCCCAAGACAACCCCAACTTGAATACTGACACCCTGGAGGAGAGAACCTAAAGTACAAGTATCCACATTCCAAAATCATTGTATGACATGTTCCAAGATAGGATGTCCACTGTATGCAATTATGTCTGTAGTTAAAGGGATACAGGCTGGTATTTTGCTGTCAGAATTCTGAACTGAAGATACCTTTTGGATTAAAGGTTCAAGTTTTTCAATCAACCCTTCATCGGTGTGTTTTTTTTTTTAAACACTTCTGCATTCTTATTACCTGGATAACTGAAAATAATCTTGATAAATATCTACATCTTAAAAAAAATAGTGCTAGAAACAAAGTTAGCCCAGGTGATTGAACAGTGCTGTTGCTTTTATTTTGTCAAGTAGCTTCATTAATGGCTGCAAATAAAGGCATTTGACTGTAAGATACTTAGACAGTAAGGCCCTGATTTTACAACTGAAAACATCAAGCAAGCCTGAGAGCTCCACACTAATTTGACAATTCTGTTCTGAGAAAAATCCCATTTTCTATAAATTGCTAAAAGATAACATGCATAAACATTCCTTCAGTGGTAAAGTATGGAGAATTTGGGTTATGCAGAGGGAGGGGTCAAATTGGCACTATTAATAACATGCAAACTGATTGCTAACTTTTTTAATGTTTTATTGAACATTTTTTTGCAGAAGTAATGCAATCACATAACTACGTAAAATCAAATCTGACTTACTACCAGTACGATTTCTAAGAAATAATCAACTGAAAATTGTAATCCTAAGTGATAACAGCACTATACGTATATTCAAAGTGTATGACAGCACATGTCTGCTCTGCATAACCACCTGAAACTGATTTTTGCTGTCAAACTAACCCATGTTTGTACCTAGATCAAAGCTTTTGAAGTGAGTCAAAATCAAAGGCAGTTTTTTCTTTTCCCCACACCTCTTGGCGTAGCCTCCCTAGACACACAATGAAAGAGGGATTGGTTTTTAACTACCTACTTTGAAAGGAGAGGTGAAAAATGCAGACGCAAGACTTTTGGACAATTTAATAAAATTTGTCACAATTATATTTTGTCACATTAAGTTTTTGCCATATACAGGAAAGTACACAGTTCCCATATTATCCCATACAGATGGATCTAACTATGTTGTTGTACATTGCCAAGCTTGTCATATAATTTCAATTTCAATTTCAATTGAAATAGGGCTAAATCACAACAGAGTTGCCTCAAAGCGCTTCACACAGGTAAGGTCTAACCTTACCAACCCCCAAAGCAACAGTGGTAAGGAAAAACTCCCTCTGAAGAAGAAACATCAAACAGACCAGACTCAAAGGGGTGACCCTCTGCTTGGGCCATGCTACAAACATAAATTACAGAACAATTCACGGACAAATATATAAGAAATGCTATTGGCGCACAGGACAGGAGGATCACCAACACGAATACAACTCCCATCTCTGGATGGAGCTGCACCTTAAACAGAGAGAAAAAACAGAATCAGGCATCAGAAAGACAAAAAAATACTGTCTAATTTGCCAGCATTAAACAACAAGAAAAACAGAAGAAATACTAAGGTGATCGCCAGCCACTAGCCCTAAACTTCACTAAAAGACCCAGAATTTAGGTAAAGTTGAGGCCGCGGCCCGCTCCAATTACTAATAAATGAATTAAAAGAGTAAAAAACATAAAACAAAACTGTACCAGTATGCTAGCCATATGAAAGGGAAAATAAGTGCATCTTAAGTCTGGACTTGAAAGTCTCCACAGAATCTCACTGTTTTATTGACGCAGGGAGATCATTCCACAGAATAGGGGCACGATAAGAGAAAGCTCTGTGACCCGCAGACTTCTTATTCACCTTAGGGACACAAAGTAGTCCTGCACCCTGAGAACGTAAAGCCCGGGCCGGTACGTAAGGTTTAATTAGGTCAGCTAGGTAGGGAGGTGCCAGGCCATGAATAATTTTATAGGTTAGTAGCAGAACCTTAAAATCTAATCTCACTGGGACAGGAAGCCAGTGAAGGGATGCTAAAATGGGTGTAATGTGGTCAAACTTTCTGCTTCATGTCAAAAGTCTGGCTGCAGCATTTTGAACCAACTGGAGACCCCTAATGCGAGACTGCGGTAAACCGAAAATAGAACATTGCAGTAGTCTAATCTAGAAGCGATAAATGCATGGAACAGGGTCTCAGTATCAGCCATAGACAGGATGGGACGAATCTTCGCTAGATTTCGCAGGTGAAGAAAGCAGTCCTAGTAATATTTCTAATGTGGAGGCCAAAGGACAACAAAGGATCAAAAATTACCCCAAGGTTCCTCACTTTGTCAGTGTGATGTATGACACATGAGCCGAGGCTGAGCGTTAACTGGTCAAATTGATGCCGATGTCTCACTGGACCAAGAACCATCATTTCAGTCTTATCAGAGTTTAAAAGTAAGAAGTTTCTAGACATCCAACTTCTCACTGCTGCAAGGCAATCTTCTAAGGATTTTATGTGAACGAGATTACCAGCAGTTATCGGCATGTATAACTGAGTATCATCTGCATAGCAGTGAAAGGTAATCCCAAAATGCCGCAGTATGTGCCCAAGGGGTGCTATATAAAGGGAGAAAAGCAGGGGGCCTAAGACAGACCCCTGTGGAACCCCAAATATCATGTCACTAAGGTTACAGGTAGTGTTACTGTACAAAACACAGTGGGAACGACTGGTCAAGTATGACGTCAGCCATGCAAGGGCACTCCCAGTAATCCCAAAGTGATTTTCCAGCCTATCAAGTAAAATATGATGATCCACTGTATCAAATGCAGCATTGAGATCTAACAGCAACAGAACTGTAGTGGTGTCGAATCCATTGTAAGCAGAAGATCATTCACCACTTTATTAAGAGCCGTCTCTGTGGAATATTTTCTAAAAGCAGACTGCAGTGGCTCATAGAGATTATTGTCAGTAAGATAGTCTACGAGCTGCCGTGACACCACTTTTCCAGAATTTTACAGAAAAATGATAGATTGTTGATCAAATCAGAGTAGTAAGACCGCTTTGTAGCCAATAATGCATGCTTACAGTCTAAGATAGCATCACGCCACGCAAGGTGAAATACTTCTAATTTTGAACGACGCCATTTCCGTTCTAGACCTCTTGCTTTATGCTTGAGGTCACACAGATAATCACTGAACCAAGGTGACTGTGATTTGGGGGAGCGCGGTTTTAACACAGGTGGTGCAATCATGTTGAGTGTAGTTTTGAGCACTGAGTTTAAACTATCCACAAGTCTGTCTGCTGACTGGGTATTTGTCAAATGTGAAGCTAAGACATCAGGCAGTCTAGCTTCGAGTTCAGTCTTAGTTGAGGAGTTGATATATCACCGTAATGATATACAAGTTTGTTGTTCCACTAAACACGGCAGCGAAACTGTAAACTTAATAAGTGAGTGATCAGACACCACTGATGTAAGAGGCATGATGTCAATATTCATGACAGCAATACCACGTGCGAGAACCAGATCCAGGGTATTTCCACAAATGTGTGTCGAATCCCGAATGCATTGCAGAAATCCTAATGCATCCACAATTTCCATAAAGGATTTGCAGAGGGGATCAGAAGGCTTATTTATAAGAATGTTAAAGTCACCAATGATCAGAATGTTATCTACACTAGTTGCCAAGTTAGAGATGAATGCACCAAATTCATCTAAGAATTCAGAATATGGGCCAGGAGGCCTATATACACAGTGACAAAGTAATACGACTGATTTTTATTCTTCTGACCTTGGCAATGTCTAATATCCTGAGCAGACCAGAGAATCAGATGCTCACACGAGTGATATTTGTAACCCCCAACAGCTAATAAGCTAAACCTAGATAATTGTGTTATGATATTTAAGTATTATGTGACAATTTACTTTTCGATGGATTTCAAATAGGTTTTCCTATTTTAGACATACCGGTGAACCTCATTAATGCATTCAAGTTGGGGCCCACAAAATCAAACCGCAAATTATCTGAAACTGTGAGTTAATGAGGTTGACCAAAAACATACAGTAGTCTAAATTTTCAGGGTCCACAAATTGACTGTGAGTAAAGCCGAAACGTAAGTTACACATATGCGGGTTTACGGGGTTCATCTGTATTTGGCGTTTTCAGTGGCAAAAATGGTCTAAAACCTGTTTTTACCAGGTTTTAACCACAATGAGTCAAAACACCCAATTAATTAATTAATAATAATAATTTTTTTAAAAACCCTCATCCTTCAAGGCTGCCACAGTGTTGTTAATACCCCTTTCATAAAGGAAATGCAATGTTGGCCACTTGTCAAACCCACATGGATACTTGTTAGATAGGGTCCAGGTCTGTAACGGGTCCACAAACTAATTTTCTGCATACATCGATGACATTACAGAAAAATCTATTTGCCCATTTTTCTTGGAGACTGTAAAAACACATTCTGACATACACACACACAATAATGAAATCACAAGTCTTATCAAGAATCTAAATACATATAAATCCAGACTAGTGCATAAAAGATTCTCTTCAGGTCATCACATTGGCTCTAAAATAAGAACATTTTTCCAACTCTGTAGAATAGCATTAACAAAGACAAGACAAAGAGCAAGAGGCATTTCTTTGTGGAGTCAAGGAGATGAATCTGCTGTTGAGTGAGGTGAAGCAGAATGTGTGATGCTACATTATAAAATTATGAAGCCACAAACACTCAGAAGATGTAAGCACTATGACATCACTAGTTCTGTGTTAATCCAATCCAAACCCTCCTCTCACATAATTTATGAGGCAGAAGCGCAATAATCGGAAATTATAATTAAAGGTGATGAGTATGAAAATAAATATGTCCCCAAGCCTTTTTTTTTAGAAGGGAGTTCACATGCACAGTTGAACACAACATGCACTGAATGACTTTTGTGCACAGTCTGCCACTGCAACAAGTGGCAAAAGCCTCTCCCAATATGAATGCCCCCCCCCACAAAAATAAATCAAGTCAACTGAGGAGCTTCTCGACTATGACTTCACATTTCTATACTGAAAAGGCTAAAACTGAGACTATGAAATCAGGCTTTTCAATATAAAAATTTCTAAAATTATCTTCCTTAAACTCAAACTCAATGCAAATCTCTACAACGTGATATAAATTAATTAAAAATATAAAAGCCAAGATGATGGGTTGTCTAAGTAATGGACCCCTTTGGTATAATACTTGTAAATAATCAGTTTTATTGCTAGTTTTCTGTTGACAAGGGGAGGGTTTTATTAAAAAGAAGACCTGAAAGTTCAGCTACAGTTTGCCAAAAGGTACACCTGAGATGATTTAATGTTTTGGTGAAATAAAACCCTCCTCTGTACCACTTCATCATGAAGCTATATAACTGGTGATACAAAATGCAAAACATGCACCACAATTTCTCCAATCACAGCCACAGACGCCTATAACCTCTTCTGGGTTGTCTGGGTGTCTTTCTTCACTCTTCTCCTTCTTGCACAGTCACTCAGTTTTTGAGAACTGTCTACTCCACACAGATTTACCATACAGTGCTAAACTGTTGTATTTCTCCATAACTGAAGTAAAGAAAGTTCAAGACATATTCAGTTACTTCAAAATGTTCATGTATCCATCTCCTGACTTGTCTGAAGAAAACTGGCAATTAAATTGATTATTTACAGGTATTATACCAAAGGGCCCGATTACTTATGCAACCCATCATCTTGGATTTTATAGTTTTAATTCATTTATATCAAGTTGTAGAGATTTACTTTCAGTTTGAGTCTAAGGAAGATCATTTTAGATTTTTTTTTTTTTATACTGAGAACCCTGATTTACTTTTTGTATTTGAAACGCCATAAAACAAATTAAAATGCGTGAAATACCAAGGGGCTGAACACTTTTGCAAGCCACTGTATATCACACTGAACATGGGACAGACATGGGTTTGACCCAGGGCGAGATGAAGGTCATTAACATGGGTAGACAGCAGACATGAGTTTGACACACCTCACTTTGTCAACTTATTGGCTTTAACTGGTCTAACATATGTGTGGCTTCAGTTCCATCTTAATTTATCCCAAGAGGAGTTTCTTGCAAATTTTAAGTAGCTGGCACACGCTGAAAAGAAAATATCTGTAATAAATGCCATATCCAACATCAATACAGAATATTCTCTCAACCCATTTTCTAACATTTTTGTTTCTTGATTTTGGAGAAACATTTGCCATGTCTAAAGACACAATGCTGAAAACACTATTACTCAAACACAAAACCAATTCTCTCTTACCATTCCTAGTCAAAACATCCTCCCACAGTGGACATACACCATAGAAGGTTGGAGACACTTGTGCAGGCTTGGGTGATGTTTCTATTTTAGACAGGCAGTCACTAACTTCAGCAGAGCTCTTTGAGGGTGTCTGTACTGGGATGGCCTCTTCCTCTGGAGGGTTGAGGCCCACACCATAGCCAAAGTTAAACTCTTTGCTGGCAGCCTCATCCAGGCTGCTGCTGGTCAGGGCAGCACGAGCCGGTAAAACTTCTGAAGGGGCACATGATGGGGGTTTGGTATGGTTGGCATTAGAGACCAACCTGCTTGGAGAGTCTGTCAACAATCCACTGTCTGATTCTGTTGCATTACTGTCTGGTCCAGCTAGAACGCGGGCCAACTTTCTCTCAAATGTGGCGCGGGTTGTAGCTGTGATGGGGCCGCACTTGAGGTCTGCACGGGCAAACTCCTCGCGTAGTTCATCAGCAGTCAGCCTCTTCAGCCTGCCCAGAACTGCCTCCATGCTTCAGCTCCCTACAAACCAACACAATTCATTTAATTAATTGTGGTCACAAATGACATGATTAGGAGTGCTATGATTATTTTCAGGTCGGTTCTGAAAGGATGCACTGGTGCTACACGTCGCTGCATCTACCACAGTACAGAACTCCATTAGGACATAGATGGCAACCATTCACATAGACAACCAATCCATTGCCACCACTCTAAAGGATTAATTTCATTATCAATTAATCCTTTTCCTTCCAGGCAAAATTTTTGCTCCCAGGTCCTACATACTTGCCTTCATGAAGATGCCTGGTATTTTACCACTTTTGCCTAGCACTTCCCAGCAAAATAATGAGGAGTTGGGTCTGTAACCTTCAGAAGACTAAATAGGAGTTGGGTGTATCAGTAGAGTGTGGTTAATAACTGGGTGGAGTCTTGTATCACTGAATTGCAGTGGGGTGTGGTCAGGCGTGGTCTCATTTTTGGCAGTGCAAGTAAATAGGAGTTGGGGGTGGTCCCATTTCTTGCAGTGCACGTAAATAATGTGTCAAGCTCACACTTACTTGCTGGATGTTGCTTCCAACTCCTATTTACTTGTCCGGCAATTTTTCCGACCATGTCCAACACCTATTTACTTGCCCGTTTCTTGGGGGGGAGGGGTCAGATCTCCCAACTCCTAGTTACTTGCTCTGTAATTGAGTTAAGCTAAATGTATGGACATGTGGGGAAAATTGTTCTGTCCTTGATTCCCTAGGGCAGGGACTGTCTCCAGTGTATATGTTACTCCCCATCAATCACCCTTTTCTGACACCTATAGACATATGACACTCTTACGAGGACCTCAGGAGGAGGTCAGATTACAAACTCTGTCAACTGGAAAAGTAATTAACAGTTGGCCTCAAGAGTGGGCAAGGTTAGTGGCAAAGTTTATAGTATCTGGTAGCAAGAGACTACGGTCTTATCAGACGGTTTCACCATGCAGCAAAGTACAGAAGAGTTGGGAGGGAGATGATTAATACACAATTTTCTACAGCTAGGCAGTTAGCTATATGATAAGTAAAGTGTTAAATAGTAGTTAAAACGTTTCTGTAAAAATTTCCCACAGGCACAGGTAACATCTAATGCTGCGTTTACACATAACGACGACAAGTCACGAATGCCACGAAATATACATTCTTTGCTGCTTATCACGAATGTGATGATTGGGGGCAGAGGTGTCAGGAGTCCTCGGGAACTGCTACAACCTGTTACCACACTTTACGATTAATGGCACGTGTTGCTGGAGAATTATCAGGAACCATTACGCACGGTCACGTGTTCCGCGTTGTTGCGCGCTACTGCACGTAACAGCGCATCGTTAAGTTCTGTCACGTTGTGAACAAGGTGAATTGTCTCCACACACACACATATTCATCCAACCAAATTCAGATCGCTCCAGTTTTTCAGAAGAACTTTGTGACTGCATGCATATTTGGGCTCTGTGCCATGGAGTGGCGCAGAGAGGAGGAGAAGGAGGAGGACAGATCCAGATGTGTGGCCCCATGCGGCTGTCGTCTCGTGCATTTTCCCAAACATCAGGCACATGTAGCAAGTGGAACACCTGCAGGAGCACGCTGAAGAGCACTGAAATTAGACTTCTAGCCGACTTGGTGTCAGCAATCAAACTGAATGCGGTGCAGCAGGGTTTAATTGTGCGCGCGCTTCTTCCTCCGCCGGACTGGAGGAGGTGCAGAGATGTCTGGCTGCACGTGAGTCTCCTCTTGCTCCTCTGGTTCAGACTCGTTCTCCCGCTCATCGGTTACAACAGCAGGTGGAACACCTGCAGGAGCACCCTGAGGAGCTTCAGCAGGAACTGTGGAACGACATTTGGAGCCGAGTTTAATTGTGCGCATGTGACAGAAAACTGATTTGTCGTGGTGCGCAATGAAATGTGACGCCACGTTACAAGTCGTGTCAAAACTTGACAGTTTCCGTGTCACTTCGTAATAACGCGTGACAGTTTGGGCTCCAAGAAACATCACAGGAACCACTACGAACATTGTCACGTTCTATTAAGGATCACTACTCATCAAGACGGATCAATACGCTCAGCTGCGACCTCCACGACGTGAGATGAAATGAGGGTGGTGTGTGACATTCGTGGAAGATTTTTTTGACAGGCAAAAACATGCTCCACGAATATCAAGAATATTACGCACCAACACGCACTATTAAGAAACCTATTCAGATGCGTTAAGTCACATTAAGAATGTCAGGAATGTGTCACGAATGACAGAAAAATGACATTCGTAACGCGTCTTGGTTATGTGTAAACGCACCTTAACGTGTCAGCAGCAGGTTATAACCTAAAGACGACCAATTTACAGTGCTATAAAACATTAAATGTATATATGTGTGTGTGTGTGTGCGCGGAGGAGACGCACAACACGACTCTTCAGTAACACTGGGGATGTTTCGTCTCTTTTTGAAACGTGTTTATGCTAAAATAGGACCTCCTCCCAGATTAAAATGAATGCAATGTTCGAATTTGATGAAAATCTGATTTGTTTTGTACAAGTTGACAGTGCGCCTTATGCATGCACGGACGCACGAGCAGTGGGCGGAAGCCCGGTAAAAGATAAAACCACTGGGAAAATCTTGTGGCTAGAAAAATGAAATTGTGGCCATACAATAAAAATCGATTAGTAACAGAAGGAGGACAGCAGCTGCTTACTCTAGTAATGCACGAAATGTGCATGTTATTATGCTGAGCCATCCATGTTTCTTTGTTTGTTTTTGGGTGTAATTGAATCATTTATAAATACCAGACCTTAGTAAAGCTTTTAAAAAATGATGTTGGTGAAGTTCATCATTCGAGCCTCGGCTGAACCATGCGAGCAGCATTAGCATTTGCTAGCTTCCTAGCTAATCACACAGCCAGATTTAGCACTCCTGCGAGTTGCAGAGCATGGAGGGAAATGTGTTCATAAGAAAATCTAACACAAGAAGAAAACATGTAATCTTCCCCCTAGTGACAAAACCTTCCTATTAATAAAATGAGATAAGTGACGATGAACACAGGGGCGTTCATTCGCATGCTGTCACGCCCAAATATGTCATTCGGGCTGTAACGCCACAAATTTGATACGTCTTCATTGTGATGGTGCCGATTTAAAAAAAAAATGATCCTGACATCTAACAACACACACGTCCTCTTACTTACCCAGGAGCATTTTTATTCATCACACACAGAGGTGGAACAACTTAAGTTTCGCACTGATAAAGAGCTAGACAGACACAAAGCTGGAGACGGTCTGGAATCGTCTTTGTTTACAACACGCTCTGCGCATGCTCAGTTTCAAGGGAGGGCGCAACGGTGCGTTCGTGGCGTGCAGGAAAATTCTCTATCTCATGCCGGTGTCATGGACTTGGCACTCTCCAAGACTGAGCGCCTCCCTGCCTTCACTGCGCATGCGTCATGGTGGAGCGTTAGCAGCGATTAACAGATCATCACCTCATTTCTGCTTAAAACTGACTTTAGAATGATTTAAAGAGGTTATACATTGTCATCTGATGGTTAATAATCACATTCCGTATGATCGCTTTGGGTGTAGAGAATCAGACTGAGTCAGAGGCGCTGCTGTTGTGCTGTGATCGCTCCCCCGTCTTTTATGTGGAAATGATTGTTGTATAAAAACTACAGATATCTGTCACTGAGACAGATGATGACTGGAGTGCAATTTTAAGCAGAAACGAGGCGATAATCGGTGAATCGCTGCTGACGCGCCGAAATGACACGTGCAGTGAAGGCAGGGTGAGTGCTGAGCTCCTCACATGGGTAATGACACATTTTAGTTCAATACAGGGGAGACATTCCTCCAACCTCGATTCCAGGTATTTCATCAATTTTTGTTAGTAACGAGGTTACTATATGACATGGCGCTTGTGGTAAATTATGGAACCCCAACCCTAACACTAAACCTAAAATGGCTGATGCTGCCTAGAGGAACGTCGGCCTTGTGCAAAAATCGACACATTGCAGAAAGGGATTATTCTTTGAAGAAACAATTAGTATTAGTCATTTGAAACTTCACAGACACTAACCTTAACCCAACCTTGCACCAGACGTATAAAAAGGAGTTTAATAATAACTTAAACACCAATACATTTTTCATTGACGTTCAAAAACGAGGCCAATTTTCCAGAGTACAAGTATTTTCCAGAGTACAAGTCACAGAGTCACACCTGTTTAAAAAATGGCTCTTGAAGGGGGGCCGGGGAGTGGGAGAGAGAGAAACATATATGTTGCACTGGGTACCCTTTTCTACACTCAACAAAAATATAAACGCAACAATTTTGGTTTTGCTCCCATTTTGTATGAGATGAACTCAAAGATCTAAAACTTTTTCCACATACACAATATCACTATTTCCCTCAAATATTGTTCACAAACCAGTCTAAATCTGTGATAGTGAGCACTTCTCCTTTGCTGAGATAATCCATCCCACCTCACAGGTGTGCCATATCAAGATGCTGATTAGACACCATGATTAGTGCACAGTTGTGCCTTAGACTGCCCACAATAAAAGACCACTCTGAAAGGTGCAGTTTTATCACAGCACAATACCACAGATGTCGCAAGATTTGAGGGGGCGTGCAATTGGCATGCTGACAGCAGGAATGTCAACCAGAGCTGTTGCTCGTGTATTGAATGTTCATTTCTCTACCATAAGCTGTCTCCAAAGGCGTTTCAAAGAATTTGGCAGTACATCCAACCAGCCTCACAACCGCAGACCACGTGTAACCACACCAGCCCAGGACCTCCACATCCAGCATGTTCACCTCCAAGATCGTCTGAGACCAGCCACTCGGACAGCTGCTGAAACAATCGGTTTGCATAACCAAAGAATTTCTGCACAAACTGTCAGAAACCATCTCAGGGAAGCTCATCTGCATGCTCGTCTTCCTCATCGGGGTCTCGACCTGACTCCAGTTCGTCATCGTAACCGACTTGAGTGGGCAAATGCTCACATTCGCTGGCATTTAGCACGTTGGAGAGGTGTTCTCTTCACGGATGCATCCCGGTTCACACTGTTCAGGGCAGATGGCAGACAGCGTGTGTGGCGTTGTGTGGGTGAGCGGTTTTCTGATGTCAATGTTGTGGATCGAGTGGCCCATGGTGGCGGTGGGGTTATGGTATGGGCAGGCGTCTGTTATGGACGAAGAACACAGGTGCATTTTATTGATGGCATTTTGAATGCACAGAGATACCGTGATGAGATCCTGAGGCCCACTGTTGTGCCATACATCCAAGAACATCACCTCATGTTACAGCAGGATAATGCACGGCCCCATGTTGCAAGGATCTGTACACAATTCTTGGAAGCTGAAAATGTCCCAGTTCTTGCATGGCCGGCATACTCACCGGACATGTCACCCATTGAGCATGTTTGGGATGCTCTGGACCGGCGTATACGACAGCGTGTACCAGTTCCTGCCAATATCCAGCAACTTTGCACAGCCATTGAAGAGGAGTGGACCAATATTCCACAGGCCACAGTTGACAACCTGATCAACTCTATGCGAAGGAGATGTGTTGCACTGCATGAGGCAAATGGTGGCCACACCAGATACTGACTGATATCCCCTCCCAATAAAACAAAACTGCACCTTTCAGAGTGGCCTTTTATTGTGGGCAGTCTAAGGCACACCTGTGCACTAATCATGGTGTCTAATCAGCATCTTGGTATGGCACACCTGTGAGGTGGGATGGATTATCTCAGCAAAGGAGAAGTGCTCACTATCACAGATTTAGACTGGTTTGTGAACAATATTTGAGGGAAATGGTGATATTGTGTATGTGGAAAAAGTTTAGATTTTTGAGTTCATCTCATACAAAATGGGAGCAAAACCAGAAGTGTTGCGTTTATATTTTTGTTGAGTGTATATCATCAGCCCTTTAATTTGGGATTTTTTTTACTTTGACTTTTTTGCATTGTCTTAGTGAATTTTTTATTACTGCCATTTAGTCTTTTATTATAAGAGTTTGTTTAGTACTTCAATTCTTGGGAAAGTCCTATATTAATAGTCATTATTATTATTATTATTATAACAAATGTGTGATTTTGTTTTTTAGTATATAAGTCACAAAGGAGTATAAGTCATGGGACCTCCCAAACTAGCAAAAAAAAAAAAAAAAAAGAACAAACTGACTTAAACATCGGAAATTACAGTATGTATTAAGTTTGAAAATAAAAATACTGTACCAAAATATAAAGACTAAGGTGCTGTATAAACACACAGTACACAGCTTCATGGTAGGTTGGAACAAAGAAGGAATTTCTTTAAAAAAAAAAGTGAACTTTCAGCTGCAGGTTGGCAGAAGGCACATGGGTGACTCAAGTCTCGATGTGATCTATTTCTTGTATGAAAAGCCTTCTCCATGCCACTCCACACTGAAAATGAATGATAGTGCAATATAGAGGTTGCACTACACAGTTTCTCCAACGACAAGCTATATAAGGCCTTCAGAATTGTCATGGCAACTTGGTGGCTTTCTTCACCAGTCTTTGTTGAAGCCACTTTATGAGAACTACATACCACAGACAGATTTACCATGTAATATTTTTTTTTGTATTTTTTAAGATACAGATGAAGTCCAAGCCATTTTTAGTGACTTGGAAACATTTGTGCATGCATCCCAACTTGTCTAAAAAGAACTGACTGTAAAAGTGACAATTTAGTAGTTTAACTAATAGGCCGTAAGTTTCAATTTCAATTTCTTTTCATTTATATAGCGCCAAATCACAATAAAGTTGCCTCATGGCGCTTCACGCAAGTAAGGTCTAACCTTACCAACCCCTAGAGCAAGCACACAGGTTACAGTGATAAGGAAAAACTCCCTCTGATGATCTGAGGAAGAAACCTCAAGCAGACCAGACTCAAAGGAGTAACCCTCTGGTTGGAGAACCAACAATAATTTTTATAGTCAAGTAGTTGATTGCTTATTTTCTGAATTAGTCAATTTTTCATCAAAACTGTTGAAAACTGTCAATGTTATCCAGAGCCCCAAAAAATGATGCCTTCAATCATCTTTTTGACCACAAATTTAAGCTAGTTTACGCACAGATAGGCGTAAAACAGAGAGTTAAATAAACTGGAAATATTCACATCTAAGGATCTAATAAAAATAAAAATAAAAATAAAAAAACTGATTTTTAGATGACTCAAAACATTCAGTCTAAAGCTGCAGATTAATCATTGATTTATTTGGAGCACTTATCCATGCTACAGTTTTAAAAGGGCATCATTTAACAAAGTTGAATAAAGCCATTTTTTTTTAATGCAATCATTAAAACAAAAACTTTACAGCAGGTGGTGAAAACAGCAGAGAGTAATAGGGACCACATTGCCCCCTCTGTCTGAGATTTACGCTGGCAGGCTTGAGAGGAAAGCCATCTCCATCTCCAAACACTCCACACACCCTGAACACCAACTAACTGTTCACTCCCCTCCCTTCTAGGAGATACAGGGCATACATGGTGCACGCACCAACAGAATGCTAAATAGCTTTTACCCGCAAACAGTCAAGTGTGTAAAACCTTCTTAATGCACTCTATGTACATCAGCACTTTTTTCAAATAACGCATTTTATGTGAGTCTGCATCAGCTCATATTTAGCATTTGTTGTGTATACGTATACGAGGGCTGTCAATAAAGTAAGGGTCCTTTTGATTTTTTTCAAAAACTATATGGATTTCATTCATATGTTTTTACATCAGACATGCTTGAACCCTCGTGCGCATGCGTGAGTTTTTCCACGCATGTCGGAAACGTCATTCGCCTGTGAGCACTCCTTGTGGGAGGAGTCGTCCAGCCCCTCGTCGAAATTCCTTTGTCTGAGAAGTTGCTGAGAGACTGGCGCATTGTTTGATCAAAATTTTTTCGAAACCTGTGAGACACATCGAAGTGGACACGGTTCGAAAAATTAAGCTGGTTTTCAGTGAAAATTTTAACGGCTGATGAGAGATTTTGAGGTGATTCTGTCGCTTTAAGGACTTCCCACGGTGCGAGACGTCGCTCAGCGCTCTCAGCCGCCGTCGTCAGCCTGTTCAAGCTGAAAACCTCCACATTTCAGGCTCTATTGATCCAGGACGTCGTGAGAGAACAGAGAAGTTTCAGAAGAAGTCGGTTTCATCATTTTATCCGGATATTCCACTGTTAAAGGAGATTTTTTTAATGAAGACGTGCGGACCCGGACGCAGCCGACGCGGTGCGGCGGCACAGGAAAAACACCTCCGTGTTGATAACCATTTGTAAAATTCAGGCGGCTTTTGATGGCTTTCAGTGGAGTGAGTACATGAGAAATTGTTTAACAGGCAGGACATGTTCCAACTTGTCCTTAAGGCTTTCAACAGAGGTGTTTTTCCTGTGGCGGAGCGTCGCGGCGGCTGCGTCCCGACGCGCGGACCCGTCCGCACGTCTTTCATTAAAAAAATCTCCTTTAACAGTGGAATATCCGGATAAAATGCTGAAATCGACTTCTTCTGAAACTTCTCTGTTCTCTCACGACGTCCTGGATCAATAGAACCTGAAATGTGGAGGTTTTCAGCTTGAACAGACTGACGACGGCGGCTGAGAGCGCTGAGCGACGTCTCGCACCGTGGGAAGTCCTTAAAGCGACAGAATCACCTCAAAATCTCTCATCAGCCGTTAAAATTTTCACCGAAAACCAGCTTAATTTTTCGAACCGTGTCCACTTCGATGTGTCTCACAGGTTTAGAAAAAATTTTGATCAAACAATGCGCCAGTCTCTCAGCAACTTCTCAAAGGAATTCCGACGAGGGGCTGGACGACTCCTCCCACAAGGAGTGCTCACAGGCGAATGACGTCACCGACAGGCGTGGGAAAACTCACGCATGCGCATGAGGGTTCAAGCATGTCTGACGTAAAAACATATGAATGAAATCCATAGTTTTTGAAAAAAATTAAAAGGACCGTTACTTTATTGACAGCCCTCGTATGTTGTTTTTAGTCCTGCTTGGTTGGATGCGCTACGTTGTCTTTATGTTATGCTGTCTTTCTAGATGATTTGGTGCTGAAGAGATGTTAAAATGAAGTTTCATTGTCTCCACAATAACAATAAAGTTCTATTCTATTCAAAATGTGTAAAAACCCAACGGATGACCAACTTCTTCCACAGTACATTAAAAAATTGTAAACACTGTGTAATCCTATTATTCCATACAAAATACATGTTTACGTCGTCCCAATGGCATGAATGAGGATGGGAACTGCTACGCCGGTGTCACGAAATAAAATATGCAGCCGACTTTTGTTATATCAATACCTGAATATTCTCGATGTATATATACCCAACGGTCCATTATCTGGTCCAATTAATTATGTTATTAGAATTTGCCATTCTACGAAGGGAGATTTAATCATAATGCTAAAGTTAGCCGCTTAGCTAGTAATAAGACAACTATCAGTTAGCATATATTAATATTCAAAGGCCGAAATACTTGGCTGATTATGAACATCATCGGGAACTAACATCACAATGTGTGCGGCGCTTCGCCGGATACCTTCAAAGTATTGTTTTTGTGCACTAAGCTTCCTCCGGCTCCTCTGTCACCGGCTACTTGCTGCTGCTAGGTGTCACCGCGACGGTTTCAAAATACCCAGCGAGGACCCAAGGTCTGTCCAACATGCTGCCTGACTAAAACTATAGCGCAGAGGACACCACAGCCTGTAGAATATTTCACCTTTTATTTTTTATATATAATATAGCTTTTATACAGAACGCACAACAGACGAACATAAGCTGTATTGATATTAGTGCAGTTTTATGATAGTTACGTCTCCCAACAGAAATGACAAAACAGAGAATAAAGAATTTTCAATAAATGTTTTAAAAGTAGTTAAAAGTTGTTTTTCTCCCAAGTGCAGTCCCAAAAGCCTAGTTTTTAAGCCACATGGCATTGTTCCTCTTTTGAAACCAACACACCATAAAATTCAAAAGGACATCTGCTGACCTTTGCTTGCAAGTCATTTAGCTTCAGTTTATTTTGACATCAAAATCAGCCTGCTGATACTATAAGTAGTCATGAAGTTTTTTTTCTTCCTTTATGCTTTCGGTACTAGGCACTAGAACTACAAGGTCAATGTGCAACATTCCTACAATGCGGCTGAAAGGAAATCTCTTGTGAAACCTTCATGGCAACAGTCATCACGGCTCTGGTCGCCTTTGGGTGACTTCTAAAGATACTTTCTGCTGTAATACATAAAATATAGACAACATATGCAAGCGGACAGACAGACCCAGTACTGACTGCAGCCTTTGTATCGGGGGTAGAATCACTATTTGAGATGGATGCACATTCTTGAAATGTCCAGCAGGTGACACGACTGCACAAGGTCTTCCTTTTGATATGTTCCAACCATCGATTTCTATTTTATCCACTAGATGGTGGATGCAGTCTGAGAGTTATTGTCAGCGTTATTTTCAGAATAATGCTTAGCGTTATTCCGCGTCATCAGGCATTAGAATAAACAGAAATCGATGGTGCGCCGACATAAACTTTGGTTAAAGTGATCTGAAAATGCTGTTTTGTTCAACGTTTGGGTGCAGTGACAACTAGACAAAGGATTGTCAGCTGGTTAAATGAAGGCCAAATAGATAAAAAAAATAAATAATAAATTGTGGCATGAGCTTTCATAAGTGTGTATTATATGTAATATTAATGATGTGGGCAAATGACAAATTTCTGGAAAAAAGGTTGGAAAATTATTTTTTAGTATTGATCCGTATTCTGTAAAGTAGTGACCTCAGTTTTACTGCCTGAAGCTTTGTTGTCATAAATATTGCACCATTCGTTTAGTGATTCAGTTAGAACTTTCACTTTAATAAGTCTCAATTTTTGCCTTTTTAAATTAGCCTGAGTTTTTCTTCACATCAGGTTTTCCATCCCGAGATATTCTGTAAGAGCAATTCATAGAATGGAAACACTTTCTATTAATTTGGTGGGTGACATGACAGTCCCTTTGACATTATATATTCTACTAATATAAGAATATACACAAATGAGATTAATTTGTCTATGATATACTGAACACTCCAGCACCCTGTAGTGTTTTCAGATTTCTTTCAACGTGATCCAGAAATTATTGAATAATCTTACTTTCACCATGGCTAGCATGTCTGTTTCATTTTAGTTATATTATTTGAAATTTTCACGGAGAAGCGCTCCGTGAAAGCGGCGCTGCAGGTGAATTAAGAGCAGTCTTTAATATTACTATCATTAATATGATGCAATTGTGCAAAGTTCTAACTTTCACCCCTGATCATTTCCCATCTTTAACTTCATAATAAGATTAAGAATCAGACTAGTATCTCGTGCTGTAGCAGACAGTGTGTTTGACAAACTGATGGTATTATTTTCTATCTGGACTGGGACGAACAAATTCATTCAAGTCTATTATATAACTAGTCTGATCTTCTGTATTTGTTTTGACAAATAGTGGCTGTACAAATGTGGGACTGAGTTTGAATGTAACAGCACAGTAATAGCACGGAAAATACAGATTTATCCTGAAACAATCTTAAAAACATTGATCATGTCCACTTTGATTTCTATTGAAGTCTGGTTGTTAAACACTAACCAAGATGGCTGTTCTCTGGCAATAGCCATTGAATGAGCGGATCAGCCCAGTCCTCCATCTAGTGAGCAAACAGAAATCGATGGTTCTGATGCAGGAATATGGGAAAAGTTTGGGAAAACATTGCTAAAGGCTGTCATCACTAATTTGTAGTATAGACAAAATATTCTGGTACCATCTCCAGCCAGGCATTCTATCTATTCTTTAACTCTGGTTTTATTTTCCTACCCTGGTGCATTTTTTGTTCTTGGTGGACATCATGTTTCTCCCTGTGTCTGCTTGTCAATGCTCACGTGAATGTGTTCCATATCTGGCAGGTGGTGGGCATGTCTATGGGTTATTACATACAACAAACGTTTTTCTGGGGCATTGAGGCTAACCAATGATTCTTCAGGTCATCATCAATATCTCCTCTTTTAATTTGTGAGCTTACAGGACGATTAGCACACTTTTTTTTTTTGCATTATTGTTAACACAAGGTTTGCTGGAATGGACTATTTTCCACATTTTTTGCTGTGTATTTCTTATGTTGTTACCAGAGCAGGAAATAAGCCTGAAGACTACTTGAAGTATCAGCAAGTTTAGTCTAATAATGCATAATTAGATTTGGATAAAATTAACTTTTCATTTTCAGTCTCCAACTTATAAAATGGTCACCAGTAACATTTAACATTTCAAGTTCTAACATCAGCACTGTCATACATGCGCGCACAGTTTCCACATCAAAATTCATATGGGGCTGAAAACCAGGAGTGCTGATTTACTCGTATACTTGATATACACAAACAATGCCCCTTTCACAGCCAATACATTGAGGTTTATGCACAGTCTGCATGTGAACCAGCAAATATGTTACTTATCCGAACGGTAGCTTGTAAAATAGTTAATGATTTTATATGTTTTTTTTTTTTGTTTTGTTTTGTTTTTTTTGTTTTTTAGATAATCATCACAAGCAGCAGCAGCAAAGGCTCATGCAGAAAGCTACTGAACCATCAACTGGCCATTCTAGACAAAACCTTAGTGCACTTGTACCAGAAGTACCATCTTCTTACTTATGGGCAACCTGCATTTAATCTTCGACACCATTAAACAATTACAATGAACTTACAACCATACAAAAGCAATATATTAAATTCTGGAAACAATTTCGTTTTTCCCCTTAACCGTGAATCAAGCATAAAAAGTTTTATCACTTGATGGAAGGCCAGTCACAAGTACCAAGTGTAACAACAAAAACAAAGTATAGACACTGATATTAGTAACACTTTTGCTTCATCTTTCCGCACTGTGTCAAAGTCAGTTCTATAATCTCTGATCATCTTTACTGTGCAATGTCAGTTGATGTGACCCACAAGCCACTCTTCAGTATAAATTTGCACTGAAATAATATCTTTAAATCTTGCACACTCCCTCAGCAGAAATACATTCATTAAAACCACCATTAACAGCATATTAAAGATTGCTTAAGGCTTCTTTTTTTGCATACAGATTTCTGCAGTCCATGTCAAACATAAACACCCTGTCATAGCTGAGATTAATATTTTCAGTTAATAACCAAATGGGACATAGTTACAGTATCCTTACAAAACACTGCATTATTTTTAACAAGTAGTTATTAAAACAAAACACTATACCATTTGGATGTGTGATGTCATTAAAACCATAAATGAGTGACTTCACTCTTCCACTGGCACAATGGATATGGAAGAACAGTTAACCATGTGGCGGCTCTGTAACCAAAACATATTAAAAAAATGTTGGCAACATGTTACGCAGCAACAAAGCCATTGATGTAATATTGCAAATATAATGACTTGTTCACATTGTAGTGGATAAACCTGCCTGAAGAAGGGAAAATTGGCCAAACAGAAAATTTTAAACAATTGGACCATCCTGCAGTTATAACAAAAGTGAACGCGAGAACTCCTCTTAAAGAGGCTGGAAAACAAGTTTTGTTTGACAAAATAAATAAGCATGACAACAGCATAGAAAAATTATAAACAACCGTCACAGAGTAAGGGGAAAGTGTAAAGCCATGGTATGTAAATTATTACTCTGCAAAAGCACTTCTGCGCTGATGGGACCATGCCAAATGTTGGCAGCAATTGTGAAGAAAAGAAAAGGGGAACAGCAAACCTGTGAGAATAAAAGTGGTTTTTGTGGATAAAACTCCACTCTCCCTTCAGTGGCCTGAGAAAAGTGGCACCACCTCCGGCTGATTACTTTCCACCGTTGTATTGTTTAATGGCATTGATGACTTAGAGATGTTGTTTTGAAGGACCAGTCCCTCCTCCGTGTTTGTCCATGTGTTTATTGACTCATGTACTGTCACTGTGTGTTCTTCCATCTGCCTTTGGAGACTGTCCATCTCTTCCCTAAGGGGAAAGATACAGCCGTTATCCATGTGTTTCACCACTAGTTCAATGGCTTAACACTATGAAGGAGGGAAAAAAAAAACATGTAGCCAGCAGCATAATGTCAATTCAAGAGACTCTTACTTGAGCTGCCTTAGACAGTTGTGCAGATTGTTGAGAGGCTCTTTATTAACAGAAGCTGATGGTTTTAGCAACTCATCCAGCAGGGTAGCAGGCACTGGGCAGTCTGGGATCTTGACTGGTGTCACTGGGTTGGATGGGTTCCCATCTCCTTTCAACTCTATGCGTTGCTGCTCCAACAACAATATTATAGGAAACATTTATTTATTTAGCATCACCAGTTACTCATGAGATAAAACATTCATCTTATCCATTTAAAATTCTCTGAAAAGAGGATACTCTAAAATCCAGAGTATCCAAAAGATAAGTTAATGTCTTATTTCACTTAAATAATAACCAAATTATTAGATTTCTCCTTCTGTATAGTTTGATAGATTTCAATTAAACTCCATGCAATGGTAGCACATCATATGAAGATCTGCATGAAGCAAAGGTACAGTGAGGAAAATAAGTATTTGAACACCCTGTGATTTTGCAAGTTCTCCCACTTAGAAATCATGGAGGGGTCTGAAATTTTCATGTTAGGTGCATGTCCACTGTGAGAGACATAATCTTTAAAAAAAAAAAAAAAAAAATCTGGAAATCACAACGTATGATTTTTTTTAAAATAATTTATTTCTATGTTACTGCTGCAAATAAGTATTTGAACACCTGTGAAAATCAATGCTAATATTTGGTACAGTAGCCTTTGTTTGCAATTACAGAGGTCAAACGTTTCCTGTAGTTTTTCACCAGGTTTGCACACACTGCAGCAGGGATTTTGGTCCACTCCTCCATACAGATCTTCTCCAGATCTTTCAGGTTTGGAGTTTCAGCTCCCTCCAAAGATTTTCTATTGAGTTCAGGTCTGGAGACTGGCCAGGCCACTCCAGGACCTTGAAATTCTTCTTATGGAGCCCCTCCTTAGTTGCCCTGGCTGTGTGTTTGGGGTCAATGTCATGCTGGAAGACCCAGCCATGACCCATCTTCAATGCTCTTACTGAGGGAAGGAGGTTGGTTGCCAAAATCTCACAATACATGACCCCATCCATCCTCCCTTCAATACGGTGCAGTCGTCCTGTCCCCTCTGCAGAAGAGCACCCCCAGAGTATGATGTTTCCACCCCCATGCTTCACGGTTGGGATGGTTTTCTTGGGGTTGTTCTCATCCTCTAAACATGGTAAGTGGAGCTGATTCCAAAAAGCTCTATTCTGGTCTCATCTAACCACATGACCTCCTTCCATGCCTCCTCTGGATCATCCAGATGGTCACTGGTGCACTTCAAACAGGCCTGGATATGTGCTGGCTTGAGCAGGGGGACCTCACTGCCCTGCAGGATTTTAAACCATGATAGCATCATGTGTTACTAATGTAATCTTTGTGACTGTGGTCCCAGCTCTCTTCAGGTCATTGACCAGGTCCTCCTGTGTAGTTCTGAGTTTTCTCAGAATCATCCTTACCCCACAAAGTGAGATCTTGCATGGAATCCCAGACCGAGGGCGATTGACAGTCATATTGTGTTTCTTCCACTTTCTAATAAATAATCAGAACAGTCAATCAATCAATTTTATTTATATAGCGCCAAATCACAACAAACAGTTGCCCCAAGGCCCTTTATATTGTAAGGCAAGGCCATACAATAATTACGTAAAAACCCCAACGGTCAAAACGACCCCCTGTGAGCAAGCACTTGGCGACAGTGGGAAGGAAAAACTCCCTTTTAACACGAAGAAACCTCCAGCAGAACCAGGCTCAGGGAGGGGCAGTCTTCTGCTGGGACTGGTTGGGGCTGAGGGAGAGAACCAGGAAAAAGACATGCTGTGGAGGGGAGCAGAGATCAATCACTAATGATTAAATGCAGAGTGGTGCATACAGAGCAAAAGAGAAAGAAACCAGTGCATCATGGGAACCCCCCAGCAGTCTAAGTCTACAGCAGCATAACTAAGGGATGGTTCAGGGTCACCTGATCCAGCCCTAACTATAAGCTTTAGCAAAAAGGAAAGTTTTAAGCCTAAGCTTAAAAGTAGAAAGGGTATCTGTCTCCCTGATCTGAATTGGGAGCTGGTTCCACAGGAGAGGAGCCTGAAAGCTGAAGGCTCTGCCTCCCATTCTACTCTTACAAACCCTAGGAACTACAAGTAAGCCTGCAGTCTGAGAGCGAAGCGCTCTATTGGGGTGATATGGTACTACGAGGTCCCTAAGATAAGATGGGACCTGATTATTCAAAACCTTATAAGTAAGAAGAAGAATTTTAAATTCTATTCTAGAATTAACAGGAAGCCAATGAAGAGAGGCCAATATGGGTGAGATATGCTCTCTCCTCCTAGTCCCTGTTAGTACTCTAGCTGCAGCATTTTGAATTACCTGAAGGCTTTTCAGGGAACTTTTAGGACAACCTGGTAATAATGAATTACAATAGTCCAGCCTAGAGGAAATAAATGCATGAATTAGTTTTTCAGCATCACTCTGAGACAAGACCTTTCTAATTTTAGAGATATTGCGTAAATGCAAAAAAGCAGTCTTACATATTTGTTTAATATGCGCTTTGAATGACATATCCTGATCAAAAATGACTCCAAGATTTCTCACAGTATTACTAGAGGTCAGGGTAATGCCATCCAGAGTAAGGATCTGGTTAGACACCATGTTTCTAAGATTTGTGGGGCCAAGTACAATAACTTCAGATTTATCTGAGTTTAAAAGCAGGAAATTAGAGGTCATCCATGTCTTTATGTCTGTAAGACAATCCTGCAGTTTAGCTAATTGGTGTGTGTCCTCTGGCTTCATGGATAGATAAAACTGGGTATCATCTGCGTAACAGTGAAACTTAAAGCAATGCCGTCTAATAATACTGCCTAAGGGAAGCATGTATAAAGTGAATAAAATTGGTCCTAGCACAGAACCTTGTGGAACTCCATAATTAACCTTAGTCTGTGAAGAAGATTCCCCATTTACATGAACAAATTGTAATCTATTAGATAAATATGATTCAAACCACCGCAGCGCAGTGCCTTTAATACCTATGGCATGCTCTAATCTCTGTAATAAAATTTTATGGTCAACAGTATCAAAAGCAGCACTGAGGTCTAACAGAACAAGCACAGAGATGAGTCCACTGTCTGAGGCCATAAGAAGATCATTTGTAACCTTCACTAATGCTGTTTCTGTACTATGATGAATTCTAAAACCTGACTGAAACTCTTCAAATAGACCATTCCTCTGCAGATGATCAGTTAGCTGTTGTACAACTACCCTTTCAAGAATTTTTGAGAGAAAAGGAAGGTTGGAGATTGGCCTATAATTAGCTAAGATAGCTGGGTCAAGTGATGGCTTTTTAAGTAATGGTTTAATTACTGCCACCTTAAAAGCCTGTGGTACATAGCCAAGACAGAAGCCACACATGGCAGCCCGCCTGGAGTTTGTCAAAAGGCACGTGTAGGACTCTCAGACCACAAGAAACAAAATTCTCTGGTGTGATGAGACAAAGATTGAAGTCTCTGGCATGAATGCCAGGCATCATGTTTGGGGAAAAAACAGTCACCATCCCTACAGTGAAGCGTGGTGGTGACAGCATCATGCTGTGGGAATGTTTTTCAGCAGCAGGAATTGGGAGACTAGTCAGGATTGAGGGAAAGATGAATGCAACAATGTACAGAGACATCCTGGATGAAAACCTGCTCCAGAGTGCTCTTGACCTCAAATTGGGGCGACTGTTCATCTTTCAGCAGGCTAATGACCCTAAGCACACAGCCAAGATATTAAAGAAGTGGCTTCAGGACAACAGTCCCCATGCAACTTGATGGAGCTTGAGAGGTGTTTCAAAGAGGAATGGGTAAAACTGCCCAAAGATAGGTGCACCAAGCTTGTGGCATCATATTCAAGAAGACTTGATGCTGTAATTGCTTCCGAAGGTGCATCAACAAAGTACTGAGCAAAGGATGTGAATACTTATGTACGTGTGATTTCTTAGTTTTTATTTTTTATAAATTTGAGAAAAAAAAAAAAAAACCCAACAAAAAACAACAACCTTTTTTCATGTTGCCATTATGGGGTATTTTGACAAGAATTTTGAGGGAAAAAATGAATTTACTCCATTGTGGAATAAGGCTGTAACAAAAAATGTGGAAAAAGTGAAGCGCTGCGAATACTTTCTGGATGCACCGTAAAAAAAAAAAAAAAAAAAAAAATCCAAAATGAAAAGTGTCAGGAGTAATGAATACACAGCACGTTCACATGCATTACATCATCTGTCCAAACCTATTGGTTGCCTAAAGCTGCTGGAAAATGTTTTTTCAGATTTTTTTTTTTTTTATGATCTTGACCTTTAACTGATCTGCTCCAAAATGTAATCATGTGGAGACAACAACCCAAGAAATATTTGGTGAACATTTCCTTACCAGTTATTCTGTATGCAGGTACACAAGTGATTAAAATACCCTGAGGCACCACTGGTGCACAGCTTAATTACAATCCTTATCCAAATCTACTCCAAAGTTAGCTTCTTCCCAGTCCCACAACCTAACATAAATTATAAAAATCTAATTCAAATTTTATCAGTTAACAAGTTCATAAATAGACAAAGAAACAAGGGCACTTCAGTACCCGTTGCCCCTTTGGAATTAGTTCAAGATAATAAAACATGAACTACATCTATAGGCATTTATTTTTTTATTTTTATTTTAATTTAAGCAATGCTGTCTAATAATACTGCCTAAGGGAAGCATGTATAAAGTGAATAAAATTGGTCCTAGCACAGAACCTTGTGGAACTCCATAATTAATGTGGACACTGTAACTAACCCACCAACAACACTGGATTAGCAGAGAATAAAGATTTGTAGGTATGACTGAGTTATTGTCCAATTTTATATTTTCCAATAAATTAAATTAAAACTTGCTAGTGTTGGTCCAGCCTTTGAAATACCATTTAAACCATGAAGAAGAAGAAGGAACCTTGCCTTTGTTAGACGGGTCTGTTTCAGGTCTTGTTTCAGCTGCTGGTTCTGCAGCAGGACTGTCTTCATGCTGTTCCTCAGCTCACCTACTTTGGCCTGCAGCATGAACTTGTCCTTTCTGGTGCTGCTCAGCTCCTCCTGCACAGACTCCAGCTCCACCTTGATGCTCTGAGACACAAAGACAGCTTTTTTTGTTTGTTTGTTTGTTTGTTTGTTTAAAAGGTACAAACATGAAGTGAAACAATACCAGCGGGAAAAGGCATTCAAACACTTCCAGAAAAAGTTTATATTCAGTTTCATTTAACAACTGGGCAACTTCACATATAGCTTCAAGGTACATTTGCTTGGTTTGGGACACCATGTTAATGCTTTGTTCACATGAGCACTGAATTTATTTGCATGTCACTCAGCCAGGAAACTCTGCCTGCTTGCTCCCAACATGTTGCACTTTGCTCATTGCAGTCAGTGATCGACATACACCATCCTCCATGTACCTCCATGGATGTCTACAAACAATCCCAGGCAGTTCTGAAGTGATTAACTTGATAGAAAACGACACTGGTTATCATTTTCCTGTTGCAGAGAGTTATTGTCAATAATCACTCTCGTACCATATAGATTCTTTGTCAACTTGGTCAGGTCTTACTGAAGTTACATATTATGTTTGTCTCACTCTTGGTGTTGTTTTCTCAAATACTTTAGCTTCTGTGTCCACCTCCACAGAAACCGTTAGTACACAGATTGTCTGCAAAGCCGATATATGACTCAGTCTGGACAGAGAATCAACTGAGCTGGAAAGATGCAGCTTCTTCCCTTTGGCTAGTCACTTAATTTGGTTTATGGGCCCAGCCGTAGGCAGAGTGTGTATAATGGATCTCAGCACGGGTGAATTAATGGTGTGCACTGACAATCACTATGAGTTATAGGCTGCCGTTTGATTAACTGATCGCCACACACACTGTAGAAATCAAACTGCTCAGTGCAACACAATCACACCACAGCTCCTGTGACTTAAGCCTTATTTTAAATAATTTGTCAAATGCATCAGTTTGTTTTCTTTCTTCATATACTTTGTAGGTGACGTGTGTGAGAATATTTATGAATCTACTGAATATTTGCCTGCAGAGCAGTCTGTAGGTTATCCAGCTCAGTGTGGTGGCACTGCTCCATCATCTCCAGCTGCTGCTTTTGAGCCTCAATCTCCCTCTGCCTCTGCTGAACCTCCCACTTCAGGTCCTCCACCTGTGGGAGCAAAAGATATTAGACAATGGTGTCACAGAAAACAGTTTAAATATCATCAACTAACCATCTCAGGCAGTCTATAAAACCTACAACCAAAAAAAGCAGTAGAATTCATTTAAGGTAATGTTTTACTCCATTCTAGACTGTATTCAATATTACATTTATTGTTCAGAGGATAAGATGTGAGTAAAGGTTATCACATATTTTAGTTTACTTCAGAGGTCTTACCTCCTGGTTAGTGAGAGGCTGCTTTGCGAGTTCCTCATCCAGTTGCTTCTGAAGGATCTGGAGCTGGGACTGAGCCTCAGCCAGGTCTTCTTGGAACCTGGACACTTCCTGAGAGTGTTGCTCATCTTGCATCCTGCAGAGCATGCAAGGTGGACAGTCCATGATAAACAAGTGGCTAGGCCGAGAACCAAAACCACAGCTAGCACTGCCAACACTAAACTGTGTCCACAAATGCTGAAAAGCTGACAGAGGACTTGGACTTTGGTGCACTGAATTCATATAAACATAAAAATGCAGCAAATACAACAAAACATGCTGTAGACTTGCCAACAATGCAGAAACCTTTGCACAGACCCACTATGATAAAACTGTGGATTCCAAAACATTACAACACAATTTGGTTTTTAAAAAAATGCTGTAAAAATGTTATTTAATATTCATTTATTGATATTTCAACAGACAGTCATACTTACATGCCACAGCTAATTATATGGATGCACAGTAAACAGTTAATGAAAGGACAAGATGTTACTCAACCACATTATTAACTGAAAGTATGTGCTCTAAAAACCACAAAAAACTGCTGCTGGACTTGAATGTGAATGTCTTTTTTTCCCCCCTCCCTTGAATAACAAGGAACAGTAAGTACTTTATTTTGAACTCACTGCATTGTGCTTTGCCACACATAACACTATATCAGGTGTGCAATGTTTACGTTTTTTTTTTAAACTAGATGTTGTGCGTTTTAGCAGTATCTGACTTGTCTAATGAAGAGAGGAAAAAAACCAACACAAAAACATGAGTCACATAGGTGTACAAGCTTAACAGTAGGGCTGCAACAAACAATTATTTGGATCATTGATGAATCTGATGGGGTTTCGACACGATTAATCGATTAATCGGATTAGCGAGGAATTTTTTAAAAATGTGCCAGGGAAACAATTGTTCTCTCCTTCCATCACTTTATTTAACAACAAAACATTAATTGAAAACTTAAAATACTTGAAAATCAACAAATCATCAAATGCCCCTTGACCCATCAAGATTAATGAGTTGGGCAAGGCGATACATTCTCAGACTGCGTTAACCCTTGAACTCTGATGCAAAATGGATAACAACTCTGAGCAAATGCATACCTTGCAAAGGAAGATATCGGAGACCAGGGAATATTCATAAATTGGTTCTGGTTGTTCATGTGAAGCTGTAAAAGTGTTTTTCACTGCTCACCATAAACATGGCAGGCTTATCAGCCTCTGAAGGACAAAATGCCCCGTTGTTTTCCTCCTGAAGAATTTCTACGGCCTTGGTGAATATTCGGCTGCCTCCTTATCTTTTCTAACTCCAGTACACACGGACAGAAACTGACTCACACATGGACAGAGACTGAAAGCATACTCCACCTCCCCCTACCCCCCCTCCTGTCCCCATCACACACCCCACCCCAACCCCCGCTCATGCCACTCCCTTCCCCCTCCGGGGGCTGCGCAGTTTTAGCTGCGGTAGGTCCCTATTCCCCCCAAGCTGGCAGCGGCATGACTACATGTTGCTGCAGCTACCACACACTCACATCGCCTCAATTTGGAAAACAGACTGTTTCAAGTTTAGTGCACATAAACAATGTCAAATGTATATGTGTTGTCTTTAATTCTGATGTGTGCCATTATTACAGTAAACAAGTAATAATTGTGGATTAATTGCTCTATCTTGTCTGTGGCAATTTGAGTGTGGACGTAAATGTCGTTGTTGCACTTGTAATGACAATAAATCTCATCCATGGGTCATTCCATGTCAATTCAACGAGGGCCTCACGCACTTTGTCTCAGATTTTCTTTAAATTTTAATCAAATATTCCCAGACTATTCAGAACAACAAATCTGAAATTTGAGGCCTGTAGGCCAAGTAGTTTCTGAGATGTGGCCAATTTAGTGTGTATGGGGTCTGACTTTTTTTTTTAGGCAAAAATTATGGCCGAAATTTCTGGAGCCATGTTCAAGGTAGAATATCTCAGCAAATAATGGACTTAGAGGCCTGAAATATTCCTGTGGCAGTTGTCATGGACACCCAGACTTGGACTATACAACCCCTGGCAAAAATTATGGAATCACCGGCCTCGGAGGATGTTCATTCAGTTGTTTAATTTTGTAGAAAAAAAGCAGATCACAGACATGACACAAAACTAAAGTCATTTCAAATGGCAACTTTCTGGCTTTAAGAAACACTATAAGAAATCAGGAAAAAAAAAAATTGTGGCAGTCAGTCAGCTGTGTCTAAACTCTGGACCAAATACAAACAACATGGGAAGGTTGTTAAAGGCAAACATACTGGTAGACCAAGGAAGACATCAAAGTGTCAAGACAGAAAACTTAAAGCAATATGCCTCAAAAATTGAAAATGCACAACAAAACAAATGAGGAACGAATGGGAGGAAACTGGAGTCAACGTCTGTGACCGAACTGTAAGAAACCGCCTAAAGGAAATGGGATTTACATACAGAAAAGCTAAATGAAATCCATCATTAACACCTAAACAGAAAAAAACAAGGTTACAATGGGCTAAGGAAAAGCAATCGTGGACTGTGGATGACTGGATGAAAGTCATATTCAGTGATGAATCTCGAATCTGCATTGGGCAAGGTGATGATGCTGGAACTTTTGTTTGGTGCCGTTCCAATGAGATTTATAAAGATGTCTGCCTGAAGAGAACATGTAAATTTCCACAGTCATTGATGATATGGGGCTGCATGTCAGGTAAAGGCACTGGGGAGATGGATGTCATTACATCATCAATAAATGCACAAGTTTACGTTGATATTCTGGACACTTTTCTTATCCCATCAATTGAAAGGATGTTTGGGGATGACGAAATCATTTTTCAAGATGATAATGCATCTTGCCATAGAGCAAAAACTGTGAAAACATTCCTTGCAAAAAGACACATAGGGTCAGTGTCATGGCCTGCAAATAGTCCGGATCTTAATCCAACTGAAAATGTTTGGAAGTTGAAGAAAATGGTCCATGACAAGGCTCCAACCTGCAAAGCTGATCTGGCAACAGCAATCAGAGAAAGTTGGAGCCAGACTGATGAAGAGTACTGTTTGTTACTCATTAAGTCCATGCCTCAGAGACTGCAAGCTGTTATAAAAGCCACAGGTGGTGCAACAAAATACTAGTGATGTGCTGGAGCACATTGTAACCTTGTTTTTTCTGTTTAGGTGTTAATGATGGCTTTCGTTTAGCTTTTCTGTATGTAAATCCCATTTCCTTTAGGCGGTTTCTTACAGTTCGGTCACAGACGTTGACTCCAGTTTCCTCCCATTCCTTCCTCATTTGTTTTGTTGTGCATTTTCGATTTTTGAGACATATTGCTTTAAGTTTTCTGTCTTGACGCTTTGATGTCTTCCTTGGTCTACCAGTATGTTTGCCTTTAACAACCTTCCCATGCTGTTTGTATTTGGTCCAGAGTTTAGACACAGCTGACTGTGAACAACCAACATCTTTCGCAACATTGCGTGATGATTTACCCTCTTTTAAGAGTTTGATAATCCTCTCCTTTGTTTCAACTGACATCTCTTGTGTTGGAGCCATGATTCATGTCAGTCCACTTGGTGCAACGGCTCTCCAAGGTGTGATCACTCCTTTTTAGATGCAGACTAACGAGCAGATCTGATTTGATGCAGGTGTTAGTTTTGGGGATGAAAATTTACAGGGTGATTCCATAATTTTTTCCTCAGAATTGAGTGATTCCATATTTTTTTCCCTCTGCTTGGTCTAAAAAAGTAACCGTTACTGACTGCCACAATTTTTTTTTCCTGATTTCTTATAGTGTTTCTTAAAGCCAGAAAGTTGCCATTTGAAATGACTTTAGTTTTGTGTCATGTCTGTGATCTGCTTTTTTTTTTCCTACAAAATTAAACAACTGAATGAACATCCGCCGAGGCCGGTGATTCCATAATTTTTGCCAGGGGTTGTAGTCAAACAACAGACATTGACACTAAACTGTGAAGTTTATGTATGCTCAAACTATGGAAAATATTATATTGAGTATTGTGAGCATCCATGTTTGAGACACTGAAGCATACCATTACACTCACGGTTACAAGGCTTGGGTATCATTTTGGGAGAAAAATGAATTTAATTGGTGCAACTTATAACACAACCTTATAACACAAACACTAAGAAATCAGAAGCTAACAGACTAATTAATGTTACTATATGATGCAATAGGAACCCAGATTAAATTGCTTTTTGTTACCACTGAACATAAAAAAAAAAAAAAAAAAAAAAATCAGCATTAGAAGTGCCTGAGTGCATGGACCACTGCAACGCAGAGCTTAGCATACACACATTGATCTCACTAATGACCGATAATAATAGTTAGCAACTGTCCCACAAAGTGCAAACAAGTGGAGAGTAGGAGTTCATTCTGTAAGACCCAACTCCTCCCCCTCATTCAGGTCAGTGTACAGGAGCAACGTTTTGTCACGAGTGTAGACAATGCCATCTTTTGACCATAGATTATAATTTAGTACATTTTTGACATAAGTCACAGAACCAACCAAACATGAAAAAATTGCAACTTATAGTTCTAAAAATATGGTATGTGCAAAGCACATGTACATAATGTTTGTATTTCAGAACAGAGTAACACTAGCATTGTCCTGTTAGTGTGGCTAGGCAAGGATTTATGAATTAATCTATAAATTAATCAAGAAGTCATTTAGATAGGACACAATTATTTTGTGCTGTCATTAACTAGTGTTGTTGTGCAGTCATTAAATACAATGAGCGAGAGAGAGAGAGGTGCAGGGGCATTCACATCGAAACTGTACAAGGTCCTCTGAGAATAAGACCTAAGGTCAGTGTCACTGTCTATTAAGTTAGTATGTTTACATCAAACACTGATTGGAACATGATTGTGTTGTTATTAAGAGCGCTTTGGACTTCTGGCTTTCCTTTGCCACAGAAACAGGGTCTACTGCATTGTCGCTGTTCAGAACAAGTAAACTCTGTGTGTCTTTGTACAAAGTTATACAGTTACAGTGTGAAACACCACAAGAATTATGCCTCTCTTTTTTTTCTCCTCCACACATAGTCAAGTGTCAGAAGTGTTCCAACTGTTACTCAACCGGGAGTGGAGAGAAATAAAGATCAATGTTTAATCAATCAATCAATCAATTTTTTTATATAGCGCCAAATCACAACAAACAGTTGCCCCAAGGCGCTTTATATTGTAAGGCAAGGCCATACAATAATTATGTAAAACCCCAACGGTCAAAACGACCCCCTGTGAGCAAGCACTTGGCTACAGTGGGAAGGAAAAACTCCCTTTTAACAGGAAGAAACCTCCAGCAGAACCAGGCTCAGGGAGGGGCAGTCTTCTGCTGGGACTGGTTGGGGCTGAGGAAGAGAACCAGGAAAAAGACATGCTGTGGAGGGGAGCAGAGATCGATCACTAATGATTAAATGCAGAGTGGTGCATACAGAGCAAAAAGAGAAAGAAACAGTGCATCATGGGAACCCCCCAGCAGTCTACGTCTATAGCAGCATAACTAAGGGATGGTTCAGGGTCACCTGATCCAGCCCTAACTATAAGCTTTAGCAAAAAGGAAAGTTTTAAGCCTAATCTTAAAAGTAGAGAGGGTGTCTGTCTCCCTGATCTGAATTGGGAGCTGGTTCCACAGGAGAGGAGCCTGAAAGCTGAAGGCTCTGCCTCCCATTCTACTCTTACAAACCCTAGGAACTACAAGTAAGCCTGCAGTCTGAGAGCGAAGCGCTCTATTGGGGTGATATGGTACTACGAGGTCCCTAAGATAAGATGGGACCTGATTATTCAAAACCTTATAAGTAAGAAGAAGAATTTTAAATTCTATTCTAGAATTAACAGGAATCCAATGAAGAGAGGCCAATATGGGTGAGATATGCTCTCTCCTTCTAGTCCCTGTCAGTACTCTAGCTGCAGCATTTTGAATTAACTGAAGGCTTTTTAGGGAACTTTTAGGACAACCTGATAATATGAATTACAATAGTCCAGCCTAGAGGAAATAAATGCATGAATTAGTTTTTCAGCATCACTCTGAGACAAGACCTTTCTGATTTTAGAGATATTGCGTAAATGCAAAAAAGCAGTCCTACATATTTGTTTAATATGCGCTTTGAATGACATATCCTGATCAAAAATGACTCCAAGATTTCTCACAGTATTACTAGAGGTCAGGGTAATGCCATCCAGAGTAAGGATCTGGTTAGACACCATGTTTCTAAGATTTGTGGGGCCAAGTACAATAACTTCAGTTTTATCTGAGTTTAAAAGCAGGAAATTAGAGGTCATCCATGTCTTTAAGTCTGTAAGACAATCCTGCAGTTTAGCTAATTGGTGTGTGTCCTCTGGCTTCATGGATAGATAAAGCTGGGTATCATCTGCGTAACAATGAAAATTTAAGCAATACCGTCTAATAATACTGCCTAAGGGAAGCATGTATAAAGTGAATAAAATTGGTCCTAGCACAGAACCTTGTGGAACTCCATAATTAACTTTAGTCTGTGAAGAAGATTCCCCATTTACATGAACAAATTGTAATCTATTAGACAAATATGATTCAAACCACCGCAGCGCAGTGCCTTTAATACTTATGGCATGCTCTAATCTCTGTAATAAAATTTTATGGTCAACAGTATCAAAAGCAGCACTGAGGTCTAACAGAACAAGCACAGAGATGAGTCCACTGTCCGAGGCCATAAGAAGATCATTTGTAACCTTCACTAATGCTGTTTCTGTACTATGATGAATTCTAAAACCTGACTGAAACTCTTCAAATAGACCATTCCTCTGCAGATGATCAGTTAGCTGTTTTACAACTACCCTTTCAAGAATTTTTGAGAGAAAAGGAAGGTTGGAGATTGGCCTATAATTAGCTAAGATAGCTGGGTCAAGTGATGGCTTTTTAAGTAATGGTTTAATTACTGCCACCTTAAAAGCCTGTGGTACATAGCCAACTAACAAAGATAGATTGATCATATTTAAGATCGAAGCATTAAATAATGGTAGGGCTTCCTTGAGCAGCCTGGTAGGAATGGGGTCTAATAAACATGTTGATGGTTTGGATGAAGTAACTAATGAAAATAACTCAGACAGAACAATTGGAGAGAAAGAGTCTAACCAAATACCGGCATCACTGAAAGCAGCCAAAGATAACGATACGTCTTTGGGATGGTTATGAGTAATTTTTTCTCTAATAGTTAAAATTTTGTTAGCAAAGAAAGTCATGAAGTCATTACTAGTTAAAGTTAATGGAATACTCAGCTCAATAGAGCTCTGACTCTGTCAGCCTGGCTACAGTGCTGAAAAGAAACCTGGGGTTGTTCTTATTTTCTTCAATTAGTGATGAGTAGAAAGATGTCCTAGCTTTACGGAGAGCTTTTTTATAGAGAAACAGACTCTTTTTCCAGGCTAAGTGAAGATCTTCTAAATTAGTGAGACGCCATTTCCTCTCCAACTTACGGGTTATCTGCTTTAAGCTACGAGTTTGTGAGTTATACCACGGAGTCAGACACTTCTGATTTAAAGCTCTCTTTTTCAGAGGAGCTACAGCATCCAAAGTTGTCTTCAATGAGGATGTAAAACTATTGACGAGATACTCTATCTCCCTTAAAGAGTTTAGGTAGCTACTCTGCACTGTGTTGGTATATGGCATTAGAGAACATAAAGAAGGAATCATATCCTTAAACCTAGTTACAGCGCTTTCTGAAAGACTTCTAGTGTAATGAAACTTATTCCCCACTGCTGGGTAGTCCATCAGAGTAAATGTAAATGTTATTAAGAAATGATCAGACAGAAGGGAGTTTTCAGGGAATACTGTTAAGTCTTCTATTTCCATACCATAAGTCAGAACAAGATCTAAGATATGATTAAAGTGGTGGGTGGACTCATTTACTTTTTGAGCAAAGCCAATAGAGTCTAATAATAGATTAAATGCAGTGTTGAGGCTGTCATTCTCAGCATCTGTGTGGATGTTAAAATCGCCCACTATAATTATCTTATCTGAGCTAAGCACCAAGTCAGACAAAAGGTCTGAAAATTCACAGAGAAACTCACAGTAACGACCAGGTGGACGATAGATAATAACAAATAAAACTGGTTTTTGGGACTTCCAATTTGGATGGACAAGACTAAGAGACAAGCTTTCAAATGAATTAAAGCTCTGTCTGGGTTTTTGATTAATTAATAAGCTGGAATGGAAGATTGCTGCTAATCCTCCGCCCCGGCCCGTGCTACGAGTATTCTGACAGTTAGTGTGACTCGGGGGTGTTGACTCATTTAAACTAACATATTCATCCTGCTGTAACCAGGTTTCTGTAAGGCAGAATAAATCAATATGTTGATCAATTATTATATCATTTACTAACAGGGACTTAGAAGAGAGACCTAATGTTTAACAGACCACATTTAACTGTTTTAGTCTGTGGTGCAGTTGAAGGTGCTATATTATTTTTTCTTTTTGAATTCTTATGCTTAAATAGATTTTTGCTGGTTATTGGTAGTCTGGGAGCAGGCACCGTCTCTACGGGGATGGGGTAATGAGGGGATGGCAGGGGGAGAGAAGCTGCAGAGAGGTGTGTAAGACTACAACTCTGCTTCCTGGTCCCAACCCTGGATAGTCACGGTTTGGAGGATTTAAGAAAATTGGCCAGATTTTTAGAAATGAGAGCTGCTCCATCCAAAGTGGGATGGATGCCGTCTCTCCTAACAAGACCAGGTTTTCCCCAGAAGCTTTGCCAATTATCTATGAAGCCCACCTCATTTTTTGGACACCACTCAGACAGCCAGCAATTCAAGGAGAACATGCGGCTAAACATGTCACTCCCGGTCCGATTGGGGAGGGGCCCAGAGAAAACTACAGAGTCCGACATTGTTTTTGCAAAGTTACACACCGATTTAATGTTAATTTTAGTGACCTCCGATTGGCGTAACCGGGTGTCATTACTGCCGACGTGAATTACAATCTTACCAAATTTACGCTTAGCCTTAGCCAGCAGTTTCAAATTTCCTTCAATGTCGCCTGCTCTGGCCCCCGGAAGACAATTGACTATGGTTGCTGGTGTCGCTAACTTCACATTTCTCAAAACAGAGTCGCCAATAACCAGAGTTTGATCCTCGGCGGGTGTGTCGTCGCACACCCGCCGAGTGGGGAAAAACGGTTAGAGATGTGAACGGGTTGGCGGTGTACACGGGGCTTCTGTTTAGGGCTACGCTTCCTCCTCACAGTCACCCAGTCGGCCTGCTTTCCCGGCTGCTCGGGATCTGCCAGGGGGGAACTAACGGCGGCTAAGCTACCTTGGTCCGCACCGACTACAGGGGCCTGGCTAGCTGTAGAATTTTCCACGGTGCAGAGCCGAGTCTCCAATTCGCCCAGCCTGGCCTCCAAAGCTACGAATAAGCTACACTTATTACAAGTACCATTACTGCTAAAGGAGGCCGAGGAATAACTAAACATTTCACACCCAGAGCAGAAAAGTGCGGGAGAGACAGGAGAAGCCGCCATGCTAAATCGGCTAAGAGCTAGTAGGTGATTCAGCAGAAGGAGTGCTTTAGTTAAGGCACGTAAAGATTACACTGGGAAACAAATCGTAATCTAGATAACTAGATCAATCTAACTGCGCAGATTAAACAGCTAACAGATACAGAAAAACACCGCTGTGCTCCGGAACAGGAAGTGATACAATACCGCAGTGAGAGCCAACCACCAGTAGAGGCAGAGTTTGGGTTTGTGATTGCTGTGGATCAAGACTACAATCCAGGTTTTCAATCTTTACTTATCAGTTGCTCTTTTATTCAGTGTTATCACTAAAATGGGGTGCTGAAAATAAAAAGGCCATTATTGTGCACATTTGCTACCATGTGCTACAGAGAAACAGAAAGCAGCAGAGCCACCTGCAGCATTTCTTTTTGCTCCTGTTACTTTTCCAATTTGAACATCTTTGTGTAGATTTTGGAGTTTAGTGTGCAATGGTATAGTCAGTGTCAACTGCATAGCAGGTAAGCAAAGTGTCTAACAGCTAGCAGGTCTGCATGTGAAACCAATTTACCAAGGATGTTAACCACAGTTTTACAGTTTATTATCGTTAAATTTTTGTGTGTGTGTGTGGGGGGGGGGGGGGGGGTGCAACTGCTGAAGATCTTTTGAAACAATAAGCAGTAATGGACAATATCCAGCAATATCCAGAACAAGATATTAATTTAAAACAGAATGAAACATACTGTAGTTTAAGGGCTTCTTCCTGCAGAACTTTGACCAGTTCCTCTTTGGACTGCAGGTCCTTCTTGATCTCTGACAGCTCCAGCATAGCCGCCCTGTAGTGCCGCCTGTTATGGGCTGCTTCTGCTTTTGCTGCTGCCACCTAAAGGACACAGCATATCATTAGCCGCCAATATATCCAAGAACAGGGGTGGGCAATTAATTTTTACAAGGGGCCACATAGGGAACCTGAATTATGTCCGAGGGCCACACCATCGATAACTCGGCTGTCTCCATTACAAATTTTACAAATAATTACCTATTTAATAGCTTTTATGGGTAATTTTTTATTCTTGTAATAATATGTAAATATTTAAATATACCTAAATAAACCTCTCTAATGATTTGCAACACACAAGCTTGACATTTTTAATATATGTAATAATAATGACAGACCTCATGAGGGCCGGACAGAGACATGCAAAGGGCCGCATGTGGCCCCCGTGCCGCAGTTTGCCCAGGTCTGTTCAAGAATGACAAACTCCCCAAACCTCATTTAATCACAGCACTGTGCACAGGGATCCAGTCAGATGTGGGAGCATGTGCTGGTGGTGTGTATCACCTCATCCCCCACATTGATTGGCAACCACCGGTCCATCCTCACTTCCCAAAGTTTGCCACCTATGTGCTGCAGACAGGTGACACATGGACGTTGTCTTTGCCTTCCCAGTTGCTTCACTGTGCACTGAATCGCGCACAAATTAGCATACCACATGGCCATTATGTCAACAATGGCACTCCCTCATGATGCAAGTTAAACGCCTCATATGAGTCACCCCTAGCAACAATGTGTTTGACCCACAGTCATTCCAAAGGATCCTCCAGAGGGAGCTAGTACCAAAGACATCCACATGTCTGATGTCTCCAGTGACAACTGATTCAAAATGTTTCTGGATCTTCACTGCCATCCTTCTGAATGTAACATGGCTTCGGATCAGTCGGTAACAGCAGTTGAATTTTACATTGTGTCTTGGCTAGTCATGTTTAATGGGTGAAAATGGTATCCCCAATTTTTTTTTATGTACATTTTGTTTGGCTGCTTGGCCAAAATGTTACATTCTCATGTTTAATCATTCTAAACATGAAGAGACTATCACACAATTAAGCCTGAATTATTTAAATTTTTTAAACATGAGCTTAAAAAAATGTGTGAAGCGCCTCGAGGCAACTTTGTTGTTATTTGGTGCTATACAGGTGAAACAAATTGAAACTGAATTGAAATTCAAAAGATGATTTCACATGTCACCAAGTCATCATAAACCACAAAGTCTACTTCGTGATGTAACCCTAGTAACTGCAAAAGTACTTTAATTTTCATCTCCGTACTCAGTCTGAAAATACAGTGGTCCCTTGCTATAACGCGGTTCACCTTTCGCGGCCTCGCAGTTTTGCTGATTTTTTTTAGTCCAGTTTTGCATGCCTTTTTTTTTTTTAAACAGCGCATTGTGTTCTGTGTCCTCATCAAGCAGGAAATTCGCAGCACCGGTCGGCATCACCGCGAAGGGAGAGCACGCGCATTGTGTTTTGCGTGTGTCTGTTTATAAGAATCTTTTCACCCAGAAGAAAAAAAGAGCGCCGACTACTACCCATAACTGTGTTCTTCACTCGGAAGAAGACACCTGCACCGAGGTGTCACTCAGTGGAAAAAGACACGACAGCAAAGCGGCGCCACCACAAAGAGGCGTGATCAGAGGAACTGTGAAATACTGGTGAGTCACTATTAATAATTTCTTATGTGTCCAACCTCGCGTAGGCTGATCGTTAAAATTAAATTCGTTAGTTCTTAAACCCATCATAATTATTTATAGGAAAACGTTCTATTTTTTTCTACTAAGGTTTGAACATTGAGTGTTTACACAGGAGAGAAAAGTGAGAAAATGTTAATGCCTGTTTGAGAAAAGTGTATAAAGTGTGTAGAGAGGGGTTTTACAGCCTTAAAACATCTATAATAATTGTGTAAAAAAAAAAAAAAAAACGCTGACTACTTCGCGGATTTCGCCTATCGCGGGTTGTTTTTAGAACGTAACTCCCGCAATAAACGTGGGACCACTGTACAGTAAACTTGACAATCACTGTGATTAGACTAGAGGTACACATTTATACAACAAATGAACAAATAATTTAGTGTAGGGCAACATCAAGACACAATGCAGGTAAAAAACAGACGGCCTACCTGATCTTTCAGATCTTTGACTTTAGTCTTCTCTTTTTCCAAGGCAAGCTGTAGAGTTTGCACAACCTGTTTCATCTGCTGGTCTTCCTCCTCCTTTCTCTTCAAAACAGCTTGAACCTACAGGACACAATGAACGAGAAAACAAGCTTCTCATTCAGTACAGGTCTTCTACATGCAGCACCCATTTTCATTCCGCTGAAGAAGAAAAAAAAACCTAATGTTAAAATCACATGAGAAACTGAAGCCATACAAAAGATTTTTCACCTGCAAGTTGAGTTGGACAAGATCTGCCTCTCTCTTCGCTAACGCAGACTCCAAAATGTTGGCATGCTCCCGCAGTGAATTGTGGGACTGTGACAATCCAGCCAACTTCCCTTTTTCGTGTTCCAGTTCCAGTGTGAGCTTCTTGTTGGCATCTTCTAATTTCCGGATCCGCTTCTTGAAGCATCGTGACTCTTGAAGCTTTGAAATGAATGTGAAGTCAAAGTTATTATACATATACACACATATACATAAACACATTTATGTGCGCATACACATATATAATTAAATGAAAACACAAACAACATGATAAAACTGTTGCTTAGTAGATTGTGATCATACAGGCAAACAATGAAATCTCATTAAACCAAAAGCAAAGCTGTGAATTCCAAAACACAATGTTAAAATGTTTGGTGGCCACTAGACCTAAGCTTTGGAAAGCAAAGAAAATCAAGTTTATTTCAAACTCTATAGAAACATCAAATCCTCACATACTGTATGCTGAGAGTGAACAATGAAGTGTCTGCTTCAGCTGCATTTATACAAAATGGTTCTTGCAGAATTGTTTCGACTTGTGATCATGCTATGTTTTAGACTGTTAAACAGTCATAAAATAGTTTATTTCTTGAATTTATTAAATTTCTGTGCGGAAATTCTCTGTCTCCCTCTCCCCACCATTATTTTACCAAGCAAGAGAACCTCTTGCATCCTTTGGTCTGCATTTTGTGAAAGTATGGTTAAGGTATTACTTTTCTAACATTACCACTGTGGGAGAAAAGAAAAGAAAAAAAAAATCAGAATGTGACCATTTACTTTTCCAATTTGGTATACGAGGTCTGTCAATAAAGTAACGGTCCTTTTTATTTTTTTCAAAAACTACATGGATTTCATTCATATGTTTTTACGTCAGACATCATGTCTATCTCGGCTTTCAATGCTTACCAGTCCAGTAAGTATCAGTGAAATTGTGGAGAGCTGGACATGTCCAAACTTGTCCTCTGACACGCCGAAACGGAGGGGTTCCTTTGTCTCGCTCCCAAAGCGAATCGGTCGTGACGCGCAAAGCCTCCGCGCGGCTTTCCATGACAAAATCTCTTGTTAAAAGTGAAATCTGCAGGAAAATGGCTGATGTCCAGCTCTTGTGATAACCAGAGAAAGAGCACACGACGGTCTCGTATCCACAGAGCCATCCATTTAGAAATGGTCCGGTGGCTTGTGCCGCACCGTCGCAGCGTGGCGCGGAGCACCGAGCATCCTTAAAGGGGTCCTTAAAGCTGTACTAACAGAACTTATTCTCTGTGAAGCCCGTAAAAATTTCACCGAAAGCCAGATAAATTTTTCGAATGGTTTCCAGGTGCCAGTCTCTAACAGCTTCTGAAAAAATTCTGATGGAAAAAAAGTCCTTTTCATTCCGCCATTTCCAGACAATGAAAATCCGACGAGGGGGCGGGACCACTCCTTCCCAAGGCGTGCTCACAGGCGAATGACGTCACCGACAGGTGTGGAAAAACTCACGCATGCGCACGAGGGTTCAAGCATGTCTGACGTAAAAACATATGAATGAAATCCATATAGTTTTTGAAAAAATAAAAAGGACCGTTACTTTATTGACAGACCTCGTATTTCTGTGCAGAAGCAGTCCAACCACACCTGCTTCTAATCCCGGCAGAGTTGGAAAAATTACTGAATATTAATCCAATACACACTCAACAAAAATATAAACGCAACACTTTTGGTTTTGCTCCCATTTTGTATGAGATGAACTCAAAGATCTAAAACTTTTTCCACATACACAATATCACCATTTCCCTCAAATATTGTTCACAAACCAGTCTAAATCTGTGATAGTGAGCACTTCTCCTTTGCTGAGATAATCCATCCCACCTCACAGGTGTGCCATATCAAGATGCTGCTTAGACACCATGATTAGTGCACAGGTGTGCCTTAGACTGCCCACAATAAAAGGCCACTCTGAAAGGTGCAGTTTTGTCTTATTGGGGGGATACCAGTCAGTATCTGGTGTGACCACCATTTGCCTCATGCAGTGCAACACATCTCCTTCGCATAGAGTTGATCAGGTTGTCAATTGTGGCCTGTGGAATGTTGGTCCACTCCTCTTCAATGGCTGTGCGAAGTTGTTGGATATTGGCAGGAACTGGTACACGCTGTCATATACGCCGGTCCAGAGCATCCCAAACATGCTCAATGGGTGACATGTCCGGTGAGTATGCCGGCCATGCAAGAACTGGGACATTTTCAGCTTCCAAGAATTGTGTACAGATCCTTGCAACATGGGGCTGTGCATTATCCTGCTGCAACATGAGGTGATGTTCTTGGATGTATGGCACAACAATGGGCCTCGGGATCTCGCCATGGTATCTCTGTGCATTCAAAATGCCATCAATAAAATGCACCTGTGTTCTTCGTCCATAACAGACGCCTGCCCATACCATAACCCCACCGCCACCACGGGCCACTCGATCCACAACATTGACATCAAAAAACCGCTCACCCACACGACACCACACACTCTGTCTGCCATCTGCCCTGGACAGTGTGAACCGGGATTCATCCGTGAAGAGAACACCTCTCCAACGTGCCAAACGCCAGCGAATGTGAGCATTTGCCCACTCAAGTCGGTTACGACGACAAACTGGAGTCAGGTCGAAACCCCGATGAGGAGGACGAGCATACAGATGAGCTTCCCTGAGACGGTTTCTGACAGTTTGTGCAGAAATTCTTTGGTTATGCAAACCGATTGTTTCAGCAGCTGTCCGAGTGGCTGGTCTCAGACAATCTTGGAGGTGAACATGCTGGATGTGGAGGTCCTGGGCTGGTGTGGTTACACGTGGTCTGTGGTTGTGAGGCTGGTTGGATGTACTGCCAAATTCTCTGAAACGCCTTTGGAGACGGCTTATGGTAGAGAAATGAACATTCAATACATGAGCAATAGCTCTGGTTGACATTCCTGCTGTCAGCATGCCAATTGCACGCCCCCTCAAATCTTGCAACATCTGTGGCATTGTGCTGTGTGATAAAACTGCACCTTTCAGAGTGGCCTTTTATTGTGGGCAGTCTAAGGCACACCTGTGCACTAATCATGGTGTCTAATCAGCATCTTGATATGGCACACCTGTGAGGTGGGATGGATTATCTCAGCAAAGGAGAAGTGCTCACTATCACAGATTTAGACTGGTTTGTGAACAATATTTGAGGGAAATGGTGATACTGTGTATGTGGAAAAAGTTTTAGATCTTTGAGTTCATCTCATACAAAATGGGAGCAAAACCAAAAGTGTTGCGTTTATATTTTTGTTGAGTGTAAATTTGACATGCTCTTCAGTGATGATGCTGCAGTCATCTCACACACTGAGCAACAGCTCCAGTGTCTCATGGACAATTTCTCCCAAGCCTGCAGAGACTCTGGGCTCACAATCAGCTTGAAAAAGACCAGCGTGCTGGGTCAGGATGTGGACACCTCACCTGTCATCTCCATCGACAGTCAGATCCTAGACGTAGCCCACCGGTTCACCCATCTTGGGTCCACCATCAGTGACAACTTAGCTCTAGCTGTTGAAATCAATCAGCGCATCGGGAAGGCCGCAATAATGCTAGGCTGGTTTATGACCCGTGTCTGTGAGAATCCATGCCTCGCTTCTGTGTGGTAGCTAGGCATGAACAGTGCATGCGAAACAAGAGCAGAAGCTAAACAGCTTTCATCTGCACCGCCTCCGCTGTATCCTCTGCATCAAATGGAGTGACATGGTGCCAAGTCCATGAATGTACAGGCCTTCCCACTATGTTTACTCTGCTTAGACAACACAGGCTACGCTGGCTCAGCCACGTACGATAAATGGATGACGGAAGAATACCAAAAAATGACATCATGTATAGTGAGCTTGCCTATGCGAAGAGATTTGTTAGCTGTCCCCAGCTATGCCACAAGGATGTCTGTAAGCGTGACCTGAAGTCTCTGGGCATCAGCACAGAGAGATGGGAGGCCTTAGCAGCTGACTGCAGCAGATGGCACAGCACACTCATGAGACACCTCACCTAGGATTCGGACTATGAGTGAAGAAAAAACAGCAAGACGAAAGGAGTGTTTCTACAAGATCAACCACCCACACCTGTTCCAGATGTGGAAAGGACTGCCACTCCCGCAATGGACTGAGTAGCCACAGTCATCACTGTCACAACCGTGACAACGTCACTAACCTAAATTTAAGTTTTCCAGGTCTACATCGACCGACGGAGGCCGAAGATTAAATTGATCAACAACAATTCTGATAATTAACTGTCTCAATTAATTTTTATTTTAAACCAATTTTTTTTTTTTATATGACTATTTTGTGGTTTATTTTACTAGTTTCTTTCCTCCTTTCAGGCAGTAAAGTGAATGTCTCTGGAATGTGGACAAAACAAGAGATTTGAAGGCATCATCTTCAATCTAGAAAACACTGACACTTTTTCACCACTTTCTGATTTTTTTTTTTTTTGGCCCAGACAATCGAGAAAATAATTGTTCGATCAACTGATGATGTGCGTCAATTTTTAACTGCAGCCGTATCCCCAGCAGGTGGCAGACGTGCGAGATATTACATGTAAAACAAAGCTGTTTTTTTTAATTGATGTAGTGCATCAAAATTACTTTTGCATTACTGTGTTAAACTGCAGGGGATGGAATCACCTCTAAGTCAACTGAATTTCAGAGGCTAAATACCTTGGCTTTTCCAAAGCTTAGGAAATTATTCAAAGAGGTGGAAAGTCATCATTGTTCACCTCATCCTCCAGTTCCAGGACTTTCTCTTGGTATTCCTCCAGCTCTGTGGAGGTAAGCGTGATCACCTCCTGCAGCTCCTTCTCAAGCATGATCTTGCTGTTGCTTACAGCCTGCAACTCAGTCTGTAGGGCCTCGATCTTCTCCTGGATGACAAATATGGAGTACAGGCTTCTCTAAATTTCGGGTATCCTGTAGGTTTAATCGGACTGAAAATTTATTTTAAGAATTTCACCAATGGTACCACATAGATTGCGCTCTGATTACATTTGGAACAAACAGCTTATTAGAGAATCTGCAAGCTCCATTATGGCCCAAACAACTCAAGTGTTTTCCTCTACAAAGTAACTACAGATTATGTTCTCCGGCTGGCTGGCCTGTGCTTATGCAGGTGTCATTTATTATGCATAAGTTGGTCTGCAGGTGTCAGAGATAGCATGTACGGGGTGCAACTGTTTCATTTATGATATCGGTACCAAATGATGTTATCTCAAAACGATTTTGAAACTTCAGCTATTTGTACCATTCAAAGCACCCTGTAAAGTTTATACCTGTAAAGCCTGACTGTTTCCCCCATCTGACACCTTTGCTTTCAATTTGAGGAGCTCAGCCTCAGCAGCCTCCTTGTCAGTCAAAGCTTCTTGGAGTCGCCGGCTTAAGATCCCCACGGCATTTTCGTAAGCCTTGTGTTTGGCCTTCATCTCCTTCTGTGCACTGGTCAGATCGGTTCCCAACCGCTTCATCCGCACCTTCTGCTCTGTGATAGCCCTATGTGAAAGACATAAAAACACTGGCAATATGCATGGAGAATCTGGTTTGTTCTGAGAACAGAAGAATGACTGTATGTAGCTACCAAATGATTAAAATAAAAATAATGGATTATTTCATTTATATGGTTTTAAAAAAAAAGATCAAATTGGACAGAAAAAAGTGCTATATTACAAACTGGAGAATGCTGATTAAAATAGAAGCAACTTAACAGGAAAAAAAAAAAATTTGAAACTATCGACATTCTAAATCAAGCCAAAAAAAATTACAAAAGCAGGAAAGATTTCAAGCCAGCCAAATGTCAGCTTCAGCCAAGGAAAACACACTAGTTATTTTGATTATATATATACACACACACACGTACACGTTTGTGTGTGTATAAAATTATATAGATTAAACCATGAAAACAATTGACAAATGATTAGTCAATAACAATGCAAATACTATATGTGTAGAATGTGTACAAAACAAAATATATTAGACATTCAACATGCCACAAATAGTCACTGTGGGAATAACTGAAGCTCAAAAATCTCTGTGGAGCACATGACTCACTTCTTGGCTTCTCCTTCCATCTGCTCCACCTGCTTCCTCAGGCCCTCGTTCTCCTCAGTCACAGCTGTGAGCTGGCTCCTGTCGAACTGCATAGACTGACACATGAAGAAAACAAGATTTACGACATTTAAAACAAAAAATTGCAATCAAATAGACAGAAAGTCATGTAATTACTCTTGCTTGATATCAGGTGGATGAAAATATGTGAATTCAACATTGAAAAAGGAAGTACTGCACAAATTCAAATGCGTACTATATCATTACCTGGATTTGGGTTTCTAACTGATCCCTTTCTTTCTGAATGGCCTGAAGATGGGTCTCCAGGCTGCTCATCTGCTCTTGCACCCTTAGCACCTCCTTCTGGAGCCGGCCCTGCTGCTGCTCGGCCTTCTGTTTCTCCCCCTGGACTCCCAGCAGCTCCTGTTTCAGATCTTTCACCTCCACAAGCAAACGCTTTTTGGTGGACTTAAGCTCACTGATGAGCTGGTCTTTGGAGCCGGCATCCCGGCGGTAGGCTTCTACCATTACCTGTAAAGATAACAGACATACAGTATTACACATCTCTGTAAGACACAGCGTCAGTACCACACATGAATGAGGCGGGGTTTACTTCCTTCGGAAGGCAGTCAGCATGCTGCTTATCTATCTTCACTGAGAACATCAAACATACATTGGGCAGCATACAAACACTGCACTGATATGAGAGACAGATGCTGCGGAATTTGAATCCCACACATTTCCAGGCTTGAAAAAGATCGATGTCACATGGTTACAGAACCTGAAGAAACAATGTCTGCAGAGCTGAATCAAACACTTGTTCAGCTCCTCAAAAACATGTTGCTTTTTGTATCAACAAGTACAAACACAGAAATGCGTTTTCTGTACACGACAAATACATCCCCATATTTCCTCTCAGCAAAACCACTGCATAAATCATCACATTAACAATGGATCAGACGCTACAACTTTGAAATGCGTATATATTTTACAGTGAGACAAACAATGTTTGGATGTTTCTATAGAAGGAATCACGATGACGTCACATGCTGGGCGGGGTCCACACTGGTAGGCAGAAAACTCATGCAGCCACTGACTGTGTGCACTCGGTCATCCATCACACGCTGACAGATCAGCGATGTGCATAAAAGACACATCACATCCAGATGGATGACAATCCGTTTGAAAGATTTTCACTTTTAAAGCATTTAGTCTCAAGGATTGGATGTGGTTTGGCTCAGAATTGTGTCCAGTACAGGTGGGAGACGGGTTCACATGAGCTTACATTGTGTTCGAACTCGTCACATGAAAAACAAACCTCCCCTTCTGTGTTTTTTTTCTTTTTTCTTTTTTCCTTTGGTTTTCTCTGTGCGGCTTCACATTTAGGCAATAAGCTGTCACTCAAGTTATTATGAGGGCTGCAAACTAACAATCTTTCAGGTTGTTAAAATGTAGAAATGTATGAATACATACATTATATACACACACACACACACACACACACACACCTCACAAAATGACTGTAAGCCGCAGAAGAAATAAACCCAGCGAGAAGAAACACAGAGGAGACTGTCCAGGAACCCATGGTTCAATTCTAGCTGGTCTGGTGGCTTTCAGGATGTTAAAATGTAGAAATGTATGAATACATACATTACACACACACATACATTATATATATGGGTGTGCGCGCTCTCAAACTGTTATGGATGGGTTGATTTTGTGTTTGTGGATCTTGTGGTTTATATTTATTTTATTTTTGGTAAGTCGTTTGAGCCACACAGGTGTATGTAATCAACGTGAGGGAGTATATAATTAAAGCTGCCACCTCACTGTGGTGGCTTTTTTTTTTTTTGGTCAAAGAGAAGCTTTTGGCTTGTTTTTCCTCCATTTTTTCAACCTTGCATGCACATGCAGGACTGTTACATTTAATGACTGTGAACACAGGTGAACTGCAGTCTGAGGCACAGATGTGCACACCAGAGTGTCTTTTTTGGACAGCATTTAAAAAGTTCCTCAACTTCAAAGCACGTCCTGCTGCTGCACTCAGCTCACAGCAACAAGACCAGACAGCAGAAAGAGCTCAGACAAACATTGTCTGCAGCAGCAGGCTGATAACAGTGATCCCTCACGCGACCACTGCTAATATAATTGTACGCCTCCAAAAACTTGAAATCCTTCATGGTCGTCATTTCCAAGATTTAATTTCTCACAGTACTGCTTTCGATCTTCAGGATCAAGAGTTGACATCATCTGAAGTCATCTTCCCGTGCAATTTCTCACCACACCTGCTTGGAGTCTGGCGTTTACTGCCTACCGGTCTGTGCGCATACCCAGGAAATGTGGAAGTAAACAACAACAGTAATCCCTTCTATTGTTCATCACAAAAGCCAAAGCTGTCTCTGGCTTCCACCAGAGAGAGCTGTTCATGTTCCTGCATTTCTACATGCATGCAATAATAATATAATCACCAAAAATACAGTCAGGTGCATAAGTAGTTGGATGGTGACATTATTTCTTGTAATTTTGCTTCTGTACACCATCACAACAGAGTTGAAATGAATCGATCACAATGTGGTTGTAGTAGTGCAGGGGATAAGAGAATATTTAGAGGGGAATCCTGCAAATGGTGATAAAAGCCTCAATTTCGGCAGAAATACTTCTCAAACAATCCTCTTTTGAAAAAACTGACTGGCCACTTGAATTTTCAATCGGTGGTCAGGTAGGGGTCAATTGAAGAATTACACAGAGGTCAAAATTAAAAGATGTTCCAATCATATTGAAAAATATTCCACATTATTTGCCTGATCATAAAAATTCCAAAAAGGTATAGTTTGGACTATCTGTGACTGAATTCTATGGAGTTATAGGATAAAAACAGCAAGAATGGTGACAAAGGTCAGTGTCATTTTGTACAGGGGTCAAAATTTAAAGTTGCTCCAATTTTGGTAAAAAGTGATACAAATTACTAGTTGTGTTAACACGGTTTTAAAAAGGAATAGTTTGGACCATGTATCATCCTTACTTATCACGTTACGTGAACACATCACATGTCATAGAATCCAATAGACGTAGACCTTGTTTGACCTTTACTTTGGAGACCAAGCATTCAACACTGTCAACACTATTCCATTTATTAATCCTATTAGCTCAACCAATAATTTGCTCACTTTTTACCAACAATGGAGCAACTTTTATTATATTTTTCAATATGATTAGAGCATGTTTTAATTTTGACCTCTGTGTAATTCTTCAATTGACCCCTACCTGACCACCGATTGAAAAGAAGTGGCCAATCGTTTTTTTTTCAAAAGAGGAGTGTCTAAGGAGTATTTCTGCTGAATTTGATGCTTTTATCACCATTTGCATGCTTGTTTCACTTATCTGCTGCACTATAGTGTGCAGTTTCAGCTTTGTCCATGTGTATATATTGTGGCTCCATTTTCAGAGAACTAAGTAATTGGATGAGTTAAATCTAAGTATTATTGTTCCTGCCAATGTTCTTTCATTAGACAGATACACTGAACAAAAATATCAACGCAACACTTTTGTTTTTGCTCCCATTTTTCATGAGCTGAACTCAAACATCTAAAACATTTTCTGTATACACAAAAGACCTGTTTTTCTCAAATACTGTTCACAAATCTGTTAGTGAGCACTTCTCCTTTGCTGAGATAATCCATCCCACCTCACAGGTGTAGCAGATCAAGATGCTGATTAGACAGCATTATTGCACTTTTAGCATGGACCTAATGCAGAGGATGAATTGCATTTGTGCAAATTTTCATCATGCAATGTACAATGAAAATAAGTCACTTATTATTTCCAACTACATAAAACAAAAAGTAGTCACTCGTGCATTTTTCTGTAGAAGCATAAAGATGACGTACAAAGACTAGAAAAAAAAAGCCATAAAAGAAATTATGCAACATCATCTGCCATTTTTTCAATAAACTGTACCATTTTTATGACAGCACATCAACCCAAATGAGCAGCTTTTATTGTTGTTCAAAGTACTGAGGCAGCCAACTAGTGTTTTCTGGCATTGTTATGAGATGACAAGTAACTGGTTCTACAATACAGCTTCCCACGACATCGGTCTTAGCCAGCTGCGACGTCACTGACAAGCCTCAAGTCTTTCAATATACACAACATTCTGGATTCAAGCAAAACTGTCACACCATATCAAATAAAGAAATAAGATTTTAAAACAGATTTAATAGAAACTGTTTACAACTATTAAAAAATACTGGAAATGATACATTACCACTGATTTCAATGTATCACTATCAAAGACCAAACACATTAATTTTACATCGCAGACTACTGAATTTTTTTGTAGCTCACATTAATGTTCCACATACCTTCTGATGGGCTTAGTGTTCATTAATCTTGTTTTGAACCATGGCTTTCTCTGTTTAAGCAGTATTTATATTAAATTATGCAGTGGAAATTTGTTTTCACACTAAGGTGACACCTTTTATTTATTTTTAAAATTTGATGTTCATCTTTATATTAATCTTTTGTTTGTTGGCCAAGAAAATTGTATTTGGCTTGCATATCTTTCTCTAAATGACAAATGTAGCATAATGGTTGGACCAAAAGAGAAGACTTACCTTTTGTTGCAGGAACTGTTCCTTTAACTTCTGAACTTGTTTCTGAATGGAACTGTTTTCTTGTTGAAGTGTGTCAATCTACAATGAAGCAAAAGCCACATTTATTCAAAATCAAGTTACCCAGATTTCATTTGACTTCTTATAGTTCAGCAACAATTTCATTTTGCTGATTAGCAAACACATTCATAATTGCAGTACAAAAATAAGCTTAGGAGAAGCATAAGACCACCTTGAAGAATGCCACAAACACTTTTGCATTATAAAAATCAGACAATCACTGAGCCAAAAGAAGAGCTGAGAAGCAACTCCCCCCCCCCCCCCCCCAAAAAATCTAATGTCACTAATCAACGGCAAGAATACAAATACTGTATCAGAAATAGATGGGAATATTGTCAACATCTACATTACAACTAAAAACGGTCCTCCTTTTCATATTAGCATTTAAAATTCCCCATTTTATCTCCCATAAAAGCCAAATGAATATGGTCAGACTTCCACAGATGACTCCTGTGGTAGAGGTGGCTGGTACACTGGTGTCAGTTACCACTGGTGATAGTGTGCCGTGATATGGATTGAGAAACATCGTCAACCCCATGATAATACAGAAAACGCATTAGGCCAATATATGCTTTTTTTGTTTGTTTGTTTTTGAATAAATATGCCAAGGAAAAACAACAGAAATAATGAAAAATAATGCCAAAATTTCCTTTAACTGTGAGATCAAAGATTGTGGCACATCTCTGCAACGCTGGCATTGTGATCAAAGCCAGAAACTGGAGGTGCGCTCTGTGGCCATTCATCTTTCTTTTTCCTCTCCCTATGTTCAGGTGAGCCAAAACACTTGTTAAAAATACTTTTCTTAAGATGGCCATACACTGAAATCTGAGTCCAATTTTGAGCTGAATTCTGAGCTACACAACTCCTTTCTGAGTCTGGTTGAATTTCGGTTTTGTCATGCGCCATTTTTTGTGCAATGTACAGGGGTAACGTAACACAATTAACCTCTCCCAACCAGCAATCAGACGAATTTCTGATATGCAGGGATGAAAGTCGTGGAAAACAAAAAAAGCTGAAACCAAAAAGTACTAGGGGAGTCAGGGGGCTCCCAATTGAAATTAAAGCAGAGCCGCACACCGATTCCCCTAAACTCAGTGTCTTTCCCCCCACTGCCTGCAGGATGCATCAGTTCATTGTCTATTTGTATTTTTTGTGGAATAACTGTTTGGCACAGTCGCTAAATGCCATTAGTGGCTGCTAAAATGCAACCAAGTAAATGCAAATGCATTTTTTTAATGTATTTGGTGCCACACTAAACTACTTACTCTCCTATAATATAAACTTGATAATAAACTCCGATAATACAACCCCTAGCAATAATTATGGAATCACCGGCCTCGGAGGATGTTCATTCAGTTGTTTAATTTTGTAAAAAAAAATGTGGCAGTCAGTAACGGTTACTTTTTTAGACCAAGCAGAGGGAAAAAAAAACATGGACTCACTCAATTCTGAGGAATAAATTATGGAATCACCCTGTAAATTTTCATCCCCAAAACTAACACCTGCATCAAATCAGATCTGCTCGTTTGTCTGCATCTAAAAAGGAGTGATCACACCTTGGAGAGCTATTGCATCAAGTGGACTGACATGAATCATGGCTCCAACATGAGAGATGTCAATTGAAACAAAGGAGGATTATCAAACTCTTAAAAGAGGGTAAATCATCACGCAATGTTGCAAAAGATGTTGGTTGTTCACAGTCAGCTGTGTCTAAACTCTGGACCAAATACAAACAACATGGGAAGGTTGTTAAAGGCAAACATACTGGTAGACCAAGGAAGACATCAAAGCATCAAGACAGAAAACTTAAAGCAATATGTCTCAAAAATCGAAAATGCACAACAAAACAAATGAGGAACGAATGGGAGGAAACTGGAGTCAAGGTCTGTGACCGAACTGTAAGAAACCGCCTAAAGGAAATGGGATTTACATACAGAAAAGCTAAACGAAAGCCATCATTAACACCTAAACAGAAAAAAACAAGGTTACAATGGGCTAAGGAAAAGCAATCGTGGACTGTGGATGACTGGATGAAAGTCACATTTAGCGATGAATCTCGAATCTGCATTGGGCAAGGTGATGATGCTGGAACTTTTGTTTGGTGCCGTTCCAATGAGATTTATAAAGATGACTGCCTGAAGAGAACATGTAAATTTCCACAGTCATTGATGATATGAGGCTGCATGTCAGGTAAAGGCACTGGGGAGATGGCTGTCATTACATTATCAATAAATGCACAAGTTTACATTGATATTTTGGACACTTTTCTTATCCCATCAATTGAAAGGATGTTTGGGGATGATGAAATCATTTTTCAAGATGATAATGCATCTTGCCATAGAGCAAAAACTGTGAAAACATTCCTTGCAAAAAAGACACATAGGGTCAATGTCATGGCCTGCAAATAGTCCGGATCTTAATCCAATTGAAAATCTTTGGTGGAAGTTGAAGAAAATGGTCCATGACAAGGCTCCAACCTGCAAAGCTGATCTGGCAACAGCAATCAGAGAAAGTTGGAGCCAGATTGATGAAGAGTACTGTTTGTCACTCATTAAGTCTACGCCTCAGAGACTGCAAGCTGTTATAAAAGCCAGAGGTGGTGCAACAAAATACTAGTGATGTGTTGAAGCGTTCTTTTGTTTTTCATGATTCCATAATTTTTTCCTCAGAATTGAGTGAGTCCATATTTTTTTCCCTCTGCTTGGTCTAAAAAAAGTAACCGTTACTGACTGCCACAATTTTTTTTCCTGATTTCTTATAGTGTTTCTTAAAGCCAGAAAGTTGCCATTTGAAATGACTTTAGTTTTGTGTCATGTCTGTGATCTGCTTTTTTCTACAAAATTAAACAACTGAATGAACATCCTCTGAGGCCAGTGATTCCATAATTTTTGCCAGGGGTTGTATACAATAATATGTATGTTCGCAACACACTAAGGAATTTGCCAAATGCAGACTCCACAGGGTTGTACGTAAACAGTATCTAGTTGGTAATGATTAAAACATTCTGTTATTATATATTTACTTTTCTTTTATGCAGGTTCATTTTATTAATACAGTTGCTGCACCTGTTTTATACCTGAGTGGCTTTGACCTGGACTTCCTGTCTTAGCTGATCCAAGATATCTGCAGCAACCAGCACACCCTCCCCGAGCTGTTCAACTCCCTCATCAAGTTGGCCCTTGTCGGCCCGAGCTGCCTGTAATGCCACTTCCAAGACAATCTTTTCGTTCTGTAGATACTGGATGTTGTCGTCCTTGGCACTGCTCTCATTCTGCAGCTCAGTCAACTGGGCCTCCAGCTCCAGGTAGTGGGCCTCTAACTGATTGATGGATTGCTCTTTGGTGTGCACGTTCTCCTGAGTTGTAGTCAGCTGCTGCATCAACTCCAGATGTTCTTTCTGAAGTGACTGCAGCTGCACATCCTTCTGAGAAAGGGTCAGCTTCACCTACAGGAGGCAGAACAAGGATTCAGAGGAGTATAAAGCAGATTTGAACTTGCATACAATCAACAAAACAACTACCATAAAAAAGAAGTTCCTAAACTGTCTTGTTACCATGCTAATCACATGAATTACATTTATGGTGCAATTCACATATAATTTCTTTTTTAGTTGTTCATGCCACCCCTACAATAGCTCCCTCTACATTCCAAAGAACTATTATTCCTCAGCAAGTGAGCAGCATTTTGGTTCCAAAACAACAAATTTAACATTATGGAGTGGCCAGTCCAATCCCCGGACCTTAATCCAACAGAAAACTTGTGGGGTGACATCAAAAATGCCGTTTCCGTAACAAAACCAAGAAATGCAAAGGATATGGAATGTCGTCCAACCGTCCTGGCCTGAAATACCTGTTCACAGGTGTCAGAAATTGGTCGAGTACATGTCATGCAGATGTGAAGCAGTTCTCAGAAACAGAGGTTGCACGACTAAATATTAGTTCAGTGATTGACAGGAAAGCAAAATATTCACAGGAAATGTTTGCGTTTGCAAAGAAAGATGCAGACACCGCTATTTTATTTATTTATTTATTTATTATTTTGAACAGCCTAATATTCCTTTTTTTTCCACTTTCTGGAAAGTAATAATAAATTAGATTAATTATTCTTCATGTTTTGATTTATGACGGAGGTATCAGGAAGCAGAAAATTTGACCACATTACACCCGTTTTGACATCCCTACACTGGCTTACAGTCGCTGCAAGATCTGATTTTAAGGTACTGTTATTAGTTTATAAGATTGTTCATGGACTTGCACCTCCCTATCTGGCTGACCTGGTAAGCCCATATGTACCAGCTCGGGCCCTGCGTTCTCAGGGTGCAGGACTTTTATGTGTTCCCAGGGTGAATAAAAAGTCTGCCGGTCACAGAGCTTTCTCCTACCGTGCCAGCTCTGTGGAACAATCTCCCAGCACACATACAGCAGTCGGATACTGTGGAGACTTTTAAATCATGTCTAAAGACTCATTTGTTTTCCTTGTTTTATCATTAGTGTTATCATGTGTTTTTATTCTTGTATTCTGTTATGGTTGTCTTTTTGTTGTGTTTTAAAATTTTTGGTTCAGTTTTTTTCTGTTTTTGTAATGTTGTGTGGGGCGCCTCGAGACGATTTCATTGTGAATTGGTGCTATATAAATTAATAAATTTGAATTTGAAAATTTGAATGTGCAGTCTTCCCAATGCATTTGTGTGTATAGAAATAAAAGCTATTATAAGGATTTTGAGCTTTACTCACTTTTTAAACAACTATTTGCAAGATCATAGGCTGCGTTCTCGGCTCCACGTCCACAATGCTCTCCTGGACTGGTGTATATGTATAGAATACGTAAATTGCGGTCAGATGGTCCTCAGATTGTACATGGACTGCCGACGGACAGGTGTCCCATCTCGACAGCGGCCGGAGGGTTTTGAACATGTGCATCACATTCTGACGCCAATCTGCATAATTCTGGCTATGTGTGACGGAGGTATCAGGAAGTTGGATTTTGTGTGATCATGTAATTTATTTTTGTTTTAATGAGGTTTGGAAGGTCATACGTGATTAGTTTTATTAATAAAGGAGAACACAAATCTAATTTTCTTTTGAACAGTTAGGGTGCCTGAACTTCTGCATAGTACTGGGTTGGGTAAGTAATGGTGCTATTTGGTATAACCAATGTAAATAATCAGCTTTATTGCCACTTTTCAGTCAGGGAATGGATACATGAACATTTCCAAGTCACTGAATGGGTCTTGGACTTAATTTGCATCAGTCTTTAAGCTATACAAACAGTATAGTACTGTATGAAAAATATGTCTGGAGGAAGCAGTTCTCAAAAACTGACTTGTGGCAGACGTTCAACACATAATGGACATAATTCACCATACCGAGTGTGTTCCCTGTTTGGCATGTGGTAACACACCCAGATGCGTGAATTGCATACCAAACTATCGCCACTTGTGGTTACAGTGTGTCCCCTGTTCTGCATGTGTTAACACACTGAGGTGTGCATATTGATGTTTCCTGTCTCGGTCCTTGCGTGGGTGATTGGAAATGTTTATTACTGCTATGAATTTGACAACCTGTCTCAGCCCCTGTGATGCTTTTCCTGTCAGGACTCCTGTGAGGTTAATAAGCGGGGCCGAGCTATAATAAAAACTCTGTGAATTGTGTGAAAAGAGAGAAATAAAGTGACACGTTGTTGCATTGTTGAAATGGAAAATTGTTGCTCCTTTTTTCATCAGTCACAATTTCCACATTGGTAACTCTGACATATTTGAAGGACATTCCAACACAAGCATGATGAAGAACACTGTGGCTTTGAAGCTCCCCAAGTTTTGGGAGTCATCAGCTTCGGCTTGGTTCGCCCAAAGGGAGGCACAGTTTGTGCTGTGGGAGATCACCGTGGATGGCACGAAGTACTATTATGTCGTGTTGGTCCTCAGCAGTTCCACAGTGACAAGGCTGGTTAGTCTCCTGCAAACTCATCCTGCAATGAATAAATATGCAGCTCTCAAGGCTCACCTTTTAAAGACATTTGAACTTTCTGATGCTGAGAGGGCCAGCAGGCTTTTTTCTTTGCATAGTTTAAGGGACAGCAAGCTCTCTGAGCTCATGGACAGAATGTTACGGCTCCTGGGGGACCACAGGCCTGATTTCCTCTTTGTCCACATCTTCTTGCAGCAACGCCCCCCTCAGGTGTGGCCAACACCACCATCATGGACTGCTGTGCCCTGGCAAACGAAGTGGACAAGTTTTTTTCTGGCTGGTCAACACCATGGCATGGCTACTGCGGCCCTCATCCCTGCACACACCGCCACAACTGTCCCAGCCCACACCTTTCACACACCTGTGCCACTACCAGGTGATGCAGCACTCATGGCAATGGCACCTGTTTCGCCTTGACAGTATCCTGAATCCGACTTATGTTTCTACCATGCAAAATTTGGACCCAGAGCCAAGTGTTGCCGCCCACCATGTGCTTTCAGCAGAAAGGAAAACAACCGGCCATACCAACAGGCTACTGTTCATCCTAGACACAGTCTCTGGGGGTCAGTTCCTGTGTGACACCAGTGCACAGAGAAGTATTCTGCCCGCTTTCAGACTGTATATCCTGGCAGATGAGTTTGGCACCTCCCTCACAACCACCAACGGCAGCCCCATACACAGGTATGGCATTCCACATGTGGACTTGTGTTTTGGAGGCCAGCAATTTAGCTGGGACTTCATCACGGCCCCTACGAGGCCCGTTTTGCAAATTGAAAACAAGAGACATAAACTTTGTGGTCAACACAGACGGTAAAGCTGAGCACATTTCAGTGGACCGCCTCAAGCCAGTCCACTTATATCTGGACAGAACCCACGGGGCACCGTGCTATTCAGCCCAGGTCCCCATTGTTCCCTTACACCACAGTGCTTCCGGCGCTGCAGTGCAGAGGAGTCGTGGCCAGATTATTGTATTTTGCCTCACCAGTTATAAAGCTTCATGATGATGTGGTAAAGAGCAGGATTTTCTTAAAAAGAAGACATGAAAGTTCAACTACAATTTGCAGATCTGAGATGTACCTATATTTGATCTTTTTTATTCAAATAAAATACTCTGCTTCACTCCACTGTTAAGCTAAGAGTGGTGATGTAAAATGTGCACAATTTCTGCAATTACAGCCAGAGAAGCCTATATTGTCTTCTGGGTTGTCTTGGTGGCTTTCCTCACTTGTCTCTTTCTTGCAGAGTCACTCAGTTTTTGATAACTGCCTCCTCCAGACACAGTTACCACACAGTACCATACAGTTTGTGTTTCATAAAGACTGATGCAAATTAAGTCCAAGACCTTTTCAGTGACTTGGAAATGTTTGTATACCCGTCTTGTCCGAAGAAAACTGGCAATAAAACTGAAGATTTATGTGTGTTATACCAAAGAGGACCATTACTTACGCAACCCATCACCTTGACTTTGATATTTTTATTTAATTTATATCAAGTTGTAGAGATTTGCTTTGAGTTTGAGTTTAAGGAAGAGAATTTTAGAAATTTTAATATCAAGAAGCCTGAATTACTTTTATCCCCCCTTAATGACAATTAATGTGCACTTTACCTTTTAATAATGTTTGAATGCAATTTAATGTAATAAATTGGACAGCATGAAATGTACTCACTACTTGAGTCGTTTTAAGGAGATACTTTTGTACTCTTACTCAAGTACTTATATTTTATGAGTACTTTAACTTTTACTTCAGTAAAGTAACAGTACTTTTACTCTACTCTACACAGACTCTGTATATATGTACAGAGTCTATGTTTTAAAACTGCGTTAAGTTCCATTTTGGCTAAATCATTCAGACCTGGCTCAAAGCACTGTAAATAGAATGACACATATAAGAAACAACCCAACTTCACCCAAAAGAGCATTGCTTTTGGCTGAACATGAAAAGCAGTTTCTGACTCAAAAAGGTTTGCGATCAATACTTTACAGGATGAAAATAAATGCATCTAGGGCTACTGATACTTATACACAGAAACCAAAAATAAAGAGAAAAATACAGTATGTCATCCTGTACTTCCAGCATCATAACTTGCTGTCAACATGAATAGTTACAGTACCTGTTCCAGTTCCCTTTCCAAAGTACTGGCTGTGTTGGCCAGTTTCAATAGGTGCTCTCGATCCTGCTCAAACTCATCCAGTTTATGTTGTAGGTCATCTTCCACCATGGTCTTGGCATCTTTTATCTGCTTGTACACAGCTTCCTGAGTAAGCATGTCAGCCTATATCAAAAACATTAAAAACATTTCAACAAACACCTTTTTCCTTAAAAAAAAAAAAACTATTATGAGAGTTACGCATGCTTACACACACACACACACACACACATTTTCTATACCCGTGTACTATAATTAAGGGTCACAGGGGCTGGAGCCTATCCCAGCAGTCATGGGGCAACACTATAAACAATATTTGTTTTTTTCCCACCATTACCTCAATGATCTGCAGCTGAACAGCAATACGCTCTTTTTCTTTGATGGAGCGGTGCTGGGTCTCTGTGAGTTGGTGGGACAGCGTCACATTTTCCAGCTTCAGATGTTCCAAGACACCAATCTGAGTCATCTGTCCAGCCTGGGATAGAAGAAAAAAAAAAAAAAAAAAAAAGGAGCAACGAGAGATTTCAGATCCTCACCCCTGATGATTAGTTCTTATTTTCTCAGGAAGATGTTTGTGTCTAATATTTATGAAATGTCACAGTAAAGGCAGTAAAACAGTCTACTAACAACCAAAACGGAACTAGCCTGCAAGTATGGTGCGTCTGAAAAGTATTCACAGTGCTTCACTTTTTTCCCCACATTTTTTATATTACAGTCTTATTTCAAAATGGATGAAAAAAAATTTTTTCCTCAAAATTCTGCACACAATACCCATAATGACAATGTGAAAAATTGTTTTTTTTTTTTGTTTGTTTTTAGATTTTTGTAAATTTTGAAAAAAACAAACAAAAAAAAAAACAAACAAAAAAAAGGAATCACATGCACATTAAGTATTCACAGTCTTTGCCATGAAGCTCAAAATTGAGCTCAGGTGCATCCTGTTTCCACTGATCATCATGATATGTTTCTACAGCTTAATTGGAGTCCACCTGGAGTAAATTCAGTTGAATGGACATGATTTGGAAGGACACACACCTGTCTACATACAGTGCCCTCCAAAAGTATTGGAACACTTGGTATTTCACACATTTTAATTTATGTCATTTCAAATACAAAAAAAAAAAAATCTTCCTTAAACTCAAACTGAAAGCAAATCTCTACAACTTCACCTAAATAAATTAAAAATATAAAAGACAAGATGATGGTTTGCATAAGTAACAGCAAAGCTTTAGCATAACATCTGTCTGTTTTATTGACAGGTTTCATCAGACAAGTCAGGGGATGGATACATGAACATTTCCAAGTCATTGAATATGTCCTGGACTTTATTTACAACCCCTGGCAAAAATTACGGAATCGCCGGCCTCAGAGGATGTTCATTCAGTTGTTTAATTTTGTAGAAAAAAAGCAGATCACAGACATGACACAAAACTAAAGTCATTTCAAATGGCAACTTTCTGGCTTTAAGAAACACTATAAGAAATCAAGAAAAAAATATTACGGCAGTCAGTAACGGTTACTTTTTTAGACCAAGCAGAGGAAAAAAATATGGAATCACTCAATTCTGAGGAAAAAATTATGGAATCACCCTGTAAATTTTCATCCTCAAAACTAACACCTGCATCAAATCAGATTTGCTCGTTGACATTGACCCTGTGCCATGACATTGACCCTATATGTCTTCTTGCAAGGAATATTTTCGCAGTTTTTGCTCTATGGCAAGATGCATTATCATCTTGAAAAATGATATCATCCCCAAACATCCTTTCAATTGATGGGATAAGAAAAGTGTCCAAAATATCAACGTAAACTTGTGCATTTATTGATGATGTAATGACAGCCATCTCCCCAGTGCCTTTACCTGACATGCAACCCCATATCATCAATGACTGTGGAAATTTACATGTTCTCTTCAGGCAGTCATCTTTATAAATCTCATTGGAACGGCACCAAACAAAAGTTCCAGCATCATCATCTTGCCCAATGCAGATTCGAGATTCATCACTGAATATGACTTTCATCCAGTCATCCACAGTCCACAATTGCTTTTCCTTAGCCCATTGTAACCTTGTTTTTTTTCTGTTTAGGTGTTAATGATGGCTTTCGTTTAGCTTTTGTGTATGTAAATCCCATTTCCTTTAGGCGGTTTCTTACAGTTCGGTCACAGACGTTGACTCCAGTTTCCTCCCATTCATTCCTCATTTGTTTTGTTGTGCATGTTCGATTTTTGAGACATATTGTTTTAAGCTTTCTTTCTTGACGCTTTGATGTCTTCCTTGGTCTACCAGTATGTTTGCCTTTAACAACCTTCACAAGTTTGTATTTGGTCCAGAGTTTAGACACAGCTGACTGTGAACAACCAACATCTTTTGCAACATTGCGTGATGATTTACCCTCTTTTAACAGTTTGATAATCCTCTCCTTTGTTTCAGTTGACATCTCTCATGTCTGAGCCATGATTCATGTCAGTCCACTTGGTGCAACAGCTCTCCAAGGTGTGTTCACTCCTTTTTTAGATGCAGACTAATGAGCAGATCTGATATGATGCAGGTGTTAGTTTTGGGGATGAAAATTTACAGGGTGATTCCATAATTTTTTCCTCAGAATTGAGTGATTCCATATTTTTTTCCTCTGCTTGGTCTAAAAAAGTAACCATTACTGACTGCCACAATCTTTTTTCTTGATTTCTTATAGTGTTTCTTAAAGCCAGAAAGTTGCCATTTGAAATGACTTTAGTTTTGTGTCATGTCTGTGATCTGCTTTTTTTCTACAAAATTAAACAACTGAATGAACATCCTCTGAGGCCGGTGATTCCATCATTTTTGCCAGGGGTTGTACATCAATTATGAAGGAATACAAAGAGTATGGTACATCTGTGTGGAGTAGATAGTTTTCAAAAACTGAGTGACTGTGCAAGGAGAAGAGTGAGGAAAGCCACAGAGACACCCAGAAGTGGCTTCTCTGGCTGTGGTTAGAGAAATTGTATACAGTGCATGTTTTGCATTTTGTATCCTCAGTTATACAGCTTCAAGTTTCATGAAGTGGTATAGAGGAGGATTTTCTTAAAATGAAGACCTGAAAGTTCAGCGACAATTTGCCAGAAGGTACATCTGAGTTTCAAGAATAGATCTGATGTTTTGGTCAAAGAAAATCATTTCAGTTGGGTTTAAGGATATAAATTTTTATTTTTTTGTATTTGAAATGGCATAAACAAATTAGCAAAATGTCTGAAATACCAAGTGTTCCAATACTTTTGGAGGGCACTGTATAAGGTCCCACAGTTGACAATGCATGTCAGAGCCAAACCAAGCATGAAGTCAAAGGAATGGTCTGTAGACCGAGACACGATTGTCCACAGGCACAAATCTGGGGAAGTGTACAGAAACATTTCGTCTAGACTGAGTGATCGAAGGAGAAGGGCCTCAATCAGGGAGCTGAATAAGAACCTGATGGCCACTCTTGTCAGAGCTCCAGCATTCCTCTGTGGATAGAGGAGAACCTTCCAGATGGACAACCATCTCTGCAGCAATCCACCAATCAGGCCTGTATGGTAGAGTGGCCAGACAATCAATCAATCAATTCAATCAATTTTATTTATATAGCGCCAAATCACAACAAACAGTTGCCCCAAGGCGCTTTATATTGTAAGGCAAGGCCATAGAATAATTACGTAAAAACCCCAATGGTCAAAACGATCCCCTGTGAGCAAGCACTTGGCGACAGTGGGAAGGAAAAACTCCCTTTTAACAGGAAGAAACCTCCAGCAGAACCAGGCTCAGGGAGGGGCAGTCTTCTGCTGGGACTGGTTGGGGCTGAGGGAGAGAACCAGGAAAAAGACATGCTGTGGAGGGGAGCAGAGATCAATCACTAATGATTAAATGCAGAGTGGTGCATACAGAGCAAAAAGAGAAAAACACTCAGGAAGCCAATGAAGAGAGGCCAATATGGGTGAGATATGCTCTCTCCTAGTCCCCGTTAGTACTCTAGCTGCAGCATTTTGAATTAACTGAAGGCTTTTCAGGGAACTTTTAGGACAACCTGATAATAATGAATTACAATAGTCCAGCCTAGAGGAAATAAATGCATGAATTAGTTTTTCAGCATCACTCTGAGACAAGACCTTTCTAATTTTAGAGATATTGCGTAAATGCAAAAAAGCAGTCCTACATATTTGTTTAATATGCTCATTGAATGACATATCCTGATCAAAAATGACTCCAAGATTTCTCACAGTATTACTAGAGGTCAGGGTAATGCCATCCAGAGTAAGGATCTGGTTAGACACCATGTTTCTAAGATTTGTGGGGCCAAGTACAATAACTTCAGTTTTATCTGAGTTTAAAAGCAGGAAATTAGAGGTCATCCATGTCTTTATGTCTGTAAGACAATCCTGCAGTTTAGCTAATTGGTGTGTGTCCTCTGGCTTCATGGATAGATAAAGCTGGGTATCATCTGCGTAACAATGAAAATTTAAGCAATGCCGTCTAATAATACTGCCTAAGGGAAGCATGTATAAAGTGAATAAAATTGGTCCTAGCACAGAACCTTATGGAACTCCATAATTAACCTTAGTCTGTGAAGAAGATTCCCCATTTACATGAACAAATTGTAATCTATTACATAAATATGATTCAAACCACCGCAGTGCAGTGCCTTTAATACCTATGGCATGCTCTAATCTCTGTAATAAAATTTTATGGTCAACAGTATCAAAAGCAGCACTGAGGTCTAACAGAACAAGCACAGAGATGAGTCCACTGTCTGAGGCCATAAGAAGATCATTTGTAACCTTCACTAATGCTGTTTCTGTACTATGATGAATTCTAAAACCTGACTGAAACTCTTCAAATAGACCATTCCTCTGCAGATGATCAGTTAGCTGTTTTACAACTACCCTTTCAAGAATTTTTGAGAGAAAAGGAAGGTTGGAGATTGGCCTATAATTAGCTAAGATAGCTGGGTCAAGTGATGGCTTTTTAAGTAATGGTTTAATTACTGCCACCTTAAAAGCCTGTGGTACATAGCCAAGACAGAAGCCACACATGGCAGCCCGCCTGGAGTTTGTCAAAAGGCACGTGAAGGACTCTCAGACCACAAGAAACAAAATTCTCTGGTGTGATGAGACAAAGATTGAAGTCTCTGGCATGAATGCCAGGCGTCATGTTTGGGGAAAAAACAGTCACCATCCCTACAGTGAAGCATGGTGGTGACAGCATCATGCTGTGGGAATTTTTTTCAGCAGCAGGAATTGGGATACTAGTCAGGATTGAGGGAAAGATGAATGCAACAATGTACAGAGACATCCTGGATGAAAACCTGCTCCAGAGTGCTCTTGACCTCAAATTGGGGCGACTGTTCATCTTTCAGCAGGCTAATGACCCTAAGCACACAGCCAAGATATTAAAGAAGTGGCTTCAGGACAACAGTCCCAATGCAACTTGATGGAGCTTGAGAGGTGTTTCAAAGAGGAATGGGTAGAACTGCCCAAAGATAGGTGCACCAAGCTTGTGGCATCATATTCAAGAAGACCTGATGCTGTAATTGCTTCCGAAGGTGCATCAACAAAGTACTCAGCAAAGGATGTGAATACTTATGTACGTGTGATTTCTTAGTTTTTATTTTTTATAAATTTGAAAAAAACAAAACAAAAAACAACCTTTTTTCATGTTGCCATTATGGGGTATTTTGACAAGAATTTTGAGGGAAAAAAATGAATTTACTCCATTGTGGAATAAGGCTGTAACAAAAAATGTGGAAAAAGTGAAGCGCTGCGAATACTTTCTGGATGCAAAAAAAAAAAAAAAAAAAAAAAAAAAAAAAAAAAAAAAAAAAAAAAAATCCAAAATGAAAAGTGTCAGAGGAGTAATGAATACACAGCACGTTCACATGCACTGCACCATCTGTCCAAACCTACTGGTTGCCTAAATCTGCTGGAAAATGTTTTTTCAGATTTTTTTTTTTTTTTTTATGATCTTGACCTTTAACTGATCTGCTCCAAAATGTAATCATGTGGAGACAACAACCCAAGAAATATTTGGTGAACATTTCCTTACCAGTTATTCTGTATGCAGGTACACAACTGATTAAAATACCCTGAGGCACCACTGGTGCACAGCTTAATTACAATCCTTATCCAAATCTACTCCAAAGTTAGCTTCTTCCCAGTCCCACAACCTAACATAAATTATAAAAATCTTATTCAAATTTTATCAGTTAACAAGTTCATAAATAGACAAAGAAACAAGGGCACTTCAGTACCCGTTGCCCCTTTGGAATTAGTTCAAGATAATAAAACATGAACTACATCTATAGGCATTTATTTTCTAATTCCTGACTGCTTTCTGAACCTTGATTTGGACATAACATCAATTTCAATGTGTTATTTGCAGTGTCAACAATAATAAAGTAATTTCTTTACTTGTAAATTAATGCTTGTCCTAATGTGAGCAGAATACTGTAGTTCACAGACAAATAATTCAGGAACATTAATGTCACTCATTAGGCTGACAGATGCCAGCCTACCAAAATAACCAACTAAACGCTGCAACAATAGTTGTTCCTGTTAGTCATTCTCAGAAGGACAGAGAAAGCATCTGATGCTACAGAGCATCCATCTTGAAGCTAGCTTGAAGGGCTGAAGGTTGAAAATGACCATTCACAACTCAAGCGTCCCACTCCCTCAGTAAGGTGAACAATGACAAGTCCATCTGAATCTGCATCAGCATTACCTGCATGTTAGCCATTTGGCCTTGCAATCGTACTCGTGCCTCCTGGGCCATTGCGAGCTGCTGCTGGTACCACTGTCGGACTTGCTGCAGGGAGTCAATTTCAGCCTGGGAGGTCTTCAGTCGACTTTGTAGGGTGCTACGCTCCAACTGAACCTGTTGAAGCTGACTCTGAAGGCCGCCCATCTGCTGACGCAAGTCCTGGACTGTAAATATATGATTAAAAGCATTAAACCATTTAAGCCTGAGAACGGATGTGCAAAATGGCAGTAAGAAGGTTCTTCTAAAATCATACTACATAATGTGTCACCTTAAAGCAGATTCAGCACGGTCAATCTCACTCACCTGTATTGTCCCTCAAGGTTACAGCCTTTTGCATCTCCTCCACTTTCCCCATCAGCCTGTTGTATTGGTCTTCGGCCACCTTCAGGTCATTGCTTAGAGAAGCCAGACTGGCATTCTTGCTTTCCAAACTTCCCTGAAGTTCTACCATTGCCTTTTCCAGCTGGATGCAGTTTTGGCGTAGCGTGCCAACCTCTGACGTAAGAGCACTCTGCTTCTCATGGCTGACATGAGCCTCCTCCATCTGAGCCTGCAGCTGAGCATTCACTGTAGCAAGCTGGGCCTGGAGCTCTGTCTTCTCCTTGAGAGCCTGGAAAACAAGATAGTGTGATCAATAATGAGGTAAAATCCAAGAGAGTATTAAATTAATAATTTTCATAACTTCACAAGGCATTCCTTTATAACATTAATGTTATTCCTGACAAGAGCATCTGTTCAAGATTCATGAGGAATGTATGAAGATGACTCACAGTAAATTCAACACTGCCAAAAGATGCAAAAACAAGAAAATGGATCAAATGGCCACCAAACTAAACACACAAGTAAAAATCCTCCCACCACTGAAAATACTTGCTAAAAGTAAACGTGCCGCATAAACGACAGCCATAATCACCAAATTGGAAAACTAAATATAACAAAAAAAAACAATCAGCGTAAGAGAAACAGCCACATTACCAAAGTCCACAAGCAGAAAGCAATGAAAAGTGAGAAATGTTTGACCATTTCAATTCCTCAATGATGTGATTTTTGTGCATCCACTGCAATAAGAATGTCATCCTCTATGCAGTCTAATCACTTATTCCTTAATAGTCAAAAGCAAGCACCTGCACAAACAGCATGAGAATGCATCAAAGCTAAATTTCTGGGGTTTGGTCTGTGGCTGGGATTTTTTTATGTAGTCTCTGTGTCTTTAGGTGTTTGATCATGTTCTGTCTCCTTTTGTCTGTGCCCTTCAGGAGAGTTCCTGTCATGTCTCTCTGTGTTCAGTGGGTGTTTGTTGATCATGTCTGTTCCCCGTGTTCCACCCCTGCATCCTCCCCTGTCAGTCTGGTTGTCTCTTCCTAGTGCACTTTATTACTACTGAGTTCTCTGTTGGTTTTGGTAGTCTGAGTGTTATGCACGCCCCCTCCTCCTCTTGTCACTCATGTCTGTGCATGTGGATGTGATTGTTTGTATCCGTTCCGTGTGGGGTGTGGAGTCTTGCATTTTCTGTGTGGGGGCACGTCCCATGATCATGTTTGTGTTCGTCCGGTGGACCCCTATGGGGTGGGGTGTGTGTGTGTGTGTGTGTATGCGTAGGTAGCATGCTTCTCTCCCTTCCGTGTCTTGTGTGAGTGTGTGTGGATACACAAATGTATTTTAGTGGACATGTGGGTGTGTGTGGAGCCTGTGGGTGTTTGTGTCGGTTCACTGGCTGTCTGCGTGTGTATGAGTGTGAACCTCTGTGTCCCACGGTTTCATCTTTCTGTTCCATGGGCTGCACGCGGTTGCCATGGCCACGCCTGACAGTTGGGTGCAGCGCTTGTCAGTTCTGCCATGTTTGACGGTCCCGGCCCTCGCAATCGTAGTTAGAGCGGCCATGTTTCATTATATTTATGTTCTGGGATCAGTTTTACCCTTGTGATGTCTTCTGTTTGATTTTCGATCTGGTCTGCCTCATTCGTTTTGTCACTTGGGTTATTTATTTCTTTGTTTGCATTTTTTCAGAGTGCCTCTAATCATCTGTTTGCCTTAGTCACTCCCTCTGTGGATTTGTGTTCCTTGCTTTATTTTTCGCCTCAACCTTAGATGTCTTGGTTTGTCACTTTGTGTTCGGTTCAGTTTCACATACACCTGTAGTTCTGTCTCACTGTTAGCGGTGCAACTGTGTTAATCAGTTCATTTCTATAGCCGCACCTTCTTTCTGTTCAGTTGCCGGTCAATTACTTTCTGTACCAGCGTATCATCATTTTTTCTGTCCGTCAGTCTGCATGCTGTAACTCAGCCACATGGGGTGTGCAGCCAGTACATTCTGACTGCCGGTCCCAAGCCCGGACAAATGAGGAGGGTTGCGTCAGGAAGGGCATCCGGCGTAAAACAAGCCAACCCAACTATGCAGACTCAGAATCGAATTCCCATACCGGATCGGTCGCGGCCCGGGTTAACAACGTCCGCCACCAGTGCTACTGCCCAACAGGGTGCCGGTGGAAATTGGGCTACTGCTGGGCGAAGATGACGAAGAAGAGGAGGAAAACGTTGCCACGAACAGCGGGAGAAGAAGAAAACTAGAAGGGTGGAAATGAGAGTGGGGACTTTGAATGTTGGTAGTATGACTGGTAAAGGGAGAGAGCTGGCTGATATGATGGAGAGGAGAAAGGTAGACATATTGTGTGTGCAAGAGACCAAGTGGAAGGGAAGTAAGAGCAGGAGCATCGGCGTTGGGTACAAGTTGTTGTACCATGGTGAGGACAGGAAGAGAAATGGTGTTGGGGTTATTTTAAAGGAAGAGTATGTTAAAAGTGTGTTGGAGGTTAAGCGAGTGTCTGACAGGGTGATGAGTGTGAAGTTGGAAATTGAAGGGGTGATGATGAATATCATCAGTGCATATGCCCCACAGGTAGGTTGAGAGATGAAGGAGAAAGATGATTTCTGGAGTGTGTTAGATGAGGTGGTGGAGAGTGTGCCCAAGCATGAAAGAGTGGTGATAGGAGCAGACTTCAATGGGCATGTTGGTGAAGGGAACAGAGGTGATGAAGTAATGGGTAGATATGGTATCAAGGATAGGAATGGGGAAGGACAGATGGTAGTTGATTTTGCAAAAAGGATGGAAATGGCTGTGGTGAATACCTACTTTAAGAAAAGGGAGGAGCACAGGGTAACATATAAGAGTGGAGGAAGGTGCACACAGGTGGACTACATTCTTTATAGGAGATGCAAGCTAAAAGAAATCACAGACTGTAAGGTGGTAGCAGGAGAGAGTGTCACTAGACAGCATAGGATGGTTGTTTGTAGGATGATTTTAGAGGTAAAGAAGAAGGAGAGAGAGAGCTCAACAAAGGATCAGATGGTGGAAGCTGAAGGAGGAAGACTGTTGTGTGAAATTTAGCGAGCAGGTGTGAGAAGCACTAGTTGGAGGGGAAGCAATTTTGGACAACTGGAAAAGTACTGCAGATGTGGTGAGGGAGACAGCTAGGGCAGTACTGGGTATGACATCTGGACAGTGGAAGGAAGACAAGGAGACTTGGTGGTGGAATGAAGAGGTCCAGGAAAGCATAAGGAGAAAGAGGTTGGCGAAAAAGTTTTGGGATAGTTGGAGAGATGAAGAAAGTAGACAGGAGTACAAGGAGATGCGGCGTAAGGCGAGAAGAGAAGTGGCAAAAGCAAAGGAAAAGGCATATTGCGAGCTGTACAAGAAGTTGAATAGTAAGGAAGGAGAAAAGGACTTGTACCGATTGGCCAGACAAAGGGACAGAGCTGGAAAGGATGTGCAGCAGGTTAGGGTGGTAAAAGATGCACATGGTAATGTGCTGACAAGTGAGGAGTGTGTGCTGAGAAGGTGGCGGGAATATTTTGAAGAGTTGATGAATAAAGAAAATGAGCGCGAGAAAAGGCTGGATGATGTGGTGAGAGCAAATCAGGAAGTAAAAGAGATTAGCAAGGAAGAAGTGAGGGCTGCTATGAAGAGGATGAAGAGTGGAAAGACAGTTGGTCCAGATGACATTCCAATGGAGGTATGGAAATGTCTAGGCGAGATGGCAGTAGAGTTTCTAACCAGATTGTTTAATAAAATCTTGGAAAGTGAGAGGATGCCTGAGGAGTGGAGACAAAGTGTGCTGTTCCTATTTTCAAGAACAAGGGTGATGTGCAGAGCTGCAGTAACTACAGAGACATAAAGCTGATGAGCCACAGCATGAAGTTATGGGAAAGAGTAGTAGAAGCTAGGCTTAGAAAACAGGTGAAGATCTGTGAGCAGCAATATGGTTTCATGCCAAGAAAGAGCACTACAGATGCAATGTTTGCTCTAAGAATACTGTTGGAAAGGTACAGAGGAGGACAGAAAGAGTTACATTGTGTGTTTGTGGACTTAGAAAAAGCTTATGATAGGGTGCCAAGAGAAGAGTTGTGGCATTGTATGAGGAAGTCTGGAGTGGCAGAGAAGTATGTTAGGGTAGTGCAGGACATGTACAAGAATAGTGTGACAGCGGTGAGATGCGCAGTCGGAATGACAGACTCATTCAAGGTGGAGGTGGGATTACACCAAGGATCAGCTCTGAGTCCTTTCTTGTTTGCATTGGTGATGGACAGGTTGACAGATGAGATCAGACAGGAGTCCCCATGGACTATGATGTTTGCAGATGACATTGTGATCTGTAGTGAGAGTAGAGAGCAAGTTGAGTCTAGTCTGGAGAAGTGGAGATATGCTTTGGAGAGAAGGGGAATGAAAGTCAGTAGAAGCAAGACTGAGTACATGTGTGTGAATGAGAGGGAGCCCAGTGGAATAGTGCAGTTACAAGGAATAGAAGTGGTGAAAGTAGATGAGTTTAAATATTTGGGGTCAACTGTTCAAAGTAATGGAGAGTGTGGTAGAGAGATGAAGAAGAGAGTGCAGGCAGGGTGGAGTGGGTGGAGAAAGGTGGCAGGAGTGATTTGTGACCGAAGAATATCAGCAAGAGTGAAGGGGAAAGTTTACTAAACAGTAGTGAGACCAGCTATGTTGTATGGTTTAGAGACAGGGGCACTAACAAAAAGACAGGAGGCAGAGCTGGAGGTGGCAGAGCTGAAGATGTTGAGATTCTCTTTGGGAGTGACAAGAATGGACAAGATTATGAATGAACATATCAGAGAGACAGCTCAGGTGGGACGGTTTGGAGACAAAGTCAGAGAGGCGAGATTGAGATGATTTGGACATGTGCAGAGGAGGGATCCAGGGTATATAGGGAGAAGGATGCTGAGGATGGAGCCACCAGGCAGGAGGAGAAGGAGACCAAAGAGGAGGTTCATGGATGTGCTGAAAGAGGACATGCAGGTGGTTGGTGTGACAGAGGAAGATACAGAGGACAGGGTGAGATGGAAACGATTGATCTGCTGTGGCGACCCCTAACGGGAACAGCCGAAAGACAAAGAAGAAGAAGTCTGCATGCTGTAAACATTGCCTCCCTGTCAACTTTTAACAGTTGTTTTTCCATTGTCGTTCATCACCCTGTTTGTCATTTTTGGATTTTGCCAATTGGAGATTTTGGGCACACTTCATTGTCACTTTTGACAGTTGTCTTTTAGTTTTTGGTTTTATCACATTGTCTGCCTGTACAACATTCTGGATTTTTTCCACTGGGAGAGGTTGCCACATTTGTATTACCACCGTCACCTTGGATTATTAAAAACGCCCTGTTTGCACTTAACCCTTGTATGTCTGGCTGCCTGCATTCTAGGGTCCAAACCTAGTTATTAGTGGTTCCAACCACAACAAAAATACAGAAATACTTAAATTACGGTAATAACACAAAGACAAACTTATATCACACTGACTGAAGCAACACCGCTCTAAAAGTAATGAGTCAGGGATAGTTAAAAGACATTGACAATTGCGTAATATTGACAGAAATCCGTCGTAGCAACGGAGAACTTTAATCCCCGTGTACTGCACATGCATTGAAGTGTGCTTTCTGAACAAGTAACAGACATTAGGATTGTAACCTGATTGGCCTCAGTAGACAAGGACTCCAGCTGCCCTTCGAGTCTCATTTTGTCTTTCAATACTTGGAGCATTTCATCCTGACCCATCACAGAACTCTCCAAAGAAACACTGAAACATATGAAAAATCACATGACGTTTAAAATGGTGGATGTGATTTTAAAATGCAAGTTTGACATCAAAAACCTTTCAAATCACTCAAGAATTGTGTAGACAGACACAATCATCGCATGCATCAATTGACCAAATTCCAACAAATAATTCTGCATGTTAAAGACACATTTTAACAGTAGATAACTTGCTTATGGGATTGAAAACAAAAAGTGTGTGTAAAGGATTTTCCCCATCAAGGGCACCAATGCCCCCCTCTCCAACCCCCAACCTATAAATTTATTTGTCCATTCTTGTCCAAAAACATTTGGCTGAAGAAAATCTAAGAACATTTTTTTCACCATTAGGAATTTAACAATGAAGAACATATACAAAAGCTACAATTTTAAACAAACTTCAATAAAAAACAGCTACACCAGACTTCAGACAACTTTATTGATCCCAAAAAAGGGCAATTACGTTTACACTCCAATTACCTCAGACAAGATACAGCAATTAATCCACAATTATGTTATTATTATTATTATGTTATATTACAATAGGGATGGAGGGAGGGAGACATGCATCGTGTGTAGATGAGTTAAATTTCTGTCAATTTCTGTCGCTGTGTGTGTGTAAAGTCTGATGTTGCTAGGCAACAGCAGGCTGGGGGGGGGAGCGAATTCTGTAGATCCTTCTGGGGGAAAAGCAGGGAATTTGGCCTTCAGGAGCTGATAAGGCTGCCATGTTGATGTTTGGTGGAGAGATACAGAATTCTATTTACTGCACTCCTGACCGTCGAGAGTCCAAATTTAATATTCTCTGGTCCTCAGCAGTACAATTCATTTGCAATGCAGTGATTTGCTCCGAGATTGAATCCATTTTGCGTTTGAGTTCAAGAGTTCACGCAGTCTGAGATTACACAGCATTGCCCAACTCATTAATTATGACGAACTGATGAGGGGACAAAATTCTGGAAGCAGCCGTATTACTAATATTCCTGTGGGTCAGGGCAGCGCACAAACCAATCAGCACCAAACCTCCCACCATAAAAGCGAATAGGAATAAATCCTCAACGTCTTCCACAGAGAGTGGAGCCACGTGTCACACTCCATTCTCTCAGCCGTCGAGAGCAAAGCCCGCTGGGTAGGTTCCATCAGGGCACGCAGGGTCCCCAAACCCTGATCTCCTTGTCGAAAACAAATGGTGTCAATGGCGTTGAGAGACCAGCTGATCAATTCCATAGTTAATCCAAATCATAATTTGAAGAATTCACAGTCTGGTGAAGCTGGGACTTTGAAGGTCGGAGCAGAGATAGAGAGCAGAAAGGAGGAGAGGAGAGAGGAGGGGAGGAATGCGACCGTCCTTGCCGGAGTCCAAGCTGTTCAAGCGTACCGAGTGTGAGGATATGTGCACATACATACAACCCCTGGCGAAAATTATGGAATCACCGGCCTCGGAGGATGTTCATTCAGTTGTTTAATTTTGTAGAAAAAAAATTGTGGCAGTCAGTAACGGTTACTTTTTTAGACCAAGCAGAGGGGAAAAATATGGAATCACTCAATTCTGAGGAAAAATTATGGAATCATGAAAAAAGAAAGAAAGAACGCTCCAACACATCACTAGTATTTTGTTGCACCACCTCTGGCTTTTATAACAGCTTGCAGTCTCTGCATGGACTTATACTTATGGCATGGACTCTGCTCCCCCAGACCCCCCGCCTTTTTAAGCATTTTCCTTATTTTGCAGTTCAACTTCTGGAGGGGCTCAAGCCCCATACACCCCACCTTTTTAAGCATTGTTTTTTGTTTTTTTTTTTGCTACCCCCCCCCCCCCCCCCCCCAATTACAGCCCTCTTAACCCCTGCTATTTTAAGCATTTGTTTGTTTTTTTTGTTTTTTTTATGTAGATGTAAATTAATATTCAAAGTTTTCAGCTAGTTGACAGTAGGGCTGTACAATATGGCCAAATTATTGTATCTCAAATTGTCATAAATTGTCATGTAACTGTCACTTATATACAGGGTATCCATATTCTTGAGCTGCTTGGGTGTTACCATGCAGAGTTACCATGGGATAAAAAAGCTTTTCAACCGACCATCCGTGGTTCTCAAGACCAGGCACCTAAGTGGCTCTACTTTTTTTTTTTTTTTTTTTTTTTTAGATATTTAGGTGTACCTTAGTAAACACTAGTAGAGTTCCACCTTAGATTGAGACTGTATAATAGAAGATATACCTTACTGAATTGTCATATCAATATGATATACGATATGACTGATTTGACACAAAGTGCAGCAACAGTGAAAATTAAACATTCTTAAACAAAACAGTAATAACACACATTTTGCACTCATCATAAGGTTAGGATACTCTGCCCTCCAAAAGTATTGGAACACCTGGAATTTCACACATTTTAATTTGTTTAAGCCATTTTAAATACAAGAAAAACAAAAAATAAAGAATAAAAATTTCTAAAATTATCTGCCCCAAACTGAAAGGAAATCTATAAAACTTGTACAAAGTCCCAAAGTCACCAGTCTTGGGGTCACCATAGACAGCGATATTAAATTTGATAAATCAATGGTGTTTTGAAATCGTCCTTTTATCATCTCCGTCTTTTATCAAAGGTAAAACCATTTTTATCTTTTAACCTTTATGAACAAGTTGTGCATTCTTTTATTTCAAGTCGTCTGGACTACTGTAACGCACTTTATTTTAGCAGCACTCTTTCCCGTTTGCAGTTAGTCCACAACGCTGCAGTGTGACTTTTAACAGGGGCCTGGAAGCATGATCACATAACCCCAATTCTTGCATGTTTGCACTGGCTTCCTATTGATTTTAGAATTGCTTATAAGATTTTATTGTTTGTTTTTAAAGCTTTGAATGGAATGGCCCCTCAATACATTACTGACCTCCTTCAAATTTACTCTCCGGTACGAGGTCTGAGGGCCATTTCCAGCTCGTGGTACCTAAGACGAGACTTAAAACCAGGGGGGACAGGGCTTTCTCTGTGGCTGGCCCCAGACTTTGGAACGTTCTGCCCCTCCATGTCCGAACAGCCCCCACAGTGGAGTGTTTTGAGTCTTGTCTGAAGACCCACTTTTATTCTCTGGTTTTTAACACTGTGGAAGTTGTGTGGTCCTCTGTTTTATTGTTTCTGTTTTTATTTAGGTTGATTTTTATTGGTTTTATCTTTTGTATGCTGTATTTATTTATTTATTTATTTAATCTTGCATATTTTATTTATTTTTTATTGTTAATTTTCTTATTTTTAATTTATTTCTTGACTATTGGGGTTTTATGTATCGTGATTCTATGTGCAGCACTTTGGAACGTATTTGTTGGTAAATGTGCTATATAACTAAAATGGACTGGATTGGATTGATAAAACCTGTAAATACAACCCCTGGCAGAAATTATGGAATCACCGGCCTCGGAGGATGTTCATTCAGTTGTTTAATTTTGTAGAAAAAAAAGCAGATCACAGCCATGACACAAAACTAAAGTCATTTCAAATGGCATCTTTTTGGCTTTAAGAAACACTATAAGAAATCAGGAAAAAACTAATTGTGGCAGTCAGTAACAGTTACTTTTTTTAGACCAAGCAGAAGGAAAAAAATATGGAATCACTCAATTCTGAGGAAAAAATTATGGAATCATGAAAAACAAAAGAACGCTCCAACACATCACTAGTATTTTGTTGCACCACCTCTGGCTTTTATAACAGCTTGCAGTCTCTGAGGCGTGGACTTAATGAGTGACAAACAGTGACAAACAGTACTCTTCATCAATCTGGCTCCAACTTTCTCTGATTGCTGTTGCCAGATCAGCTTTGCAGGTTGGAGTCTTGTCATGGACCATTTTGTTCAACTTCCACCAAAGATTTTCAATTGGATTAAGATCCGGACTATTTGCAGGCCATGACATTGACCCTATGTGTGTTTTTGCAAGGAATGTTTTCACAGTTTTTGCTCTATGGCAAGATGCATTATCATCTTGAAAAATGATTTAATCACCCCCAAACATCCTTTCAATTGATGGGATAAGAAGAGTGTCCAAATTATCAACGTAAACTTGTGCATTTATTGATGATGTAATGACAGCCATCTCCCCAGTGCCTTTACCTGACATGCAGCACCATATCATCAATGACTGTGGAAATTTACATGTTCTCTTCAGGCAGTCATCTTTATAAATCTCATTGGAACGGCACCAAACAAAAGTTCCAGCATCATCACCTCATCACCTCATCATCATTTCTTACAGTTCGGTCACAGACGTTGACTCCAGTTTCCTCCCATTCGTTCCTCATTTGTTTTGTTGTGCATTTTCGATTTTTGAGACATATTGCTTTAAGTTTTCTGTCTTGACACTTTGATGTCTTCCTTGGTCTACCAGTATGTTTGCCTTTAACAACCTTCCCATGTTTGTATTTGGTTCAGAGTTTAGACACAGCTGACTGTGAACAACCAACATCTTTTGCAACATTGCGTGATGATTTACCCTCTTAAGAGTTTGATAATCCTCTCCTTTGTTTTAATTGACATCTCTCGTGTTGGAGCCATGATTCATGTCAGTCCACTTGGTGCAACAGCTCTCCAAGGTGTGATCACTCCTTTTTAGATGCAGACTAACGAGCAGATCTGATTTGATGCAGGTGTTAGTTTTGGGGATGACAATTTACAGGGTGATTCCATAATTTATTCCTCAGAATTGAGTGAGTCCATATTTTTTTTTCCTCTGCTTGGTCTAAAAAAGTAACCGTTACTGACTGCCACAATTTTTTTTTCTTGATTTCTTATAGTGTTTCTTAAAGCCAGAAAGTTGCCATTTGAAATTACTTTAGTTTTGTGTCATGTCTGTGATCTGCTTTTTTTCTACAAAATTAAACAACTGAATGAACATCCTCCGAGGCCGGTGATTCCATAATTATTGCCAGGGGTTGTGTGTGTGTGTATATATATATATATATATGTGTATGTGTGTGTGTGTGTGAGAAGGCGCACAGCCTGCATTTCTTGAGGGGTGGGTCATTTTTTAATGAAAACTGAGCCTTTTTGGTGGTTGTTTGATCTAAAATGAAATTTACCATAAACATGCAGAATTTATAAGGTGTATGTAAATGGTGTATGTACAGTTCACCCAGAAATTCACACCACTTCACTTTTTCCACATTTTGTTATGTTGCAGCCCTTTTCCAAAACGGAGTAAATTCACCCCCCCCCCCCCCCCCAAAAAAAAAAAAATTCTACTCACAACAATGACAACATGAAAAACACTCTTGTTTTTACATATTTGCAAATTTATTAAAAATACAAAACTAAGAAATCACATGGACATTAGTCTCCCAGTTCCTGTTGCCGAAAAACATCCCCACAGCATGATGCTGCACCACCATGCTTCACTGCAGGGATGGTGCCTGGTTTCCTCCAAATATGATGCCTGGCATTCACACAAAAGGGTTCAATCTTTGGCTCAAAAGACCAGAGAATTTTGTTTCTCATGTTCTGAGAGTCCTTCAGGTGCCTTTTGGCAAACTCCAGGTGGGCTGCCATGTGCCTTTTACTAAGGAGTGGCTTCCATCTGGCCAATCTACCATAGAGGCCTGATTGGTGGATTGCTGCAGAGTGGTTGTCCATCTGGAAGGTTCTCCTCCCTCCACAGAGGAATGTCAGAGCTCTAACAGAATGAACATAGGGTTCTTGGTCACCTCCCTGACAAAGGCCCTTCTCCCTTGATCACTGGGATCTTCAAAACAGCAGAAATGTTTCTGTACCCTTACCCAGATTTGTGCCTCAAGATAATCCTGACTTGGAGGGCTACAGACAATTCCACTGACTTCATGCTCTGTTTGTGCTCTGACATGCAATGACAAATAATGGGACTTTATATGTAGACAGGTATGTATCTTTCCAAATCATGTCCAATCAACTGAATTTACCTCAAGTGGACTCCAATTAAGCTGTAGAAACATCTCAAGGATTATCGGTGGAAACAGGATGCACCTGAGCTCAATTTTGAGCTTCATGGCAAAGGCTGTTAATACTTATGTACATGTGATTTCTTTGTTTTTTTATTTCTTTGTTTTAATAAATTTTCAAAGGTCACATTGTCATTATGGGGTATTGTGTGTAGAACTTTGAGGGAAAAAAAATGAACTTAATCCATTTTGGAATAAGGCTATAACATAAAAAAAATGTGGGGAAAAAGTGAAGCTTTGTGATTACTTTCCTGATGCACTGTAATCTTACTTGTTTAAATAGCATTTTTAGAAAGACGATTTTGTGGAAAAACACCAACACCCCAACACAAATAGGGGGAAATTGTCAGAGAATCAGCTTGACCTCAAAGCACTTTGACTGATGACTGACGCCATCATAAATATGATGGCATCAGTCAGACAAAGTGAAAGAAAATGGACAAATTTAGGGAGTAGATGGAATAAATGAAAGAAATTCAGATTAATAACAAAACTAACATCCTTTCTTGTGCGTGGAGGACAAATAAAATGCAGCTAATGTGCCCAAAGATCATCAACAATTAAGAATATTATTACAATAAATACCTGCTTGAGAAACTGTCTCTGCGGCTGCGAGATTCTGCTGTTCCTTCTCTCTCCTGGTCCAGCTCCAGAAAGTGTTGCTCTTCCCTTGCTTCCTGAAGCACCTGCTGCAGAGATGGGAACTGACCCATGGCTTCAGGGGCAATCTCCCGGCCTTCCACTGTGTAAGGTCCCTGCTGTCTGTCCACTGCGCCAGCGAGCATACCATAGGTCCCCCTGGCCGACACACTGCTATAAGACGAACTGTCACTGTCATTCCCATCGTTCAACAGCCTTGTACCCGATTCACTGCTTTCTGAAACGTTATCCCCTATCTGGAAGAACGATCCAGGTTCCCCTTCTGTTTGAGTGGTACTGAGCTCCGACTTGACACTGATCTCAGAAACAGTGGAAACCGAACTGATGGTGGATTGCCGAGAGCCCACTGTGCTGTCTAATGACCTTACGCTGCCTCCTCCCCCTCCATCACCATCATTCTCAGAAGATTTTAAGTCAGCCAAGGAATGGACCTTCCTGGGGCGATTCGAAGTGGAATTCCTCTCTTTGGAAGGGGGAATTCCCAAACTACCCAGTTTGGGTCCACGGGGCACATTGGTCCTCAAGAAGGAATACTCCTTGGTCATGGCAACAGTACTGGCCCGTGGCAGAGCCTCAGGATGCAGCATGAGCTCTGGATCCAGGGTACTGAACGGTCTGTTCTTTGTACGATGAGACTACAAAACAGAAAGAACTATGTCATTAAAGGTGCTGCTATCTTGATAATGTGACACAAAACTGCACACAGTTTATAAACTGAAGAGAACAAATAAATCATCCCCATGGTGCCAAATCCTAGGTTTTCTGAGATGTAATATATGACCTCTGAAAACAGTGGGACTACGTATATGCAAGTAACTTCTGAAGAGGTCATGACATATTTTTGTAAAACTACTTGAATTACGGATGAGAGTCTTGATTGTGTCAATTAATTTCCATTGTCGTAGTGTACAAAGGGAAAGCATTTTTATTAGTGTCCACTTACTTATAGATCTGACTATTTCATGGCTTTCAAATAATTTACATAACCAAATGTATTTCTTTCATAATACATCACGTAAAACATTACTTCATAAGACATACATTTGCCTTTCAAAAGACTGAAATTCAAAGCACATGAAATACCATAAAATATCTGAAATTCTTATTTGAAGTAAGTCTAATACAACTCCTGGCAAAAATTATGGAATCACCGGAGTCGGAGGATGTTCATTCAGTTGTTTAATTTTGTAGAAAAAAAGCAGATCACAGACATGACACAGAACTAAAGTTATTTCAAATGGCAACTTTCTGGCTTTAAGAAACACTATAAGAAATCAGGAAAAAAAATTGTGGCAGTCAGTAACGGTTACTTTTTTTAGACCAAGCAGAGGGAAAAAAATATGGAATCACTCAATTCTGAGGAAAAATTATGGAATCATGAAAAACAAAAGAACGCTCCAACACATCACTAGTATTTTGCTGCACCACCTCTGCCTTTTATAACAGCTTGCAGTCTCTGAGGCATGGACTTAATGAGTAACAAACAGTACTCTTCATCAATCTGGCTCCAATTTTCTCTGATTGCTGTTGCCAGATCAGCTTTGCAGGTTGGAGCCTTGTCATGGACCATTTTCTTCAACCTCCACCAAAGATTTTCAATTGGATTAAGATCTGGACTATTTGCAGGCCATGACATTGACCCTATGTGTCTTTTTGCAAGGAATGTTTTCACAGTTTTTGCTCTATGGCAAGATGCATTATCATCTTGAAAAATGATATCCCCAAACATCCTTTCAATTGATGGGATAAGAAAAGTCTCCAAAATATCAACATAAACTTGTGCATTTATTGATGAAGTAATGACAGCCATCTCCACAGTGCCTTTACCTGACATGCAGCCCCATATCATCAATGACTGTGGAAATTTACATGTTCTCTTCAGGCAGTCATCTTTATAAATCTCATTGGAATGGCACCAAACAAAAGTTCCAGCATCAGCACCTTGCCCAATGCAGATTCGAGATTCATCACTGAATATGACTTTCATCCAGTCATCCACAGTCCACGATTGCTTTTCCTTAGCCCATTGTAACCTTGTTTTTTTCTGTTTAGGTGTTAATGATGGCTTTCATTTAGCTTTTCTGTATGTAAATCCCATTTCCTTTATGCGGTTTCTTACAGTTCGGTCACAGACGTCGACTCCAGTTTCCTCCCATTCGTTCCTCATTTGTTTTGTTGTGCATTTTTGATTTTTGAGACATATTGCTTTAAGTTTTCGGTCTTGATGCTTTGATGTCTTCCTTGGTCTACCAGTATGTTTGCCTTTAACAACCTTCCCATGTTGTTTGTATTTGGTCGAGAGTTTAGACACAGCTAACTGTGAACAACCAACACCTTTTGCAACATTGCGTGATGATTTACCCTCTTTTAAGAGTTTGATCATCCTCTCCTTTGTTTTAATTGACATCTCTCGTGTTGGAGCCATGATTCATGTCAGTCCACTTGGTGCAACAGCTCTCCAAGGTGTGATCACTCCTTTTTAGATGCAGACTAACAAGCAGATCTGATTTGATGCAGGTGTTAGTTTTGTGGATGAAAATTTACAGGGTGATTCCATAATTTATTCCTCAGAATTGAGTGAGTCCATATTTTTTCCCCTCTGCTTGGTCTAAAAAAGTAACCGTTACTGACTGCCACAATTTTTTTTCCTGATTTCTTATAGTGTTTCTTAAAGCCAGAAAGTTGTCATTTGAAATTACTTTAGTTTTGTGTCATGTCTGTGATCTGCTTTTTTTCTGCAAAATTAAACAACTGAATGAACATCCTCCGAGGCAGGTGATTCAATCATTTTTGGCAGGGGTTGTACAAGTACAAACATTCCTGATTAAACAAAAATCCAGTGTGAGAATTTCTGTGTCCTTTATGAAAGAAACTAAATTACCAAGTTAAAAGCTTCCTTTTCATATGGGCGGGGTAATGGCGGGTATTAAAATAGTTTGATTTATGACTGAAGTCTCACTCCATTTATTGAATCTTGGCTGGTGAAATAGATAAATGGTAGGCATTTCTCTAGTGATTTTCTCTCCCATGCAGATGCTTATTGCTCTTAAAATGATACTTTGCATTCACCCAGTCACATGCTGCTGTGCAAGGCACTCAACAGCACACTGGGAGCAACTTGGGGGTCCAGATAAATAACATTGAATAATGTTATAGAATGTGGGGGTCCACATTCACTCACCCTTTCCTTATGTCTCTGCACTCTGTACTGTTTTAGCTGCTCCTCCAGACGGCGGCGAGCCTCCAGGCGAATCTTCTCCTCATTCTCCATCTCTAGGGAAGGCTTCTGGTTGGCTGAAGAGAAAATATGTGAAGACAAAAAGACCAAATTCCCCACAATCAAATACTGCATGCAGACATTAAACAGTTTTAAATTACTACTTTTTATCTGAATGCAAGAGCCCTATACTGTTTGTTATTTCACTGGGCAGCTTCTCCTTAAATGCTAATATTGTTTTGTGAGTGAAAATAGTTAGTCTAAAAGAAAAGAAAAAAAAAAGTGTTTGCAAATGCCAACCCCTAAACATAAAGAAAGAGGAAACCAGTGCTTCCCAAACAGTCTTCATCTTCCCTGACAGTGACTAGATTTGTAGACGACATTAAGCTGCAGATTTTCTGAGTGTAAGCCACTACTCATGGGAGTAATATCAGGTTAAATGTTTTCTAAATGAGATTATTCTACATTATTTATGACATGCTACCAATACAACTTTAATGAGCAGACATGAATGTTAGAGTTACTTTGTTACTCTGACCTGCAACTTTTTGGAACAGTCATTTCTGGTCATATTCCAAACTAAAGGGGTTTTTTTATGTTTTATTCTTACAGCAGACTTCAAAATAAAATTGATTTTTGGAGCTGTAACACATATGAGCTAGGCAGTATATTATGTTACAAAACATTTTCCCACAGAATATTGCGCAAAAACATTTTATTGTTCAAAACTTAGAAATATCTGCTAACAATTAAATGGGCGGTTCTGCAGCTCACCCGAACCTAAAACAAGAGAGCATTCTTCCAGCTGCAGCCACAGGATCCAGAGATTCACACTGTGATGCCGCTGATCTCTGACCTTGAAGCATGTTATTATCACGGGGTGACTTGATGGAGATTAAAACCTCCTCAGCTGAACCTTTTATGGACAGTGTCCACTAAGTTATAGATAATACTAGTGGCTCTTCCCGCTACCAGCTCAGTGCTACTACCCCCACTCCTACCCCCCACTGTACACTCATAGGCCACTTTATTAGGTACACCTTGCTAGTACCGGGGTGGATCACTTTTGCCTTCAGAACTGACTTAATTCTTCATGGCATAGATTCAACAAGGTGTTGGAAACAGTTCTCAGAGATATTGGTCCATATTGACAAGATGGCATCACTCAACTTGCCTATTCAACCAGCCTGTCCATTCTCCTCTGACCTCAACAAGGCATTTTCTTCCAGACAGCTAATGCTCAAGTCACTGGATATCTTCTCATTTTCAGACCATTCTCTGTAAACCCTAGAGATGCTTGTGTGTGAAAATCCCAGTAGATCAGCATTTTCTGAAATACTCAGACCAGCCCATCTAGTACCAACTACCATGCCACATTCAAAGTTACTTAAATCCCCTTTTTTCCCACCATTCTGATGCTCAGCTTGAACTGCTGCAAGTCGCCTTCACCATGTCTAGATGCCTGAATGCACTGCGTTGCTGCTGTGTCATTAGCGGAGTAGCTATTTCTGTTAAGCAATTGAACAGGTGTGCCTAATAAAGTGGCCAGTGAGTGTATGCACGCACACCAGTTACTCCAGGATTTCATCTTTAAAAATGACTGGATGAAAGGAGGGAGCAAACTGGACATCATAACACCTTCATCTAATTATCCCTATATATATATATAAGTTCATCTTAATAATGGAGGGAAATTTTGTGTCTGGAAGTGATAAAGATAGGCATAGTTATGGCTTTGTTTACAATCATTTAACAATCTGTCAGAGTACTTGTTGACTAACTGTATGACCCATATTATGCATTACATGTGGGAAATGATGTAAAAACCAAACAAAGTCTCTGTAGTCAACAAAAACGCTGTCATGCAGATAAACATGTATCACAGTTAAAAACCATAACAAGCACCTACAGCTGCCATTTTATATCAAATTTCATTAGAACATGCAAAAGTGTTCATTAGTCTTCATGTTCACCGTTTGTCACCAACAAACATCCAATCAGACAACGAAAGCATTATCATTCTGGACATGGGGTGGGGAGGGTTAATCAAACACCCACACTAAAATCCAATCAAGCGCTCCACAAACTAACAGGGGGTTGCAGAAAATAAGCAGAATCAATCAAGCGTTTACAAGGAAGTACTGTTAAGGGAAAAACAAAGAAAGGGGGTTCAAAGGGGGAGTTTACATCATCCAATAAAACTGAACAGCCCACACTAAAATGTTACAATACAGGAGTTTTGGGGGGGAAGAACTCACTCGACAAATTTATGCTTACACAATTCAGTCTCCTGCATAGGAATACTGAGTCTGAGAGACTGCAAAGCATCCCCCTTGAGAACATCAGCACTAGCTCTCTCAGACCTCTCTAGCATCGCGGGTGGTAAAGCGGCCACACCTGGGGAGGGCTCTTGGGTCTGTGGGTCGACAGAGGAGCTGGTGCTCTGGGGAGGTGTTGGAGCAGGCAGGGATCCGTCCCTAGCAGCACCCACACTCTCCGTTATGCTTTCTCCATTTGACATCAAATCTGAATTGACAGGACCTGAAAGAAGAGGGGTGAAGAGAAGCTCTTAGGAATGTGAAGTTTTTTTTTTTCCTCTTAGCAAGGCCACAAAATAAATGCATGACTCCTTCTGCAAACTGGGTGTGTAACTGTGTCTACAACAGTTTTCAGTGAAAAACTGGATAAGGTAGTTTGTCAAATATGCATGATAAAGCATCCCTAAGGCTGCACCTGCTTTTCTAGCATGAAGAACGAACAAATGTTGAGATACAAACACAACCAAATGAAAATAAACTGAAGGCAAATCAAGAACAGACTTGTACAAGTAATTTTTTAAACTAACCAAATTACTTCCATAACTTAGTTTTCGGACTGACACTACAACACATAAGATAAACCATGACCTGAATGATGAATCATCAGAACTTAAACATTCAACAATTGCAATCAGCGGGCTGTGACGCAGGGAGCAGAATGCCCCAGGGGTAGGAGTGGATGTCAAACCAAATTATCACACAATCTCATAATAATGGAAATAGATACTACTAGTGTGTTACCTGTGGGGCTCCGCAGGCTCTAGATTGGGTAGTGTTTATAAAATAGATAGCTGACATTTTTCAAGGGTGGTAGCAAAACCTATATAATGAGTTGCAATGGCGCGTGAGTTCAAAATGTTTTTAGAACAGGAACCTTTTATTAATAAAAGGATCCTTTTATTAATTATGTCATTTTTTAATGTTAATTTGCTATCTTAATGTATTTATAAATTGTTTAGGTTCTTGTCATCATATACACACTATTATATTATCATTATTATCAGTATTATTATTATATTTTATTATTACTTCTATTTTGTCATTTGATTTTGAAATGGACCACAATGGAAATAAGTGTTTTCACTTTCTTGTCTCATCCATGTATTTTTAACATATTTAAAATTATATAATGTACTTGCATTGAACTTACTAAATAAAATCATGCACGCACTTACTCACTCTTAATATTTAAGATGATTTACCGCCCCCTGCTGGAATGGCGTGTCCAGAATGTAATTAGCAACCAGTGGTGGGCACAGTTCCGCTAACCTGCTAACTGCTAATTAGCAAAGCTAACTTTTTTGTTAGCAGATTAGCATTTCAGCTAACTTTAATAACTATCAGTGGACCAGTTAGCTTCCACTAAATTTAGTTTCGCTAACTTTTAGTCCCCTAACATTTTTTTGCTGGCATAGTAAGTAAAGCCGAACGGTCAAAAACATTTGTAAACCCTAATTCCTGTTATGTTTTGCAGCAGTCAGGCAGCTGTGAGGAGCTAAGCTCAACCCGACCCCAGCAGAAGGGACCTGGCTGCCCGGCTGCTACAAAGGAATAACAAAAAAAGTCATTTACAGTCAGCACAGTGTGTCACAGAGGTGTGGCAAAAGGCATGAATGGCAAAGCAGTTTGACTTATGGTTTGATTTAAAAACCAAACTAATTATGGCCATTTTGTTGATTTCACCAACTCTGCCATTTTTACAAATTAAAAATATCACAAATATCTTTTAGTTTTAAATTAATGCACTAATTCTGAAGGTCTGAGCATTAAAACTCACAGGTGCCAAAAGGCATTATGGGAAATTGAGCCTCCTCATCACTGGTTGGCTGTTCATTCATGTGTAAAAAAAAAAAACAACATACAAGTTACTGTAACGTGTGTGTGCTGGCTTTTACAAATAAGTAAATATGTCATTTGTTTTTCCATTTGTAAAAAAAAAAAAAAAGACATTTGCAAAACTGAAAATTTTGTTTGTTATGCGTGATTCAGCGAACCGACTGGTGACCATGTGACACTTGGATGCTATTTACACTCCCATCCAGTAGATGGCAGTGTTCTGTGCATTTTGACCCAAAATGCATGGAACACCACCATGAATCACACAGCTGATCGTGTACCGGAGTCAATACTGAAAGTTAGCAGTTAGCTGTAGCATCCGCTATTTTATTTTTTTTTTTCGCTTTTCAGTTTCGGGTTTAACATCATAAAAGTTAACTTTTCAGTTAGCGGATCATCAGTTATCAAAGCTAACTTTTTGGCTAGCTGTGCCCACCGCTGTTAGCAACGGTAGCTAATATCCGAAGTCTCTCAAAAGTACGTATTAGTCCTATCAACGTTCCGTTTTGCTGCTGTTCATCCTTGACCCAAAACACATAAGCATACCAAGCAGCAAATGTTAGCTGTCTCCAGTCGCATGCAGAGCTTTTCGTAATTTTTTTATTTATTTATTTATTTTTTTTGCATTCTGCTGCAAGCAGGTGCTTCTAATTTTTACACATGCACAAACAAAGCCAGTGGCGGAAGACATCAAAAGTAATACTCTTTTCACTCATGGTAAACGACAACATGACATTTAACTGACTAAACGAATTGAACAACAAAAACACAAATCAGTAACACTAATAACACTGTTAAACAAACACAATAAATCAATAACACTAATAACACTGTTAAACAAACACAATAAATCAATAACACTAATAACACTGTTAAAGTAACATGAACTGCAATAACATTTAAAACCCTGAACTCTCATGATGCATTGCAGCACAATGTTCATTGTTTACTGGTTACTTAAAATGACTAATTTTACCAAAAATATTAGTCATATCAACTTTCTGTTTTTGCAGCGTTCATCCTTGAGCCAAAACACATAAGCATACCAAACGGCAAATGTCAGCTCTCCCCAGTTCCAGCATGATCGAAGCCATACACAGGCACGCACGCACAAAAAGGCCACTTGGCTATTATAATATAGATTATTCTAGCAATATGCCTCAAAGGAAAATAACACCAACAAGGCAATATTCTGGCTGGCCAGACAGTTTCCCTGCCCTCAGTGTGGATGCCCATGCAAATCTAAACTGGGACTCTAACAGTTCACACCAAAAGAGACCAAGGAAAAGATAGACGTTATCCTTGGACATGACGGCCTACAGGCAGACGCCCCAGTCATTCGACTGTTTTCTCAAATGTTAGCGAACCTTAGCAAACCAGATTTTGCATCTGTTTCTACTACTATATTCCCTTTGTTGTTCGCTGATTATACTACTCTATTGCCAGCAAAGATATTGATAGTTTGGTTAGTACTTTAAATGATGATCTTTGTAATTATTCAACCTGGTTCAAAGCCAATACATTATCGTTAAATATAAAAAGTCTAATTTTATGTTATTTGCTGGCAATAAAAAATGTAATCATGGTGTAATGAAAATTTGCACTGATAATGAAATAATATCAAGGGTCTCATCTATATGTTTTTTGGGTGTGTGGATAGATGAGAAACTGTCTTGGAGAGAACATACTGATCATGTTTGTAAAAAAATAACCAAGTCAATAGGGATCATAAGCAAAATAAGATATTTAATACATCACAAATGTCTCTTAACATTATATTATAGTTTAGTTTATCCATATTTAAGTTACTGTAATATTGTATGGGGAAGTACCTTTGCAACCTATATAAACAAAATATTTCTTCTACAAAAAAAAATTTGTTCAGATAGCTACTCGTTCGAAACCTAGTGCTCCAAGTGCACCTCTGTTTTTTGAATTGCAGCTCTTAAATATTTTCCATATAAATATTTTCTTGACTTGTACGTTTGTTTTCAGAGCTCTCTATGATATTAAGTGGCCTTCCTTCGTTAAATATTATTTTGTGCACAACCATCAAATTCATAATTATTCACCCAGGCAGGCTGCACATTTGCATTTACCTTTCCATAGAGCGACTTGTCAGCATCACATCAGATATCATGGCGTTAAATCTTGGAATGATAATGTACATCTTGTGAATCCATCAATCACCTTATATACGTATAAAAGTAGTCTAAAAGCGAAGATCCTGCAGGAGTATTTACAATGATTTGTTTTAATCTGGAAAAAATGGTGTAATTCTTTTGTATTCTATTATGTTTGCTTTGTTTGGGAGTGGACTCTTTATAAGCCTTTTGGCTTCCACCACTCCCTTGCACTTTATTTATATTGTATTTTTTCTCTCTCCCTCTCCATTTGGTTGTTTTATGTATATAAATTATTTTGTGTGTTTTATTTTGTGCTACATAAATAATCAATCAATCCCCAAAAAAAAAAACCCTTAGTTTATTATTCAAGTCGGTACACAACTGAGAAACCTAGCAAAACAATGTGGTTGTTCTACATTATCCAGACAGACAAAGAGACAAATAAGTGAACGGACAGACAAAAGTAGACCCACTATCCTTCAATTGTGCTCTCTTAGAGAGGACAGTTATGTGATATTAAATTATAAAAAATATCTTCTCTATAAAATTCTATCATCAATTCAGTGTAAGTGCAGATGTTCAAACAAAAGTACATGAGCTTCTTACAAACATATCAGTATCAGTCATTTTTGCTAATATGAATAGTTTTATTTTACTGAATAAACTGTCTTGAAACTACACCCCCGCCCCCCAATCACCCCTTGAAGACATCATTAACTATAAAAGACTGAGGAAAAGTGAATAGCTGCCATTAATTTTCAATTAGAGTGACAAGTGGTATCTGCATGAAGGGGGCCATGATGGTTATTTCTTTGAAGGTAAAAACAGAACAGGTGAGGTCAGTGAGCGTGAGCTGGTACCACGCACTGTTACATCTGCCACACTAAAGAAGCAGCCTTGACTACTTAATGGCAGCCATCCAGGCAGACAACAGGTTCATCCTCATGTTTCAAAAGTAGCCATTTATCTGTCACAGCCAGGTGAAACATGAACTTCCTCTTGGCCTTTTTCAAATGTTGTGGTACTCAACACTGAGGCACCTGCATACAGGATCATACCCAGAGAAGCGCTCCTCTTGGCCAAAATGTCGGAGCTGATGCTCCCACATGATGCAGGCGGTAATCCTTATTAGAGATGCCCTAAATAAACACTTGCTTGACACAAAGTCATTGCAACTGTATGCAAGGATCCTCCAAAGAGACCAAAGACAGCCCTAGGTCACTGGTGAGCATCCAAGTCTCCCAGCTGTACAGTAAGACAGTTAGCGCCATAACTCTAAAAACCTTCAAAAAACTGACTCGGACCTTGGTAAACCTTTATGCTCCCAATTATGTTGATAGTTCTTTTATTCATGACATTTTTCTTAAGGTATCTGGTGGCCATAAATATAACCTCATGGGAGGAGATTTTAATTTTTGTTTAGATCCAATTTTGGATAAATCATCTACTTCCATCTCTATAGTTAAGTCAGCCTCAACAACTCTGTCATTTATGAAGGACCTTGATTTAACAGAAATCTGGAGACAAAATAACCCTTAAACCATAGACTATTCCTATTATTCTGGCCGTCATAACTCCCACACCAGAATAGACCTTTTCTTATTATCAACACAAGTAAGTTACAGAGCCTTAGAGTCCGAATATCTGCCAAGGATACTTTCTGATCATTCTCCATTGACTTTGTCTATAGAAATGCCTGAGAAAATGCAGAGTGTCTATAGATGGTGCTTGAATCCAACCCTCCTTAAAAAAAAACTGATTTTTGTACATTTATCAGGGAACAAATAAAACTATTTTGTGAAACAAATTGTCCCTCCTCCCCCAATAGTTTCATATTATGGGACACCTATTTAAGAGGACAAATAATCTCTTACACAAATGGACTTAAAAAAATCATTATTGGCAGAAATGGAAGATTTAGAAAAAGAGATTCATAGGCTCGAAAAAGACTTTCAATAACATAGGGATAAGGAAACATACAGCTTATTGGTCAGTAAAAAACTTAAGTATAATACTTTAAGCACATATCGGGCAGAGAAAAATATTTTGAGAGTAAAACAAAAATACTAGGAGCTGGGGGAGAAGGCCGATAAAGTCTTATCCTGGCAATTAAAAAAAGAAGAGAGCTCAAGCACAATTAACCAAATTGAAAATGAAAGTGGATGTATTACACAGAACCCAAAAGAAATTAATCAGACATTTAAAAACTTTTATGCCAATCTTTATAAATCCGAATCACCAGAAGATACATTTTTGTCTGACATTGTGTTACCCAAATTAAGTCTGGAGGACCAGAATGATCTAAATCTCCCATTCACTGCAAAAGAAATAGAAAAGGCTTTAATTCTGCTACAATCTAATAAATCACCAGGGGAGGATGGGTTTCCCTCTGAATTTTATAAGGAATTCAAGGACTTGCTTATGCCTCTTTTTATGGATGTCACTAACCTAGCCTCAAAACGAAAAGCCGTCCTGATTCATTTTCGAAGGCGATAATTACAGTGATCCATAAAAAAAAAATAAAATAAATAAATAAATAAAAAAATAGAGACCCCCTAAAATGCTCCTCTTTCCGACCAATCTCGCTTTTGAACACAGACTACAAAGTGATCTCCAAAGCATTAGCAAACAGGTTGAGTAAATACTTACCAAAATTAATAAACTCAGATCAGGTCGGTTTTATTCAGAAGAGATCATCAGCAAATAATTTGTGCAGGTTATTAAATGTTATTCATGTGGCAACCTCCAGTCCTGAACCCAGTATAGCTGTTACTTTAGATGCTGAAAAGGCCTTTGATAGGCTTAAATGGCCATATATATTCAAGGTGTTGTCTAAATTTGGATTTAGTCATTACTTTATTAATTGGGTTAAAGCACTCTATAAGAAACCACAAGCCCAAATTATTACCAATGGACAAATGTCCACTGCTTTCCCTCTAAGTAGGTCCAGCAGACAAGGCTGCCCTCTGTCCCCTGGGCTTTTTGTTCTGGCCATTGAGCCACTGGCTGAGCTGATCAGACAAGATTCAGGATAAAGGGTGTAAAAGTGGGTCAGAGGACACATAAAATCAATCTTTTGGCAGATGATATAATTCTGTATTTAAAAAGTCCACTTGAATCTCTTGCTAAATTACAAACAGTGTTATATACTTTTGGATCAGTCTCAGGATATAAAGTAAATTACGATAAAAGTGAAATTGTTCCCCTCTCAAAATTTCATGATGATGGACATCAGCAAAAGAGCCCATTTAAATTATTATTAAATGGGATAATATATCTTGGAATTATGGTGGATAATTTTAAAAACCTGTACAAACTTAATTATCTAACACTAGTTAGTCATATTATAGAGGATTTACAAAAATGGGCGAATTTACCTATTACTTTGATTGGCCGAATAAACTGTATTAAAATGAATGTTCTACCAAGGTTACAGTACCTTTTTCAGTCTTTGCCAATTCCAGTACCACTCAGCTTTTTTAAAAACCTTAATAAACACATTAGACAATTCATATGTAATGGGAAAAATCCAAGGGTCTCAATAGAAAAACTCACATGGGATTATAAATTGGGGGTTTTACACTACCTAACCTTAAAAAGCATTACTTGGCTGCCCAAATACGTCTTATTTCTTTTCTTTTTGAAAAAGAAAATACTCCACCGTGGGTTTTAATGGGAATGTATCCACTTCAAGAAAATGTCCCGGCAGACTTTGTGTACAAATGGACGCCTACAACCATCGTCAATAAAACCGACAATCCTGTCTTGATACATATCATCATAATCTGGTATGAAGTTCGTAAAAGTATTGGATTAAAAAACAATTTTTCGCCAAAAACACCCTTGAAAAAGAACGAACTCATACCCATGTCACTGGATAATAAGACTCTGGACCTGTGGCACCAGAAGGGGATTTGTCATCAAGAGGACTGTTATGAGAATGGATCACTGATGTTTTTTGAGAACCTGAGGAGGAAATATGATCTGTCCAGCAGAAACTTTTTTTGTTATTTACAGTTAAGATCCTTCCTTTAGTCTGCACTGACACCCCAAATGTATCTACCTACACTCAGTGATATGGAGAGACTGGTTCATGAGGGAAACACACCTCACCTTATCTCAAAAGTTTATTCTCTCTTGATGGTTGATGCTCCAAAACCTGGGTTACATAAATCAAGAGAGAGGTGGGAGTCTGATTTAGATGTGACAATTAGTGCAGAACTATGGTCCGAATTATGTCAAGCTAGTCTAACTGCCACTATTAACTCTAGATACAGACTGACGCATTATAATTTTCTCCACAAAACCTATATTACACCTCAAAAATTACATAAATATAAACCTGAGATATCCAATCTGTGGTTTAGATGCGGCATAGAGGAGGGCTCATTCCTGCACTGCACATGGTCATGCACAAAACTTACCAGATTTTGGTGTGATTTTTCTGAGATTATGACCAAACTTTTAAGACGACATTTCACATCAGATCCTCAAATTTGTCTGTTAGGAGACTTTACACACATTGGTACACAATTAAAGACTCAAAAGAAATTTCTTGCATTGGCCTTGTGTGTTGCCAGGAAGTGCATAGCCTCCTCGTGGAAGTCTGACTCCCACCTCTCTATATCACGTTGGGTTTTGGAAATGAACAGCTGTATACCATTAGAGAAAATCACATACACACTCAGAAATGATTATGAGACCTTTGTAAAAAAATTGGCAGCCCTATCTGGATTATATAGACACCCTACCATCTTCTATTGTGGATAGCATGTAGACAGGTTACTATATTGAGCCTTTGCTCATTAATATTAATGTATATGTATGTGTGTATAAGTACACATATATTTTATCTTGCCTCTTGTTTTATGTTGTTTTTAGTTTGTATGCGGGTGGGTTAGGGAAGGGTTTTGAACTGTTCTTGTGTTTGGCTTTTGCTTTAATTTTTTTCTGCTTTTTCTTTTCTTCTTTTCTTGAAAGTTCAAAATAAAATATTCTAAAAAAAACAACTGACAGGAATGTTGCGTTCCTTCCCAAATGACAAACAACTGACAACTCAAATGTGCTTTACTCTTTCAACATAGTTACTGCAGTTTTCTCCTCATACCCCAGTTGTACATAAACGTAGAACAAAGGCCCAAGAAAAGAGCAGCAAAAGCATCAGTACTCACCATTACAAATATCCTCTTTGTGTTGTGAACTGTCTGACTGTTGTTCCATTTCGTTTTGTCCAGTAAGGGCTTCAGCTTCTTTGGGCTTTATGACTTTATCTTCTGGGTATGCCCCGACCTCCAACTATGCCATCTCACACTGGTTAGAATCCATTTTAATTGGGAAATACCACTGTAATGCTGGTGCCCTTACGAAATGACTGTCTCACAAGTCCATCTTCTGAGCTAGGATCAGATGAAAAGTGAGCCAGCATTCACAGAGAACTAAAAAGAAAAAGAATATAAAAATTAAAATTATTAAATACCCAGATTTTTGCAAATTTATTTAAAAACACACACACAAACAGAAGAATTCACATGTGCATAAGTATTCACAGCCTTTGCCATGAAGCTCAAAATTGAGCTCAGGTACATCCTGTTTCCACTGATCATCCTTCAGATGTTTCTACAGCTTAATTGGAGTCCAGCTGGGGTAAATTCAGTTGACTGGACATGATTTGGAAAGACACACACCTGTCTACATATAAGGTCTCACAGTTGACAGTTCATGTCAGAGCACAAACCAAGCATGAAGTCAAAGGAATTGTCTGTAGACCTCCGAGACAGGATTGTCTCGAGTCAGAAATCTGGGGAAGGGTACAGAAACATTTCTGCTGCTTTGAAGGTCCCAATAAGCACAGTGGCTTCCATCATCCATAATGGGAAAAGTTCAGCTCCACCAGGACTCTTCCTAGTGCTGGCCACCATCTAAACTGAGCGATCGGTGGAGAAGGGCCTTCGTCAGGGGGATGACCAAGAACCCGATGGTCACTCTCTCAGAGCTCCAGCATTTCTCTGTGGAGAGAGGAGAACCTTCCAGAAGGACAACCATCTCTACAGGAGTCCACCAATCAGGCCTGTATGGTAGAGTGGCCAGACGGAAGCCACTCTTTAGTAAAAGGAACATGGCAGCCCACCTGGAATTTGCCAAAAGGCAACTGAAGGACTCTCAGACCATGAGAAACAAAATTATCTGGTCTGATGTGACAACGATTGAAGCCAGAGCCCAGACCTGAATCCCACTGAACATCTCCAGAGAAATCTGAAAATGGCTGTGCACCAACGCTCCCCATCCAAACTGATGGAGCGTCAAGGTGCTGCAAAGAGGAATGGGCAAAACTGCCCAAAGAAAGGTGCACCAAGCTTGTGGCATCATGTTCAAGAATACTTGAAGCTGTAATTGCTGCCAAAGGTGCACAAACAAAGTATTGAGCAAAGGGTGTGAATACTTACGTACGTGTGATTTCTTACAACCCCAATTCCAATGAAGTTGGGATGTTGTGTAAAATGTAAATAAAAACAGAATACAATGATTTTCAAATCCTCTTCAACCTATATTCAACTGAATACAGCACAAAGACAAGATATTTAATGTTCAAACTGATAGACTTTGTTGTTTTTGTGCAAATATTTGCTCATTTTGAAATGGATACCTGAAACACATTTCAAAAAAAGTTGGGACGGAGCACAAAAGACACGACGAAAGGGAAAGATGATGAATGCTCAAAGAACACCTAAGTGGAAACAGGTGAGTGCAATGATTGGGTATAAAAGGAGCATCCCCAAAAGGCTCAGCCATTCACAAGCAAAGATGGGGTGAGGATCACCACTTTGTGAACAACTGTGTGAAAAAAATAGTCCAACAGTTTAAGATAAGACTTTATTGATCTCACAGTGGAGAAATTCACATGTTACATCAGTTCTTAGTAAACACACAAGATGAGTGCGAGTAGAAGAAAATGTGCATCAAACAGCATGTGCAAAGATAAGCAATAATAACACTATGTAACAAATTTTTATTTTTGTTTTGTTCCTGGGTACACAGTGTGTTTTCCTAACCTGTTATGCCTTAAATAAATAGAAAATAGCTGTTATTCCACAGAAACTTTGCTTCTGTGATCAGGACAATGATATTTTGAGATTTGTCTGTTTTCAAGAATATTCTTGATTCACCTTCACTACTACTGAGTAGTCTTCTAGAATTTTCTGCTAGAACTGTCCAGAATTTTCTAGAAGTTTCCAGAATTATCTAGAAATTTCAAGAAACTTTTAGAACTTTCTAGAACGTAAAAAAAAAAAAAAAAAATCAAAGTTTGTGCTGAATGTAGTCATTTTTCCATAGACTTTAGACATAAGCAGTTGAAATATAACACTTAGAAGCCAGGAACAAAAATTGTGTTACATAGTGAAATAATAATAATAATACTTGTAACAATAAAATAAGAAAATGAGGTAGCAAAAAAAAAAATATATATATATATATATATATATATATATATATATATATATATATATATATAAAGATGATTGGAATTAAAAAAAATATGGGCAACTGCATCTTGTTCTGCCTGTAAGGGTTGAGAGACAATAAAAGTGAGTCTGAGTTATTGCACATGATTTATAGACAGATTAATATTGAACATGATATGTGGACATATTACTGCATATGGATATTTCACAGTGTTATTGTACAGTCTGACAGGAGCAGGGAGGAATGACCTGCGGTATTGTTCCTTCTTGCAGTCAGGGTGCCTCAGTCTATCATTGAAGGAGCTACTCAGCTCCACTACAGTCCGGTGCAGAGGGTGAGAGGAGTTGTTCATGATAGATTTGAGCTTGGCTAACACCCTCCTCTCAGCCACCTCCTCCAAAGAGTCCAGCGGACAGAGCTGGACTTCCTGACCAGCTTGTTCAATCTCTCTCTCCCGCTCTGTGCTGCCCGGGGCCCAACAGACGACAGCATAGAGAAGAGCAGAGGCTACAACAGAGTCATAGGAAGTCTTAAGCAGAGGCCTGCTCACTCCAAAGGATCTCAGTCTCCTCAGGAGGTGGAGGTGACTCTGGCCTTTCTTGTACAGGGCGTCAGTGTTATGAGTCCAGTCCAGTTTGTTGTTGAGGTGAACACCCAGGTATCTGAAACTGTCCACAGTCTTTATGTCCTCCCCCTGGATATTCACCGGTGGGTGAGGTGGTGATTTCCTCCTACTCAGACACATGACCCACAATGGCGGAGTCATCAGAGAACTTCTGGAGATAGCAGATGTCTGTGTTGTAGGTGAAGTCCGAGGTGTAGAGGGTGAAGAGGAAAGGCGAGAGGACGGTGCCCTGGGGGGCCCCGGTGCTGCACCTTACCACATCAGACTGACAGCCACACGTACTGCGGGCGGTCAGTGAGGCACTCGATGGTCCAGGCGGCGAGACGTCCACCCACTCCTGCATCTTCCAGCTTCCCTCACAGCAGCGCCGGTCTGACGGTGTTGAAAGTGCTGGAGAAATCAAAGAACATGACTCTCACAGCGCTCCCGTCAGTCTCCAGGTGGGTGAGCGCCCGCTGCAGCAGATAGATGATGCTGTCATCTATCCCGATGTTGGGCCTGTAGACGAACTGCAGTGGGTCCAGGATGTCGCTCACCACGGTGCGGAGGTGAGACAGGACAAGCTGCTCCATGGTCTTCATGAGGTGGGAGGTCAGGGCAACTGGTTTGTAGTGGGCCAGTTCCTTGGCATGAGGTGTTTTGGGAACTGGGACCACACAGGAGGTCTTCCACAGGGTGTGGACCACCCCCAGGCTGAGGCTCTTGTTGAAGATGTGGCTGAGGACCTCACAGAGCTCATCTGCACAGGTCCTCAGCAGCCGTGGGGAGATCCCATCAGGTCCTGCTGCTTTCCTCTGCTTCAGCCTCAGGAGCTGGCCTCTCACCTCAGTCGGAGTCACATTGAGGGGGGGAGGGAGGGGGAAGCTGAGGTGGGTGGTGCTGAATACAGTCCGGGGAGAGGAGGGACAAAGTCTAGGGTGCAGTGGAGGTGACCAGGGGGAAGAAGGTGGGGAGTCAGAGGGACTGGAGGGCTGGCTGCTGGAGACGTGTGGAGAGCCGGGAGCAGGCAGGGGCAGGTGTGGAGGAGCCAAAACGGTTAAAGTAACTGTTTAGCTCCTCTGCAAACCGAGAATCTCCATTTGCAGTCCTGCTGGCACCCTGCCCAAATCCAGAGGCAGTCTTGAGGCCTCTCCACACATCCCTGACGTTGTTCTGGGCCAGCTGCTCCTCCATCTTCCTTCCATACTCCTCCTTGCTTGCCTGGATGCTCCACTGGAGTTCCTGTTGGACTCTACGCTGCTCCTCTCTGTCTCCCGAGTTGAAAGCCATCTTCTTCTGGTTCATCAGGACCTTCAGCTCAGGGGTCACCCTCTGGGTGGGCACAGTGCTCTCCATACAGAAGTTCATGTAGTCAGTGACACACTGGGTCAGGCTGTTGATGTCTTCACCATGAGAGTTTTGAAACATGCTCCAGTCTGTGGTTCTGAAACAGTCCCTCAGCCTCTCAGTGGCCTCTTCAGTCCAGAGTTTCACCGACCTATTCTGCACTGGCTCTCTTCTCACCTTGGGTGTGTATTGGGGGAGCAGGTAGACAAGGTTGTGATCCGAGCGTCCGTGCGGAGGGAGGGGGGGCGGAGGTGTAAGCGTCCTCCACATTAGCGTAAAAAAAGGTCCAGTGTTCTATTGTCCCTGGTTTTACCGTGATGTACTGGGTTAGGGGAACTGGAGACATTAAAGTGACCGCTGGTGTGTTTGCGCAAGTGAGTTTGTCTGTCAATATATGGCTGTGCAATATATGGCGTCCTGTCCGGGATGTAACCCGCCTCTTATCTTATAACTGCTGGGAGGCAGCATGCAGGTATCCTCAGTGTTGAGGACCTGAGCAAGTAGAAAAAGCCAAGGGAATGGCCACATATCACCTGGCTGCACCAAATAGATGGCTACTTTCAAGAGGTGTGGCTGTGTCAGATTGCTGTCAAGGTGGTTGTCAACCAGGACTCAAGGTGGTTCCGCAGTGTTATGGATGCAGCAGTGCACAGCACTGGTACATGCTCCCAAACCTGACATGTCCTGATCTGCAAGGTCACAAAACTGAGATACCAGCTTAGATTCCACATGTGTGCAGCACCCTTCGGAAGGACAAAAACTTATGATTTGGCTGACCTGATAGTGTGGTAGACATCTAAATATTCACTGTCATATTGTGAGAGACATCTGACTACACATTAAATCTGACAAGTCAAATGTTACGTGTGCAAGGACGACATGAGGTATAACCCAAAGAAAAGAAAAAAGAACACAGTATGTTACAAACTCTAATTTTATGGGACACTATCTGTTCACTTCACCCAGTGTTTGGCTCAGTGTCCGGTTGCTGAGTCTTTAATTAGCATTGTCTCTCTCGACAATGAAAGAAAACAATGTACTGAAATAAACGTGCACATTTAAAACGGTACTTGCTAACAAACTCGCGGGGCGTTGATCTGTCGGACAAAGACTCCTAGTTCGTAATGCTAACTAGTTAACTGTTAGCTTGTTAAAACATGTTTACGACAACGGGACCTATCAAGCTAGCTTTAGCCTAGCCAGAATCTCCAGCGCTAGTGGTTGAATTCGGAAATATTTCAAACAGCTCAACAAATATTATTTTGTCGCCTGAGTACGTTACAAAGCCTGCGTGCAAACGATAAGTTGACAGTTTCAAATAAATGTAATAAAATACAAAATCCGCAGCTAACCTTCTCGGGAGCTTCTTCTACTACGTGGCTGTTTGGGTTCCGCCCTTTTAATCCACCCGACTAGAAACACAGATTAGAAAAAAAAACATCCGGAGACGTTTTCATTATAAAACATGTTTATTTTATTTAACACGGGATTAATGCCATTTTATTTACCACTTAAAGCGGTCATATTATGAAAAATCTGTTTATAACTACGTCTTGTAACTACTTCAATAATGTTTGGGTTTTGCACTAAATATTCTACATCCACTTGATTTGATTTGATTTGATTTGATTTGATTTGATTTAGAAATTACATATCACAAACAAAAACATGATAAAACATATAACTAATACAAATTCTTCGGAATTTCAAGGATAACACAAAAAGTCACATGACTTATTTCCATTGTGGTCTTTCTCTAAAACAAACACAGTAAGCAACAAAATAAAATTTAAAAAAACAAATAAATACAAATATTAAAAACACTAAAAAAAAACTTTTGATTATCTTCAAGACCATAACCTATGCAGACACAGTTTGATCAATTTTCACACCTAGATATTTTACAGATTTTTTTGGCTTGCATACTGGTACCATTACATTCAAGCTCACTGACTTTGTTAATTTTACTTTTCGACCCAAACAGAATAGCTTCAGTTTTCCCGAGATGAAGTGATAATTTGCTATCCACCAACCAGCTATTTACATTTTGGAGATCCTTACTCAGCCGAGCACCTGAACACAGCTCTCGCGTTGCGAGTACAGAGACTGGATGGCCCTGAGAAGGGACCCCTTCACTCCATACTCCCGCAGCACCTCCCACAGTATCTCCCGGGGTACCCGATCATACGCCTTCTCCAAGTCCACAAAACACATGTAGACTGGATGGGCATACTCCCAGGCACCCTCCAGGATCCTTGTGAGAGTATAGAGCTGGTCGGTTGTTCCACGACCAGGACGGAACCCGCATTGTTCCTCTTCAATCAGAGGTTCGACTATCGGCCGAACCCTCCTTTCCAGTACCCTGGAGTAGTCTTTACCAGGGAGGCTGAGTAGTGTGATGCCCCTGTAATTGGCACACACTCTCTGGTCCCCCTTTTAAAATACGGGGACCACCACCCCAGTTTGCCACTCTTTAGGCACTGTCCCAGACCTCAGCGCAATGTTGAAGAGACGTTTCATCCAAGACAATCCCTCCACATCCAGAGCCTTCAGCACATTTCTGGACGGATCTCATCGACCCCCCCCCCCCCCCCCCGCTACTGCGGAGTTGTTTGACTACCTCAGTGACTTCCACCAGGGAAATTGATAACCTCCAACGCTCACTGGATCGGTTCGCAGCCGAGTGTGAAGCAGCTGGGATGAGGATCATCACCTCTAAATCTGAGGCCATGGTTCTCAGCAGGAAACCGATGGATTGCCTACTCCGGATAGGGAATGCGGCCTTGCCCCAAGTGAAGGAGTTCAAGTACCTTGTTCATGAGTGAGGGGATGATGGAGCGTGAGATTGGCCGGAGAATCGACGCAGCAGGGGCAGTATTGCATTCGCTCTACCGTACTGTTGTGACGAAAAGAGAGCTGACCCAAAAGGCAAAGCTCTCGATCTACTGGTCAATCTTCATTCCTACTCTCACCTATGGTCATAAGGGTTGGGTCATCTATGGGGAGCTCGGAGTAGAGTCGCTGCTCCTTCGCATTGAAAGGAGCCAGCTGAGGTGGTCCGGGCATCTGGTAAGGATGCCTCCCGGGCGCCTCCCTAGGGAGGTGTTCCAGGCATGTTCATCTGGGCAGAGAGCCTGGGGAAGACCCAGGACTAGGTGGAGAGATTATATCTCCACACTAGCCTGGGAACACCTCGGGATCCCCGAGTCAGAGGTGGTCAATGTGACACAGGAAAGGGAAGTCTGGGGTCCCCTGCTAGAGCTGCTGCCCCCATGACCCGAACCCAGAAAAGCGGTTGAAGATGAATGAATGAATGAATGACATTCCACGTGCCAACAGTCAGGGGGACTGTGAGCGCGGACCGGGCCGCTGGGCCACCCGCCCTTGACTGCCACCCAGTCCTCTCTGCACCCGACCCCCATGGCCCCCTCTGCAGGTGGTGAACCCACAGGAGGGTGGGCCCACGTCGCTCTTTTGGGCTGAGCCTGGCCGGGCCCCATGGGCAAGGCCCGACCACTGGGCGCTCACGTGCGAGCACCAACACCGGCCTGACTCCAGGGAGGGGTCCCGGCTTCACCATACCGGGCGACATCTCGGTCATTGATTTTTTACTGGTCATGGGAGCTTCTGAACTGCCCTTAGTCTGACCCGTCACCTAGGATGTGTTTGCCTTGGGAGACCCTACAAGGGGCACAAAGCCCCCGACAACATAGCTCCTAGGATCATCCGGGTACGCAAACTCCCCCACCACGATAAGTTGGCAGGTAGAGGGGGAACCGAGTGTGAAGCGTCCGGGATGAAAATCAGCACCTCCAAATCTGAGGCCATGGTTCTCGACCGGAAAAAGGTGCTTTGCCCTCTTCAGGTTGGTGGAGTGTCCTTGCTCAAGTGGAGGAGTTTAAGTATCTCGGGGTCTTGTTCACAAGTGAGGGACGGACAGAGCGTGAGTTTGATAGACGGATCAGTGCAGCATCTGCAGTGATGCGGTCGCTGTTTCGGACCATCGTGGTGAAGAGAGAGCTGAGTAGGGAGGCAAAGCTTTCGATATACCGATCGATCTATGTTCCGATCCTCACCTATGGTCATGAGATTTGGCTCATGACCGAAAGAACGAGATCGCGAGTACAAGCGACCGAGATGAGTTTCCTCCGCAGGGTGGCTGGGCATTCCCTTAGAGATAGGGTGAGGATCTCGGTCACTCGGGAGGACCTTGGAGTCGACCCGCTGCTCCTCCACGTCGAAAGGAGCCAGCTGAGGTGGCTCGAGCATCTTTTCCAGATGCCCCCTGGACGCCTCGCTGGAGAGGTGTTCCGGGCGCGTCCCATCGGGAGGAGGACCCGGGGAAGACCCAGGACACGCTGGAGGGACTACGTCTCTCGGCTGGCTTGGGAACGCCTTGGGGTTCCCCCGGAGTAGCAGAGGGAGGAGTGTGTGGATCGGGAGGTCTGGGCGGCTTTGCTTGAGCTGCTGCCCCCACGGCCCGACTTCGGATAAAGCGGAAGAAAATGAATGGATGGATGGATGGATGGATGGATGGATGGATGGATGGATGGATGGATGGATGGATGGATGGATGGATGGATGGATGAATGAAGATCCTTACTCAACCGCAACTCGATATCAGCTATCCATGTCATTTACATACAACAAAAATAATAGAGGCCCCAAGATACTTTCTTGGAGAACTCTGCAAAATACCGATGCAGGTTCAGACATGACACCACTGACATCAACCTTTTGGTTTCTACCTGACAAATAAGATTTAAACCATTTAACCACGACAGATGTAAAACCTAAGACCGCTGCTTTATCAAAATTAACTGTCCCATCTATTTCAAGACTTTTTGGTAAATGGTAAATGGACTGCATTTATATAGCGCTTTTCCATCTGCATCAGACGCTCAAAGCGCTTTACAATTATGCCTCACATTCACCCCGATGTCAGGGTGCTGCCATACAAGGCGCTCACTACACACCGGGAGCAATAGGGGATTAAGGACCTTGCCCAAGGGCCCTTAGTGATTTTCCAGTCAGGCGGGGATTTGAACCCATGATCTTCTGGACTCAAGCCCAACACCTTAACCACTAGACCATCACCTTTTGTTCGCTGTATTAGCCCCAAGTTCCTTTAAGGACTGCCAGAGCTTTTTATGGATCTTTTTATGATTCACCACAGTCTCGCGAAAATAATTATCCTTAGCTGCATCAGACAAACTCTGCACCTTAGTATTACGTAACTTTTTAAAACTCATTAAACTTACTTTGATCCTTAGATATTCTAAACTCACAGAGTGCCTTGTCTCTATTGATAATGCATTCCAAAATTTCCTTGGTAAACCATTTTTCTGTATGTTGTTTTATTCTAACAGTTTTCTATGGTGCTAACAAATCCAAAACACCCAAGAACACTTTCTTAAAATTATACCAAGCTCTTTCTACATCACTACTGTCAATGACTGGAGCCCAATTTACAGCATTCAATCTATCTACAAATACCGCCTTGGAGTAATGTTTGCCTGATCTTACACGTACCGTATTATGACAGCCTATTTGTTGTTTTGATACCTTCCTAGTACAATAAGTGATGGTGTGATCACTCAATCCACACGTTATTACTCCACTTTGTGCAATTTTCTGTGCATCAGACACAAGTACTAAGTCTATAATAGACTCGTTTGTCTCAGAAACTCTAGTAGGTTCATCTATGAACTGAATATACGTGACCCCAACTCAAACTGAGGTAGGGCTGGGACAGCACGGTGGATTAGTGGTTAGCACTGTTGCTTCATATAGCAAGAAGGTCATGGGATCGATTCCCACCTGTGGCCTTTTTGTGTAAAGTTTGCATGTTCTCTCAGTCTTTGTGTGGGTTCACTCCAGGTGCTCCAGCTTCCTCCCACATCCAAAGACATGCAGGTTATGTGAACTGGAAACTTTAAATTGTCTGTAGGTGTGCGTGAATGTGTTCTACCCATTGAATGTGTTGTAATTGTTGCCTCACGCAGCACAGATAGGCTGCCTTCTTGTGTACCGACCATTGCTATCCACCCGAGTAAAGCCTTTTTACAACCTGAGCTGTCTGTTCAAGCTGTGCATTTGTGTCCAGAAGTTTCTGACCATCCAGCCTGATAGGGACCTTATATGTAGACAGATCTGTGCCTTTCCAAATCATGTCCAATCAACTGAATTTGTCCCAGGTGGATTCTAATTAAGCTGTAGAAACATCTCAGTGGAAACAGGATACACCTGACCATCATTTTGAACTTCATGGCAATACTTGTAGCTGTGATGAGAGGCACATGTCTGGGACGCTTCCCTTGTGTAAGCAGTGTACAAGGTACTGACATGAAAATGTCACATTTCAGTCATATGAATGCAGCCAAACCAGAGGATAACTCACATGTACAAAATGATTAAATGTGATATAGAAAATAAAATAAAATTTGGCATGTTCCCACAACTGTAAGTTGAGTTGCAAGAATGCTAAAGAAATGACAAAATAACAAAACAAATCCAGGAGTTTCCCCCTTTTATTTATCAACAACATAAATTAATTTAATATCAGTACCTATTTAAAAAGTCATGATTTTCCTCTACTTTTTTCTTCAGAAAATAATTTAGGTATCTGAAGCACCATCTGTGTGTCAGAATGCTCGTAGCACGGGCCGGGGCGGAGGATTAGCAGCAATCTTCCATTCCAGCTTATTAATTAATCAAAAACCCAGACAGAGCTTTAATTCATTTGAAAGCTTGACTCTTAGTCTTGTCCATCCAAATTGGAAGTCCCAAAAAACAGTTTTATTTGTTATTATCTATCGTCCACCTGGTCGTTACTGTGAGTTTCTCTGTGAATTTTCAGACCTTTTGTCTGACTTAGTGCTTAGCTCAGATAAGATAATTATAGTGGGCGATTTTAACATCCACACAGATGCTGAGAATGACAGCCTCAACACTGCATTTAATCGATTATTAGACTCTATTGGCTTTGCTCAAAAAGTAAATGAGTCCACCCACCACTTTAATCATATCTTAGATCTTGTTCTGACTTATGGTATGGAAATAGAAGACTTAACAGTATTCCCTGAAAACTCCCTTCTGTCTGATCATTTCTTAATAACATTTACATTTACTCTGATGGACTACCCAGCAGTGGGGAATAAGTTTCATTACACTAGAAGTCTTTCAGAAAGCGCTGTAACTAGGTTTAAGGATATGATTCCTTCTTTATGTTCTCTAATGCCATATACCAACACAGTGCAGAGTAGCTACCTAAACTCTGTAAGTGAGATAGAGTATCTCGTCAATAGTTTTACATCCTCATTGAAGACAACTTTGGATGCTGTAGCTCCTCTGAGAAAGAGAGCTTTAAATCAGAAGTGTCTGACTCCGTGGTATAACTCACAAACTCGTAGCTTAAAGCAGATAACCCGTAAGTTGGAGAGGAAATGGCGTCTCACTAATTTAGAAGATCTTCACTTAGCCTGGAAAAAGAGTCTGTTGCTCTATAAAAAAGCCCTCCGTAAAGCTAGGACATCTTTCTACTCATCACTAATTGAAGAAAATAAGAACAACCCCAGGTTTCTTTTCAGCACTGCAGCCAGGCTGACAAAGAGTCAGAGCTCTATTGAGCTGAGTATTCCATTAACTTTAACTAGTAATGACTTCATGACTTTCTTTGCTAACAAAATTTTAACTATTAGAGAAAAAATTACTCATAACCATCCCAAAGACGTATCGTTATCTTTGGCTGCTTTCAGTGATGCTGGTATTTGGTTAGACTCTTTCTCTCCGATTGTTCTGTCTGAGTTATTTTCATTAGTTACTTCATCCAAACCATCAACATGTTTATTAGACCCCATTCCTACCAGGCTGCTCAAGGAAGCCCTACCATTATTTAATGCTTCGATCTTAAATATGATCAATCTATCTTTGTTAGTTGGCTATGTACCACAGGCTTTTAAGGTGGCAGTAATTAAACCATTACTTAAAAAGCCATCACTTGACCCAGCTATCTTAGCTAATTATAGGCCAATCTCCAACCTTCCTTTTCTCTCAAAAATTCTTGAAAGGGTAGTTGTAAAACAGCTAACTGATCATCTGCAGAGGAATGGTCTATTTGAAGAGTTTTCAGTCAGGTTTTAGAATTCATCATAGTACAGAAACAGCATTAGTGAAGGTTACAAATGATCTTCTTATGGCCTCGGACAGTGGACTCATCTCTGTGCTTGTTCTGTTAGACCTCAGTGCTGCTTTTGATACTGTTGACCATAAAATTTTATTACAGAGATTAGAGCATGCCATAGGTATTAAAGGCACTGCGCTGCGGTGGTTTGAATCATATTTGTCTAATAGATTACAATTTGTTCATGTAAATGGGGAATCTTCTTCACAGACTAAAGTTAATTATGGAGTTCCACAAGGTTCTGTGCTAGGACCAATTTTATTCACTTTATACATGCTTCCCTTAGGCAGTATTATTAGACGGTATTGCTTAAATTTTCATTGTTACGCAGATGATACCCAGCTTTATCTATCCATGAAGCCAGAGGACACACACCAATTAGCTAAACTGCAGGATTGTCTTACAGACATAAAGACATGGATGACCTCTAATTTCCTGCTTTTAAACTCAGATAAAACTGAAGTTATTGTACTTGGCCCCACAAATCTTAGAAACATGGTGTCTAACCAGATCCTTACTCTGGATGGCATTGCCCTGGCCTCTAGTAATACTGTGAGAAATCTTGGAGTCATTTTTGATCAGGATATGTCATTCAAAGCGCATATTAAACAAATATGTAGGACTGCTTTTTTGCATTTACGCAATATCTCTAAAATCAGAAAGGTCTTGTCTCAGAGTGATGCTGAAAAACTAATTCATGCATTTATTTCCTCTAGGCTGGACTATTGTAATTCATTATTATCAGGTTGTCCTAAAAGTTCCCTAAAAAGCCTTCAGTTAATTCAAAATGCTGCAGCTAGAGTACTGACGGGGACTAGAAGGAGAGAGCATATCTCACCCATATTGGCCTCTCTTCATTGGCTTCCTGTTAATTCTAGAATAGAATTTAAAATTCTTCTTCTTACTTATAAGGTTTTGAATAATCAGGTCCCATCTTATCTTAGGGACCTCGTAGTACCATATCACCCCAATAGAGCGCTTCGCTCTCAGACTGCAGGCTTACTTGTAGTTCCTAGGGTTTGTAAGAGTAGAATGGGAGGCAGAGCCTTCAGCTTTCAGGCTCCTCTCCTGTGGAACCAGCTCCCAATTCAGATCAGGGAGACAGACACCCTCTCAACTTTTAAGATTAGGCTTAAAACTTTCCTTTTTGCTAAAGCTTATAGTTAGGGCTGGATCAGGTGACCCTGAACCATCCCTTAGTTATGCTGCTATAGACGTAGACTGCTGGGGGGTTCCCATGATGCACTGTTTCTTTCTCTTTTTGCTCTGTATGCACCACTCTGCATTTAATCGTTAGTGATCGATCTCTGCTCCCCTCCACAGCATGTCTTTTTCCTGGTTCTCTCCCTCAGCCCCAACCAGTCCCAGCAGAAGACTGCCCCTCCCTGAGCCTGGTTCTGCTGGAGGTTTCTTCCTGTTAAAAGGGAGTTTTTCCTTCCCACTGTAGCCAAGTGCTTGCTCACAGGGGGTCGTTTTGACCGTTGGGGTTTTACATAATTATTGTATGGCCTTGCCTTACAATATAAAGTGCCTTGGGGCAACTGTTTGTTGTGATTTGGCGCTATATAAAAAAATTGATTGATTGATTGATCTGTTTGTGATGACATCATCGCATCTTGATCAGCTGTGAATATGGGAGGTGATCTTAAGATCAGTGTTGCTTTTACATGTATGATAATCTGCCTAAAAAGAATAAGATATCTCATACAGTTACTGTAGCGCAAACATTTTTACATGACTTCATCTCATATGATGAAACCATGAAACAGGTGAAATGAAGTGAAATTGCGCCCTCTGTAGGAAATTTACGGAACCCGGGAGAGGTCACTTAAAGTGATATTTTTTTCTGGCCATGATAATTTGTGCGCACGTTTTCCTTTAATTGATCCCACGAATGAATAAAACGTGCTCTCAAATTAATAAAACGTGCGTACGTTTTCCTGGCCGTGATAATTCGTGCGCACGTTTTCCTTTAACCCTTATGTCCTGTTCATATTTCTGTTATTCTGCTAATGTTCGTGGGTCTGCTGGACCCGCTGCATTTTTCGGTAGGTAATTCAATACTTTCAAAACATTTTTTGTTAAAATCCTCAACAGAGGTTTAATTCATTTAATTTACAAGCAATATAAACATAATACATGGTTAATTTACCCATTACTTTTGTTAATTTACATTCATAAGTAAGCGCCAGCCGTTTTTTGGTCGATTTCTAACATGTAAAAAAAAAAAAAAAAAAAACTTTGATCAAGATTTGAGGGTGATTCTTAGACTACGGGCACTTATTATGTCCTTTGATCATATTGTATGTAAAACAGAAAAAAAGGGAAATTTCACACTTTTATAGTTATCTTTTTCAGCATCATTATATGCAAATATTGCCGTTTTGTGCTTGTCCCACACCCAGACTTTTGATCTTCAATGATAAAAATGAATGGTAAAGAAACGTTTTTTCTAATGCTTTAAAATATCTCTGAATAAAATATCAGTAAAATAATCAAAACATAATTGGGGTATTCGATGTCATACAACTGTTGTGATTTTTTTAAACAAAATGTAGTTGTCCCACACCATTGCCGTAATTTCCACCACAACACTATTGCCCCTTTAAACAGTTTGTATGAAAGATTGTTTGGGTAGTTTCTATGGAGATAAACAGTGACATCAGAGCACATGTATATAGTGCCAAATCACAACAAACTGTTGCCCCAAGGCGCTTTATATTGTAAGGCAATGGTGTGGTGGAAATTACATTTACAAGGCCAATAGTGCCCGTAGTTAAAGAATCACCCTTGAGTGGTTTGCCTAGAACAAATTTACAAATGGTCTCAGAATTGTCATAATTAATTTTTGATATCTCTGAACTTCATTCAACTTTAACGGTATTCAACCAGGTTACAGTGCACAAAACATATATATTTTTGAACACATTGCTTTTCCGTACCAGCCTATACAGCACATGAGGGGCAGAGTTTTGTTGTGTGTGTGTTGCATATCATTTTGTGACGGGAGCACGAAAAAAAAAGTGAGACTGGGCTGCTGCTGGTAGCAGCTCCTGTCCCAGCTTGTGTGAAGTAAAAAAATCATCACATGCGATGTTGTGTCCACTGAGTCCTTGAGTCAGGTCCAGGACGACTATGTCTTGATTTTTTTTCAGGAGCTCCTCCATGCGGCTTCCCTGTGTAAACTTGCAAGTTCCAAGCATATGATGAAGTTGCATCACAAGCAGCCCAGATCTTTATTGAAGGGGTGATGATGAATATCATCAGTGCATATGCCCCACAGGTAGGTTGTGAGATGAAGGAGAAAGAAGATTTCTGGAGTGTGTTAGATGAGGTGGTGGAGAGTGTGCCCAATCATGAAAGAGTAGTAATAGGACCGGACTTCAATGGGCATGTTGGTGAAAGGAACAGAGGTGATGAGGAAGTAATGGGTAGATATGGTATCAAGGATAGGAATGGGAAAGGACAGATGGTAGTCGATTTTGCAAAAAGGATGAAAATGGCTGTGGTGAATACCTACTTTAAGAAAAGGGAGGAGCACAGGATAACATATAAAAGTGGAGGAAGGTGCACACAGGTGGACTACATTCTTTATAGGAAATGCAAGCTAAAAGAAATCAGAGACTGTAAGGTGGTGGCAGGAGAGAGTGTCGTTAGACAGCATGGGATGGTTGTTTGTAGGATGACTTTAGAAGTAAAGAAGAAGAACAGAAGAAGATGTGTCCTTTTCAACAAAGGATCAGATGGTGGAAGCTGAAGGAGGAAGACTGTTGTGTGAAATTTAGCGAGCAGGTGAGACAAGCACTGGTTGGAAGGGAAGCAATTTTGGACAACTGGAAAAGTATTGCAGATGTGGTGAGGGAGACAGCTAGGACAGTACTGGATATGACATCTGGACAGTGGAAGGAAGACAAAGAGACTTGGTGATGGAATGAAGAGGTCCAGGAAAGCATAAGGAGAAAGAGGTTGGCGAAAACATTTTGGGATAGTCGGAGAGATGAAGAAAGTAGACAGGAGTACAAGGAGATGCAGCGTAAGGCAAAAAGAGAAGTGGCAAAAGCAAAGGAAAAGGCATATTGCGAGCTGTACAAGAAGTTGAATAGTAAGGAAGGAGAAAAGGACTTGTACTGATTGGCCAGACAAAGGGACAGAGCTGGAAAGGATGTGCAGCAGGTTAGGGTGGTAAAAGATGCACATGGTAATGTGCTGACAAGTGAGGAGTGCGTGCTGAGAAGGTGGAGGGAATATTTTGAAGAGCTGATGAATGAAGAAAATGAGCAAGAGCAAAGGCTGGATGTTATGGTGAGAGTAAGTCAGTACAAGAGTAGGTGAAGTACAAGAGATTGGTAAGGAAGAAGTGAGGGCTGCTATGAAGAGGATGAAGAATGGAAAGGCAGTTGGTCCAGATGACATTCCAGTGGAGGCATGGAAATGTCTAGGAGAGATGGCAGTGGAGTTTCTAACCAGATTGTTTAATAAAATCTTGGAAAGTGAAAGGATGCCTGAGGACTGGAGACGAAGTGTGCTGGTTCCTATTTTCAAGAACAAGGGTGATGTGTATAAAGTTGATGAGCCATAGCATGAAGTTATGGGAAAGAGTAGTAGAAGCTAGGCTTAGAAAACAGGTGAAGATCTGTGAGCAGCAATATGGTTTCATGCTGAGAAAGAGCACTACAGATGCAATGTTTGCTCTGAGAATACTGATGGAGAAGTACAGAGAAGGCTAGAAAGAGTTACATTGTGTGTTTGTGTACTTAGAAAAGGTTTATGATAGGGTGCCAAGAGAAGAGCTGTGGTATTGTATGAGGAAGTCTGGAGTGGCAGAGAAGTATGTTAGGGTAGTGCAGGACATGTACAAGAATAGTGTGACAGCGGTAAGATGCGCAGTAGGAATGACACACTCATTCAAGGTGGAGGTGGGATTACATCAAGGATCAGCTCTGACTCCTTTCTTGTTGGTGATAGAGATGGACAGGTTGACGGATGAGATCAGACAGGAGTCCCCATGGACTATGATGTTTGCAGATGACTTTGTGATCTGTAGTGAGAGCAGAGAGCAAGTTGAGTCTAGTCTGGAGAGGTGGAGATATGCTCTGGAGAGAAGGGAAATGAAAGTCAGTAGGAGCAAGACTGAGTACATGTGTGTGAATGGGCGGGAGCCCAGTGGAATAGTGCAGTTACAAGGAGTAGAAGTGGTGAAAGTAGATGAGTTTAAATATTTGGGGTCAACTGTTAAAAGTGGTGAGGTGAAGAAGAGAGTGCGGGCAGGGTGGAGTAGGTGGAGAAAGGTGGCAGGAGTGATTTGTGACCAAAGAATATCAGCAAGAGTGAAGGGGAAAGTTTACAAGACAGTAGTGAGACCAGCTATGTTGTATGGTTTAGAGACGGTGGCACTAACAAAAAGACAGGAGGCAGAGCTGGAGGTGGCAGAGCTGAAGATGTTGAGATTCTCTTTGGGAGTGACGAGAATGGACAAGATTAGGAATGAACATATCAGAGGGACAGCTCAGGTGGGACGGTTTGGAGACAAAGTCAGAGAGGCGAGACTGAGATGGTTTGGACATGTGCAGAGGAGGGACCCAGGGTATATAGGGAGAAGGATGCTGAGGATGGAGCCACCAGGCAGGAGGAGAAGAGGGAGGCCAAAGAGCAGGTTTATGGATGTGCTGAGGGAAGACATGCAGGGGGTTTGTGTGACAGAGGAAGATACAAAGGACAGGGCGAGATGGAAACAATTGATCTGCTGTGGCGACCCCTAATGGGAACAGCCGCAAGGATAAGAAGAAGACTGTTTTTCTTTGGAACAAAAGTGAAAATGGGTCCCACAGACCCAAACAACACACAAGGGTTAATTGAGCCCTCGAATTAATAAAACGTGCGCACCTTTTCCTTTAATTAGCCCTTGAATTAATAAAACATGCGCACATTTTCCTTTAATTCTAATTCTAATGATGCCATGCTGGGTAGCTACAGGTCTCTATATGTCCTTGTGCGCCCATATATACTCTAACCATGCAGATCCATTTCTAATGGGGAAATGTATCACACTGTCTCCTGGTTTGTTGGCTAATAGCCAACATTTATGTGTCAAGACAATGTTTTACAATTTGTGGCCACATTTAAGTAGATTGTGCCCTTGTTTTACTCAAACAATGCTTAAAACATGTGCACAATATCATAAAACGAGCGCACAATATAATAAAATGAGCGCACAGTATAATAAAACGTGCACACATTCTTTCCACATGCAAAACATTTTGCGATGACACTTCCAGGGCTCCGTAGAAATTCATTAGACTGACCAGTGAAGTCAAAAACCTTGGACAAAATGGGAATGGTGCAACATTCCCAGATGTCTTTTGCATCCCCATTCACATGTTGGAGTGGAGTACAAAACATGAAAACAGATTAAATTATGTGCCATGTGGCAAACTGCAGGTGAAATTTTGCAGGGTCTGTTTAAAGAAAAGTCTCCTGGATCCCACTTCACCATGAAGCTGTTTCACCAGTGATGCAACAGACAAAATTTGCATTCTGCACAGTTTCTCCAACCACAACCACAACTACAGAAGACTATAACTCCTTCAGAATTGTCTGTGTGTCTTGGTGGCTTCCCTCACTAGTTTCCTTCCAGCACAGTGACTAAATATTTAAGAACTGTCTGCTTGCCACAGATTTACCATACAGCACTTTACTAATTTTATTTCTCAATGACTGATGTAAATGAAGTCCAAGAATATGTTCAGTGACTTGGGAACATTCATGTAGCCATTCCCTGATGTGTCTCAAGAAATATATATATATATATATATATATATAGGAATGTGCTGCTGAACTTAAATACATGAATTGATGTATATTAACAAATTAATTAAGCTGAGCACACAAAACATGAAATATCTTGGGTTCATATCATACTGTCTGTAATGAAATAGAAGTAAAAATAAATGTAAGGATTTGTTTATTTCTATAGCTTTTTCCATTTTTTCCCAACTGTTTCTGATTTGGGGTTGTAGTTTAACATGTTGTAGTTTAATACTGAATATGGGATTGGACCAGAGGGTCCTCGGTTCCAATCCCACCCTGACCAGAAAATCACTAAGCGCCCTTGGGCAAGGTCCTTAATCCCCTAGTTGCTCCTGGTGTGCAGTGAGTACCTTGTATGGCAGCACCCTCACATCGGGGTGAATGTGAGGCATTTCAATTTCATTTTCAATTTATTTTCATTTATATAGCGCCAAATCACAACAGAGTTGGCTCAAAGCGCTTCACACAGGTAAGGTCTAACCTTACCAACCCCCAGATCAACAGTGGTAAGGAAAAACTCCCTCTGAGGAAGAAACCTCAAGCAGACCAGACTCAAAGGGGTGACCCTCTGCTTGGGCCATGCTACAAACATAAATTACAGAACAATTCCCGTCGAATATACAAGAAATGCTATTGGCGCACAGGACAGGAGGATCGCCAACACGAATACAACTCCCATCTCTGGATGGAGCTGCACCTTAAACAGAGAGAAAAAACAGAATCAGGCATCAGAAAGACAAAAATACTGTATAATTTGCCAGCATTAAACAACAAGAAAAACAGAAGAAATACTAAGGTGATCGCCGGCTACTAGCCCTAAACTTCACTAAAAGACCCAGAATTTAGGTAAAGTTGAGGCCGCAGCCCGCTCCAATTACTAATAAATGAATTAAAAGAGTAAAAAGCGTAAAACAAAACTGTACCAGTATGCTAGCCATATGAAAGGGAAAATAAGTACGTCTTAAGTCTGGACTTGAAAGTCTAGATGTTTCTCACTGTGTTGCATTTTGTTTCCCCAGTTATACAGCTTCAAGATGAAGTGGTATAGAGGAGGATTTTCTTAAAAAGAAGACCTGAAAGTTCAGCTACAATTTGCCAGAAGTTACATCTGAGATGCAAACCTAGATCTGATATTTTGGTGAAAGAAAACCCTCCTCTGTACCACTTCATCATGAAGCTGTATAAATTGTGATACAAAATGCAAAACATGCGCTATGCACAATTTCTCCAATCACAGCCACAGAAGCATATAACTTCTTCTAGATTGTCTGGGTGTCTTGGTGGCTTTCCTCACTCGTCGCCTTCTTACACAGTCACTCAGTTTTTTAGAACACTTCTCCACACAGATTTACTCTAGAGTGCCATACTGTTTGTATTTCTTCATAACTGATGTAAATAACATCCAAGACATTTTTAGTCACTTGGAAATGTTCATGTATCATCCCCTGACTTGTCTGAAAAAACTGGCAATAAAATGGATTATTTATGAAAAATAAGTTAAGATAAGAAACTTTATTGACTCCACAGTGGGGAAAATCGTTTGTTGCAGCAGCAAGAGTCATACTGTACTAAATAAAATAAAAAAAGAATATAAGTGAGTATGTATAAGTATATATAGATATAGTAAAAAATTTTCACAGGATAAATTGCACAGTTGTGCATGTAATAAAGCACAACAGCTGGAAGAAGTTGTGCAAAATCAGCAGGTGGTTATAGTGCTAAAAACATTTTGAGGTATTACAGCAACTAGAATAAATGACCTGAGGTGTTTTGTTTTGGACTGAGTGTGCAGCAATTTATTACTGAAGGAGCTGCTTAAGGCTCCCACAGTCTCATGTAAGGGGTGAGAGGGGTTGTCCGTAATTTATGTCAGCTTAGTTAACATCTTCCTCTCACCTACCACCTCTATTGGGTGCAAATGATGAGTCTCTTCCTGTCTCTCTCAGAACATCCACAGCCCCAGCCCCATTTACAGGTATTATACCAAAGTGTTACATTACTTATGCAACCCATGATCTTGGCTTTTAGATTTTTAATTAATTTATATCAAGTTGTAGAGATTTGCTTTCATTTTTTTGCATTTGAAATGACAAACAAATTAAAATGTGTGAAATACCAAATGGCACTGTGTTTACATGTGATTTCTTAATTTTTAATTTTTAATAAATTTGCAAAAATCTCAAAAACGTTTTTTTTTCACATTGTCATTATGGGGTATTGTGTGTAGAATTTTGAAGTAAAAAACAGAATTTCATCCATTTTTGAATAAGGCTGTATGTGACATAAAATGTGGAAAAAGTGAAGCACGGTGAATACTTTCCATATGCACCGTATAGGGTCACATTATAAAAGGCGAAATGTGGTTGGAGTTGGAACACAGACGTAAATGATTTTATTTAAATCTATATTACATGGGTATATTCATTATTTTATGCATTTTCTCCCCATCTTTCTTCTCTGTTTGTTAGTCTGTTAACAGAATAGCTCAAAAACAAATGAGCAGAAATTTGGTGCAAATAAGAGATGATTAGTTTTGAGCACAATCAGCTTTATTTAATATATATATATATATATATATATATATATATATATATATATATATATATATATATATATATATATATATTAAATGTCTTTCATTCATTTCCAAATTGTGTTTTGGTGAAACATCGCCCTCTGCTGTACTTGAGAAAACATCTTTTCTGAAAGAAAGGAAAGAAACCAAGTATGGAGGTCTCAGTTAGGCCAGCAACAAACAAACAAGCAAGCAAATAAATAAATACATAGCATCCAGACAGCTTCCTAAAACTTAATTTGTTGCACAGTACAGAGGTTTTTATGTTAACAATGTTTTCTTTTTGCTTTAATTCGTGTTGCTATAAATTACAATCCTTTTTTACTAGTTTTTTTTTTTTTTTTTTGTCTAGCTACACCTTTTTACTTTTAATATTATGACGCAGCCTGCAGTGGATGCAATCTGATACAAAACAAAACCTAAAATTTTACATTTCATTATAAATAATAATTCAAATACACAATCCTTAATGAAACACTACTTTTTTTAATGTTTGTCGTTGCTTTGCACTCAGTTCATGAAGTATTTCGGGCTCTGCTCCGGCACTTCACTTCACAGTTCGCCCGTGACCGATGGAAGCGCGCTCCCGACACCTCAGGTGAATCAGACAAGAGCAGTAGGATACGGTTCACTGCAGAAAACTGCACCACCAGACCAAAATGAGCTTCGCAACGTCTCTCGGGACGCAAGTTTTTATCACAGCCTATCTGCTGTTCGTGATGGGATGTGTTGCACAGAAAGTAAGCTGACTTTTTTTTTCCGCTGCCAGAATAATTCTCATGCTGTCCTCACTTGTACAGAGTTAACAGTGTCACAAACTCCGCTCATAAATCTTGACATTCTGGAGTTGTTCGCTTCTGGGCGAGAGTGCAGACCCGGTGAAGTGTGGTGTATGTATTTGAAGAAAAGGTGAAGGGCGTCTGTTGAATTCGGCGTACACCTGATATCGAAAAGGACACCAGTTTGACTTCAGGTTTCGACTCAGTTCATCTGTTCCCTCGAAGTACGCCATCCTCGTACTCCGTAACAACTCATTGGAAGGAAACACTGTTTTATCAAACTTTAAATTTAATTACTGTAAATGCCTCTTAAACTCTGCAAGAATTATGTCTATCGTATTGGATGTACAAGTGAGATATTAAATGTCTACAAGTGAGATGAAACGTATCAAATTGGTGCTAATAATACGGAATAGCTGAACATTAAGTAAATGTGCACAAATCTCAATTGAGTTTGGCGGACGTCCTTCACGCCTATTCTGCTGTATGTAAAACTAATTAAAAAAATAACAGCGAAGTCTGTGTGGTAAACACTCTGTTGCTTTAAGACTACATTATCTTGGGATTTGAAGGCGTTAATTACATTTAGCAAGTGCGCGCACATGTAGCCTGCAGCCCGCTTAATAGTTAAACAGGTTTTTGGAAAAGACGGATTCAAATTCAATGTCGCAATATTGTAGAGACCAAAATACGCCAAAATCTTGTCAGGACCGGTAGCCACGGCCAGGTTTTCTGATTTCCTTTTATCATCCTCCTCATGGTGACACCGGCGCAATTTCTGCACGTGTTCACCTTCGTGTTTTAAAATGCATGTTTTAGTGAGTGCATGTGGTGGTGCAGGAATACTGCAAAATGGGAACCCATCTGAGAGCAGGTTAACCTTAAATTCTTTGCCTCTGACATACACGTGCTCAAGATCAAAAGACGAACAGACACGCCAGGGAGTTGTTTTTTTTCCTTTCACTCAGTCATGTTCGACTTTTTTATGGCACAGTTGGTGCAGGAGGTGACTGACCTCTGAGCTGTAATTTAGTTTGGTAAAAAGATTGTAGAATGATGGGATGACAGCAGTTTGGAACAACCCTGTTCATGGGTGTAGGAACTTGGGGCAGCGGGGACATGGGGACATGTTCCCCCACCTTTTTTTGTCTTCTTCTTTATTTTAAAGTTGTAGCTTGCCTTTTCCTTAACTTTTTTCTCACCAGTATTATATTTTGATGTGTTTATGACTCTCTGCATTTTTAAATCAAATTTGTTCCAAGATTTCAATCATCACTTGAGACCTGTTGATTTTACTTTGTGTTGTCATAAATTGTGTGTTATGTGAAGCGCCTTGGGGCAACTATGTGTGAGATGGGCACTATATAAATTAATAAACTGAAATAAATTGATTACTTCACCAGGTCTCAACTGTCGAGACCTGCAAAGTGATCATTTGGCTTGTAAACCAAGCAGGACTTGGTTACATTGCCGGTAGTAAGTCAAACCTGTTTCCAGTGCACGTTGGCCTCTGTCAGGGCTGCCCTTTGTAAAGCCCGACCGATATGGATTTTTTGAGGCCGATGCCGATAACAATATTTGGATGAAAAAAATGGCAATAATCGATAAATCGGCTGATTTGCCGAGAGCTGATAAATCAGCCGATATATTATATTATATTATTTTAAATTAATAAAATGTTCTTTTTTTGGACCCTTAACAAAAAAGGTATGAGCTAAAAGCTGAAGCTTTGTCCTCATATTGATTAACTTTATAACAGAGAAGAATTTTCAAGTTCAAAAAAATGCAATCAAGAATTAAACCTTTGTGAAATTAGCAAATACATATCCTTAGAAAGAGTTGTGAAATACATCTGATCTTGTACCTCTTGTTGCTGCAACTTAGATATAGGTTCAGGATAAGGATATAGATCCTTCTAAACGTACTTGTATGCTTTTGTCAGCCGATCAGTGCAGTGTGACGGTGAACTACGGGGGCCGGTGATGAACACATTTAAGCAGGGGTGTAAGCAGCTCTTAGTTGAATGGAGTCAGAGCTCCATCCACTGGACAAACGGTGCAAGGACATTTTACATTGCCGACACAAACATTATTTCAGTAACTGTTCTGTTTATGAGAAATTATTGGCGTTCTATCGGCAAAATTTCGGCCGATAGTGAGAACTTTGAAAAGGGCTTATATAGACCGATAATATCGGCTGGCCGATATATCGGTCAGGCTCTAGCCCTTTGTCACCGGTTCTAGGCGCAGCCAGGGTGTAGAGGGGGTCTGGTTTGGGAACCACAGAATCTCACCTCTGCTGTTTGTGGACGATGTGGTTCTGTTAGCTTCGTCAAATCAGGACCTTCAGCGTGCACTGGGGTGGTTTGCAGCCGAGTGTGAAGCATCTGGGATGAAAATCAGCACCTCCAAAGCCATGGTTCTTGACCGGAAAAAGGTGCCTTGCCCTCTTCAGGTTGGTGGAGTGTCCTTGCCTCAAGTGGAGGAGTTTAAGTATCTCGGGGTCTTGTTCACGAGCGAGGGACGGATGGAGCGTGAGATCGATAGATGGATCGGTATGTGGACGCTGTATCGGACCATCGTGGTGAAGAGAGAGCAGAGTAGGGGGGCAAAGCTCTCGATTTACGGATCGATCTACGTTCCGACCCTCACCTATGGTTATGAGATTTGGCTCATGACGGAAAGAACGAGATCGCGAGTACAAGCAACCGAGATGAGTTTCCTCCGCAGGGTGGCTGGGGGCTCCCTTAGAGATAGGGTGACTGGAGGGACTACGTCTCTTGGGTGGCTTGGGTTTCCCCAGAGGGAGCTGGGGGAGGTGTGTGTGGATCGTGAGGTCGGGGCGGCTTTGCTTGACATGCTGCCCCCACGACCCGACTCCGGATGAAGTGGAAGAAAATGGATGGATGGACCCCTGTTGCCTTTAAGTTTAATTAAAGTTGGCTAACAGTCACACAGCTGTGCATAAATTATTCAGAGTCCTTGGAGGAATTGATAAGAATTATAAATTGCACCTTGAGCTAATAATGTAAACCAAGATTAATAACAGAATACTGTTCAAATGTGTGGTGGGAACTGACACGCCGCAGGATGTTACAGGTAGTTGGAACTACCATTTACTTGTACAAAAAGGTTGCTAGAGAGAATTTGGGCAAATGTTAGTGTACTTAATTTTAGGCTGCCCCCCCTCCAAAAAAAAAAAAAAAATCCCTGAGCATGGCTAGACAATATTCCATTTGTCAACTGACAGAGGAGGAGCTTTAAACCATAGAACCTGTGAACTTGTGTGATCTTCAATGCTCCTATGTTGGTTGACAAGACTGAAGATAGATCTGCCTGTTCGAACACAAGTAGGGATATCATTATGGTAAAGCACAAACACAAATCTGCCTCTCTGTGGGTGGTAAAGCTGAGGAATGATTTGTGGTAATATGTTCATTAGTTGGCATGCAGAATCCAGACAGTCTGCATGGATAATTTAACACAATGCCCTTTGTTCAGGAACTGCACAACCATCAAGTAAAACCAGTTCAGCTTGCCACCGCGTCTAAAATGACTGGAGACCAAATAATACAGAATCGAGCCAAAATTTACCTGTAGGGCTCTTCTCCAGACCTGTATGTGCATATATCCAGTCTGAAAGTGACCCAACGGTAATTAATTCTGGTCTGTAAATTTTTCACTGTTAAAGTATCACAATGAAGAACACATCCTGTGGACACCTAACCAGCAGCTGAGACTAGAAGAGCAGCAACAGGTCTGGCATTATATTGATTGAAACACTTAATTAATTGACTAAATTTTGTAGAAAGGAACAAATGATCGCACATGAAGAAGACAATAATTTATCTATGAACCTGCAACATGGCACAAGCACACTGTCTCAACAGGGATGGAATCCTGCAGCCTGTATGAGGCTTAAAAATTAGAACTATGCCTTTTTTCCAGCTTTATCGTACTTATCTGATGGTGTTCAAATGAAAAAGTTAGTGTTGGGGAAATATTGGCAAAATTAGCCTGCTTTTTGAAAGTGGCTCCCAGCTCCCCTGACACTTTGCTGCAATCATTTAGCACTTGTCTCTCAAACTGTTGGAAATCAGTAGAACAAAAGTCGAGCTGTCCATTTTCTACTCCAGTTAAGGGTCACGAGGGGCTGGAACCTATCCCAACAGGCATAGGGCATGAGGCAGGGTACACCCTGGACAGGACACCAGTCTGTCGCAGAGCCACATGCAGACAAACAAACACATTCATGCGTGCGCACACCTACGGACAATTTAAAGTTTCCAATTCAAGTAATGTAGGGAACCCACACAAACACGGGGAGAACATGCAAACTGCAGAACAAAAGTCTTATTTTTCTCAAACTGAATGGTGTCGCCATATGCTGAACATGAAGCCACAACGTTTGCAATGAGACAGTGTTTAAAAATGTAATTGAATTTTGCTTGTTGTTGTGGCAACCAGAAAGATTCATTCCTGCCAACCAAGATGACAGATAGCTGCAGGGGTCTATTTGTTTTACTTATTTGTGATGTCATAAAGCCAGTTCTTGAAACAATGGTAAAGTGGTAAAAGGAAGAAAAAGAACAGAAAAGTAGTTGTTTATTAAAAATGAGATGACAATCTACGCTAAAATGGAATCAGTTCTTCCAGCAAAATCAGAATCTGTTCTCCAAGCGATGCAGTTTTATGGCATAAATACAATGTCTGCTGTGTTGGTGGTGTTTCCTGTTGCAAGAAAACATTATGTACTCTACACCTGTGTGCCGCAGGAGCACTGGGACACCCGCGTATTGGATTATGCACACAGAAATACTACACGTGGCCTTTTCCAAACTGCATCAAACATGCTTTTTTTGGTGTCATGTTCTTCAGTTGTTGATCTAAACAAATGCCAAAACCCAAGACAAGTGTTTATGCCTTGTATTATGGCTTGCTTCATGGTACCAACATCATATTGTATGCATTTATTCACTGGGCCTCATGTATCAACGTGCGTACAGCGATATTTGAGCGTATATGGGGTGTACGCCAAAACGGCTGCGCCACTTGGCATTTATCAATGTGGTCGTTGGCGTACGCTGCGCTGAAAATATACACCAGGTCGAGAGGTGGCGTAAATTATACACCAAAATGAACCAGCGCTGGAATCCACATAAAAATGAATATGATCGGCCTGATAAACAGTGCCATCATACAAATCAATGCATATGTTACATAAATAACACTTTCCTGATTATACTACATAATAATCAATACAAATCCCGCTTTTGCAGGATTGCTGGTCTCGAGCACGATACGTGGCCACAGCGCTGACCACAAAGAAAGCGCTGCTCGCCTTTTTCTCCAGAGCCTGGAGCCAGAGCAGCGCTGAGCTTAACTTTATGTGGTGTGATCGTTTTAGACAATGAAATTGATAATTACAACTGTAGTGTTGTCATTCCCTTCGCCCGTGCTGCAACCAGGTTGTGTTGTCTCCATTCGTTTGTTACAATAAAATAAATAAATACATTTTAAGAATAAAGAAATCTGAAAAATTAGGCGTGTCTTATTAATTGAGCGAGCAAATATCCACATGTCAAGAATTATTGACATGTGAAAAGAGAATACAGTGGTCCCTCGCTATAACGCGGTTCACCTTTCGCGGCCTCGCCGTTTCGCGGAGTTTTTAGTCCAATTTTGCATGCCTTTTTTTTTTTTTTTACAGTGTTCTGTGTTCTGCGTGTCTGTTTATAAGAATCTTCTCACCCAGAAGAAAAAAAGAGCGCCAACAACTACTCATAACTGTGTTTGTCACTTGGAAACAGACACCTGCAGCGAGGTGTGAGTGGAAAAAGGCGCTGCGTCAGGACGCAGAGGTGCGATCTGTGAAATACTGGTCAGTCACTATTAATAATTTCTTATGTGTCCAACCTCGTACGTTGATCGTTAAAATTTAATTTGTTAGTTCTAAAAGCCATCATAATTATAGGAAAACGTTCTATTTTTATTTCTTAAACAAATGTTTGGGCCTGAAAACAGGTTGGTCTGATTTTTCTACTCAGGTTTGAACTTTGAGAGTGTTTACACACGAGAGAAAAGTGAGAAAATGTTCATGCCTGATTGAGAAAGTGTATAAAGTGGTTTTACAGGGTTTTTACAGCTTTAAAACGTCTATAATAATTGTAAAAAATAACACTGACTACGTCGCGGTTTCACGTATTACGGGCTATTTTTTAGAACGTAACTCCTGCGATAAACGAGGGACCACTGTAACACTTTTTTGATTATACTACAAAACAATTAATACGATGGCCGCTTTTGACGCTCTTTTGGCACGCGTCGTGATTGGTGGAGTTCTTTTTCTTTGCCGTCTTCCTGGCTTCCATTTCGTAAAATGGAGGTGTGTCTGAAGCGGAGTCTGAATATTTATGGGCGTGTTTATTATAATTACAATTGTTTTCACCCGCCGCATTTATCAAGGTCGCGTCAGGCGTACGCTGGAAATGGGCAGGTGCGCACTGCTTGATACATCTCACGGCAGCTTTGGTGTACTTCAAATTTACACCGTAAATTTACGCCACAAGTGCGCAACTTTGATACATGAGGCCCATTGAGTGTTTTGTGGACACTACCGTGTGTAGGCAATATGCAGGTGAAATATTGATGGAGAAGTATGTCGAATGCTGTGATGCACGGCACCAGTTCATGTTTCAAAACCAGACCACTGGTTCTGCTGAAGTTATTTTTTTTCTCACCCTCTGTCTTCTCCACTTTCCCTCTTTCTGTCTTTTGAGAAATGGCTTTGTGGTAAATCCTGAAAATGTTTATATATTCATTCATTCATTTGTTTTCTGATGCTTGTCTGGGTCACGGCGACACTAGACAAAGCAGCTCAACCCACACTTCCCTATCTTCTGCCAACTGCTCTAACACTTCCTGGGGGATCCTGATGTGTTCTCAAGGCAGCTTGGGAAATATAATCTCTTTAACATGTACTGGGTCTTCCCTGGGGTCTCCTCCCATTTGGAGCTGCCTGACAAACCCTCACCAGATACCTGAACTACCTCAACTGACTGCTTTCAATGAAAGAAGCCAGAAGAAGCAGTGGCTGTACACAGATATTCAAGCTTCTCATCCTGTCCTGGAGTGTAAGCGCAGATACACTCTCATTTCTGACGCTTGTTTCTGCATTTGTAAAACATCAGGCACAGCCCCAGTCAGTCTATCGATCTCAAGCGCCAACTTACCCCCCACTTGTGAACAAGAACCCAACATACGTGAACTCCTCCACTTGGAGCAATCACTCAATCTGAGGAAAAAATTATGGAATCATGAAAAACAAAAGAAAACTCCAACACATCACTAGTATTTTGTTGCACCACCTCTGGCTTTTATAACAGCTTGCAGTCTCTGAGGCATGGACTTCCAACTTTCTCTGATTGCTGTTGCCAGATCAGCTTTGCAGGTTGGAGCCTTGTCATGGACCATTTTTTTCAACTTCCACCAAAGATTTTCAATTGGATTAAGATCCGGACTATTTGCAGGCCATGACATCGACACTGTGTCTTTTTGCAAGGAATGTTTTCACAGTTTTTGCTCTATGGCAGGATGCATCATCATCTTGAAAAATGATTTCATCATCCCCAAACATCCTTTCAATTGATGGGATAAGAAAAGTGTCCAAAATATCAACGTAAACTTGTGCATTTATTGATAATGTAATGACAGCCATCTCCCCAGTGCCTTTACCTGACATGCAGCCCCATATCATCAATGACTGTAGAAATTTACATGTTCTCTTCAGGCAGTCATCTTTATAAATCTCATTGGAACGGCACCAAACAAAAGTTCCAGCATCATCACCTTGCCCAATGCAGATTCGAGATTCATCACTGAATATGACTTTCATCCAGTCATCCACAGTCCACGATTGCTTTTCCTTAGCCCATTGTAACCTTGTTTTTTCTGTTTAGGTGTTAATGATGGCTTTCATTTAGCTTTTCTGTATGTAAATCCCATTTCCTTTAGGCTGTTTCTTACAGTTCGGTCACAGACGTTGACTCCAGTTTCCTCCCATTCGTTCCTCATTTGTTTTGTTGTGCATTTTCGATTTTTGAGACATATTGCTTTAAGTTTTCTGTCTTGACGCTTTGATGTCTTCTTTGGTCTACCAGTATGTTTGCCTTTAACAACCTTCCCATGTTGTTTGTATTTGGTCCAGAGTTTAGACACAGCTGACTGTGAACAACCAACATCTTTTGCAACATTGCATGATGATTTACCCTCTTTTAAGAGTTTAATAATCCTCTCCTTTGTTTCAATTGACATCTCTCGTGTTGGAGCCATGATTCATGTCAGTCCACTTGGTGCAACAGCTCTCCAAGGTGTGATCACTCCTTTTTAGATGCAGACTAACGAGCAGATCTGATTTGATGCAGGTGTTAGTTTTGTGGATGAAAATTTACAGGGTGATTCCATAATTTATTCCTCAGAATTGAGTGAGTCCATATTTTTTCCCCTCTGCTTGGTCTAAAAAAGTAACCGTTACTGACTGCCACAGTTTTTTTTCCTGATTTCTTATAGTGTTTCTTAAAGCCAGAAAGTTGCCATTTGAAATGACTTTAGTTTTGTCATGTCTGTGATCTGCTTTTTTTCTACAAAATTAAACAACTGAATGAACATCCTCCGAGGCCGGTGATTCCATAATTATTGCTAGGGGTTGTATAAGCTTTGCTTCTGCTCACCCCCTTTTGGTTGCGCATGTCACTGTGGAATTGTCTTGTGTATCAATTTTTTGTTATTGTTGAGTCTGTGTGCCAGATAAATTCATTCATTCATTCACTTTATCACGGTGGAGGGCTTTGTGCGGTCCTGGGTATTGTCTGGAGCATTGGCTCCTGATTTGGCCACCCTTGGCACATTGGACCCATGTGAGGAGACCAACACAGGGCGATACACTAAAACAGATGATTATAGAATCACCTTGCCCAGATTAGGAAACTGGGGCCACCTCCTGGAGCCAGACCTGGTGGGGGGGGCTCTCAGGTGAGTGCCTGGTGCCCGAAAAAACAACATGGTGTCCCCATCGTATGGACTCACTACCTGCAAAGAGAGTGTAAAAGGTGTGGTGCATTGCTCTACAAGTAGTGGACGGAGGCAAATGCCCACATGGACGACACTTTTTTTTTTTTTTTAATTGAATTGACTTTATTAGACACATGCAACAAAATTTCACTCGTATACAACAGCAAAACTCAAAGTAATCAAAGAGAAAAAATAAACACTGTACACGGTGCCTAAAGGCGTAGGCAGAAGCAAAGCTTATCTACGCCTACACCCCTCCATGAAGTTGAATCAAACCAGGCATATGTGCCTGTTCATAAACATTCATCAAGCGCCTTGGGGCAACTGTTTGTTGTGATTTGGCGCTATATAAAAAAATTGATTGATTGATTGATTCATCTCTAAACAAAATCTGAACAACAGCAGCTCATAATTACAATTAAAAGAAAACAAATATTTCCTCCCAATACAAGCTGGTTACCACCTACATATTTCAGTACAAAAAGTTCAAGTATAACACCTTCTTACCACACAAATCAACCACTTTCATCTAATACATATCTGGAGAATACCATTTCTTTGTATAAATATACTGTATATGGTTGTATAGACAGTAAAATTTAAAAGATTGAAATGCCATCCTTATAACTGTGGAAGTGGGTGATACCTTTGCAGTCACTGTGGGGTTTCCACAAAGATATGAGTTTGGTTTTAAACTGGTTTCAGAAAAACCCACATTCTGAAATGAACAAAGGCTCCAAACAGTAGATGAGAGTATTTAACTGTGCTAGTAGGAATGTTGATTAATAGTTATAAAAATATTGGATAATTGCAGGCTGTGGCTGCATCATGAATTTAAGAATGCAGTTTTTCTGCTGGCCAGTGGTGCATAATTTGGGTGGGCCACATTAGCTTGGCTGAAAGCACAAAATCAAGTTGTTGGGTCAGCCTTAATGTCTTCTGCAGGACTTGCACATGGTCTGCGAATAGATAAACCTATCACCGATGAGCTGCAGTGCAGCTCTGACAGAGGAAAAAGGTCACGGTCAGAAAGATACTTTGACAGTGAGGAAAAATGTGCCAGAGTTTTATGATACTATTGTTTTGTGCAGATTTAAGACAGAATCATGACTTGTGGTTTTACAATTTCAGAAGACGGTTGCAATTGTTTTTCACTGAATAATGTCTTTGGGAGTTGCTTACTGATGTACATTTTAGAATAAAAATATTATAGCGGTTGAAGTTGGAGCTCTGGTGGCTGTGTGTTTACTCTTTTCCTCAGAGGGTGTGATAGTCAAGCACTATAATGACTAAAATTATAGACACTAGATGAGATGAAGTCTTCAGTCTTTGCAGCAATAAATTGTCTTTGAGATATGCGCTATGTAACAGCTGCATCTTGTTGGAGTGGCCCACCCTGTTATTTCTTTAAGGCCATAATTTGTGTATTGACAAAAAATGGGTTCAATTGATTGTGCTTCATAATGGACTCAGAAGTTTAAACTAGGAGGGAGCTCATGAGTGCATGTAGTTTCTCCACACAGAGGCACTTCCTGTTTCACCATTTTGCATTCTGATATTAATCATGCTGAAATTGAAATCACTTATTGAATGGTCAGCACTGCAGAAAGCAAATTCATTGTGGACTTGACGTTCCTGTACATGTCTGGCCAGATCGAGGGCCGAGAAACACAATCTTTCACAAAAGTAATGTCATAGCTCATGTTTTGGGGAACTTGATAAGTAAATATTAGCACAACAAAATAGGAATAATTTTCATGAATTATTTAAAATGTGAGAACTCTTCTATGCACACAAAACCTCTATCACCAGCTATTAATGCTATGGCTTCAGGATTTGATCTGACTCCTTTTGACGTAGTAGTGGTGCAGCTTAACTAAAAATTTACATTAAAATTGTTCATTTTGTGATTAAAAGCATGGCATTTTGCACACACATTCTAAATTAACTAATGTTTATTTTCAGATATGGAGCCATCCTGGAGCTGACTGACCTCTAATGAGCTACAGGGTCAAAATTTTAAAATCCTCCAGTTGTGATGAAAATTATACCACATTATCACTTACTGAGGCGTTCCTGGGCCGGTAGCATAGATTTACAGTTACGCCACCAGTCCATACTTGGCCGCAGTAATAGGCGGGTATCCTAATACCCGCCTGCTGTGCATAAACTGATGACGTCATAGTGCGCAGCCCAAGAACTGTCTGCAGGGGAAAAGATGAAAAGGTGAGAAGTGTGTGTTCGTCCCAATATGGATATTCCGGATGATTTTCTCATGGATAGTACGACAATGAACAGCAGCCAAAGCAGCCAGCTTGATGAGGACGCCCTGGCGTATTTGGAGAGCAGCGCGGTACCAGCCAACACGATAAAAGTTAAAGTGAGCCAACTTTTTATGTATGCGTTTGCTGGGTGTTGTGCGTTTTGATATGACATTAAGTAAGTCCCTTCGGCTGCTCCCTTGTTTGCACTTGGGGTCGCCACAGCAAATCCAAGGTGGATCTGCATGTTTGAATTGGCACAAGTTTTACGCCGGATGCCCTTCCTGACGCAACTCCACATTACATGGAGAAATGTGGCAGGGGTGGGATTTGAACCCAGAACCTTCCGAACTGAAACCAAGCGCATTAACCACTTGGCCACCACCCTGCTATGACATTAAATATTGTTAATGTAATTCCACGTGTTGTGTATCTCAGTGAGTGATAATTATGCAAATAATTATCGATATTACCGATATTTGCCCTCGTCCAACTCAGGCGAATATCGGTCATTTTGGACAACTAGGCATGGACGGAGGGACTCTGAAAATACATACCGCCCCCCAAAAGCATGTTATTGTATTATTACTTGATCATAATGATTCCAAAAAGGTATAGTTTAGACTATCTATGACTGAATTCCATGGAGTTATGGGGTAATAAACCAGCAACCAGTGGTGACAAAGGTCAGTTCAGTTTGTAGAGGGGTCAAAAGTTAAAGTTGCTCAAATTTTGGTTAAAAAAAAAAAAGAAGAAAATTATTGGTTGAGTTAATAGCATTGTAAAAAGGAATGGTTTGCACCATCTGTCATGCTTAGTTATGTTATGGGTTGAACAAATGGATGTCGACCTTGTTTGACCTTTTTACTTTGGAGACCAAGCATTCAACACAGTCAAAACTATTACATTTATGAATCCTTCTATTTCAACCAATAATTTGCATCACTTTTTACCAAAATTGCAGCAGCGTTAACTTTTGACCTCTGTACAAACTGAAACTGATCTTTGTCACCATTTTTACCCCATAACTCCAGAACATTCACTCATAGATAGTCCAAACTACACCTTTTTGGAATTATGCTCAGACAAATAATGTGGTATAGTTTTCAACATGATTGGAGCATTTTTAAATTTTGACCTCTGTGTAATTCTTTATTGACCCTGTAGCTCTTTCGAGCTCAGCTCCAGGATGGCTCCATATCTGAAAATAAACATTAGTTAATTTAGAATATGTGTGCCAAATTTCATGCTTTTATCACAAAATGAACAATTGTTTTGCCATGCTGCCCCACTATAGATGAGGTCCACAGGCCTTTACAGCAGCTGGATTTAAGTAAATCTGCCGGACCTGACAACCTTGAGCCTTTCTTTTTGAGGACAGCTGCAGATTTTATAGCAGAACCTCTGTTCCATATTTTTAATCTTACTCTTTCTGAAAATGAGATTCTGAGAATATGGAAGTCTGCTTATGGTTTTCTCCTGCTGAAAGGCGGTGATCCCTCTGTAGTTAACAACTATAGGTGCATCTCTAAATTGTGTGTTCTCTCCAAAGTTTTAGAAAAGTTGGTCGGTGAACAACTTAAATGTTTTTTAGATGCATATGGGCTTCTCTCACAATACCAGTCAGGTTATCATAAACGGCACAGTACAATAACTGTTGCTGTTAACGTGGTAACCAGTGGCGGCTCCAGAGATTTTTTTTTTTTTTTTTCTACAGGTGCTGTGGGGGAGCTTGGTATTTTTGTGAAGGTGCTATGGGCTCGTCTGTCGTGAGAGCTCTCTGCTACACCTCTGTCACATTCACGGGCGTGCGTACACATAGCGACATTCTGAGCTGCGACAGTCACTAAACCCAGTACCTTCCTGGTTGTCTCCCTCAGCACATCTGCTGTACTTTTCCAGTTGTCTAAAATTGCTTCACTTCCATCCAGTGCCTCTCTCACCTGCTCACTGAATTTCACCAGTCTTTGTCCTTCAGCTTCCACCATCTGAACCTTTGTTGAGCTCTCACTCTCTACTTCCTCATCTCTAAAGTCATCCTATAAACCACCATCTGATGCTGTCTAACTACACTCTCTCCTGCCACCACTTTACAGTCTTCAGTTTCTTTTAGATTGTATTTTAGGTGTTCTGTATTATTTAAAAATATTAAATAAACATTGTTTTCATTTAGGCCCATGTCCAAAAATTCCCTATTCTCAGTTATTTAATAAATTGAAAGCTGGTATATTTGTCACCCTCTTTTTTTTCCTGATCCAATCCATGACTATAAACTATCATCTGACTAACTATCATCTCCCCCGTTACGTACCCAAAGATCTTCTGGTGGTGCTGTTTTCAAATATAGAATTAGAAGCTTTTCACATCACAGAATTTATATATGGATAATTACAAAAAAAAAGTCTAATTATTACTATGTTGACGGCTTAATATGACGGCAATAATCAGTTTACGCTCTGACTGATGCATTTAACTGTGTGCAGCCTTGCATAGTGGGGTGCCTCTGAGGGTCTGCTGAGAAACTAATTAACATGAATGCATTCACTGGAACACATTCCAGAATCTGGAAATTATTTCTCCAAACTGGGTGAAACCACTGTGAAGATAAGGTCATGTTGCACCACGGGGTAGATACCACATGCCTTATTTTTATGGCTACAGAAGCTCTCTCTCCAGGAAATAATGTTAAATGGTTTGTGCACCGCTAACGTGGAAGTGATTGAGACTGCAAGTGCGCTCTCTCCCACCCAGTTGCATATCTGTGTGTTTGTGGTAGTTATTTTCAACGTTTTACTTGTCCATGTTGGCCTTGTAAATGAAACATTGATTAGATGTACGTGGTCTCAAAGAGGGCTTTCATGAAGTTCCAGGCCGAGCGCATAGAATGTGCTTAGTTGGTGCAACAGTAGCCAAGGGGGCGACCCCAGAGATGTCTGAGTTTAATCAGGCTGCCACCAGTTGTTTGTAAACTCAGTAGCGGTAGCGGTACTGTTACAACCAGTGACCACGAGAACCAACCGTTGCAGGCGTTGACATCACGGGGGGACGACTATGTGATAAGGTCCTGAGCTCGAGTATCAATGCTTTTCCCAGCTTGTGCAGGATTGACTCAAGGTTGAGCCATCGCCACGGGATTTCTGCTGAGAGCTCTGCAGTTGAATTTTATAAAAAAAAAGAAGCATCTTTTTTTTTTTTTTTTTTTTGGTCAGGCTGCATTGAAGAGTTCCAGGTTCTTGTAAAATGTTCTGCTTTCACGTTTTGCCTGATTAGCACTGCTGTCATTATGGATAATTGTTCTAAACCAAACATCTTTCATTAGTGTTTATCCAGGAAAAAAATTGTAAACTGTGCTTAAACAGTTCGGTGACAGAATAACTGTCTGCTATATTGATGGCTGACTAATTGGTTAACTTGGCAAAAAGTCATGTTTCTTCTTGAAAAATATGAGAATTGTATTCCTTTTCTGCTTTGACAAACTGTCAAACATGGATGGAATGTTTGGGTTGGAAAATGCTTCAAATGCTTAAACAGGAGATCTAGATTTTTTAAATGGGGGAAAAAAACTGTTTACAATGCTTTTTAAACTGGTTTGAATGGGATTGTGGCTCTTCTTGCATTTAAAGTAGCTATATTTGAGAAAAGGTTTTATAAATGCAAGTTGTCAAAAATGAAGTATCTTTGCAAGAAAATTGGAGCTTTGTGTTTGGGCTCTTGGACTGACCTAAGTGCCAAGTGGAGGGGTTTAACCCTCTGGAGTCCAGGGTATAATTGACTGTTACTTTTAGTTTTACCTTCCTAAATTACCTTTTTAAAAAACAGTTTACTTTACCTTGTTGGTTGTCAGAATGAAAGAAAAACTGTAGTCACACAGGTGAGGTTATGCTGGAAAAAAAACTGAAAATACCAATGAACCTAAATTCACACAAAACAAAATCCAAATAGTTTTTTTTTTTTACTGTAAAAACCACAAACGTGTTTAACAAACCATTTTTATAACTTAGAATGCAAATATAAATTGTAAATTTCAAAAACATGTCGCAAACAACAAAGTTACATACACTATTGTACAGCTATTTACAAAACAATAAGATACCACGCAAGTTGTTTGTGCCACTCACAAAGTAATTCCTGTCCAAAACAAGACGGTGGACACAGGGCTCACCCATAGGCGTGTCACTCTTCCTGTTGTCCACCTGGAGGTAGTGTTGACACTTTTGTCTGCCTTTGGTTGTGTTTTGTTTTTTTTTTTTTACCAGAATGTCCTCAGCAACCACTTGTGGTTGGTGATTTGATTGGTTTAGGGTGTGCGTTTTTTCCACTAATGGTAAAGCGGAGATGCCTTATTTTTTTTTTAAACCTCCCTTTCCTGCAGTTTGCCGGAACTGGCTGAACAAGGGAAGTCAGACTCCTGTTTGGTGTGCATTTTCAGCAAATATGCGCACCCAAACTGACCATATATATCAGGAAAAAGCTGCAATTAGTATTATTTATGGTTCTATTATACTAGGCCTATCAACAGAATGTAAAAACTGGTATGTAATTTGAAGTCCGCACTTTCAACACATTCAAATGGACACTTAAACCATTGTAGATCGGATGTTACATCTGTTGAATTCGGTCATGTGACTTGACACGGGAGACTTTCCACGTTAGATGAATCCAGCGGGTTAAGGGAATATCGTACTCCAATCAACACTATTTAAAAAAATATAATATATATACCAGCTTATGAATCATTACTTTCAACCTCTTAGCTGTGCAAGTCCTGATGTAGTTGACAAAATTAAAAAAGCACACAGCATCTAAAAAAATGAGCACAGATTCTGAGCTATTTTTAGCATAAGTGATGTAACCTCAAGTGCTGTTTGAAGGTCACGCCACCTGTCTTCAGCAAGAGTCTACTTTGTGAGTTACTCTAGGACACATAGTCATTCTGGGATTTTATTTTATTTTTTTTTGTTTCCAAATGTAATATGGCTTTAATTTCTCTTTCAAATCGAATTCTTGTATTTTGCAGTCAACATTTGTCCATCTCCACCTCTTTGTAACCTGTGGTGTATTCAGAAAAAACAAAAACATTGCATGTCTCTCAATAAGGTTGAATAATGTTTACATACCGTGAAGTCTGATTTCACTCCTGCTGTGTTCACACAAATCCATGTAGAATTATTGTTCTGCTGTGAGGTGCTGTCTTCAGTCCACAGAAAAATGGCTCCCTGTGTCACCCTCCTTCTCCAGACTTGCTGAGGGGGCTCTCTGTAGCGCTTAGCCATCGGTTTAGCTCAGCTTGACCAATAACACAAACACTGAAGCTGGTCTATGTCACGGCTCTCCTCTTAACAGCAGCCACACGTCGTCACCTTTCTATTTCAATTGATTTTATTTATATAGCGCCAAATCACAACAAACTTGCCTCAAGGCGCTTCACACAAGTAAGGTCTAACCTTACCAACCCCTAGAGCAAGCACACAGGTGACAGTGGTAAGGAAAAACTGCCTCTGATGATTTGAGGAAGAAACCTCAAGCAGACCAGACTCAAAGGGGTGACCCTCTGCTTGGGCCATGCTACCTTTGTCTCTGACTCTGTGATCACAGAAGTGGCTTCCCCAGCGAGACTGACTGTCCGATGCTGCAGCGCAAACCACAAACATGGCCCGTTTTTGTGAGAGGAAACACTCTAAGAATTTTCTCCTGGCCATACGTAAGGAAAAGATAAAAGCCGTGGTTAGATCCATGTTTTGAAGGCCATTCCCACGCTGTGGTAAGGCTTCACTTGTGCCGTTTGTACAAGACACACTATTGATGCCTTTATTGTGTCAAATCTCACGCGTAATCACGTTCTCGCTGGGGAGGCCGAGATTTCATTGTCGGTGTAAGCAAATGTTTGCGGGTGGTGGAGTGAACAAGCAACTTGTTTGCAACATTGTATTGTTATGGAGGTGAGTTCAACCAAAATATGTATTTAGGTGTTTAACTAAGATAATCACGAGTCTTTAATGTAAGTTTTATATATATAATATAAGCATGTTGCTGTTAGGGTTGCGTGTCAGGAACCAGTTCTTTTTGGATATCGTTAAGAAATGATTCGATCCATCGACAGCAATAGCCTTTTTGCTTAACGATTCCCTTATCGGTCCTTCAGAGTGGCCGTTGCTTTTGGGGGTGTTTGTCAGGAAAATGATCATTTCTCTACATTGATTACAGACCCTGCAGTGGGTCTGGATAATCAACTGTTTCTACAGCGTGGCTTTGCTTTGTACCTTGAACCAATGAAGCAATGCTTCGATCTGCTGCTTCGTTGGTTCTTTGTTTTATTACGCTTTATCTTAATTTTTCCCCACTAAAACCCTAAAGAGCATATGTCTGTGAGTAATATTCACCTTTTTATGTTAAACCGATCTGTTATGGTCTTCTGAAACAGTTGATGTATTTTATAACTTATAACAGGACCGATGCTAACGCTTTAATATGTCTATGGCATTTTCAATGTTAAAGTTAGCATTTAGCTGAACCATTATCAAGCCTCCCTCCACAGCACGCAAAGGATTCTGGAATACTCTAAAACTGTGAATAAAAAGAAAACTCTCACTTTCCTCTTCAAAATATCTTGGGAAAATCTGTCCACCTAATAAGCAACACTAGTCGTGTGACTACATCCTTGAAAAACACGTCTTAACCATTTTGACGTATTCACCATCAAAGTCCACAAAATCAGTGATTTCACTGCGGTATTGTATCACTTCCTGTTCCGAAGCACAGCGGTGTTTTTCTGTATCTGTTAGCTGTTTAATCTGCGCAGTTAGATTGATCTAGTTATCTAGATTACAATTTGTTTCCCAGTGTAATCTTTACGTGCCTTAACTAAAGCACTCCTTCTGCTGAATCACCTCTAAATTATTTACACATTATTCACTTTGCGTGTTTTTAGGAATCCGCTAGCTTAGCGTAGCTACTAGCTCTTAGCTGATTTAGCATGGCGGCTTCTCCTGTCTCTCCCGCACTTTTCTGCTCTGGGTGTGAAATGTAGTTATGTAGTTATTCCTCGGCCTCCTTTAGCAGTAATGGTACTTGTAATAAGTGTAGCTTATTCGTAGCTTTGGAGGCCAGGCTGGGCGAATTGGAGACTCGGCTCCGCACCGTGGAAAATTCTACAGCTAGCCAGGCCCCTGTAGTCGGTGCGGACCAAGGTAGCTTAGCCGCCGTTAGTTACCCCCTGGCAGATCCCGAGCAGCCGGGAAAGCAGGCCGACTGGGTGACTGTGAGGAGGAAGCGTAGCCCTAAACAGAAGCCCCGTGTACACCGCCAACCCGTTCACATCTCTAACCGT